>NW_025408689.1:0-625652 GCF_020360975.1 Hirsutella rhossiliensis | reverse complement strand
TATATAGTACTAATATATTAGTAAGGTATTGGTAGGGAATCGTGCTTACCCCGCTCGTATATTATAGACCTCTCGCTACTCCGACTAAAGAGGAAAAAATCCCTCTTCTTATAAGCTTTAGTCTTACGACGAGGAGAATATAATATATATAGCGTAGTACCTCTAGCTATCTTTACTACCTAACTAATCGTACCGTAATATATATTCCCTTATAATTTTTAAAGCTTCCCTTTTTAGTTACCTAGTAGAGATTCTTAAGGTATATAAGTAAAAGCGGAATTTTAGGAAATTAAGGAATTACGTAAGACTATATAATAGAGGGGAAGAAGGATTATAAGGTAGGATTTTCAACGGAATTTATTATTAGTATATTAGTATATAGAAGAAGTATTAAAGTTAATAATTCTCTATCTATCTACTAGTAGACATACTATCTTATATAGATAATTATAGCTAAACGGAAGAACCTTTCGGGACTAGATTTAGGCTGCCGTATAGCCCTAAGACTAGGAAATTCCGTAATACCTCGAGTAAATCTAGAAGTGTCTTAGTTCTACTAATATTTATATTTAAAGGAGGTTAGTCGTGCCGGTATTCTTAAGAGGTCTTAGCTAGTATTTTAAGCTAGCTCTATTCCTTCGATTCCCGATTATACGATAACCGGCAACCCGTTTAATATATAATAATATATAAACTAACGAGCGATTCTTACTCTATAATATAGGATTTTATCTATAATTAATATACTACTTATTAGCTTATATAATCGGGAGAGTATATTATAGCTACTTTATTTATAGTAAGAACACCGTTCCTTATAAAGATAGCTACTTAGAGAAGACTATATAACGCTCCTATAACGCGACGTAGTAGTTAACTAGTCGAGGCCTCTTCGTTACGTATATTAGGTATCTACTTAAGAGATAAAGAACCGGAAAATATATCCTTAGAATAGACCCTTATTATAGACGATATTCTAACTATATCGAAGATATCGCTACCTATAAGCGTAAGACCGTCGACTTATAAAGAAAAGCCAGCCCTATAAGCGCGACAGGAGCTGAGAGACGAAACGCCTATAAGACTATATTATATAATTAAAGGAGGAAATTGCTAAACGTGCTAGCGCTATCGCTATCCGTTTAGGAAAGCGTCGATAGTCCTACTCCCTTAAATCGTATAGTAGTCGCGGTAGCGAGGTTAAGATTAAAAACATCGCTTAATTATCTTAACCTATTAATATATAGAAACGTCTAGACTAAACTTATAATTTAGAGGACGCTTTTAAAGTAGCGCCTAGACGCTTTTATCGTAATAAAATAAAGATCCTCTATATAATAGATTATATATATAGCGACTATAAAGTAAGAGGTACTAATAAGATAATTACTTATTTCTATATTAGTACTAATAAGTTAACGCTAAATAATTAAGTACTAATCTTTTTATTAGTTACTACCTTAGAGGATAAACGTATCTATATTATCTTATAGAAACGATAGTAGTAGTTTAAGTATTAACTAAGCAGCGAAACCTTATAGAATCCCTATAGATTCCTTTAAGAATATAAGAACGAGGTAAGGGTATATATAATAGCGCTTAATCCTAAGCTAATCCCGCTATTAAATAAAGATAAGGATAAAGGGATTTTATAGGAAGAATAGGCCGAAATCCTACTAACTCTCTATTAGTTTAAAGATACTTTCTCGGCTAATAAATTCGATTTTTTACTAGCTAAAAAGGGAACGGATTACTTAATTAATTTAATCTTTAATATAGAACCTCCTTATAGACCAATCGATTTACCCCATTACGCGACTAGATCTAAGACGCGATAAAAAGGAAAATAATCTAGGAGTTAAAGAGCCTAGCTAGGGCGCCTATCCTTTTCGTTCTAAAAAAGGATAGCACCTTATAGCTATATATAGACTACTAAGGACTTAACTAAGTTATATAAAAAAATAAGCACCCTTTACCCTTTATTTTAGAGATTATTAACTACTATTAAGGAGCTAAGTATTTTTCTAAGATTAATATATAGAATATATATTAACGTATTTAAATTTAAGAAGGAGATAAATAAAAGACCGCTTTCTAAACGCATTATAGATATTTCGAATACCTAGTAATGCCCTTTAAACTTACTAACATACTAGCTATATTTTAGAGCTATATTTATTAGGCGCTTAAAGGGCTTATAAATATAATCTATATAGTCTACCTCGATAATATCCTTATATACTCTAAGATAAAAGAAGAATATACTAAATACTTAAGATAAGTAATAGAAAGGCTAAGGGCTATAGAGCTCTATATAAAACCATCGAAGTATATCTTTTATTAATAGTTAGTTAAGTTCCTTAGGTTTATATTATCTATCGATAGGGTATTAATAGACCCTTAACGGGTAGAGGTAATAGCCTAATAGCCTAAACCTATAACCTACTATAATATTTAGGTTTTCCTTAGGTTTTATAATTTTTACCGATAATTTATATATAGGTACTTAGGAGTTATAGCGCCCTTAACTATATTACTAAAGGGGTAAAATAAAAAGAAGCTAGGGAGTATAAAGCTAAACCTTACTAAAAGGGCAGCGTTTTAGGCTCTTAAGGATACTTTTTAAGGAGCCCTACTCCTTTAATATTATAATCTAGAAAGACGTATTTATATCGAAATAGATATATCGTAATTCGCGATAGTAAGGATTATCTCTTAACCTAATAATAAAAGGTATTACTATCCGATTATATTTTAGTTAAGGAAGTTTATTAGAGCCGAACTTAATTATAGTATTCTAGACTAAGAACTCTTCCTTATCGTTAAGTTATTTAAATACTAGTAATATTATATTAAAGGGGCAGCGTATAAAGTAAAGGTATTATTAGACTACTATAACCTCTAGACGTTTATATACTAGACCTCCTTAAATAAGAGGTAAGTAAGATAGTATATATATTTAGTACTATTCGACTTTACGATTAAGTATTATATAGGTAAATCTAACCTAGTAAACGCGCTATTAAGAATGCTTAGATATAAGGGCGAGAAGCCCTTATTTATAGAACTATTACTAAAGCTATAAGCGAAACTAGCTACTATTAATACCGTATCTATATAAAGAAATAATAAGGCGTTTTTATAGGTAAAGAGACGCTTAACCTTAAGTTAATATAAGCGTAGTAAAGTGCCTTTATATAAGGAAAATATATAAGCTTATCTATAGCGAAACTATAATAATTTAAGTATAAGACCTAAATAATTAGCCGATTAAGCTAAAGAGAGAGCTAGTTATAAATAGTTACTTTTAAGGAAGACCGCTAAAGAAGCGGCTTACTATATAAAGGTTTATATAGTAGAAGTTTTAGAACTATTACTAAAGTTACTAAAACGTACTTAGTTAGTTAACGTAGCGATTAGTAGGCTAAAAGAGACCGAAGACTTCTTAAAAGAGAAGGGTTTCTAGTTAGTACGCCTAAATAGACTACTACTATAGAAAGGTCGTATTATAGTACCTCTAAAGGCAGCCTTATAGTAAGAGCTAATATAGCTCTTTTATAACGATCTATTAGTAAGATACTTTAGCTCTTAACGTACTAGCGAACTACTAGTAAGGAACTTTTACTAAGATAGAATAATAAAAGATATAAATAAATATATTTAGTTATACTTAGTATATTAAGGTATAGTATCTAAGAGGTATTGCCTTTATAGTACTATATAATCGTTACTATATCCTATATAACTATAGGAAGAATTATTAATAGACTTTACTATAGGTCTACCTAAAGTATAGTATAATAAATAAGACGTTAATACGATCTTAGTAATCGTAGACTAATATACTAAGTAATACCTCTTCTTTTCTATCTCTAAGATAATAATAGCTCTAGAGCTAGTAGAATTATTTTATTACTAAGTTAAATTAGTATATAGACCTCTAAAAAGCATTATCTTAGATAGAGGGTCCTTATTTATAAGTAAGTTTTAGTTAAATCTCTATTTTATCTTATAAGTAAAACGTAGGCTATTAATAGTATTTTACTTATAAACTAATAGGTAAATAAAATAAATAAACTAAGCTATATAGTACTACTTAAGATACTTTACTAACTTAAAATAAACTAACTAAGTATTACTCCTATTATTACGAAAAAGATATAGCCGCCTATTAGATATAAGCGATAGCGTTAATTAACGTATATAGTATACGCGACACACCCCCTTAGGGATATCGGGTTAATTCGTCCCGGGATACCTAGATATCCTAGACCACAGCGGGAATTTTTATATAGGCAGGCCCCATGCTAAAACCGCGCTCAATTGCGCTGGCGGGACTCGAACTACGGGCCTTCGGGTAATGCGCGCCAGGCTAGCCAGAAGTGCGTGCGTAGTCACCGGGAAGTTCCCGGAGGGGTAACCCCTCCGCCCGGGCTCATAACTATCACGAAAAAGATATGGCCGCCTGTTAGATATAAGCGCCAGCGTCAATTAACGCATATAGTATACGCGACACCTATATATTACTTAATTTATATATAATAATATAAAGAACGCGATAACTAAGTTATTACTTAATAAAGCGTTAATAGGTTACTAACTAAACTTCTATATTAATATTAAGGAAGATATTATTTAAAAGGGGTACTTAAAGTAAGAGTAAGAGTTACTAAGCTATAAGAGCTATAAAAGAAGCTTAAGGAATACTAAGGAAAGGCTATTAAATTATAAGTAAAATACTACGATTTAAGGCACTAACCGCTTATATTAAAAGTAAGAGACCTTATAGTATTATTAATAAAGAATTTACGCTTTAAGGATAAAAAAAGAAAACTCTTACCTAAGTATATTAGACTATTATAGGTCCTATAAGCTATTAGAAAGTAAGTATATTATCTTATACTCCTTAAGAAGTACTTACGCCTTTATAACGTTTTTTATATTAGTTTCTTAGAGCTATAGAAGGAGCGAAAAGGCATCTATAAAGATAGTAAAACCCTATTAATACTAAACTTAAAGGATAATAAAGGCGAATAGGAAGTCTAAGAGATTAAAGACTAAAAGAGATCTAAGAGCAATACCTTTTTCCTTATTAAATAGAAAGGATAGCTAGCTAAGTATAATTAATAGGTCGATACTAAAGATATAGTAAATAGCTAAGACCTTATTAAAGAATATACTACTCGCCTAACTAGGAAAAAGAGGCGTAAGACTAAGTAAGGTAAGGAAACCTATTAGTATAAGGAGACGCTACCGAATTAATAACGAATCCCTATTAAATCGCTACTAACTTATTAATATATCGGTATACTTAAACGTCCTATAACTATATATAAAATAGTAAAATAAGAGAATAAGGGAAAACTATCTATACTACCTATTAAATATTATTAAGGAAAATAAAACTAAACTATAACTCTATTAAGGCCTTAATAATAAAGGAGAGAAGGATAGTTATAGCTAAATAAAAGAATATAAGACCTATTTATTACTTCCGACTACCCTTTTTCTTTACTAGCGTAGCGGGAACTAACTAAGGCGCCCCCTCTACTATACTAAATACCTTTAAAAAATACTAGAACTACCTTATCCTTTACTCTTTCCTTATCCTCTACGTTAAGACCTATCTCTATTAGTATAGTACTTACCTTAGCCTTAGTAAATAGTAAGGCGTAATACTATAAAGTATAGCTTATATCGCCGTTAATAAGGCGGAGTTTTAACTAGGATTCCTAGGCCTAGTACTCTAGGCTTATATAGGCGATATTAAATTAGGGCGCGGGGTTAAGGCGAATAATAAGCTCGCGGCGCTTATTAATTAGCGTATAGTAATTAGTACGCTTAACCTAGTATATCGTTAAGCGGTCGCTAATAAAAAGGTTAGATAAAACTTATAATAGTAGACTTTTATATACTTATAGTCTTAAAGGACTTATAATAGGCTATCTTAGCGGCGTTAAAAGCTTTAGCTAAATACTATACCGTAATAGTAAGATAGCGCCGATTAGCCTCCTTAAAAATAAGCACGCCCGCGTCTAAGCTATCGTCCTTAGTATCCTTATTACTAGTCTTTAGCTTATTAAGCTTATATAGGTGCTTAATAATAGCGACTATATCGGCCTGGTTACTAGATATAAGAGTACTAGCCTTAAGAAGGATTAGCTTATTAATCGTAATATTTAAAGTTAAAGGGAAACTTACTTAGTTATAGGTCGCGGTATATCTATAGTACTACTTATAGCGCTTTAAGGAAACCCTTAAGAAAATATAGCTAATTAAGAGCACCTTAATAGGCTTAGGCTTAGTTATACTATACTCCTTAATAACTATCCTAAAATAATATATATACTAAAGCTTATAAGGGATAACCTTATAGGCCCTAACCGGGCGGGCTTTAGCCTTAAATTAAGTGCGCTTTTTTATAGGAGCGCGACTGCCTTATACCGCTACCTAGGTGCCCTTATCTCTAACGCCGCCGTTCTTAGGTTTATCGGTAAAAGGAGTTAAATCGCGGCCGTCTCTATTATTACCGTTATTATTATCTTAGCCCTTATTTAGCTAAGTATCGGGATAGTCTTAGCCTTTATTTAGCTAGGCCTCGTCGTTAATATTAGCCTACTTATTCTAAGGAGCGGCCGAGGCGATAATCTCCTATTAGCTAGAGCTGCCCTATTAAGATAAAGTAGCTAGGTTATTAGTACTTACCTAAGAGCGCTTAAGCACGATCTTCTTACTAATATTAGTATTACTAATAAGGGTAATAGACTTATAAGTTTCCTAGCTTATAAAGGTAAGCTTATCGATAGCTAGAGTTAAGGTATTTAGTAAGGTAATAGGGGTATAACCCTCGCTAATATTAGGTCCTAGACTAAAAGTCTCCTAAGACTAGGATTCCCTTATACCTTTCTTAGCTTTCTTTACTAAGGGAGAACTAATATTACTATAAGACTTCTAGGCTAATCGCTTATACTTTAAGGGCGAACCTATCGCTACCTACTCCTATATATAGCGTAAGAAATCAGCGTTATAATTCTTTATCTTCTTTAATATAAAAGGTATTATTATTAATAAATCGTTAATAAAAAGTAATATAAAAAGGTATAAGGGATTAATAAAAAAAGGTATAAAACCCTATAGTAATTATAAGTAGAAGAGTTAAAAAAGAAAAGAAAATAAAAAAAGTAAGAGATATATACGCACGCTCTTTATATTATAGTTACGCTACTAATATATAAGCGATACTATAACGGTTACTTAGCGGTAACCGCTAGTATAATAACTATTAACGTTATAAAGCGTAGACTAACGTATACTTATATAGGTATATACGCGCGATATATAACTAAAACTACTTCTCTTCTTAACTAAATATATATAGTATAGCGAAAGTAGTATATATTAAAGATATAGCCGAGATATTTATATAGGAGGGGAGATAATTATAAGAGCGCTACTAAGAGGTATAAGCTAATAAAGTACTTAGGTACGTAGTACTAATATATTAGTAGGGTATTAGTAGGGAATCATACCTACCTTACTTATATATTATAGACCTCTTACTACTTTAACTAAAGAGGAAAAAATCCCTCTTCTTATAAGCTTTAGTCTTATAATAAGGAGAATATAATATATATAGCGTAGTACCTCTAGCTATCTCTACTACCTAACTAATTATACCGTAATATATATTCCCTTATATACCCTTATATATAGGAGTCTTTAACTATTATAGGTTATAAGCTTAAGCTATAGCTTAAGCTATATAATTATATATAAAGGGCCGGATCTTATATATATATATATAGGCTAGCCGCGTATAAGAGAGCTTTATATAGCTTATTAATATTATCCTATAGATAGTACCTATATATATACCTTTACTTACTTTATAATAGTATAAGCTATTAACTAATAGATTTAATAGATATCTCTTTAAAGAGGGCGCCTCCCCTTTAAGGAAGTACTCCGCCCTTTCTTAGATAGATAGGAAGTATCGTAGCTATCCTAAAAGCGATTAAAAGCGCGATAGCTAGCGAGAAGGACGAGGTTCTCGCTATACTAAGGGAGCCGTCTACGAGACTAGCTTTAACCCTTATAACCTCTATAACGCCGGTTATAGCGGCGATACTATTAATATAGAAGCCGCTCCCTTAGCCGACTTAGGATAGTAAGCTAGAGTCCTTTTACTTCTTCCTTAGCTAGCTATAAATAAAATTTATAACTAACGAGAAATAGAGCCTAAATAGCTATCGCGATATAACGTAGTATTTACTCCTTTATACGCTACCGGAGCCTTAGATATAGCGGATCTCTAGATTTTAAGATAAAGGCGGCCTTAGGGGTAGACGCGACCTATAAGACTTCTTTTAATACCTTATATATATATTTAGCAACGTATAAGAGCGGGAGAAGGCGTAAGATAGGCTATAGACCCTTAAGTAAAAAGATAGATAAACCTTTAGCGAATTCTTTCCTAATTTTAAAGAGACGCTCTTATAGGTAGCGGGGACTATAGTATAAGAAGATAGTATAAAGCTTATATAGCTATAGAATTTAATTACGCTAGCCCTATAAAAGCTACTTATCCTTATAATTATACTTACTAACTACGGCGAGTATATAAGCTAGTTAATAAAAGTAGCTTAGGGCTATATATAGACGCTATATTTCTAAAAGCTTTATAAGCGTATACTATATAGCGGCGATAGGATTACCGCCCCTTTATAAGATAAATAACTAGCTATTAATATAGATAGGGATACCTTAATATCGGCTACCTATATAGACTAGGCTAGACGCGGTAAGAAGATACTATCGACTACCCCCTATACTACCTTATACTTTAAGTAGTAGGCGAAGTAGGTAACGAGTAAGGAAATTAAGAAGAAGAAGGCTAACGGCCGCTACTTACGTTATAAAGTATCTATATACTTTATATTAAAATGCCCCTTCCTTTTTACTAAGCGGCCTATAGCGGTTTAAGTAGCGAAGATAGAACCGCTCCTTACCTTAAACGATAAAGAGGACTCTACCCCCTTAGGCCTAAAAGAAAAAGAGTAGCTCTAAAGTTATAAGAATATACTTTTATATTCCTATTTTACTATTATAAAGAAATAATAAGTATAGGGAGGCTCTATAAAATAAGCTAGTAAAAAGAGGCTCTATAATATAGTCTAAGGGAATAACCCTTAAAGATAAAGACCTCTACTAGATATCTATACCTTCTCTAAGAAAAGTTAAGATAAGCCTATCCTAATAAAATAAATATATATAAAATGCATAAGTTAATTACGAGTAGAACGGATGCCTATTACCTTTTTTTGCCTAGCGGTTCCGAAGATATCCGCGATATAAGAATAGGTAGGGCATAGAATATTTTAGTTAAATCTACTACTTATACTAGAACCTATAGTCTTACGTTAACTATTACGTTATAATTAGACTACCTACTAAATTAGGAAGACATACTATAGATAGAGCTTTATAAGTACTATAGAATATACTAGAAAGCTAACTAAATAGTCTACTAGTAAGCGAGTAATAGTCTATAAAAGATAAAGGATTTCCCTAGGAGTAGTAGATAGAATAAGTAAGTTTATAAGTATCCTTTATAACGCTATTCTTTTAATATATTATTTAGCCCCTTATATACTCGTTATAAATTCTAGACGAAATCCTACCTTATACTCCTTCGACTAATCTTTCCGCTTATATTATCGATTACCCGATTCTACGCTTATTACTTATACCTTCTTATAAGAGTAAAGATAGGCTCTAGAGCCTTAATTACTAGTATTAGTAAAAGAGAAAGAGGAATTATCCGCCTATATAAAAGAGGAGGCTACTTTAATATAGGTTATAATTAATAACTCCTTACCTATTACCGCCCTTATAGATAAGGGCTACTAGTACTACGCTATAGTTAACGAGGCGCTTATATAAGAGATATAAGTACTTATAAAAAAGATTGCCTTAAGGTAAGTAAAGGGCGCCTTAAGCGCGATAGAGGGTATAGTAATTAAGGGTATTATATAGCTAGCTATAGAGGTCGACGGTTACTATAAGCTTATTATAGCCTATATAATCCCTTAACTAAAGTTTCCCTTAATCCTTAAGAAACCTTAGTTATTATATATAGAGTTATACTTAGTTTTATATTAAAGGAAGCTATAGTTTATACTTATATAATAGTAGGTCTACTATAATAATAGTTTTATAGGTATAAGACTAAGCGTACGAGCTTTATACTTAGTATAAGAAGTCCTTGCCTCTATCTTTATAAGAACTATACGATAGGTAGAGTAAGGGCAAGGCCGGGCAGCGGCTAATATAGCGGTCTATATAGTTAGCTTAGCGGATATCGATAAGGCCCTTTAGATAAAGAAGCTAAAGTCGCTCTTTAAGCTATAGTAGTAGATACTAAAGCGCTTTTACGACCTCCTACCGCTATTTAAGTCCTAGGAAGCGGATAAGCTTAACCTATATAAGCTAAGGGTAGACTATAAGATTATACTCTATACTAATAAGAAGGGGTAGGAACTACCTAGACCGCTATATAGTATATTATATATAGAGCTACTAGTACTAAAGAAGATATTAAGGGACCTCTTAGATAAGGGTTTTATTTAAGTAAGTAGCTTTAAAGTAAGAGCGCCGGTCTTATTTATATATAAACTAAGGGGCGGAATATAGTTCTATTACGACTATAGGGCTTTAAACGTAATTATAAAGCTAGACTGCTACCTTTTACCCTTAATCTTAGATATACTCTATAACCTTTTAAAAGTAAAGTAGTTTATAAAGCTAGATATAAAATAAGCGTTTTATAAGGTATAGATCTTAAAGGGTAATAAGTAGAAGATAGCGTTCTATATACGCTATAGCTTATTTAAGTAGCTTATAACGCCCTTTAGCCTCTTAGGAGCGCCCGCTACCTTCCAGTATTATATTAATAATATACTTTAAGACTTCCTCGATAAGTTCGCCTTTATATATATAGATAATATCCTTATTTATATAAGTAGCTCCTATATAGACTATATATAGAAAGTATAAAGGGTCCTCGAGCGCCTCTAACTTTATAGGCTCTACCTTAACTTAGATAAGTATAAATTTAAGGTTAAGAGGGTTAAGTACCTAGCCTTTATTATCTATATAAGCGTAGGTATATAGGTAGATCTTATAAAGATCTAAGCGATTTAAGACTAAGCGGCCCTAACTATATAGATAAGTATATAGAGTTTCCTTAGGTTCGCGAACTATTATAGGATATTTATTAAGGGCTTCTCTTATATTATAAGGCCCTTAAATAAGATTACTAGGAAATAGACCGCTTTTTATTAAGGGCCTATATAGGAAGGAGCGTTCTATATACTTAAGAACCTATTCTCGTAAGCCCTAGTACTACTTTAGTAGGACTTTAACTAGTCTACGTTAGTTAAAGTAAACTATAGTAGCTAGGCACTTAAAGGAACGCTCTCTTAGGAGGTAGATAGGTAAAAGTAACTAATAGCGTTCTACTCCTATAAGCTAACCTTAGTAAAGCGGAATTACGCTATTTATAATAAAGAGATATTAGTAATTATTAGCTACCTTAAGTAATAGTAAGTAAAGCTCTAAAGCTATAAGAGCTTTAAGGTTCTTATAGACTATAAGAACCTTAAGTACTTTATAACCTTATTACGACCACGGCTACTAGGCCGCTAACGGTCGACTATATTAAGCACGTAATATAGTCTAACGGATAAATAGTCGGCACGACTATCTAATAGATATAGGATCGAGGGGATCGTAGAGATCTAAGTAATCTAGGATTAACGAGATTACTATGCTCTATACGATCTAATATTAAGGATTATAGCTAGGCCTATAATCTAAGGATAGTCTCTATAGGTATATATAGCTACTTACTTTTACTTCTTTAGATAGATAGCTCTTTAGCTTTTAATATAAATCTTTATTACGATTTATCTCTAATTTTAATTACCTAGTTATAGTCTACGGTCTATAACCTCCGACTTATTACTAACGTAATATACTTATTATTGCTTAGACCACGCCCTATTATATCTACTAATATAAACCCCTCGATAGGTTTATCCCTTAAGAATAATACTAGTCGTTATACATTAAAAGCTCTTATTTAGTATAATACCGCGTTACTTTAAGTAATATCGTAACTATTAATATACCTATATAGTAAGCTAGATTAACTAACTCTAGAGCTACTATATCGCCTTAAGATATAATACGCGAGATTATTACCCTTCGATATAAGGTATAGTTACTTAAGAATAAAGGAGGTAATAGATAAGTTAGAGACCTTAGAAAAGCAGTTAAACTAAAATAGCTAGGACTATTCGATAGTACTTATAGCACGCTTCGAGACTTTCTTACTTAACTTAAAGCCTACTACTAGTTTTACCTTACTAAACTCTCGGACCTAGTTAAAAAGGTACTCTATATAGGAAATTATTTATTTAGAACGGCACTCGCTTAGTTTAGACCTATTATAAGGGACTTTCTCGATAACTAACTAGCGCGATAAGATAACGAAATAGATAAAGTCTTTGCTAGTTTCTAAGGATTTAAAGAAGCTATTATAAAGGTATTCGGAATAACTAATAAGGAATAAGAAGCTAAATAAAAACTTTAAGAACTCCGATAAAGGATCTTAGTATTAGATTATACTACGAAGTTCCGTTAAGTTACCTTAAAGCTTAATTAGGACGATGAACCCCTTATATTACGATTCTATAATAAGCTTAAAAAAGAAGTTAAAAACGAGCTCTATAAGGAAAATCGACCTAATAACCTCTTAGACTATATTACTATAGTAGTATAAATCGACGATAGATAGTATACGCGACGCTAAGAAAAGAAATAAGGAAGAGGAAACTAGAACCCTTCTTATAGAAATAACTTTAGCCGACGCGCTAACTATAAAAAGAAGCGCGAAACTCTTATTACCTACGCCTATATAACTAACCTAGGTAGGATAGATCTAGATATAATATAGAAAAGTAAAGGAAAGTATTTTAACTATAGGAAACTTAGATATTACTTTAAAGAATATAGATAACCTTATAAGGAAAAGAAAACCTACTAGGCATTAGCCCTAGAAGGTAAGAAATACTTAAACGCTACTAATAGATAGGAACTAAAGTATAAACTCCTTAGTTAGACTATATACTATAACGATAAATATATAGTATACTTAAGCGATAAAAACGGTATTAAATAGTTCCTAAAGCTACTAAAGAAGACCCTTATAATAATATAATAAAGGGATCTTAAAATATAAAGATAAGTTAAATTTATAGAACCGGAATACACCTATCTTAAAGGAGTCTCCTAAGACTAGATTAAGAAGAACGGTAAATAATTCTAGGAAGATATATAAAATAAAAATCGATAATAATAATAGGTAGTCTATAAATAATATAATAAAGAAGATATAAATATAGCCCTTATACTTACGAAACTTAGATAATAACTTAAGGAGGAATAATAAAGTATTAACGATATAAGCTCTAAAGAATAAGAAATACCTAGAGAAATAAAAGATAAGAACGAACTTATACTACTACCCTTACTACTAAGGGAAAATACTATAATTAAAGAATACGCTCTATACTTTAAAGAATTTAAAGAAATACTTAAAATTAAAACCTAATAAACACCTTAAATTGTTATAGAAAACTAATAAGCTATATTAATTCGATATTAACTAGTACTACGTAGAGGAGACTATACTATAGCTATCGCCGTAGTCGATACCTTTATAGCTCTATAACGAGAATAGTAACTATAAGGAGAATTTAAAGACGATCTATAAATACTACTTACTTATAAGCACTATAAGTATATTTAATAGATATTATACGTCTACCTAGATTATATAATATACTTTTAAATAAAGGCACGATACGATATCTTCTTAGTTAGGTTTAAAGGATAAGTACTTTTAAAACCCTACCTAAGTATAGAACTAGACTACTAGAAAATCGATTAACGCTACCTAAACGACTAAGTTATATTATTAAAACCTAACTATAGTACGCTACTTAAATACTACGATAATTACGGTTTATTAACGAGATGTCTTTTAGAGATATATAAAATCTATAGACACGCTAAAATAAAGGAATAGTATAACGCTACTCGCTTTAAGATATCTAAACCTTTAATCTTTTAAAGACTTACGTAATAAGTTAAATATAATAAAGAAAATTATAATAAATATATATACCTAAACTATAGAATTTATAAATATAAAAAAGTATAAGTATAGTATAAACGATATAATAGTATACTAAAAGATTATTAGTAGTATATATAAAGGCTATAAGCCGTATTCGACTAAGGAAGAATCGATATAAAAATACTATATAAAAAATAAAAAGATACTAAACGAAAACTTAACCTTTAGTATAAAAATAAATAAAATTATAAAGTATAGTATATAATTAACTATAAAGTAGTATAATATAAACGATATAGCGTTAAGAAATAAGAAATCTTCGATTAGCTATAAGAAATTAGTCTCTTAAGCCCCGATATAATACTATATAATAAAAATATAAAGAAATAATATTAATAATAAATTAAAGAAGAATACCTAAATAAAACGAATAAGGACTAAGTAAAGAACAAGGTACGCTATCTATAAAAGGGCTATAGACTAGCACGATATAATAAGATCTAAGGACCCTATATATAGCAACGGTAAGCTATAGTAACTAAATAGTATTAGATATCTAAATCGCGGGATATTATATATATATACTTCTAAACTATAGCGTAATAAGTAACTATATTTTACCTAGAGTTATTAATTATTACCGACTTATATAGAGATATAAGATAGATCTATATAAACTTACGAATATTAAAGGAGAGGCCTTTAACTATAATAACGGAATTATTAATATAGAGATTAATTACCTCGATATTAATATCTAGGGCTATGATAAATAAGTTAACTTCGATATTATAGATATTAAAGAATACGACCTTATATTAAGGCTTCTATAGCTATAGAAGAGCAACCTACTAATTAACTAGAAAACTAGCTAGCTACGTTAAGACGAAGATATAAGTTTCTAGGACTAGTAGATTTAAGAGAAAGTAAAATTTTACGATAATTTAGCTACTAAATAAGATAAAAGGGATAACTATTTAAGTAAATTATTACGGGCTTTAGCGATATAGACGAAAATAGTAACTAAACTAGCGGATATAATAAAATCGACTAATAAGACCTACGTACTAACTAATATAGCTATATAACCTAGCATCTAATATAAATAAAATAAAGGATATAATACAAAGATTTAAAGAGTTATTACTACTCTAAGGAAAGACCTTAAATAAATTAATAAAGAGCTTAAGTTAAGAGAAACTAGCTCTTAAGAGAAAGAATAAAGCCTATAAGATAGAATAAAGAATATCCCTTAAGAATACCGGAAATATAATAAACTCTTTAAAGAAGAACTTAAGATAGGGTTACCTAAATATAGCTAATAGGACCACGAAATTTATCTTAAGGATAGAATAACGCCGACGTTCTATAAAATCTATAACCTAAACGAAAAGTAACTATAAACGCTATACGACTACCTTAACGAGAATCTATAAAAAGGATATATATAAATATTAATATCTAAAGTAAGCTATCTAGTTATATTTATTTTAAAGAAAAACGGTAAGCTATAACTAGTTATCGACTATAGACGCCTAAACGATATTATAATAAAGGACCGAATACTATTACTACTTATATTAGAACTACGAGATTAACTATATAGTAAAAAATAGTTTATAGCCCTTAACCTTAAAAGCGCCTATAACTTAATATATATAAAAAAGAGATATAAATAAATAATAGCCTTTAGAATAAAATTCGGACTATTCGAATATCTAGTAATACTATTTAGACTTATAAATATACTAGCTACCTTTTAATAGATAATTAATAATATCCTACGCGAATACTTAAATATCTTTATAGTAGTATATCTAGATAATATCTTAATCTTCTTAGATACCTTAGAAGAATATAAGGAATATATCTATAAGGTACTCCGCGTACTTTAGAATATAAAGTTACTAGTTAAACTAAAGAAAAGTAAGTTCTATATATAAGAAGTAGACTTCCTTAGATATACGATCTTACTAAGAGAGATACGTATATAATAAGATAAGATTAACTTAGTTAAAGAATAGCTAACGTTAAAGAACGTTAAGGATATATAAAGTTTCCTAGGATTTATAAATTACTACTAACGATTTATTAAAGATTTCGGAAAAATTATAGTACTACTATATAACTTAACGAAGAAGGAAAAAGAATTTATATAGGACGATAAAGCTAATAAAGCTTTCGAATATATTAAAACTATAATTATATAAGAACTAGTCTTAACTACCTTTAATTTAAAATAATAAATCGAACTTAAAACTAATATATTAGACTTTACTCTAAGAGTATAAATCGGATAAAAAGATAATAAAGGAAGACTACGACTAATTATATTCTACTTAAAAAAGCTATATAGTATAGAACTTAATTACCTTATCTACGATAAAGAATTCCTTATAATTATTTAAGCTTTTAAGGAATTTCGATACTACCTTCTTAGAAGTAAATATAAAGTTAAGGTCTATATAGATTATAAGAATATCTTATATTTTATAATAACGTAATAGTTAAACGGACGATAGATCTAATAGGCCGAATATTTATTAGAATTTAACTATAAAATAATCTATAGAAAAGGAATAGAAAATAGTCGAGCTAATACCCTTAGTAGATAAAGTAACTATAATATAAGGGTACCTATAGTAAAAGGATAGCTCCTAGAAATTAACGAAAATAGGAACTACTAGTAACGATAGCTAAATATAATATTTAAAGTATAACCTAATAACTTAATATACTAAAAGATCCTAAAATAAATAAAAGAATATAAAGTATTAAACGGATATAATATAGAATATTTAGAAGTTCTAATATATAAAAATAAAATCTAGATACTATTAGAATTATAAGATAAAGTTATATAAGATATATATAAATATCTAATATATAGATACTAAGGAATCTAAAGAATAATAAAATAGATTAAACGATAATATAACTTCCTATAGCTTAAGGAAGTAGTATAATAAGTTATTAAAGAATACGAACTTTATATATAAAGTAAAGCTAAACGATATAAACTATATAAAGAATTATAACCGCTACTAATACTAAAGAAACTATAGGATTCGATAGCTTTCGACTATATTATAAAGCTACTACTATCGAAAGAACCTATAACTAATATTAAGTACGATAGTATATTCGTTATTACCGATAGACTAACGAAGTATAGGTATTTTTTACTATATAAAGAAGTAAGTAATATAAAAGAGCTAGTATATATATTCCTATAAATAATTATTAGTAATTATAAACTACTAAATAAGATTGTCTTTAATAAAAGAAGTATATTTATAGCTAAGTTTTAGTAAGCTCTTATAGTATAATTAAGGACGAAATATAAGCTTAGTATAGCTTATTACCTATAAATAGATAGATAAATAGAACGACTTAACTAAACGCTTAAATAATATTTATAATACTATATTAGCTACGAATAAAACGATTAAGTTAAATAGCTACTAATAGCGTAACTAGCTTATAATAGCTTAGTTACGGAAATAACTAAGCTCTTACTAATATACGCTAATTATAAATATAACCTAGAAGTATTTAAGGTTACTTAATAAGGACTATAAGTAGAACGAGCGATACTATAAGTAGATTAGCTATGAAAATTATATAAAGAAATATAATAAGAACTTTAATTTATTAGAAAATAAATATTTACTTACTATAATTAGAAAAGATTATAGGGATTAATCTTTTAAGAGGGAGATATAGTCTACCTTATACGACGAAATATTAAAATAAAACGACTAAGTAATAAATTAGATTTTAAGAAACTTAGACTATTTAAGGTTAAGGAAACTATTTTAAAAGTTAACTACGAACTTTCGCTACTAATAATAATACGGATATACCTAATATTTTATATCTTATTATTAAAACTAGCGCTATAAAACGCTAAACTATAGGAAAAAATTAAAGTTAACGACGATTAAGAATATAAAGTAAAATAAATACTAAATATAAGAAAATAAGGTTAGTAATAAGAATACCTTATTAAGTAGAAGGGATATAGACTAAAGGAAAATACCTAGGAACTACTTAAGCACTTAACCTACTACGGCCCTTTACTTCGATAATTTTACTAGAAGGTTTAAGAGGGATTAAAGGACTAAGATCTATAAACTCCTTACTAATACCGAATAAGGACTAATTCGCCTTATTAAGAACGCTTAATAATTATAAGTTATTTACTACCTAATACTTATACGTATTAAGTATAGGTAAAACGCTATCCTTAGTATCTACTTCTTAGATACTATAACGAAATAACTTAGAACTCTTTTCCTTTATACGATTCTAAATCTTTTAGATATAAGCTAAACGATTAACGGCGATAGATATTTACGACTAAAGATTTATAAGCTATACCTAAAGCTCTAATAAGGCTTCCCTAGCTTCCTCCTCTTTAGAATATAGCCTATACTACTCCGCTAATAATTTAGTTACTAAAAGAAATACGTTAGCTACTACGCGTAGAAAGAATTAAAAGATACCTATAAGAAGAGGCTACTAAAACACTATTATAATAGGGATAACTACTAGTAATATAATTATTATAGCGCGAAGAATTTTCGGCTATCCGATAATTCGTCTTCTTTACTTTAAAGTATTAAGTGCACGGTATATTAGTAGGATCTCTACTTAAGTCGATATATTTAGTAAGAGTAGCGCGCTTAAAGGCTTTTTAGGAACGATTTTTTAGTATATAACTAGATATATTATTAGTAGTATATCCCGAAAGGATAAAGAGATAAGGAACGATATACTTACGCACAACGCGATAAAGGTATATTTATATATAGCGGCTAAGGTAGCTATAGTAGGTCTTACGGATAAGACTAAAACGAGGGGAGATATCGTATTACGACTATAGCTACTAGGCCGCTAATAGTCGACCGCGTTAAGTACGTAATACGGTCTAATAGATAAATAGTTAGCACGACTATTTAATAGATATAGGATCGAGGGGATCGTAGAGATCTAAGTAATCTAGGATTAATAAGATTACTACGCTCTATACGATCTAACGTTAGGGATTATAGCTAGGCCTATAATCTAAGGATAGTCTCTATAGGTATATATAGCTACCTACTTTTATTTCTTTAAATAGATAGCTCTCTAGCTTTTAATATAGATCTTTATTACGATTTATCTCTAATTCTAATTACCTAGTTATAGTCTACGGTCTACGACCTCTAACTTATTACTAACGTAATATACTTATTATTACTTAGACTACGCCCTATTATATCTACTAATATAAACCCCTTAATAGGTTTATCCCTTAAGAATAATACCGGTCGTTATAAACCCGCTAGCACCTCTTAGAGTAGTAAGCCTACTAAGCGGAGTATCTCTTACGCTTTAACTTCTTAATTAAGTACTAGCTAAGGTAGGACTTTATAGTCCTAAATACGCTTTCTTAAAGAGATTAAGACCGGCTAATAAGAGCGGATATCGAGGCCTAAGATCTATAGCTTATCCTATAAGAAGCGCTATAGACTTATATAGGAGCTTCCTTAATAAAGGAAGGCGCGGCGCTAATAGATAAGCCTTCCCTTATACTTTTACCTTAGCCCGGCGAGGAGGGATAGACCGGCCTAAGGGCGCGTATAGCGTAGGTGTTCTAAGATAAGGTCCTTTAACGCTTATAAGATAGAATATCGTCTCTAGACTATACTTATAAGAGTATACGCCGCGCTATTAAGTCTAGCGCTCGACGCCTCGATTTAAAGCTAAAGCTAAAGGTATAAGTAGCTAACTATTATATCGACCTATAGGGGTATTTATATTAATAGGGGAGACTATAGGTACCGGGCGCGCTATATACTATAGAAGCTAGGGAGAAAGATAGACCGCTAGAGCTAGATAAATAGAACGAGCTTTAAGGGAAGCTAGTCTAGCTCGTCTATAACTCTAGTATTATAAGCTACCTAGGTTAGTAAGGTATAGTAGTAAGCCTTATAAGGGATTTCTACTAGCCCTTCCTATAGTACTATATTTATTACTTTCTTTATAACTATAATATCTATAGCTATACTAAGATTTAGAGGGAGTAGCTTAAGGGGCTACTTAAGTAGCTTTTAGTACCCGACCGGTTCTATATATATATATAAATAGACTTTATAATAGACCTCTACTTATAAAGGGCGGCAAACCGCTATATATAAGTAATTAAGGACTAACTTAGTAAGTCTATAGTATTAAAGCTAATACCGTTTATAAATATAGAGTCTTATATAAAGCGCTTCTTATAATACTAAGCACGCTTATATAGCTAGCTAGCCTTTATTATAAGTAATAAGAGATTAAATTAAACTAGCTACTTTTAGTAGTACTTATACTAGCTACTTTAGATTATATAGCTACTTAGTATAGTATATTACTTATAGACTAATAAAGGGCTTAAGAGGGTTAACTAAGAGGTATAAGCTTACCTATAGGCTATCGTAGCCTATAACTAAGTAAACTAAGACTAGTAGCTCCCCGCGGCCTAACTTATATTAAATAATAAACTATATACCTTTATTAAGATAGCCCCTTTTTTTATAATATATAGCTTTAAACTACTCTTATTAGTTCCCTTTACTATAGATATAGTAATAGAGTAGTATAGTAATTCGTTACTAAAAGGCCGCGCCTCTAAGTTTATATAAAAGCTATAAAAGACTATAGATTATTACGAAACTATAATAGCCGCCGCGGTATAAGATTAAGAGTAGTACGCTAATAAGACTAAGGCCCTAGTAAATAGGTTTATAGTAAGAGATAAGGTATAGCTAGACCTCTATAACTATAGGTTAGTATAGCTAAAAAAGAAGCTTAACTAGCTATATATAAAGTTTATAGTATAGAGGGTTATTAGCCTATAGGTTATAGAGCTTAATAGTCTCTTAACGGGGGTCTATAATAAGATTAACGTAGACCTCCTTTATAGAGCCTCTTTTAACCCGCTACTTAAATAAGAAGTAGCGGACGCCTAACCGCTTATAATTAAAGTAAAGGAAGAGGATAAGTTTAAGGTTAAAGAGATATAAGCCGCGCGCTAAAAAAAGGTTAGTAAGGGGAAACGCTAAGAAGTCCTCGTTAAGTAGTATAAGTATCTTAACCTTATATAAGAACCTATATATTAGTTTATAAGAACTATAGCCCTTAATAAGTTTAAAGCTTTATTTAAAATAGTAGATAAGAATAATAGACTAATAAACTACTAATAGCAGCCTAAGCTAAGACTATAAAGTAGGTAAAGCAAAGTATATAGTTATAATAACTTAAGTATAATAATATAAATAGAGATAAAAATAGCGTTTATTTTAAAGTAGAGCCCTTAGACTACTTAGACTTACTCTTTATCCTTATCGTTATCTTTATCCTTATCCTTATTATCCTCCTCTACCTTATTAACGGCGGCGGCGCTCTCTAAGGTACTTAGGCGGCCCTTTAGGCCTATAAGCTAGTCGGTAGTAGCGGCGGCTCTAAGGGCTCTAAGGGTAAAGGGGGCCCGGCTAGTAATAGCGGCGGGGGCAAGGGCGGGCACGGCTAAAGGGACCGCTAATAGGGCGACGGAGGTAGTATCCTTAGTACTAGGAAAGTTAGTAGTAAAAGTAAAAGAGCTAGAGGAGAGGAACTTACTTAAGGATAAGGCCCTAGCGCTTAAGGGCGCGGAGATTATAGTAAGCGGCGGCGGTAGTAGTAAGGCGCTTCTTAGTAGCCCCTTATACCTACCTATACGCGCTAGCCTTCTAAGCTAACGCTATAGCGAGTAGGATAGGAGGCGCTACCTTATAAGTATAGCTAGTACGCGCGTACTAATAATAACTACCGCTATAGCGGCGCTTAACTTAGTCGGCGTAAGGGAGCTCTTATAACGCGTACCTTATATAGGGGGCCGCGCGGGTAGCTCTAGCTTATACTTAGCGTTTATACTTTAAGAAGTTAGCGGAAAATAGCTACTATACTTATTAGGTAGCGGACCTATAAGGGTAATAAAGGTAGAGGTAAGGGTAAAGGGGCTAGGTATTATAGCCGGCGGTAAGGATAGCGTTATTACTTAGAAGGGCGATATAAGGGCGGCTAGCGTAGTAGAGGTAGAGGCGGCGGCGGTAGGCGCGGTCGTAGGGGCGTAGGTAGGAGTAGCGGTAGCGGCGGAGCTATCGTTGGCCGTGCTTAGTATAACGTCGATAAACGACTTTATACGCTTTAAGAAGGAGGAAGTAAGGGAGGGGGAGGTAGATATATCTATCGCGGAAGTTAGTATTATAGATTATAGCCTCCTACTCTATAAAGCAGAGAACTTATTAGTTAAAGTTATTATTATTAAGGCTATTATTACTATTATAGCTATTACTATAAGTTTATATTAATAAAGCGGCTTATATAGCTAGGAATAAACTAATACCTTAAGTAAAGCGGAACTTACTTATTACTACTACTATTATAGTTAAAGAAAAAAGAAAAGGAAAGAAAGAAAAAAGGGAGGGATACTACCTTATATACCCCTAGGTAGAGGAGGCTACCTAAGGCCGAGGGGACGGGTAACTTAAGGCTTACGTAGGTCTAGGCTAGCCGCCGGCTACCTAGGGGCGTATATAATAGGTTGCGCCCTTATTTAAACGGCTAGCCGGCCGATAAGTATAGAGCCCGGTTCTAGCTACCTAGGCTAATAAGCGTAGGGATAATAGGGCTAGTAAGGCTAGCACGATTAATAGGAAAGGGTAGGGTAGAGCTAGCGGTATAGGCTTAATAGTATAAAAGCTATTAATTAAGTAACGCTGCGCTTAAGAGAGGGTATTATATAAGAGTCTTTAACTATTATAGGTTATAGGCTTAAGCTATAGCCTAAGCTATATAGTTATATATAGAGGGCCGGATCTTATATATATATATATAAGCTAGCCGCGTATAAAAGAGCTTTATATAGCTTATTAATATTATCTTATAGACGGTACTTATATATATACCTTTACCTACTCTATAATATTATCTATTATAAACTTATTATCGTCCTTAGTTAGTAAATCGTTACTATTAAATACCTTAGTATAACTTTTATATATTTTAAGATAAGTAAATAAGTAACTTACTAGTAATTAAAGAAAAGTTAGTAAGGCACTAACTAGCTATAGGCTATATACTTAGTTCTCCTTTAGATAAGTATTTAACTTATTACTTATTAAAAAGAAAGTAAAGTAAGTATACTTTAAGTACTAATAGATCTCTTTTACTATACTATCGATAGGGCTATTAACGTACTATAGTTAAAAGCTAAGAGAATTTAGTAGAACGGATAAGTAGATAGGATATAGGGCTTATTATTATATAAAAGCTTTATTATAATAAACTAAAAAGCTACTACTTAAAAGGTAGAATAATTATATAAGGGGCTAATATAATATATTTATTTAGAATTAATAAATAAGCGACTTTATTATAATAAATAGTTAAGAATATTATTCTATATAGTATCTTTTATACTATCTTTAACCTAATTCTATTATATTAACGACTATATACCTTACCCTTTACCTATTAATATAGAAATATATATAATTATAAAACTTATTATAATACTAATAAGGTTAAAGGAAATAATTACCCTATATATAGTAGGGAAAATAATAAACTTTAAGGGCAGGGTTAATTCGTCGCTAGTTATTTAATAGGTAGTAGAATAGCTAATATCTTTACGACTTACTCTTTTAATTTTATAGGCGATTAACTAATAGATCTTAGCTAGTTAAAGGATAAGTTCGTTTTATTCTCTTAGGATAAAGTTACGGCGATATAAACGCTTAGCCTTAATTAAGTCTATAAAAAGCTTACTTATACGTCCCTTATTAGATAATTAATTAGCTAGATATAGTATAAGGGGGATAACGTATTATTAATAAATATACTATAGGCTATAATCCCTACTATAATTATTATATAAGTATCTTTTATTACCTAAGTAAGGGCTATAGCGTCTATAAGCTATAATCCCTACTCTTTAAGATAAAGGGACTTACTATATATAGTAATTTATATTTATATACTTTTTATTTTTACCTCTTTACTTACTCTTTATATTAATATAATAATTTATAGCGTTTAAGGCTTAAATAGTAGTTAGTAAGTATATTAAGCGATCTTTAAGTATATTCTAATATAAATAAAAGGACTACGATAAGGTATAAGGGCTCTTTAGGCTAAATAAATACCTATTAATATAATAGCGGGATATTATATCCCGCCTTAGCGCTAAGAGGCTATTATAGTTATATAGATATATATATTAAGAGTCTTATAGTATATATTAAAAGCTTATCTTAAGTAGGTACTAGTATAGGCTAGGAAACCCCTTTTATTTATAAAGCGTATAAGGGCTTATTATATATTACCGTAAAGTAACTTATACTACGTCGTAACCCTTCTTAGCGTACGTTCTATACGTTAGCTCTATACCCCTTAATATAAGAGCTATATTCTTATACTAACGCTATAGACTAATATCTTACCCTTAAAGTATATATATACTATAGAAGCTAGCTTAAGTTATTATAACTATTTATTATAAGTTAATATAGTAGCTCTCTATAGTAGCTGAAACTTACTAGATTAACCTCTTACTAAGCTTATACTATACTTTATATAGGTGCTATAGGTAATACCGCTAATAATATAGTATAGTAATAAGACTTTAAGTCTTATAATAGCTTCTAAGTAAAGTATTAGCTCTTAAAATTATAGGCTTAGAAAGAGTATTAATAGCTATAAAGCTAAATCTCTTATATATTAAGTATTAAATACCCTATATATAAATATACTTATAACTAATATAAGTCTTTTATAGCTTAAATAGGCGTTATTAAACTACCTATAATAAAACGATAGTATTATATATTATTACCTAAGGCTCGATTAAGTACGGTTACCTTAATAACGTTAAATAGAAGAAGTATAGCTATAACTAGCTCTATAGACTTAGAGTCTAACCTTTTTAAATTATTATTAAAATATATAGGACGTGTATATAAGGTAATAGACTCCGCGATAATTTCTATAACCTTAAAGATAAATTATCTTTACTCTATTATTAGTATTACCGAAGGCTTAGTAAAGATAGAAACTTTTAGGGGCCTTTTAGGCTAGGTATAAGGGTAAGCATTCCTACTCTTAAGAGTATTAGCGCTAAAATAGAAAGAAGTATACGCGGAATTTAATAGGAAAACTTTAAAAGATTTATTAAATTAGTAAGTTATAGTACGAGCGCGGTTTTTATTAAAGGTTAAGGATAGTATTTTATTTATAAGTTAGATAGTAATAAGGGTAAAGTACTTTTAGTAAGGGCAATAAAGATAATTCTTAAGGAGACGAATAAGCTATAGGAATCGCTAAGTAGCTAGTTATATTTTTCTTTATAGTAATCTATCCTATATTCCTCTCCTACTTATCTAATAACCTTGCTTTTTCTTAACGTTTATAACTAATAGCCCCGATAAGGCTAGGATTAAGGACTACTAAGTAAGAGCTAGGTTCTTAGTAGTATAAGCTATTATAAAGCCTAACTTATAGAATTATTATAGCTAAGAGTCACGCGTTTTATAGCTACGCTATTATCTTATAAACCCTAATATAAAATAGTATAACGATACCTTTTACTTATATCTTTAACCTTCTTTATTTAGTCTATCTTTACTTAAGAGCTTATAGTATTATTATAGCTATATTTCTTTTTAATAGCGGACCTATATAAGGTACCCTCTACGTAAGCCTATAGTATCCTAACTTTCTTAGTTAAGGGGGACTTAAATATATATAAGCTAAAGTATATAAACTAGGTCGTATATATTACTAGTAATATAAATTTACTAAATAGCCTTATAACTAAGGGCTAAACGTAATAGCTAGTTAAAGACGTTTTATTTTACTAACCCTAGCTTAATTACACCGTTTTAATATAAACGAAGCTTACCCGCCTTATATATATAAATTACTATATTAACTATAGTTTATAGCTTAGTTTTAGGGCAATAATAGTATAACCTTACTATATATAAAGCACCTATTACTACCTTACTCTAGGTATATCTTCCTATTTATTAGTCGACTAAATAATATACTATAGCTCTCTTTACCTAAGCGTTACTTACTATATACTAATATTTACTATTATAACTTTAATATCTATATAATATATATCTTATTCTAGCTAAATCCGGTACTTATATACCTTCTTATTACTTTAAGCTCTTATTCTACTTTCTTTATTAGTCTAGGTTACTATATTTCGATATATAAGACGAGATTATAACTAAAAAAGTTAGCGAGGCTAGTATTATATTTACTATAACTACGGTCTTCCTAGCGCCCTACCTATACTAAATAATTAAAGTTAAGCTATAAGAAGCTTTATATAAGCGAACTTAGGTATTAATTTCTACTACTTATTTCCTCTTAGGTGCTAGAGTAATATTCGCCGCTTTATTTAGTAGTATAAGAGATATACTCTTACTAAGCGCGTTTACTTACCCCCTTTTTATAGCCTAAAAAGGGGTTACTATATTATACGTCGATATTATTAAGGTACTTCCCTTTTAGGCCGTCTAATTACCTCCTCTAGGTACTTATAGAATATAGCTTATTTAAGTCGTCGACCCTTTAATTTATACTTATTTTTACGGCGCCGTCGAGCCTAACCCCTCTATTAAAGCGAGAATTATTATATTTAGACTAGTACTAGTCTTTTACCTTCCCTTTATTAAGGCAACCGTCTAGTAATTTAGGCGATCTAGTATTAAATACTAGTAGGCTGCTCTAATAATATCTTACTTAACTACCGGTATTATAGTTCTAGTAATATAGAGGAAGATATAGTATTTCCGTTATTATAGCTAGCGCTCTAACTAGCCTTAGCTAGAGCGGCCGACGTTAAACTAAGGAATACTATAGCTTAGAGTAGTAAGTAGCTTAGTATTCCTAGTATTATCGGTGCTCTTAGTATATTCTATAACTAGTTAGGTTAGATACTAGTTTAGAGGTTAGTATAGACTTTATCTAGTAATTTTATTTATACTAGTAGTACCTTTAGATAGTATAATAAGAGATTACTAAAAGACACTTATAAATAAAAAGGTAGATATAAAACGATCTATAATAGTAGAATCTAGTACTTAAAGTTAACGGAGTACTTAGTATCTCTTAAGGGCACTCGATTAAAGTAATAGTAGTTTATATTACTACTATCCTATACCTAAGGCTATATTTACTAATTCGAGTAACCTAAGTTTAGGCAACGTATAAATACCGCGTTTAGGTTAACGAAAATACTTTAATTAATCCTTCTATATTTAAGAGTATAATATAAAGGTGCCTTCTAAAGTATTAAAGAAAGCCTTACTCTCTATATATATTATCTTATATATATAACCTTAGCTTAGCGATACTTTCCTTAACTAACGTTCCTACCTTATTTTATATTAATTTCTACTAGTCGTCTAAAAATATATCTTAAAGAAGGACTTCTTTAGACTTAAAGAAGGGTTTGCTTAAAACGCCTAGCTTGCCTAGCTCCGACCTTTATATTATAAAAGATATTTAGGCGTCTAGATATACCCTACTAATATATACGAATAAAGCATTAAGTCTATCTAAAAATAGGGGGGGGGGCGATAAGTAAACTACTAACGACGATAGTTCTAATAATAGTAGCGAGCTAATTATAAACTTATAGCTATTCTAGTATACTATACCCCGTCCTAAGATAGGGCAGCGATAATTACTTATTATACTTAAGCTAGAAAGTAAAAGAAAGTAATAGGTAACCTTTAATAAGTATAGTAGTAAGGCGCCCTAATCTAATATATAAGATACTCTAGCTATATATACCGTAGGAAAGCTATAGTACCTTTATCGCTATAAACGACTCGTTATAATATACTCGCGAATAGGTTACTTAACTCTCTTTAATTTAGTCTTATATAAGAAAGGTAGTAAGGGAAATTTATAACCGATACTATATTCGATCGTTAGTATATATTAAAAGATACGCTAAACTTAAGGTAATTTCTAAGGGTCTTTATATAAAGGTAAGCGAAGGCGACGCTAGTTCGTAGAATAGATATCTATTAAAGGTAGTAGCTAGGGGCAATTACTATTTTAGGGGCTAGTAAAGATACTTAATCTAAAATTAATACGTTTATTTCTTTTAAAAGGCTTATAAGGCCCCTTACTTACTCTTTTATAACCTATAAGCTCGTTACCTTCTATACCTTAGTTTAAGAGTTTACTATCTTTACTAAGGCGCTTAAAATTCTGCACCGATCCTTTAAGAGACTTTATAATAGACCTTCTACTTACGTTACTTAGTATATTATAAAGACCCTCGAGGAGAATACTAATAAAATCTTATAGTAATATTAACTAGCTTTTAATAAGGGAGAGTAAAATCTAGTATAACTTTTTTATCTTATCCGCTATTAATAAAGCTATAGTCCTCTACTTAATAGTAAGCACTAAATAAAGTAACTTAGAATATAAGTCTAGGAGAATAGTTCTCCTTCCTATCGCTATAAGAAAAAAAGTAATTAGCCTCTTAAAGATCGCTTAGTATTAGTATTAGCTATATATCGGTTATAAGTAACTCTATAATCTTATCTTATATATATTTATTACTATAGCTCGCGTCTTTATATTAGGTTATAGTCTCTAAAACCTTTAGTATTAGCGATTTAGGATATAGAAGCCTTCTAAGAGCACGTAGTTAGCTAGTTTATCTATATATAATCGGCTCTATATCTATATACTCTTAGATTATTAAGAGGGAGTTAGTCGATATAGTAGGTAGGAGGTTCTTTATAGGATTCTACCTTTTATTAGCCTTTTAAGAGTATAAGAATATAAGAATAATAAGGGACTAAGGAAACTAAGTAGACTAGTGCTTAAGTTTCTTTATCCTTTACGCGACTATAATAAGCTATCTTAGTCGAGCGTTTCTATAACTCCTATTATAGGCTCTAGTAAATCGTCCTATATATTCTCTATAGTATAACTTTAGCTACCCTATAGCATCTTTCGGCTAGCTATCTTTTAAGCCTTATTCTTCTTTTAAGGTAGTAGTTTACTATTACTTAGCTAATACTTATAAGCTACCCCTAGAATAAATATCTACTATAATAGTTAGCTTAAGTACTTAACTAAGACACCCTAGCTTCTATATCTACGCGCCGATTATATCCGCGGTTTCTTTATATCTATTAGTAGCTAACCTTAAAATACGTACTAAGATAAAAAGTAACTAAGCGGACCGCCTTATCCGTATAATATAGACCGGCCTATAGCTCTCCTATAGCGGGGGTTAAGGGGTTAGCGTAACGTAGGACTCTACCTATTAATTTCTCTTCCCTTAGCTTAGCCTTAAGTAGTAATATATATATATATATAGGAAGGTCGGGAGGTAGTAAAGCTTTTAGCGTATAAAGCCTTAGGATAAGGGACGGTTGCCCTCCTTAGTATTAGCCTTAAAAGAAAAATATAACCTTTATAAGACCTATATTAAAGTAAGTAGCTCTTAGGACATAGTCTAACTAACTAACCGACTTACTATACTTCTTATTAGGAAAACTTAGTAAGGTAGCCGGCCTAGGGTTTATTTACTTTATAGGCTTAGACCTATTACTAGCTTCTAGTAATACTTCCGCTTATAGTAAGGGTATAAGGAGAGCTTACTAGTTCGCCTTATAAGGTAGGAAATATAAAATATCGCGATACTTCTAAGCTCCTTTTAAGTAACTTAATTTATAAAAGTATATATTAATAAGCGTAGTCTCGTTCTTATTTAGTATAGGGGCAGCTAGGTACCCTAACTATCGGTTCTAGTTAGTGCGGTTAGGGGTATAAATATAGTCTAGAGCCGCTATTTATAATATACCTTATACTTAGGCCCCGTCCTATCCTCCGCTTATTAAGCGCTATTAAAAATTAGGCAGCTAGTATAGATATTTACCTATCTAAAGAGTATAGTATTTCCTAATACTCCTACTAACTATATAATTTATTTATAGCCTTAACTATATACTTAACCTTTTAGAAGATAATATTATAAACCGAATCTCTTCTTTTTAGCGCCTTTATAAGTTTAAATAGTTCTTTAGCTACCTAGGAGTAGCTTGGTTTTTACTCCGATATTACTATAGCCGCTTAATAGCCTTATTTTTAAGACAATAGTACGAATAACTTCGTAATTTATAATAATAATAATTAGCGATTAGCTAAAGTAAAAGGGATAAGGGTATTAGTTACTACTATAAATAAGTTAAATACTCTAAGTAAGCGTAAGCTTAAGACGGTATATATCTAAGAGACTATTAACCTTAATATCGAGAATCTTTATTAAGCTATTAAACGTATTCTTAGAATATAGTTAGAGATCCCTTTAATTACTTTCTAGATAACTATATATAGAATTATTTAGCGACTAGTTAAGGAAGTTAAAGGGAATACTAAGATAGCCGGTAAGTTTATATAATAGTACTTAATAGAGCTATTATATCTAGATCTCTAGGCGATTATATAATTCTAAGGATAGCTTAGGTCCCTAGGTACTCTTAAAGGAGACCTTATATACTAGGTAGCTAAGTATATAGAGATTTCTTATAGGTATAGTATTTATAAGGATAGCTCTTTTAATCTTATTAAGACTAAGGACGTATTTATAAGTTCTTCTAAAGGTATATAAGCAAAAGCGGAATTTTAGGAAATTAAGGAATCACGTAAAATTACGTAATAGAGGGGAAGAAGGAGTATAAGGTAGGATTTTCAACGGAATTTATTAGTAGTATATTAGTATATAGAAGAGGTGTTAAAGTTAATAATTCTCTATCTATCTACTAGCGGACATACTGTCTTATATAGACAATTATAGCTAAACGGAAGAACCTTTTAGGACTAGATTTAGGCTGCCGTATAGCCCTAAGACTAGGGAATTCCGTGATACCTCGAGTAAATCTAGAAGTGTCTTGGTTCTACTAATATTCGTGTTTAAAGGAGGTTGGTCGTGCCGGTGTTCTTAAGAGGTCTTAGCTAGCATTCTAAGCTAGCTCTGTTCCTTCGATTCCCGATTATACGATAACCGGCAACCCGTTTAATCTATAATAACATGCAAAATAACGGGCGATTCCTGCTCTATAGGATGAGATTTTGTCTATAATTAATATACTACTTATTAGCTTATATAATCGGGAGAGTATATTATAGCTGCTTTATTTATAGTAGGAACACCGTTCCTTATAGCCTCCCTTAAAGAGTAGATTTATATACTCTTTACTAATTTATTTATAGTAGTATATATATAGGGTAAAAACCTAATATAGGAAAACCATTCTTATACCTTAATAGGATATATAAAAACCTATTCTTTCTTAGGAAAAGAATTCTTAGGTATATACTAATAGAAAAAGCTATAGTAGGAAAAATCTATAGTTATAATAATTATTTATAGGATAACTTTATATAAGGTAAAACCTATTATTGCTAGGAAAATCTTAATAGATAAAAACCTAGTAAATATTTCTCTAGGAAACCTAAAAAGGAAAAACCTAGTAAGGGAAAGATATAGAAAGCATAAGAAATATCTAAAAACCCCCTTTAATTGCTTAGGAACTTATATTAAGGATAGACCGTCTTTAAATTTATAGAGTAATCTAGGTCTTAATTCCTTCGTAAAAATATTAGCTATATTATCTTTTAATTTAATATAAAAAACTCTAATTTCCCCTTCTCTTATACTAGTTCTAGTATAGTAATAAGCTACTCTTATATACTTAGACCTTTTATAAAATTCCGGATTTTCTACTAATTTAATAGCAGTAGTATTATCTATTAAAATAGGAGGTATAGTATTAAGAATCTTAATAGATAGATCCTTAGTAATATTTTTAAAAAGTATATTTAAATAAATAGCTTCTTTATTTGCCTCCTTAAGGCTAATCTACTCTACTTCGTAGGTAGAAAGGGCAACGGCTTTCTGCTTAGAGTAAGCCTAGCTTATTATATTATTATATATATAAAAACAGTAACCGGAAAAGGATTTTCCGTCCGTTAAATCCGACGCCTAGCTAGAGTCGGTAAAACCCTTTATATATAGATAGGTAAAAGGGATATTGCAATTATATTTAATCTTTAGGCTAGGGAATTTATTTAAATATTTCTAAATTATATTTAAAGCCTTAAAATACGTCTAGTTAGGCTTAGCCGCGAATCTAGCGTAGGAAATTGCAGAATATAAGATATCTAGCCTAGTAAATAAGGCTAAGTATAATAGAGATCCTATTTCTTTTTAAAATTGCAATATATCTTCCTTAGAAGGTAATTCCTTTGCTTTTATAAGCTTAAAGCTTACTATAGCGGGTAAATTTAAAGTTCCTAAACCTTCTTTATTAAATTCCTTTAATTTATTTAAGGTATAATTTTCTTAGGATATATATAGCTCTTTATTTTCTCGGTTTATTATAATATTTAGACCTAAGAAGTCTTTTAAATCTCCTAAGATAGTAAAATCTAGGAATTTAGATAATTCTTTAAATAATCTTTCTTTTATTATAGATTTAGAGGGCCCTCCTATAAGAAAGTCGTCGACGTAAATTACTAAGGCTATACTATAGTCCTTATTTATAAATACTCCTTCGTCTATTAAAAGAGGAAGAAATCCGAGATTATTTAGTATAATTTTTAAATAATTATACTAGAGCTTAGGACTTTATTTTAGGCTATATAATACTTTCTTTAGCTTTGCTTTAATTTGACCGGTTTTATATAGGTCTAGGAATTTAGTTAATTTAATTCCTTTAGCTCTATAAGCTAATTTATATTTTAAATAATATTCTTTAAAAGCGTATTCTTTATAGCCTATAGGAAGATCGATATATACTTCGCTATCTATATCGGTATATATAAAGGCATTTATTATATTTATTTATAAAGCTTCGAATTTATAGATAATAGCTAAAATAAGTAGAATTCTAATAGATTCGGGTCTAGCTATAGTCGAGAAGGTATCTAGGAAATCTAAGATATAGATCTGCTTAAATCCTTATATTACGAAACGGGCTTTATATTTTATTATATTATTTTAACTATCCTTTTAATAGTATAGACCTAGCGGCTCTCTATAGCCTCCTATCCCTAGGAGGTAGGAAAATTCTAAGTTTTATATTTAATTAGCTAGCTAATTTCCTTAATTATAGCTTCTTTTAAAATGCTACTTAAGGCTATTTAATGCCTATTTATAGGTCTTTAGAATTTTAGATCCTAATTTTCTATACCAGCTAGAATTAACTCTATAAAATCGTAGTTTAAAAATAAATTAACGTTAGGTATTTAATATAGTTAGAATCGAACCCTTCTAGCTTCTTAGGTAATTCTACTACTATTTTACTAGTAGTAGGAATAGGATCGTTATTTAGAGACTCTTCTTCTATAAAGGGCGAGGGACTTTTATCTCTAGGTTCTTTAGTAGCTTCCTCTATAGGGATATAGCTTTCTAGCTTATCTTTATTTAGAATAGAATTAAAATCAAAGGTATTATTACTACTAGAGATTTCTAGATTTTTTATAACTTTATTTTCTAGTATAGTAATATCTCTAGAGATAGTAATCTTTCTCTTAGAAAAATCCTAGATTTTATATGCATTTTCTAAATAGCCTACTATTATTCCCTTAAAAGCTCTATTATCTAGCTTATCTTTAGGGTCTTTATTCTTATAATATATAAGGCTTCTAAAGGTCTTAATTTTATTTAAGGTCTCGAAGGGTAGTATTATATTATCCCTCTTTTCTATAGGACTTTTAAATCCTATCGTAGAATGCGGTGATCTATTATATAAATAGGTAGCTGTTAAAACAGCTTCTCCCTATAGATATTTAGGAAGCCTAGTAGTAAATAAAAGAGCTCGTACTTTTCTAAAATAGTACGATTTATTCTTTCTATTCTACTGTTAGATTCCGGCGTCCTAGGAGGACTAGAATTAAAGGTAATTCCTTCTTTTCGTAATAAAGCTTTATTTTATATATAAATTCTTTAGCATTATTAGAAAATGCTTTCTAATCCTAGTATTTTTAGGTTATTTTCTACCTTATTTTTAAATTCTAGGAACCTATCTAGAGCTTCTCCCTTTTTTCGAAGAAGGTATATTTCTAGATATCGGGTTCCTATATCTAGGAAAGAGATATAATAGTAATATTTATTATAAGTAAGCACTTTAATTAGCCCCTAAATATCTAATACTATTTTTTTTTAAATAAGAATAAGACTTATACGAAGGTTGTTTATTAACCTTATTTATTGCTTTAGCTCTAATATATATTTCGTATTGCCTTATTTTATTTTCCTTTGCTAGAGGCATTCTTATATCCTTATTATATCTTTTTAATATTTCTAAAATAGCTATACTATTTATATACCCTAAGCATAAGTGCTAAGTATAAAAATCTATATCCTTTGCTTTTAAAGACGTAATAAGGATTAATTAGCTTTCTAATAAAGGTTCTATAGGAATATAATATAATTTATTTCTAAGAATTCCTTTAGTAAGGACCTTAGCCTTATTATCTAATAAAAGGACTTTATTTCCTCTTATTAAGGCATAGGTATTATTAAAATAAGATTAGGATAGTATATTTACCCTTAATTCGGGTATATAAAAGTAGTCTCGAAGAATATACCTTTTTCTACTATACGGGAACTTAAATACTAAGTCCCCCTTTCCTTTTACTAATATAAAGGAAGCTTTTCCCTAGCAAACTTTAGACTTAATTTCTTTATAGTTAATAAGGAAATTCTTATTAGATACTATATGCCTAGTAGCTCCGGTATTATATATAAAATTAAAGATCCTTTTATTCTTATAACTAGAAATCCTCCTTCTCTTACCTTTAAGACTAATTCCTTTATTCTAGGAATCGAGGCTTCTAGAGGTCCTAAAAGAGAGTCTTTATTAGCTTCTACTATAGGGGTATTTATAGAGGTTAAAATTACCTTTAAATCCTTAGACGTTTATATAGGGGTCGGAGCCCTAGAAAGGTCTATAAGGTCGATATCTAGGTCTATATTTTCTTGCAAAGCTATATTTAAGACCTTATTACTATCTTCTAAATCGGACTCTAGCTCGGTAATTCGAGCCTTCCTTCTTTTATTAGTAGTAGAAATGCTACTAGAAGGGGATTTCTTCCTAGAAGAAGAAGAAGAAGAAGATTTTCTCTTCTTAGAAATTTAAGTCCTATCGTCCCTTTTTCCTTTATTTAATACCTAATAAGCGGGAGCCTTATTCGGGTATAATTTATAGTAATTTACTATAAAATGCCCTGGTTTTTTGCATTCCTTATAATAAGGAGTATCCGTAGAATTTCTATGGGATTTCTAAGGCTTCCTTCGTATTAGGAAGGCTTTCTCCGAAGATTCATCTATATCCTCTATTCTTCTAGCTTCGTCTAAAGGACTAGCTGTTAGGGATTTAAGGGTAAAGGCCGTAGAATCATACCTAAGGCTCTGCGTAATATTTATAATATAGCTTCTAAATTCCTTATTAAGGCAATTAAGAATCCATGCTATAAGGATAACTTCTAGAATTTCTATGTTATAGGATTTTAAATCCTCGTAGATTTCTTTTACCTTATAAAGGTATTTCTCTAAATTAGAGCCCGAGGGACTAAGATTAAAGAGCTGCTTTATAAGCAAATAATTCGACGAGAAATTCGACGGATTATATAGCTTTATAAGCTTATCCTAAGCAGCTTTAGTATTTATTAAATGCTTAATTTGCATTAAAGGGCTATCTTCGACTCGAAGAAAAATCTAAGATAAAGCTTTTATAGTCTTTATATGATTTTCTTGCTCTAAGGTAGCGATAAGCTTTTCCTTAGTAAGGATAGCTCTTATCCTCGTAGTCTAAAGAGTATAATTTAAATTTCCCTTAAGTCTAAAGAATTTATATTCTTTCTATCTACCTATTTTATATAAACTCGGTATTATTTCGTTCGTAGGGATCGAGAAGTCTAGACGGGAGTTTAAGAGCGTAGGAAGGTAAAAGAAGTTAGGGGGAATTTCGAAAGGAATTTTAATTGAATATTTCGACGAGGAATTTCAAAGTTATAAGTAGTTAATTTCCCGGCTTAAAAGGAGTAAGCCGGGCTTATAACCTCTAAAGGTATATAAGCAAAAGCGGAATTTTAGGAAATCAAGGAATCACGTAAGATTACGTGATAGAGGGGAAGAAGGAGTATAAGGTAGGATTTTCAACGGAATTTATTAGTAGTATATTAGTGTATAGAAGAGGTGTTAAAGTTAATAATTCTCTATCTATCTACTAGCGGACATGCTGTCTTATATAGATAATTATAGCTAAACGGAAGAACGTTTTAGGACTAGATTTAGGCTACCGTATAGCCCTAAGACTAGGGAATTCCGTGATACCTCGAGTGAATCTAGAAGTGTCTTAGTTCCACTAATATTTATGTTTAAAGGAGGTTGGTCGTGCCGGTGTTCTTAAGAGGTCTTAGCTAGTATTCTAAGCTAGCTCTGTTCCTTCGATTCCCGATTATACGATAACCGGCAACCCGTTTAATGCATAATAACATGCAAAATAACGAGCGATTCCTACTCTATAGGATGAGATTTTATCTATAATTAATATACTACTTATTGGCTTATATAATCGGGAGAGTATATTATAGCTGCTTTATTTATAGTAGGAACACCGTTCCTTATAGTTCTCTTATAAATAGCATCGATTAGGAACTAATATATATAGCGTCGACTTTTCTAGTCTACTAAAGAAATAGTAAAGGAGATAGGCTTTTAATAAATAAAGAGGTATATAAGTAAAAGTTTAAGGGATATAAACGAAGATACTACCTTAAGAACGAACTATAAATGCTATAAAACTATCTTTTAATTATATTTCGAGAACTATTATACCTTAATCTCTCGCGAAGAGAGATGCGAGAAGTATATATAAAATGCACGAAGGTAAAATTAAAAGTAAGGGGTTAGATAGGCAGGGCAGAGAGATTTAATTCTTACGGGAGCAGTAATAAAGGTAGGGGAGTAATTATTATATTGCCTTAATTCTCCTTCTTTCCTCTATCTAACGCCCCTCTTTATACCTATCTAGCATCTTAATTAACATAGAAGATCCTACTTAAAGAAGCTACTAATATCCTTTCGACTACCGAGCTTTTTACCGGTTTTCCCCCTCTTTTCTAGCCGTTGCCGGCACATCCGTCTTATCTTTCGCTACCTCTATAGGAAGCTATCGCTACTTCTACTTCCCCTTATGCCCCTACCCTCCTTTCTATACCTCTTTTTAGCTCCTTCTTCCTTCTTTTATACCGGGTGTTTTTAGCTTCCTTAGTCCCTCGTGCTAAGGGATATCTCCGAGAACTACGAAATTAGGCCACGCTTCGCGATATACCCCCTTAGCTATAGCCTGCCCCTTAAGGCATAGCTAATACGGCTTGGGCTAGTAAGCGTATAGAGGAGGTTCTTAGCTCTATACTTCTCCTTTACTCGAGGAAAGCAGGGGCTCTTTAGGTCCCTAGGCTCTTTAGACCTACTTAAGGAAAAGGCCTAAAGAGGGAAAGTCCTATAAGAAAGGGGCCTTCTTAGAAGGGAAAACCTAATTAAATAGGGGGCCCTTTAAGGGAAAAACCTCTTCCTTTTCTTCGGCTATAGACGTTACCTTCTCGTACGTGCTATTAGCTCCTCTCGTAGACTCTTAGGGCGGGCCTCTAAGGATAGCTTCTCTCGAACGTCTTCTAGCCCTATTTACTATAAAAAGACAGCTAGCTTCTACTCCGGTAGGGGCTTCGTAAGACCGTCGGCTTTTATTAATGCCGTTAGAACCTAACGGACGGAAATAAGTCCCCTTTAGACCTCTTAGCGTAACTAATGCTAGTAGATATCGATATACCGTAGCCGGGTTAATAGCTTACTATTTTCCTCTATAAGAATTCGTATAGTCTATATATTATCGTATTCTATAGCTAACGGGGATAGAATTTATAGTTAAAAAGATATTAGCAGCCGGCTAAGGAAAATCACTTCTTTTAACGCTTCTAAGAGAGCTAGTAGCTCTACTTCTATACTAGAAGTCGTAACGGTAGCTTGCTTCGAAGCTCTCTAAGCAATAGTTCCTCTAAAAAGGGATATAATATACCCTTATAAGCTCTTTCTATCTAAGGAATTGTCCGTAAAGGATAAATCGCTTGAATAAAGGAAGATTTCGGTAGCTTGTTTCCTTCCTTGCCCTCCTAGGCGCAGACTATATAATCTCGTTAAATAGAGATAAAGGATAGCTCTATCTACTGCTTCTTAATACCTAGGGCTAGGATTCTAATTATGCTTAGCTAGCCGGGAGACCGTAAAAGAGATATCCGGTCTAGTAGAAATAGCTAAAAAAAGCAGGGAGCCTACCTTCTATTAATATTAGTATTTCTCTTGCTCCCTAGCTTAAAAGGACGGATTAGGTAAAAGCTCTTCGTTTAATATAGGCGTAGAGGGAAGCTTCTTATTAAGGGAATTAGGGAGGAATTTATACGCGACCTTATCGATATAGGCGTCTTAAGTAAGCTAGATAGTCCGTTAGGACCTATTCTAAAGGATTTATATCCCTAGGAACCACTTTAGCTCCCTAAGCCTAGTTATCTTATACCTTTATTATAGGCCTTATATAGCCTCCCTAGTAGCAGCTTCTTTCTCTTTTAGGTAGGCCTAGATAATATCGTCGACGTAGAAGAAGACCGTGATTTTACCCTTCTATATTATATACGGTTCCTAAGGGACTTTCTTAAAGCCTAGGGCTTCGAGGGAACCTATTAAATGCTATTGCTAAAGAAAGGGTAATCTTCGTAGTCTATATAGAGCTTTCCTAAGCTATAGAACCTTTCCTAGTTATTAGAAACTAGGAGGAAGTCGTATATAGATAACTTCTTCTTCCTTAAGAGGGCAGTTAACGAAGGCGTTAACTATATCTATCTAATCGAGCTCGAGGTCGAATTCTGCTACTATAGCTATAAGGGTCTAAAAAGATATCCCTACTAAGGTAGTTGCCCTAGTAGGTAGATCCCCCTTTTCCTATTAATTCCTATAGATAACTAGCTAGGCTTTATACTTTTAAAGGAAGCCGTGTTTATTAGTCTTATAGATAAAGACCTACTTATAGCTAAGGACCTATTTTCCTCTTGCCTTTTCCTTAAGGACCTCTTCGAAAGACCCTATCTCCTTATATAAGGCTAGGTAGTCTTTCTAGGCCTAGAAAAACTAGTCTCTAAAGGGGTGTTTTTCTAGCTACTTCTAGTTTACTAGTAGGTCCGGGAGGTCTCTTTTATATACCTTCCTTGCTAATAACTATAGCTTAAAGAGCCGGCCTACTATAAACGCTCCGTAGGAACCGTCTTCTATTAGCGTTAGGTAGAAGTCGGAAAAACGATCGAAATAAGGGAAAGGTTAGTCTTCTTTTATATCGGGCCCTATACCTTCCTTTGCTTCTCGAAGTAAGGATAAAAAGGCAGCCGGGTAATCCTTTAAGAGAGGTGCCTTTCCTACCCCCTTAGGGGCCGAGACGGGAAGACTAACTAAAAAAGCTGCTTCTAGATCTTCTTCTTATTCCGTAAGAGGAGGCGTAGGGAGGTAGGCGTATTCTAGCTCTACCGCTTTCCTATAGTCTCCTTCTTCGTCTAGATTATCTAATCTAGCAGCTTCCTCTTCTTCTTCTTCGAAGTCGGCGTTATCCTCGACTACTTCGACGTCGGTTTCTTCTTCTATTTCCTTATCTAGGACCTCTTCTTAAGACTATTAGGAAGGGGGAATTTAGATCTTTTAAATTAGCTAACGTTAAGAGAGTAAGAGGGGCTATTAATCCCTCTTTCCGTCGAAAAAGCTAGATTCGTTGAAAATTATATCCGTAGTTAAAATAACCTTCTATAGAAGAGGAATCTAGATCTAGAAGATATTTATAGAATTATAACTAACGAGGTAACTAATAAAGGCTCTAGGATTAAGCTTTCTTTTCTTCTTCCCTTTTAGCTATATATCGGTAGTTATTGCGTATGCCTTATAGCCATAGGCACGAAGGTAGGCTAGCAAGGCCCTCTTCTTCGTAAAGAGCTCGAGGGGGAATTTCTAGTCTATTCCTTAGTTTAGCCCCCTAGGGTCCTTAAGGTCCCTCGGGGTCCGGTTCCGAAGGTAATAGGCGGTCTTAACGACTTCCCTCTAAAGGTCGTGTAGAAGCCTTATAGTAAGTCTTATCGTACGGGCCCTTTTTATTATAGCTCCCCCTAATCTTTCTGCCCCTCCGTTCTAGGCCTAGGTATTCGGTGCTAATAGGAGGGGTAAAATGCCCCTTTTTCGAAGCTAATTTAAGATATCCTTTATAAATAGCTCTCTATTAGACCGTATCTTCTTTACCTCGTAGCTAAAGTAGGATTTTATCTAGTTAACGAAGTCCCGGAGGGTAGACTAGTTATACTTACTTAGGTAGGTCCGTAAGAAATAGGGGAAAACCATCCCTAAAAAAGCGTCTATAAAAAACATTACCTTAACGAAGCTTTCCTAATCCCTAGAGACGTCGGTCTAGTCGACCTAAATTTCCTTATACGGCTAGTCCGGCCGTAAAGGCGTTCGTCTAGAAATTCGTCTCTTAGTCTTTCCTTAGCCGTAGTATTCGCATTCGACGGTCTTTAGGCCTCTTATTTATACTCCCTATTATTGTCCTAGCTTATATAAAGCTAGGGGGCCCGGGTGACTAAGTCGTGCGTGCTAAAGAAGACCGTCTCCTTAGGCTGCCGGAAGAGGGTCCTTTAAACCTACCCTCCTTCGAGTAGGGAAAGCTAACTTCTCGAGAGATTCCTTCCTAAGGATAGGTCGGAATTCGAGAATAAATTAACCGAATTTCTCCTCGATAAGCTTAATAGTCTAATTCTTCTAGACTAGCCTTATAGGCTTAGACGTCGTATCCTAGAAGATTCCTTCCTCTTAAAGAAGGCGGAAGGAAATCAGGCTCGTTAAAAATCGAGGGCAAAAAGCTACCCTTTTTCGTCGAAGAATTCGTAAAGACCTATTAGGTAATTTTATCTTAAAATTTACCCTTCCGTATCCCTCTATCTATACGGTTAATTCCCCGGCAATAAGGTATTCCCTCCGTGCCTTCTTAAAGGACCGGAATCGTAAGAGTGTATTATAGATATCGAGGGAAGCACTAGAGTTAAGGATAGCTGATTTTCGTAGGGGATAATTAAAGGGCTCTAACGGTTGGTTTTGCTAATCTATAGGGAAGACGAATGCCGGATTTGCTATACTAACGATTTTTCCTCGAATTTACGGCTCGAATAGGGGCAGCGGTATTAGTTGCTATTTCTTAGCAACCCGAATCTCGTCTATCTTCTTCTATAACGAGGGGTCCTCCTTAAGAGACTATTATACTATTTCTTATAGCCTCTTTAAAGGGTTAACTCCTTTAGGTCGGTTTTCCTCGAAGACCTACTAGTAGTCTTCTAGCCGATAGGGCTTTTTATATGCTTAGTAGGTAGGTCGATTCCTCCTCGTACGTTGTCTCTTCGAGGAATCCTCGTCCCTTTCTAGAAGGTCTGCTTAAAAACCCCCCCTTTTTACCCCTTATTGCTGATTTTAACGAAGAGGTTCGATTTCGACTAGTTCCCTGATTTTTCGACTAACGGACTAAAAGGTCTATTAGGGGACTAGTCGGGCCGGTCTAACTAACGGGACCGGGGCCGGGCCCGGAGCAAGATACGGAGCCGGGGCCGGGGCCGTAGCTGCAGTTAACGACGGCGTTAAGGCTCTCGAGGGAGGAGGAGCCGAAGGAACAATAGCCGCAGCAGTAGCAGCGGGAGCCGCAGCAGCTGCAGGGGCAGTAGGTCGAGCCGTCTAGGTCGAGTGCTAGCTATAAAGGAATAAGACTGCTTACTATTATACTCTAGTAGCCTCTTTGTCTAGTTCCCGGCTAGCCTCTTAAAAGATAGTCGAGTAGCCGTTACTAATAGGCTTTATTAGCAGAGATATATCCTATAGCTACTAACCGGAAAGAGCTTCTATAAGGAAGTATTAGTTAGCTTCCTCGAGGATTTCTTCCTACTTAGCTAGCTACGAAGAAGCTAGTAGGTTCCTAGTAAAAAAGGCTCCTAGGTATGCCGTATAGGTCTTCTTAATACGGTTAGTTATATAGCCCCTCGAGGGAGCTATCGAGGTCTCGAGCTTTAAAAGCTACTACCTAGGAGTCTCTTTCTCTTAAAGAGTAATTAGCTTTACGGCACTAACGGATTCTATTATCGCCGTGCGTATAGTAGTTAGCAGCTTCGTCTTATAAAGGTATTCCTTACGGTGACTCTTATAGTTACTAAAGGCAGCAGAAAAAGCTCTCTATTATATAGAGGTTAGCTCGGAGAAGAGGGACGCTCCCTTTATAAATTCCGTTGCTCTAGGACGAAGAGGGGGCTCGAGAGGGTCCTACTTATTAGAGAAGACCAAATTATAGATAGTTCTATCTATATAAGCCCGTAGCTCCTTTACCTACTTTTCCTAATCTTAGGGCTCTATAAGAATCGTCCTATAGACTATAGGGACGGTAGAGGAGTCGGTTTTCGTTATTGTTATAGAAGAGGGGGGGTAGAAAAGTCGGGTAAAAATCGGCTTTTCTAATAAGAGGGGTAAAAGGAAGCTACGAGGGATATAAGAAAGGTGCCTTTTATAGTAGCCGGAAGGTATAGGAATTCTATTCCTCCCGGGCTTATAACTCTCGCGAAGAGAGATACGAGAAGTATATATAAAATATATAAAGGTAAAATTAGAAGTAAGGGGTTAGATAGGTAGGGCAGAAAGATTTAATTCTTATAGGAGCAGTAATAAAGGTAGGGGAGTAATTATTATATTGCCTTAATTCTCCTTCTTTCCTCTATCTAACGCCCCTCTTTATACCTATCTAGTATCTTAATTAATATAGAAGATCCTACTTAAAGAAGCTACTAATATCCTTTCGACTACTAAGCTTTTTGCCGGTTTTTCCCCTCTTTTCTAGCCGTTGCCGGTATATCCGTCTTATCTTTCGCTACCTCTATAAGAAGCTATCGCTACTTCTACTTCCCCTTATGCCCCTACCCTCCTTTCTGCACCTCTTTTTAGCTCCTTCTTCCTTCTTCTATACTAGGTGTTTTTAGCTTCCTTAGTCCCTCGTGCTAAGGGATATCTCCGAGAACTACGAAATTAGGCTACGCTTCGCGATATAATCGGCTTAAAGTAATAATTAAAGAGGCGAATAAAGACCTATTTTTTTTATTTAGTCGATGCCGCCTACTAAGATACGGTAGTACGGTTTATATCGGTGTCCTAGCTAAGGGTATTATACTTATCGTAAAAACGGGTTAACGATCTAGGTCTAAAGGTTACTTAATTAGGCTAACTCTAGTAAAGGTAACTAAGAAGGATAAATAATATTATTATTAAGCGGTTATATCGAACCTTTTAAATAACAACGTTATCTAAGTAGCTAGGGTAGTAATATCGCTATTATAAGGTAGCTATAAGTAATAGAACTATAAGAAGTTACTATTTATTAAGGAGGAGGAAGAATCTAAGGAACTTAATTAATTTATTACTTATACCCTCTCTTCGTAAGAACACTTAATTTAAATTTCTTTATACGCGTTAGCCCCTATTAATAAGCTTATAGCGTCCTAGACACTATTAGTAGTTAGCTAGCTAACTAAAAGCACTTCCTAGCCTCTAGCTATATACTATCCGTTTTTCGGCTATAGGTTTATTAAATATATAGGATGCTTACTTAATAAAGGTAGAAGCCGTAAAACGAATCCCTATCTACTACCGTTCTAGTAACTACTTTATTTATAGCCTCCTTACTTACTATTTCTAAGTAATAGTCCGGCCTTTTTCTTTTTTACCTATAAATAAAATGCTCGCCTTAAGAAGAATAGGGTTTACTACTCTCTATCTTATAATTATATCCTACTAAGAAGCAAGCACTTCGCGTTACTATATTAAGAAAAGATAAATGTTTTTTTAGAAAGCCTAGGGGTTTACCGATATAATCGCGTAATCCTTATAAGCTTTAGATAGCGCACTTAATATAGGCTAGAAAATATAATAGTATTTATAAAAAGCCTTTTAAATGCCCTTATTCTAGCTATAGTAGGTTATAGGACGGGTTTAGCTCTAACGCTAATCTCTAGCGGCACCTTACGACCGTTTATTCCGAGCTCCCTTTACCTAGAAAATAGTATACCTATCCCTACTATAGTCTAAGGGAGAAAAGTTATCTACCGAAAATTTAAAAAAGAAACGAGAATTTCCGTGCTTATTTAGGCCGTGTCTATAGAAAGACTATAAATTCCGACGCGGATTTAAGCGGTTACTTCTACTTATACGTTATTAAAAATAGTTATATTTAATCTTCTAAGTAACTCTACTAACTTAAAGGAAGAAATAGTAGATTAAAAGGTAAGAACGGTATTAATAATAGCCTCGACGCCTAAGCCTAGCTAAACTAGTTCTCCGAATATTACTTTAGGTTTAGGCTTAAACCGGTAAGCGTTAGATCCTATAATATTCTTTTAAGCCTAGGAAAAGATCGAAGTATATTAAATATACCTAATAAGGACTTAGCTCCTAAATAATTCTTATCCTTTACTAGGAGGGAGTTCCTAAAGCTACTATATAAAGCCGAGTTAATTTAACTTATTACTATTATAGGATAGATAACGAGATACCCTTAACGCGCTTACGATATAATCCTTAACGGGCCTATTAATAATAACTATCTTAAAGACTTTTATATTTTTCTTACCTAAGGCTACTCGACTAACGGACTTAATATAGTTAATTAAGTAGTACGTATTACTTTATAGCTAGTAGTTATAGGAAATCCTAGCGACCTAGAAGTTATAAGAATTACCTAAGCGTCTATATAGATAGGATATTACTAACTATTATAGCTAGTTAATAAAACTTTATTATATTATATAAAGTTAAGGCTATAAGTATAGTCTAGCTCCGATCTAAGTTATACGAGAGCTATAGTAAAGCTTCGTACGATTTAAAACAGCTATCTTATAGCTAATACTATCCGCGTAAGGGTGCTCTTAAGAAAGGATAAATAGTCTTATCGCTATCTCTACTTATAAAAAGAAGTAAATAATTAGGCCTTATATAGATATAGTTAATAAAGGTAGAAATAACTATTAAACCTTATAGAGATATCTAGCCCTTCTTAGTAGCCGGCGACTTCGTTAAGAACCAGCTTAGTATAGATATCTCCTTTCTTAGAAGCGCAACGTAATTACGTTAATACTAGACTACCGTCGATAAAGTAAAATCGCTTATCTATAGATTAAAGATATATAAAGCAATAAATTATATAGTAGCTTAGTCTAGGTAGTTAAAGACTATATAGTAACGTATATCGATATAGTATATCGCTAATATAGAATAGGTATAATTATATAAGTTATAAACCGACCGTCCCCTATCTAAGTCCTAATAAGGCTATATAAAAGGTACTATTTTTAGCGCGTAGCTAGGGTATAAAAGGCCTAGAGCTACCTTAGCAATCTTTAGTAGCTCTTTTCCTAGATACTTCCCTTACCTAAGACCTAGTATAAATATTAATATATTCTCTAAGCCTATCGTTTTATCTAGCTTTTACTTTTACTAAAATCCCCTCCTATATAAAAGCGTCCCCCCTCTAAGTATAACGCGGCGTTAAGTCCTACTTAAGCGGCTTATAAAGGTCGGTAGGTAAGTATACGCTCTACGTAATAATACTAGCATTTCGAACTATAGGCAGAAGTAATCGCTAGTCTTTATATAAAATAGTTTATAAAGAGGGAGTATTTATACTAGTTAAGTTTCGTTTTAATACTTCCTTAACTAGGGTGCCGCCTTTAGTATTACGGACGAAGAAGCTATTTATATCGTGCGAATCTTATCGCTAAAAGTATATAAAGTGCGACGTAAGTAAACCTCGGTATAACGTTTACATAGGGTTCTATCGGGATTGCTACTATATTTAACGTAGTTTTTAAGTTAAGGCTACTAGGCTAGGAAAAAGCGTCTATACCTTTAAAGAGTCCTAAGCACCTATTATATTACTTACCGCTAACACCTATAGTCCGGCTTTTATTAGGGAGCATAATATCGAGGGAGTCCTCCTACTAAATAAGTAGCTATCTAAGAGAGTTACGCTAGGGAAAACCGTATTAGTAGCGAATATCTAAGAATCTAAAGGACCCGGTAAAGTCGTTAAGTTATAGTTTAGCTATACTATACCGGCTATAGTAGTATTACGCGACGGGCTCTATCGATAGTATTTTTATAATACTATATCCTCTTACTTAATCGTCTTCGATATACCTTTTAACTATACTCCCTTTTAAAAGCTACTTAGTATTTTCTATAATTCTAGTTTACTATAGGTTATAATATAAGCGCTCGGCGCTATATATTTCTCTACCCTTATAGGTAAGGGGGATAGGAGTATCTACCACGTTATAGTAATAGAATACTATAGTAATATAGTTTTATAACTCTAAGCTCTCTCTTTAACTTAAGGGGCTAGCTTAGAGCTACTAGCTATAAATTTTCTGCTATATATATTCGCTATAATATCTACTAACGATTCGTCGTAGACTACCTACCTTTTTAGGGCCGGTCTTAACCTTTAATCGATATTTTATCCCTATACCTCCTTTCCGAGAAGTTATAACGTAGATAGACTTAGTAAAGGCGATTTAGTTCTATTACGGCTATTCTTAGTTTTAATAATATCCTATCTCGACGTTACGGCCTCCTACGTAAAGGGCAATCGACTACTTATTAACGGCGACTACTAAGAGAAGTAGGCTAGTAGATAGGAATATAACCTAGGCGTCCTAAGCTTTACTATAGCTTCCGAATTAATAGATCGTATTATATCCTAACTTCGTAGCTTACGGTCTAAGGTTATATCTATCCTTATAAAGATTAGTCTTTTTATAATATTAGTCCGCTTTAGACTTAACGACTAGCGAAAGGCAATCACTTATAGGGACCTTAAGTATAAGATTGCAAATTAGTATTAAGTCGTACCTTCTATATACCTTAGTCTAGGCGCGGGTAGGAGCAGCGGTAGCGGCGGAGAAATACTGAACTATATACCGGGATATAAGACTAATAAAAACGATAAGGCTATAGAAGCTCGAACGGCAGCAGTATATATATAGTATTATAGTCTAGTATATATTATCTATCTTAAAAGAATTACTATAAGGAGGATTAGAAGCGCGGCCTTTAATACGGAAGTAAAGACTACTACTAATCGGATTATTATATTAATAGGCCGCTTTATAACGGGTATCGACTAACTAGCAACGTTATAGCTACTCCTTACTATAGGCATTGCTACCGTCGACCTATACTGGCAAAATACCTTACGTTAGCGGCTAGTTAGAATAGAATGCTTCGGATTAACGGTAAGTACGATTTACCTTACGCTATAGCCTTTGCTTACCGAATGTCTAGTATATAAGCCGTGTCCTAGAGGCACTATAGTATTCGTAGAGTAATAAGGCAAGTTATATAGAGCTTAAGGCGATGCTATTATTAAACCTCGTTCCTTAAATACACGGTAACTATAAATAAAGGCAGTAAGGGGAATTTATAGGCTATAATATATTAACTGTTAGTATATATCGCATAAATCGCTAATACGAGGCAGTTCCCTAATAAGTCTCGTATATAGATAACCGAGAATATTAATGCTAGCTTATAGAATGTTTTATAGAGGAGGCATTAAGGGACTACTCTTATTCTAATAGCTAGTAAAGATATTTAAATTTAACACTCTTCTACGGCCGGTTGCTTGCTCCTCTAGCATTTCTAAGCACGCTGCCTCTTATGCCTTTTCCTAGGAGCTTGCTATCTTTACTTAGGCAATCGAAACTATATATCCTTCCTCCCGGTGATTTTATTATAGCTCCTCCGCTCGCGCTGTCTAGTGTATCGTGACGAGCCTAGAGGGAACACTAGGAGAACCTCAAGGTGATTTAAACAGGCTTGCGAAAATAGAAGCCGAAATCAAGTTTAATTTATTCGTCTTATCCGCTATCGATAAAAGAGTTAGCCTCTACTCGATGTCTTACGAAGAAAGCAGGGCAAAGGGCATAATTATTTTAGGGTGTATATATATTCCTTCTTCCTTTCTATTATAGGCCCTTTATTTATCCCCTTATCCTGCTTCTTCCTCCGTCTTCCATCTTCTTCCTTACGGACTTACTAATTCATAGGCACCCATCTCTCCGCGTCAGCGTGCCACGTCCTCCCCGTTTTATCCTATCTCGCCCCTACACCTTCAGCTAGCTATCAGGCTTTAGGACCGAGTCTTAGACCCTTCTTCTCGACACGATGGCAAGTGTCGGATACGGCGACCTAAAATATAAGTCCAGGAGGACGATTCCCTTTCCCGTCGCTATAAGAGGAAGAGTTATAAAGATAACTAGGTGCGAGCACCGAATGCACCCCTGCTATGGGTGACTCTATAATCTCGCCTTGCGCCTGTTCGTCGCGACGGCCTACGCCGTTATATTGAGTTTCGGTGTCCTAAACCTCCGAGGTTGGCGAGGTAGGACGTAGAATCCCATCGAGGGCACGGAGATGACCAGTTTGTCAACAGGCAATCGACTTAGTGTGAAAGGGACTCGCATCTTCTAGATGACAACGTCATCTAGGCGGCCTGGGTGGCGACATCGCCACCACAAGGCAGCCGCTACAGGTGACGGAACTATACGAAGTCACTTTTTGTTAGAGAGGAGGAAGAATCTAAGGACAAGGAACTTAATCAATTCATCACTTGCATTCTCTCTTCGCGAGAGTTACGACCCCGGGAGAAACAAGTGTTTCTGTAACTTCCGGTTGCTGCATTCTTCCACAACCGCTCTCGATTCTTACGGAGCCTCAAGATTGGGATAAGTGGCTCAAGGAGCTTCGGGCCCGTGTGGACAAGACCATCCACAAGCTCATCTTCGAACATGACAAAACCCCCCTTGAACTACCATGCCCCACCCCCCTTTGGGTAGCGCAATTGAAAAAATCCCCACCAAATGTCTACCATTTGAAACAGTTGAAATATGACCGGAACTTAAGAATAAAATATGCTGACACCCTCACCGGAGGTGGGGAGGATGTAATATAGTCCGAAGGATGTGTCTCTATGACGTGATAATAACACGGTGATATTTCGTACTACTAACTCTGGCTATGCGCTGCTGCACCACGGGGCGATATATGAATGGCCATGACCTGTTTTAGCCGCCTCCGTATACTATAGCGACGTCACTAAGAAAAACGAGTTTAGAATAGTAGTTGGCAAAGTTGCTATTGCTTACGCCGATTCTCGTCGCGGACTTTTATTAGAAAACCTGCTAATTTGTTAGGGCTTATAGGACCTTAAGTATGAATAATATAATGGAGCTTTACTTGCCATTAGGTAGCTTCTTATAGTAGAGAGATGCCCGTTTAAATGGCGTGTCGATCATTAGGCCCTCTAATGTCTTAACCCTAGAGACCGCAATATAGCTAAGCCTAGTCTAGAAGTCACGTTCAGATAGATCGGTCACCATTTTATCTACTATAATGCTTTATGACTTATAAACCGTAATGGCATATGATGCTATGAGTGGGAATTGCGTTCGGGTATAGGCGGACGCCCCAAGAAAGAAATCTCGCTTTACTAGGAGTATGGGCACTACCTCGCGCCTATCATCCGTGATTAGATACGATGGCCCGGTATACTTATCCATCACCATTATAATAACAGACGGCGGGTCACAGTGCGTATCAGCGCCAGAGGCCCAACCGATGTCATATACTGTCCCTTAGGCGCCATTGACTAGGCCTATTAGATGCCAGATGTTCTGGGTTAGCATGAGACGAGCACTAATGCATACCGCAAACTGGCTAGCAAGGTTGCTGGCTTATTCCGATATTGCCCTATCAGCACCGTTACTAATGTTCTTTGCCATGACTTAGATTGCTAGACGCTTAAGGCGGACGAGATACTTATAGTTGTACTCGTTTATACGTGCTTTCTTGCTATAGATATAAAGAGCAGCATTAAACGCATCTACCTCGCGCTGGCCTAGCTTGGCCTGCACACGCTGGCTTAGAAGTTTCCATGACTCGACGGATAGCCAGAGTTGGAAATCGATCTTATAGATCGATTTTCGAGCCTGATCGATCGAATTTTAACGATCGTTACCTTTAATCGTTCGATATCGATCGATCGCTGTTTAATTCGAATCGATCGACGATCGAATCGATTAATACTAAAAATCATCCCTATCTAGGGTGATCTTGCCTATCAGTTGAAGAACTTGCCTCTAATTGTCCCCTTCAAGCAGACCAAGAGGAAGTGTCGGCTGATAGATGCTAGCTTTACGCTCAAAAATTAAGGAATACGACATCGCCCCTTATAACACGTATAATATGGACGAAAAAGGCTTTCTCTTAGGTGTTATTAACCGAACTAAGAGAGTGTTCTCTCTTAATTAGAAAAAGGAAGGCAAATTGCTCGGTGCATCGTAAGACGGCAATCGATCCTAGATTACGTTCGTAGCTTATATCTATTAGGACATAATATCGCTGCCTTCTTTTCTTATCTACTAAGGCAAGCTAGGATAAGTTTAGGATACTTAGCTTACGGAATTTAACCTAGAGCATTAATTAGCCTTCTTTACGACCTTAGATATAGGCTAGACTAACTACGAGCTTAGAAAAGAGTAGCTTATTAGCGTTTTTGATCGGTTTACTAAGGCAAAGGCGCGAAACGGCCGCGATTATCGCCTTCTTATTACCGATGGCCACTTAAGCTATATTAATATAGACTTTCTAGAGTGGTGTGACTAGCATCGGATTATCGTTGCGGTGTTTCCCCCTTATTCTATTTATCGGCTCTAGCCCCTAGACGTATCTCTATTCGGTCCCTTATCGACGGCATATATAAATTAGCTTATCCGGTGGATGGTAAAATTATAAGGACTTATTAGGCTGTCTAAACGCGAATTATAGACCTTGTTTTAGAACGTATTAGAGACGTCCTTCTCCCCGGAGAACATTATAAGCGGGTGGATACGGACCGGCCTCCTGCCTTTAGACTCCGAAGTCGTCTTATTATATATTATAAAGAATAAATACGACGATTCCGATATAGGCAGCGATTTAGAAGACTCCCTAGCATTGCAGCAACCTACCGCTCGAGAATTACGACGGCTTATCGATAAAGTAGTCGATAAATCTACCGCTAATGCTAAAGTTAGTGCTTAGAAGCTAAAGAGTACTCTTAAAAGCCTTTAATCCGAGGTTAAGCTACTTAGATATAAGAATAAGGGACTCTATAAGACTATAATTTATAAGAAATAGCGTAGGTAGCGTAGTATAGCTCTAAAAGATTATCTCTTTAACTATACGGATCCTAACTATACTTAGGTCTTTAGCCCGTAAAAAGTAGCTTAAGCTTAAGTAAAGAAAGCGGCGATAGAGGTCTAGAAGAAAGAGGAAGTAATTTAGAGGGAATTCTAGAGGGTTTAGCGATAAAAAAAGGCGGAGGAGTAAAAAGAGTAAGTATTAGAAAGAAAGAAGTAGCGAGAGGAGAAAAGGGAGCGAAATTTATAGGAAAAAGAAGCGAAGAAGTAAGAGAAAGCGGGCAGTCGATAACTTTAAGACGATCTTAAAGGTCTAAGCCGGGAAAGTATATAATAGAAGCCGCGGCGCTAGCGGGTGCCTTTTAAAGCTCGAGAGAAGAGTCTAGGGACTCTAGACGAAATAGTCGTCGCTCTTCTACTAACCCTAGAGCTTCCGGTAATATCGCAGCCGCTAGATTAGCTAAAGGACGGGTTAGTAAAAAAGGTAAGGATTCCGCTAGACTAGATAGCTCGTGCCTAACGACCTTCTCTAGCTATTAAGAGTGATCGGGAGATAGTAGTAGTATATCGGAGCTCGGGACGCCCGCAGCGGAATAGTAAGCGACTATAGTAGCTTAAGGACTATAAAATAGGATAATATATATATTGCAATTATATTTTCGTTGTATTTTAAATTTAGGAAAATCGAGCCTAGTTACTATAGAGTTATTATAGATTAATATCGAGCTCGTAGCGGCGTAGTAGTAGTAGGATTTATTTCGCCTAGAAGGAGGTCCTTATAAGGCCTTTATACTATCTAGAGTATAGTTTAATACGTTTATTCCTTAACTTCCTAAGCCCTATAGATTATCTTACGCTACGCTAACTATTTTACTATTTACTCTATAATAGACCTACTTAAAGGTTAATTTCTCTAAGTATTTAGCATCCTATTCCTAGTAACTAAAGCGCGATATATCGAAGTTAAAGCGTAGTTATATTAGTTATTAATAGTAGTTAGTACGCCGATTATGTTTTCTTATAACGCTATTCCCTATTAACGGGCGGGAACCCAGGTATACCCTATTCGCCTAGGGGTGCTTCTAGCCGGCTTCGAATAGGACCCTCTACGACGTAGAGGCTCTAGACGTATTACTACTACGCTATAGAGGCTCGTAGCGGCGTATAAGTCCGGCGGGTCACGGGATCCGGCAGATTACTAGTAAATCCCTTATACTTAATCGGTAGGGTTATATAACGTCCTCGACTAGATAGTCTAAGGATCCTATCTAGAATGTTAGGCGTGTGCGGAGTAATATTTTACGAAATTAAAGAGTATCTTTAAATATTTTTTTTTCTATAACTATACCGCTTCTAATTAGTTATATAGAATCGTTCGATTTACCTACTTTTCTTTTATAGTTAATTAAAGTTTAGGCTATATTAGGCTAAAACTAGCGTCGCTAGAGTGCGCGGTTAAAGCTAACTATAATTTATAGCCCCGCTAACTTATAGCTAGTGCTCCCTATTTAGTATGATTTTAAGGCCGGCTCGTTTACTATATCTTTTACTTTTCTATAAGATATAGGCCTTAGGTATATAAAATAAATAGATTTCTAGATATAGTATACCTTTGCGTATAGCCTAGTAAAATTAAGGATAAATATAAGATGTTTTAACGTAGTCGTTAATAAATCTAAAATTTCGGGATTTTAAACCCCGTTAAAAATAACCGTAGAGTAGTGCGAGTAATAGATAGGATCCTTAGACTATCTAGTCGAGGACGTTATATAACCCTACCGATTAGGTATAGTAGCTCCTCTCCGCCTACGGACGACTAATAGTCTAAGCTCGCTAAGGTAAGCACGAGGTCGCACGTAGGCACGTAATACTGCTTAGGCACGTAACACTAGTAAGGTTCTGCGCTAGTGTCCTTACGCTAGCGCGTAGGGTCGTGATACTACCCCCCGTCTAAGGCCTTAATATACGTATTAAGGTAGTTAGTCGTAGCGGCGGGTTCTTAGTTTCACGGCTTTCTCTACTATATTATTATTGTCTCGTTCCTCGTAGCCCTCCTCCGCTATAGTATATTCGATCTAGTATTATATTACGATTAAACTTCCTTCTATTTAATTCTATCTAACAGCTCTTAATATATATATATATATAGTAGCACGTCTATACTACTATCTAGTAACTTACTACTTATAACTACTACCTAAATATATCTTAGTCTATATCTTATATTAAGTTAATACTCCCTTAGAGCTATTAGACTTTAACTATAAAGCTATTTATAGTATATAGGTCTAATTCTATTAACTTAATATAAGATATAGACTAAGATATATTTAGGTAGTAGTTATAAGTAGTAAGTTACTAGATAGTAGTATAGACGTGCTACTATATATATATATATATTAAGAGCTATTAAATAGAATTAAATAGAAGTAAGTTTAATCGTAATAGGTTATATACCCGGTTGCTTTTATTATACTTTTATTATACGATTAAACTCGGTATATAAGAATACGTTTTCGTTAAGAATCGACGGTTAATAGTAAAGACCTAGTACTATAGGTAAGAAAGACTATAAAGGAACTATCCTTAATAAAAGAGACTCCTTTAATAAGTAGAAGATAGATCTTAAAGATAACTTATTAAGTAACGATCTTATAAGCTATATTACTAGTAAGGTAATAGCGGAATCGTTAGATTTATTAACCCTAGGAGAGAATACTATAGATATTAAAAATATCTCTTTTATAAGAATAAAAGTATAATAGAGTATTAACTAGATCTATAAGAACTTAGTTAACTATCTTACCGATCTATAAGTAATTTATTAATCCCTTATTAAGCGATATATAATATCGAATAAAGCGCGCCTTTAATAGCTAATCTAAATACTTATAAGAATATACCCTTATATTCCTATTTTACTATTATAAAGAAATAATAGGTATAGGGAGGCTCTATAGATTAAGCTAGTAAAAAGAGGAAGGGAATAACCCTTATAGATAAAGACCTCTACTAGACATCTATACCTTCCTTTAGGAAAGGTAGGTTAAGATAAGCCTATCCTAATAAAATAAAATATGCATAAAATACATAAGTTAATTACGAGCAGAACGGATACCCTATTGCCTATTTTAGCCTAGCGGTTCCGAAGATATCCGCGATACGAGAATAGGTAGGGCATAGAACATTCTAGTTAAATCTACTACTTATACCAGAACCTATAGTCTTACGTTAACCATTACGTTATAATTAGACTACCTACTAAGTTAGAAAGACATACTATAGATAGAGCTTTATAAGCACTATAGAATATACTAGAAAGCTAACTAATTAGTCTACTAGTAAGCGAGCAATAGTCTATAAAAGACAAAGGATTTCCCTAGGAGTAGTAGATAGAATAAGTAAGTTTATAAGTATCCTTTATAACGCTATTCTTTTAATATATTATTTAGCCCCTTATATACTCGTTATAAATTCCGGACGAAATTCTACCCTATACTCCTTCGACCGATCTTTCCGCTTACGTTATCGATTACCCGATCCTATACTTATTGCTTATACCTTCTTATAAAAAAAGAACTACTTAATCTATAATAAGGAGATATTAGCAATTATTAGCTACCTTAAGTAAAAGTAAATAGAGCTTTATAGCTATAAGAGCTTTAAGATCCTTATAAACTATAGGAACCTTAAATATTTTATAACTTAATAGTATTTCTTAGAGTAGTAAGCGCGCTAAGCGGAGTATCTCTTATACTTTTAGTTCTATATTAAGTATAGACTAAGTAAGGAGGCTATAATCTTAGACGCCCTCTTATAAAGAGAGTAGGACTAGCTTACCTTTATAGACCTTAATACGCGAGATATATAAATAATCTTAGATAAAGCGCTCTAGACTTACCTTAGTACTACTTTATTAAGGGTAGAGGGTAACCCCCTAGGAGCGGCTAGGATCCCGGCCCCCCTTAGGGTACGCCTAACGTCCCTCGGCGTATCTTTTAAGATAAGGAGCTCTAACGCCTATAAGACTAGCTAGTAGTATAGGATAGTACGTATATAAGCGTACGCCGCGCTATAAAAGTAGGGGCGCGCTCCCTTAATCCCGGCCTTAGGTAAAAAGTCTAAGTAAGCGACTACTATATTAACCCCTATAGCTACCTTCGTTATAAGGGCAAGCTATAGGTCCTAGGCGCGCTAGCAACGATAGAGGCTATAGCTAAGGCGGCCCCCTTAAAAGTTAAGGTACGGGATAGGTTAAGAGGGCAGATTATATAAATAATTTATAACTTAAGCGTAATTAGCTATCCTAGCTATAAGGGTATACTAGTAGCGATTAGCTAGGACTTTTACTAGCTACTTATAGTACTATACGTCCGCTATTTCCTTTATAACTATAATATCTATAGCCGCTTAAAGATCTAGTAAGCGCTTAAGAGGGGGCTATTAAAGTTATTACTAGTCCTTAACTAGTTTTATATATATATATAAATATACTTTATTATAGACCTCCCCTTTATAGTAGGCGGTAACTATAATCTCTAGGTAATTAAGGACCGTTTAAGTAAGGAGGTAGTACTAAAGCTAATACTATCTATAAAAGTAAAGGCCTATACTAAGCGCTTCCTTTAGTACTATACTTACTTTTATTAGTAGCTAGTCTTAATTACTAGTAATAAGGGTACTAATTAAACTAGCCGCTTTTAATAGTACCTTTATAAGCTACTTTAAGTTACTTAGTTACTAAGTATAGCTTACTACCTATAGATTAATAAGGGGCTTAAACGCCTTAACTAAGAAGTATGAGCTTACCTTTAAAGGGTAATAGCCTATAATTAAGTAAAATAAGATAAGTAGCTTCTTATAGCTTAGATAGCGCTTAATAGTAGGTCGAACTCCTTTATTAATATATCCCCCTTTCTTATACTATATAGGTTTAAACCGCTATTAGTATAGCTTATTACTATAGATATAAGTATAAAGCGCTACTTAGCTAGCTCCTTAGAAGGTAAGGCGTCCGCTTTTAAATAAAAGCTATAATAAGTTATAGAGTTCTATTAATCCTTAATAGTATCTACCGCTTAAGACTAAGAGCGGTAAGCTAATAAGTCGCGGGATCCTATAAATAGGTTCGCGGTAAAAGATAAGGTCTAGCTAGACCTCTATAACTATAGGTTAATAAAGCTAAAAAAAAAGCTTAACTAGTTTAATAGGGATAAGGGTATATACCTAAAGTATATATAGTATATAGCTAAGGATTAATAGAGTAATTAACTATATAATTATTTAATTATCGGTCCTATATATAGCTCTAAGGGTCTTAGGTTATTAATATAAGTCTTAGAGATTTCTTTACTTTATACTTCTTTATTTCTATTAAAGTTACGTAACTAGCGGCCTTTACTTTAAAAGGGGAAAAATAAAAATTTAAATTAACTATAATTAAGGAAGATACCTTATTAAATAATTAAGGTCTTTATAAAGCCTTTAAGTATACTTAAAAGTAAGTTAAATAAGGAGTACTAAGGGTCTTATCCTTTTAATAGGCTAATATATATAGGGGTACGATCTTACTTATTAAACTTATCCTTAGCGACTTTTTAACCTAAGATACTAATAGAAAAAGCGCGATAATAATAGGTAAGGCTCTCTTCCTAAGTATATAAGTAAGTAAATAAACTATTAATAGAACTTTTCTTCTTTACTATAATCCCTTCCCTTTATATTATTTATTTATCTCTTTACTTATAAGCTACTTATTTAGCTCTTTCCTATCTTTACTAGCGTACTTCCTTCTTTAAATAATTATCTACTACCCCTTATATACGCTCCTAAGTATTCGCGCTTATTATTCCTAAGGGTATTAAGGAAATAAAGTAGTTAGCGTCTTTACTAGTCTATAGCTTTAAATATAGCTAGATTAAATAAGCTATAGAGTCTTATAAACTAATTATTATTATATCGCTAGTAGTCTTATATAAATATATAGAATTATAGTTATTAATATCCTAGTAATAGTTTTAATATATTCCTAAGTTTTTAACTCTTTTAACCTAGGAGGGTTTAAAGCTTAATATAAATATTATAAGGACTATAGCTAGAGAGGCTATTACTATACTTTGTTTTTAGGGAGTAATAAGGCGCGCTATAGGCATTACTAAAGTCTTTAGCCTTAAGGTAATTAACCGAGCGCCTAATAATTTTAGAGTCCTAAGGCGAGTTAGTAGCCGCGCTATCTACCTTTCTTCCTTACTAGCTTCTTATTAGGCTATTAGTAGGGGTATAGTTATAAGTCTTTTACTCCTATATACGTTTAAAGGAGTTATTAGTAGCGGGTAAGGAGTAAGCTTAATTAGCTATATATTTAAAAGGGAAAATAAAGGCGTCGTTTCTATATAAATAAAAGGACTAGTAAGGGCGCTTAGCTCTTTTCTTTATAGACTTTATTATAAGGATTCTATCTTAAGGTTACTTAGGGAAAGGCTACTTAGTTTAGATAAGGAGCTTAATTTAGTTAACGCTTAAAGTAATAAAGGTCTAGGCCTATTCTCGATTCCTATTAGCGTAATTAAATAGTTAGGGGTCTTTTTAAGGAGGAGTTTTATAAAGAAACCGCGTATAGCTTAAGCGATTAAGTTAGGTTACTTTATAAGGGTAGCTAGTATAGTTAGCTTTTTTCTTACTCTCTTTACTATATAAGCTAGTTTTATATTTCTTTAAAGTAGTAGTTTTTATCCGCTAGGCCTCTCTTAAAGGTTAACTACTTCTAGGACTTCCTAGAGGTCTTATTCTTCTTAATCTCCTAGAATAATATAGTTATATTAGTAAATCCGTTTATACCTAAGATTCCTTATAAGAAAGACTCCGCTAAAAGTTATTAAACCTTAATTAAATAATATCCTTTATAGTTATCTAACCTTATTATTAAACTACTAGGAAACTCTACTACCTTATAATATTACTTATATATAATTAAGTTTATTTACCGCGATAGCTTAGATTTTATATATTAGCTTATCGATATAGCCTTTTATACTTATCTTTTTATCTAGCTTAAAGAAATACTAGTCTTAGTATAAGATTTTATTTATATATAAAGCTTCTTATATTACCTTATACCTTTACTTTAAAATTACTTTAACCTTTAAGTATTACTATTTAATTATCTTAAGGTATAGCCTAACTATACCTTTAACTTAGTATTAGATTACTATTAAGGCTAAGTAGCTATATTCCTACCTTTCTTATTAAGTAGTATAAAGGACTAGCGTATAAGTAAAGTTATAAGGAACTTAAAGGATATAAAGAAACTATTACTATACTTATAAGAACGTATAGAGTCTAGTATACCGTCCCTTTTTCTAAGTATTAAAAATAACTAAGTTTCCTTTCTTATAGTCTTAAAAGAACGCTCCTTAGTAAAGTCCCTTTTTATTTAGTCCTACTAAAAAGTTAATAACTTTAGTTATATATATTTATTTATATATAAAGTAACTAAGGTTAAAGGTAAGAATAGTAAACTTAATTAAATACTTATTATTATTTAGGTATTTATAGTACTTTATATATCTATCTTCTATATTTTAGATAGGTTCCCTTTAGTAGTCGGTATAAACTAATAGTAAGTAAGGTAAGGGGTATACTACGTTCTCGATACCTTTTATTAAGATCTTAACTATCGCGCTAAAGCTAAAGCTTATAGATTATCGTTTATTAATAGCTTTATAGAGAAAGTTATATATATCGATAATATACTCTTCTTAGCAGGCCTTATTCCTAGTAAATCCGTTTATCTTTTTAACGCCCTTATATATTATCTAAGCGTCTTTAAAGGTAATATCTATAACGACTAGTATTATTCCTAAGGGATAAACCTATCGAGGGGTTTATATTAGCAGATATAATAGGGCGTGGTCTAAGCAATAATAAGTATATTACGTTAGTAATAAGTTAGAGGTCGTAGACTATAGACTATAACTAGGTAATTAAGTAATTAGAATTAGAGATAAGATCGTAATAGAGATCGTAATAATTATAATATTAAAAGCTATCGAGCTATCTATCTAAAGGAGTATTCCGTTCCTTCTTTATATATCTTAAGAGCTTCCCTAGATCGCCGAGAGCGCTAGGTAATCCTATCGTCTAGGAGCGCTAGAGCGCTAGAGCGATCCTACGATCCTAGCTATAGAGCGTTAGAGCGCTAAAGTAACCCGTTGCTCTAAACTTAATTAGCCCGTCGGTCTATTTAATATTCCTTGCTCCCTACGTTACGTATTCTCGTAATATATACTAGTCCCCGCGGTTCGCTAGACCGTAGTCGTAATAGGATACCTCCCCTCCTTTTAGTCTTGCCCTTAAGACCTACTACCTTAGCCGCTATATATAAATATACCCTTATCGCATCGTGCGTAAGTATATCGTTCCTTATTCCTTTATCCTTTTAGGATATACTGCTAATAGTATATCTAGTTATATTTAAAAATCCTATTCTTATAATTCCGATAAATCGCGTTAACGATCGGAGCTAGTATCCTAGACCGAGATCTATGGTATTAAAATTATACCTTACTCCTATTATTTTCGGTTAAGCCTAACTTATAAAGTTAGCGAGCGTTTTAATCGGTATTCTAAATATACCTCTATAGGCCGTTCTTATAATAGGTATAATATAGCATCCGCCCGTTCGTTTTATCCCTTTCCTTCCCTATTATTCTTTTTTACTAATATTCCTTCTTTTTTCTAGTTCGTCGTATTATAAATTAATAGTAAAAGATTAATTCGGACGAACGGAAAGTAAAAGAAGTATTAAAAGAAGTAATAGCTCGCCTAGCTTAGATTAGGAAATAGAAGCGTTTCCTAAAGGACCGAGGTAGTAAGTTATTTTAGCGGGGTATATAAGCTATTAATAAAGAAGATAGTATAATACGTTCTTTTTAAGATAAATCGGTTTATTTATTAAATAAGGAAACTATTACTATTAGCGAGGTTTAATCGTTTAGTGCCTTAGACGTATTAAACTAAGATACTATTCTTAGTAACCCTATATTTCCGAGTAAGGGTTCGCTTAGTAAAACTATTAAAGTAGAGAACTATAGTAGGTTAAATGCTTAAGTAGTTCCTAGGTATTTTCCTTTAGTCTATATCCCTTCTACTTAATAAGGTATTTTTATTACTAACTTTATTTTCTTATATCTAGTATTTATTCTACTTTATATTCTTAATCGTTATCGACTTCGATTTTTTCCTATAGTTTAGTATTTCGTAGTGCTAGTTTTAATAGTAAGATATAAAATATCGGGTATATTTATATTATTATTAGTAGCGAAAGTTTATAGTTAACTTTTAAAATAGTTTTCTTAACCTTAAACGGTCTAAGTTTCTTAAAATCTAATTTATTACTTAGTCGTTTTATTTTAATATTTCGTCGTATAAGGTAGACTATATCTCCCTCTTAAAAGATTAGTCCTTATAATCTTTTCCGATTATAGTAAGTAGATATTTATTCTCTAATAAATTAAAGTTCTTATTATATTTCTTTATATAATTTTCGTAGCTAATCTACTTATAGTATCGCTCGTTCTACTTATAGTCCTTATTAAGTAACTTTAAATACTTCTAGGTTATATCCGTAATTAGTATATACTAGTAAGAGCTTAGTTATTTCCGTAACTAAGCTATTATAAGCTAGTTACGCTATTAGTAGCTATTTAACCTAATCGTTTTATTCGTAGCTAATATAGTATCGTAAATATTATTTAAGCGTTTAGTTAAGTCGTTCTATTTATCTATCTATTTATAGGTAATAAGCTATACTAAGCATATTTCGTCCTTAATTATACTATAAGAGCTTACTAAAACTTAGCTATAAATATACTTCCTTTATTAAAGATAATCTTATTTAGTAGTCTATAATTACTAATAATTATTTATAAGAATATATATACTAGCTCTTTTATATTACTTACTTCTTTATATAGTAAAAAATACCTATACTTTATTAGTCTATTAGTAATAACGAATATACTATCGTACTTAATATTAATTATAGGTTCTTTCGACGGTAGTAGCTTTATAATATAGTCGAAAGCTATCGAATCCTATAGTTTCTCTAATACTAGTAGCGGTTATAATTCCCCGTATAGTTTATATTATTTAGCTTTACTTTATACGTAAAGTTTATATTCTTTAATAACCTATTATACTACTTCCTTAAGCTATAGGAAGTTATATTATTGTTTAATCCGTTTTATTATTCTTCGGATTCCTTAGTATCTCTATATTAGATATTTATATATATCTTATATAACTTTATCTCGTAATTCTAGTAGTATCTAGATTTTATTTTTATATATTAAAACTTCTAAATATTCTATATTATATTTATTTAGTACTTTAAATTTTTTTATCTATTTTAGGATCTTTTAGTATATCGAGTTATTAGGTTATACTTTAAATATTATATTTAGCTATCGTTACTAGTAGTTCCCGTTTTCGTTGATTTCTAAGAGCTGTCCTTTCGCTATAGGTGCTCCTACGTTATAGTTACTTCGTCGACTAAGGGCATTAGCTTAACCGTTTTCTATTCCTTTTCTATAGATTATTTTATAGTTAAATTCTAATAAATATTCGGCCTATTAGATCTATCGTCCGTTTAACTATTATATAGTTATAAAGTATAAGATATTTTTATAATCTATATAGACCTTAACTTTATATTTACTTCTAAGAAGGTAGTATCGAAATTCCTTAAAAGCTTAAATAATTATAAGGAATTCTTTATCGTAGATAAGGTAATTAAGTTCTACGCTATATAGCTTTTTCGAGTAGAATATAATTAGTTATAGTCTTCTTTTATTATCCTTCTATCCGATTTATACTCCTAAAGTAAAGTCTAATATATCGGTTTCGATTTTAATTTATCGTTCTAGATCGAAGGTAGTTAAGACTAGTTCTTATATAATCGTAGTCTTAATATATTCGAAAGCTTTATTAGCTTTATTATCCTATATAAATTCTTTTTCCTTCTTCGTTAAGTTATATAGTAGTACTACGATCTTTCTAAAATCTTTAATAAATCGTTAGTAGTAATTTATAAATCCTAGGAAACTTTATATATCCTTAACGTTCTTTAGCGTTAGCTATTCTTTAACTAAGTTAATTTTATCTTCTTATATTTATATCTCTCTTAGTAAGATTATATATCTAAGGAAGTTTACTTCCTATATATAGAACTTACTTTTCTTTAGTTTAACTAGTAACTTTATATTCTAAAGTACGCGGAGTACCTTATAAACGTGTTCTTTATATTCTTTTAGGGTGTCCGAGAAGATTAAGATATTATCTAAGTATACTACTATAAAGATATCTAAGTATTCGCGTAGGATATTATTAATTATCTATTAAAAGGTAGCTAGTATATTTATAAGTCTAAATAGTATTACTAGATATTCGAATAGTCCGAATTTCGTTTTAAAGGCTATTATCTATTTATATCCCTTTTTTATATATATTAAGTTATAGGCGCCTTTAAGGTTAAGGGCTATAAACTATTTTTTACTATATAGTCGATCTTATAGTTCCGATATAAGCGGTAATAGTATTCGGTCCTTTATTATAATATCGTTTAAGCGTCTATAGTTAATAACTAGTTATAGCTTACTATTTTTCTTTAGAATAAATATAACTAGGTAGCCTACTTTGGATATTAACGTTTATATATATCCCTTTTATATATTCTTATTAAGGTAGTTATATAGCGTTTATAGTTGCTTTTCGTTTAAGTTATAGATCTTATAGAACGTCGGCGTTATTCTATCCTTAAGATAAATTTTATAGTCTTATTAGCTATATTTAGGTAACCCTATCTTAAGTTCTTCTTTAAAGAGTTTATTATATTTCCGGTATTTTTAAGGGATATTCTTTATTCTATCTTATAGGCTTTATTCTTTCTTTTAAGAGCTAGTTTCTCTTAACTTAAGCTCTTTATTAATTTATTTAAGGTCTTTCCTTAAAGTAGCAATAACTCTTTAGATCTTTATATTATATCCTTTATTCTATTTATATTAGATGCTAGGTTATATAGCTATATTAGTTAGTACGTAGGTCTTATTAGTCGATTTTATTATATCCGCTAGTTTAGTTACTATTTTCGTTTATATCGCTAAAGCCTATAATAATTTACTTAAACGGTTATCCCTTTTATCCTATTTAGTAGCTAAATTATCGTAAAATTTTACTTTCTTTTAAATCTACTAGTCTTAGAAACTTACGTCTTTATTCTAACGTAGCTAGCTAGTTTTCTAGTTAATTAGTAGGTTACTCTCCTATAGCTATAGAAGTCCTAATATAAGGTCGTGTTCTTTAATATCTATAATATCGAAGTTAACTCGTTTATTATAGCCCTAGATATTAATATCGAGGTAATTAATCTTTATATTAATAATTCCGTTATTATAGTTAAAGGCCTCTCCTTTAATATTCGTAAGTTTATATAGATCTTTTTTATATCTTTATATAAGTTAGTAACGATTAACGGTAAAATATAATTACCTATCGCGCTATAGTCTAAAAGTATATATACGTAATATCCCGCGATTTAGATATCTAATACTATTTAGTCGCTATAGCTTACTATTACTATATATAGGGTCCTTAGATCTTATTATATCGTGCTAGTTTATAGCCCTTTTATAGATAGCGTACCTTATTTTTTACTTAGTCCTTATTCGTTTTATTTAGGTATTCTTCTTTAATTTATTATTAATATCGTTTCTTTATATTTTCGTCGTATAGTATTATATTAGGGCTTAAGAGACTAATTTCTTATAGCTAATTAAAGATTTCTTATTTCTTAATACTATATTATTTATATTATACTACTTTATAGTTAATTATATACTATACTTTATAATTCTATTCGTTTTTATACTAAAGGTTAAGTTTTTATTTAGCGTCTTTTTATTTTTCGTATAGTATTTCTATATCGATTTTTCCTTAGTTAAATACGGCTTATAGCCTTCGTACGTATTACTAATAATATTTTAGTATACTATTATATCGTTTATACTATACTTATACTTTTTTGTATTTATAAACTCTATAGTTTAGGTATATATATTTATTATAATCTTCTTTATCGTATTTAACTTATTATATAAGTCTTTAAAAGATTAAGGGTTCGGATCCCTTAAAGTAAGTAGCGTTATACTATTCCTTTATTTTAGCGTGTTTATAGATTTTATATATCTCTAAAAGATATCTTATTAATAAACCGTAATTATCGCGGTATTTAAGTAGCGTGCCGTAATTAGGTTCTAATAATATAACTTAGTCGTTTAGGTAGCGTTAATTAATTTTCTAGTAGTTTAGTTTTATACTTAGGTAGGGTTTCGAAAGTACTTATCCTTTAAATCTAACTAAGAAGGCGTTATATTATACCTTTATCTAGAAGTATATTATATAGTCTAAGTAAACGTATAAGATCTATAAAATATACTTATATTCTTTATAACTAAGTACTATTCTTAGGTTATTTAAAAATTCTCCTTATAGTTACTATTCTCGTTATAGAGCTATAAAAGTATCGACTACGGCGATAGCTATAGTATAGTCTCCTCTATATAGTACTAGTTAATACCGAATTAATATAGCTTATTAGTTTTCTATAAGAATTTAAGGTATTTATTAAGTTTTAATTTTAAGTATTTCTTTAAATTCTTTAAAGTATAGAGCGTATTCTCTAATTATAGTATTTTCCCTTAGTAGCGAGGGTAGTAGTATAAGTTCGTTCTTATCTTCCGTTTCTCTAGGTATTTCTTATTCTTTAAAGCTTATATCGTCGATACTTCGTTTTTCTTTCTTAGGTTATTATCTAAGTTTTATAAGTATAAGGGCTATATCTATATCTTCTTTATTATATTATTTATAGACTGCCTATCGTTATTATCGATTTTTGTTTTATATATCTTCCTAGAATTATTTACCGTTCTTCCTAATCTAGTCTTAAGAGACTCCTTTAAGATAGGGGTATTTTAGTTCTATAAATTTAACTTATTTCTATATTTTAGGATCCCTTTATTATATTATTATAAGGGTTTTCTTTTATAGCTTTAAGAACTATTTAGTACCGTTCTTATCGCTTAGGTATACTGTATATTTATCGTCGTAGTATATAGTCTAACTAAGGAGTTTATACTTTAGTTCTTATTTATTAATAGCGTTTAAGTGTTTCTTACCTTCTAGGGCTAGTATCTAGTAGGTTTTCTTCTCCTTATAAGGTTATCTATATTCCTTAGAGTAATATCTAAGTTTCCTATAGTTAAAATACTTTCCTTTACCTTTCTATATTATACTTAAATCTATTAGTCTAGGATTTATTATATATACCTAGGCTATTTATATTTTACGCTTTTTCTTATAGTTAGCGCGTCGGCTAAAGTTATTTTTATAAGAAGGGTTCTAGTTTCCTCTTTCTTATTTCTTTTCTTAGCGTTACGTATACTATCTATCGTCGATTTATACTACTATAGTAATATAGTCTAAGAGGTTATTAAGTCGATTTTCCTTATAGAGCTCGTCCTTAACTTCTTTTTTAAGCCTATCGTAGAATTATAATATAAGAGGTTCGTTGTCTTAGTTAAGTTTTAAGGTAACTTAACGGAACTTCGTAGTATAATCTAATACTAAGATCTTTTATTAAAGTTCTTAAAGTTTCTATTTAGCTTCTTATTCCTCGTTAGTTATTCCGAATACCTTTATAATAGCTTCTTTAAATCCTTAGAAACTAGTAAAGACTTTATCTATCTTATTATCTCGTCGCGCTAGTTAGTTATTAAGAAAATCCCTTATAATAGGTCTAAACTAAGTAAGTACTATTCTAGATAAATAATTTCCTATATAAAGTACCTTTTCGACTAAGTCCGAGAGTTTAGTAAGGTAAAACTAGTAGTAAGCCTTAAGTTAGGTAAGAAAGTCTTAAAGCGTGCCGTAAGTACCGTCGAATAGTCCTAGCTATTTTAGTTTAACTACTTCTCTAAGGTCCCTAACTTATCCGTTACCTCCTCCGTTCTTAAGTAACTATACCTTATATCAAAGGGTAATAATCTCGCGTATTATATCCTAAGGCGATATAGTAGCTCTAGAGTTAGTTAATCTAGCTTACTATATAGGTATATTAATAGTTACGATATTACTTAGAGTAACGCAGTATTATACTAAATAAGAGCTTTTAACGTATAACGACTAGTATTATTCCTAAGGGATAAACCTATTAAGGGGTTTATATTAGTAGATATAATAGGGCGTGGTCTAAGTAATAATAAGTATATTACGTTAGTAATAAGTTAGAGGTTATAGACTATAGACTATAACTAGGTAATTAAGTAATTAGAATTAAAGATAAGATCGTAATAAAGATTATAATAATTATAATATTAAAAGCTATCGAGCTATCTATTTAAAGGAGTATTCCGTTCCTTCCTTATATATCTCGAGAGCTTCCCTAGATCGCCGAGAGCGCTAGGTAATCCCGTCGTTTAGGAGCGCTAGAGCGCTAGAGCGATCCTACGATCCTAGCTATAGAGCGTTAGAGCGCTAAAGTAACCCGTCGCTCTAAACTTAATTAGCCCGTCGGTCCGTCTAATATTCCTTGCTCCTTACGTTATGTGTCCTCGTAATATATACTAGTCCCCGCGGTTCGCTAGACCGTAGTCGTAATAATATCCCGCTATTTAATAAGGTATATTAGTATTAAGTACTAATAATCTCTATAAATATACTAAGAAGGTTACTTTTACTTATAAACGTTTTATTAGTCTTAGTCTATAAACTTTTCCTTATCTATAGCGTAGAAGCGCCCTTTACTACTTTTTACTTTAACTTTACTATAGTAAGTAGGTAAAATAAAGCTCTTACTCTTAAATAGTAGTATACTAAAGAAAATAGCGCTATTCTTAAGGAGGTCTATAGCTAGGCCTAGGATACTATTTAGGTTCGCCGCTATATCTTAGGAAAGGGTAAAGTAAGCGAAAGAGAGGGAGAAGTTAAGATTAAATAGTTAAGGTAAGTAGTTTTAAGATATAACGCTAAGAGGCAAAGAAGGTTATATATATATATATAAGAGTTATATAAGTAGAGGGGATCGTTATAAGTAAGGAAGCGTATATAGTATATATATATATATATATTCTTAAGGTATATAAGTAAAAGCGGAATTTTAGGAAATTAAGGAATTATATAAGACTATATAATAAAAGGGAAGAAGGAGTATAAGGTAGGATTTTCAATAGAATTTATAAGTAGTATATTAGTATATAAAAGAGGTATTAAAGTTAATAATTCTTTCTCTATTTAGTAGCGGACATACTATCTTATATAGATAATTAGAGCTAAACGGAAGAACCTTTTAGGACTATATTTAGGCTGCCGTATAGCCCTAAGACTAAGGAATTCTATAATACCTTAAGTATAGCTAGAAGTATCTTAGTTCTACTAATATTCGTATTTAAAGGAGGTTAGTTATACTAGTTTTCTTAAAAGGTCTTAAGAGGTCTTAGCTAGTATTCTAAGCTAGCTCTATTCCTTCGATTCCTAATTATATAATAACCGGTAACCCGTTTAATATATAATAATATATAAATTAGCGAGCGATTCTTACTCTATATAATAGGATTTTATTTATAATTAATATACTACTTATTAGCTTATATAATCGGAAGAGTATATTATAGCTACTTTATTTATAATAGGAAAACACCGTTCCTTATAGCCTCCCTTATAAAGTAGATTTATATACTCTTTACTAGTTTATTTATAGTAGTATATATATAGGGTAAAAACCTAATTTAGGAAAACTATTCTTATATCTTAATAGGATATATAAAAACCTATTCTTTCTTAGGAAAAAAATCCTTAGTTATATACTAATAGAAAAACCTATAGTAGGAAAACTCTATAGTTATAATAATTATTTATAGGATAACCTTATATAAGGTAAAACCTATTATTACTAGGAAAATCTTAATAGATAAAAACCTAGTAAATATTTTCTCTAGGAAACCTAAAAAGGAAAAACCTAGTAAGGGAAAGATATAGAAAGTATAAGAAATATCTAAAAACCCCTTTTAATTACTTAGGAACTTATATTAAGTATAGACCGTCTTTAAATTTATAGAGTAATCTAGGTCTTAATTCCTTTATAGAAATATTAGCTAAAGTATCTTTTAATTTAATAAAAAAAACTCTAATTTCCCTTTCTCTTATACTAGTTCTAGTATAGTAATAGGCTAATCTTATATACTTAGACCTTTTATAAAATTCCGAATTTTCTACTAATTTAATAGTAGTAGTATTATCCGTTAAAATAGGAGGTATAGTATTAGGAATCTTAATAAATAGATCCTTAGTAATATATTTAAAAAGTATATTTAAATAAATAGCTTCTTTATTTACCTTACTAAGGCTAATATACTTTACTTCGTAAGTAGAAAAGGCAATAGCTTTCTACTTAGAGTAAGCCTAGCTTATTATATTATTATATATATAAAAATAGTAACCGGAAAAGGATTTTCCGTCCGTTAAATCTAACGCTTAGCTAGAGTCGGTAAAACCCTTTATATATAGATAGGTAAAAGGGATATTATAATTATATTTAATCTTTAGGCTAGGGAATATATTTAAATATTTCTAAATTATATTTAAAGCCTTAAAATACGTTTAGTTAGGCTTAGCCGCGAATCTAATATAGGAAATTATAGAATATAAGGTATCTAGCCTAGTAAATAAGGCTAAGTATAATCGAGATCCTATTTCTTTCTAAAAGTATAATATATCTTCCTTAAAAGGTAATTCCTTTACTTTTATAAGCTTAAAGCCTACTATAGCGGGTAAATTTAAAGTTCCTAAACCTTCTTTATTAAATTCCTTTAATTTATTTAAGGTATAATTTTCTTAGGATATATATAGCTCTTTATTTTCTCGGTTTAGTATAATATTTAGACCTAAGAAGTCTTTTATATCTCTTAAGATAGTAAAATTTAAGAATTTAGATAATTCTTTAAATAATCTTTCTTTTATTATAGATTTAAAGGGCCTTACTATAAGAAAGTCGTCGACGTAAATTACTAAGTCTATACTATAGTCCTTTTTTATAAATACTCTTTTATCTATTAAAAGAGGAAGAAATCTAAGTTTATTTAGTATAATTTTTAAATAATTATACTAGAGCTTAGGACTTTGTTTTAGGCTATATAATACTTTCTTTAGCTTTGCTTTAATTTAACTAGCTTTATATAGGTCTAGGAATTTAGTTAATTTAATTCCTTTAGCTCTATAAGATAATCTATATTTTAAATAATATTCTTTAAGAGTATATTCTTCGTAGCCTATACGAAGATCGATATATTCTTTACTATTTATATTAGTATATATAAAGGCATTTATTATATCTATTTATAAAGCTTTAAATTTATAGATAATAGCTAAAATAAGTAGAATTCTAATAGATTCGGGCCTAGCTATAGTCGAGAAGGTATCTAGGAAATCTAAGCTATAGATCTACTTAAACCCCTATATTATAAAACGGGCTTTATATTTTATTATATTATTTTAACTATCCTTCTTAATAGTATAGACCTAGTAGCCTCCTATAGCCTCCCTATATTTAAGGAGGTAGGAAAATTCCTAAGTTTTATATTTTATTAGCTAGATAATTTTTATAATTATAGCTTCTTTCTAAAATATTGCTTTAAAGCTATTTATTGCTTATTTATAGGTCTTTAGAATTTTTAGATCCTAATTTTCTATACTAGCTAGAATTAACTCTATAAAATCGTAGGTTAGAAATAAATTAACGTTAAGGTATTCGATATAGTTAGAATCGAACCCTTCTAGCTTTATAGGTAATTCTACTCTTATTTTACTAGTAGTAGGAATAAGATCGTTATTTAAAGACTCTTCTTTTATAAAGGGTAAGGGACTTTTATCTCTAGGTTCTCTAGTAGCTTCCTTTATAAGGATATAGCTTTCTAGCTTATCTTTATTTAAAATAGAATTAAAATTCAAGGTATTATTACTACTAGAAATTTCTAGACTTTTTATAAATTTATTTTCTAGTATTATAATATCTCTAGAAATAGTAATCTGTCTCTTAGAAAAATCCTAGATTTTATATATATTTTCTAAATAGCCTACTATTACTCCCTTAAAAGCTCTATTATCTAGCTTATCTTTAAGGTCTTTATTCTTATAATATATAAGGCTTCTAAAGGTCTTAACTTTATTAAAGGTCTTAAAAGGTAAGTATTATATTATCCCTCTTTTCTATAGGACTTTTAAATCCTATCGTAGAATATAGTAATCTATTATATAAATAGGTAGCTATTAAAATAGCTTCTTACTATAGATATTTAAGAAGCCTAGTAGGAAATAAAAGAGCTTATACTTTTTATAATATAGTACGATTTATTCTTTTTATTTTACTATTAGATTCTAGCGTCCTAGGAGGACTAGAATTAAAAGTAATTCCTTCTTTTTCGTAGTAGAGCTTTATTTTATATATAAATTCTTTAGTATTATTAGAAAATACTTCTCTAATCCTAGTATTTTTAGGGTTATTTTCTACCCTATTTTTAAATTCTAGGAGCTTATTTAGAGCTTCCCCCTTTTTTTAAAGAAAGTATATTTCTAGATATTAGGTTTCTATATCTAAGAAAGAAATATAATAGTAATATTTATTATAAGTATATACTTTAATTAGCCCTTAAATATCTAATACTATTTTTTCTAAATAGGTATAAGACTTATATAAAAGTCATTTATTAACCTTATTTATTACTTTAGCTCTAATATATATTTTATATTATCTTATTTTATTTTCCTCTTTTAAAGGCATTTTTATATCCTTATTATATCTTTTTAATATTTCTAAAATAGCCCTACTATTTATATACCCTAAGCGTAAGTACTAAGTATAAAAGTCTATATCCTTTGCTTTTAAATATATAATAAGGATTAATTAGATTTCTAATAAAGGTTCTATAGGAATATAATATAATTTATTTCTAAGAATTTATTTAGTAAGGGCTTTAGCTTTATTATCCAATAAAATAACCTTATTTCCTCCTATTAAGGTATAGGTATTATTAACATAAGATTAAGATAGTATATTTACCTTTAATTTAGGTATATAAAAGTAGTCTCGAAGGATATACCTTTTACTACTATACGGGAACTTAAATACTAAGTCCCCCTTTCCTTTTACTAATATAAAGGAAGCTTTTCCCTAGTAAACTTTAGACTTAATTTCTTTATAGTTAATAAGGAAATTCTTATTCGATACTATATACTTAGTAGCTCTAGTATTATAAATAAAATTAAAGATCCTTTTATTCTTATAACTAGGAAATCCTCTTTCTCGTACCTTTAAAACTAATTCCTTTATTCTAGGAATTAAGGCTTCTAAAGGTCCTAAAAGAAAGTCTTTATTAGCTTCTACTATAAGGGTATTTATAAAGGTTAAAATTACCTCTAAATCCTTAGATATTTATATAGGGGTCGGAGCCCTAGAAAGGTCTATAAGGTCGATATCTAGGTCTATATTTTCTTACGAAGCTATATTTAAGACCTTATTAGTATTATCTAAATCGGACTCTAGCTTTATAATTCGAGCCTTCCTTCTTTTATTAGTAGTAGAAATACTACTAAAAGGGGATTTCTTCTTAAAAGAAGAAGATAAAAAAGAAGATTTTCTCTTCTTAGAAATTCGAGTCCTATCGTCCCCTTTTCCTTTATTTAAAACCTAATACGTAGGAGCCTTATTTAGGTATAATTTATAGTAATTTACTATAAAATACCTTGGTTTTTTATATTCCTTATAATAAGGAGTATCTATAGAATTTCTATAGGATTTCTAAGACTTCCTTAGTACTAAGAAGGCTTTCTCTAAAGATTTATCTATATCCCTTATTCTTTTAGCTTCGTTTAAAAGACTAGCTATTAAGGATTTAAGGGTAAACGCTATAGAATTATACTTAAGGCTCTATATAATATTTATAATATAGCTTCTAAATTTCTTATTAAGGCAATTAAGAATCTATACTATAAGGATAACTTCTAGAATTTCTATATTATAGGATTTTAAATCCTTATAGATTTCCTTTACCTTATAAAGGTATTTCTTTAAATTAGAGCTTAAAGAACTAAGATTAAAGAGCTACTTTATAAGTAAATAGTTCGACGAGAAATTCGATAGATTATATAGCTTTATAAGCTTATCCTAAGTAGCTTTAGTATTTATTAAATGCTTAATTTATATTAAAGGGCTATCTTTAACTTAAAGAAAAACCTAGGATAAAGCTTCTATAGTCTTTATATAACTTTCTTACTTTAAGGTAGTAATAAGCTTCTCCTTAGTAAGGATAGCTCTTATCCTTATAGTCTAAAAAGTATAATTTAAATTTCCCTTAAGTCTAGAGAATTTATATTCTTTCTATCTACCTATTTTATATAAATTCGGTATTATTTCGTTTATAGGGATCGAGAAGTCTATATAGGAGTTTAAGAGCGTAGGAAGGTAAAAGAAGTTATTAAGGGAATTTTTAAACGGAATTTTAATCGGGTATTTTAATAAGGAATTTTAAAGGTATAAGTTAATTTCCCGGCTTAATAGGAGTAAGCTAGGCTTATAACCTCTTAAGGTATATAAGTAAAAGCGGAATTTTAGGAAATTAAGGAATTACGTAAGATAATATAATAGAGGGGAAGAAGGAGTATAAGGTAGGACTATTAATAGAATTTATTAGTAGTATATTAGTATATAAAAGAGGTATTAAAGTTAATAATCCTTTTTCTATTTACTAGCGGACTTATTATCTTATATAGATAATTATAGCTAAACGGAAGAACCTTTAAGACTAGATTTAGGCTACTATATAGCCCTAAGATTAAGGAATTCTATAATACCTTAAGTATAGCTAGAAGTATCTTAGTTCTACTAATATTTATATTTAAAGGAGGTTAGTTATACCGGTATTCTTAAGAGGTCTTAAGAGGTCTTAGCTAGTATTCTAAGCTAGCTCTATTCCTTTAATTCCCGATTATACGATAACTAGTAACCTATTTAATATATAATAATATATAAAATAACGAGCGATTCTTACTCTATATAATAGGATTTTATCTATAATTAATATACTACTTATTAGCTTATATAATCGGGAGAGTATATTATAGCTACTTTATTTATAATAGGAAATTACCGTTCCTTATATATATAAAAGGAAGAAGAAGGAAGGAAGAAGGACGGTATAGCGAGAGGAATAAATAGTTATTAAAGCGCGCGGTTATTAGTTACTTTGGCCGGCCTCTATAGCGGTAAGGTCTTAGGCGTATTTAAGGGTTATACTTAAATAGCTTCTTTTACTAGTTATTAATTAAGGAGCTATTTAATCTCTACCCTTTTCTTCCCTTCTTTACTTTTTCTATTTCTTTTCTTCCTCTTATCTTTTCTATCTTCTTTATATCTTTAACCTACTACCTTTTATCTTCTCCTTTTACGACTACCTCTTCTTCCTTAAAAAATCTTATAAGACCGCTAAACTTAAAAATAAAGAGCTACTAAATATCGTTAACCTTTCTTTAACTACTTTTCTATAACCTTCCCTTATTACTACTACTCTTCTTACTAAGAATTATTATACTAAGGTCTTTTCTCTTTATATAAAGTACTTTTAAGTAATAACTATCTAACTTATTTAATCTTACTTAGCTCGTTCTAACCGTCTTCTTTTATAGATCTATAGTTACTTTAAGACCTAGGTCTATAGTAGAAATAATATTAGTTACTAAGGGTTTCTAATTTACGTAGAAATTACTTTTTAGTTATAGGTTTTATTAAAAGCTCCCGATATTATTAGGATTAAAGTATATAGTTACTCTCTTTACTCTTACTTTCTTAAGAGCACGCTAGGTTAGTATAATTAAATCGTTTTTTATACTCTTTATTATAGATATTAGCTAGTAACTTATATCCTTATAAAAATCGCTTATCCGCGCGGATATTTCTTTTCTTAGCTTAGTTTAAAGTAGTAAGAATACTCTTAAGTAGTCTTAATTACTTTTTATAGAACTTATAACCTTTACCTTTATTAAGGGTATATTTAAACTTATTAAACGACTATAACTTCTATTTATAAGTATATTATATTTCTTTTTTATAAGTATATCTCTCTTTTAAGTACTACTAATAGCTCTTAAGCTAACTATATCTAGGATTCGATTAAAGCGCTTATTTATAAATAACGGCACTTCCTTAGATACTATAGGGCTACTTATAACCTTAATATATTCGCTAACTATATATATAGTTATAATTTCTATACTAACCTTAAGACTAATAAAATTTATAATAAGTATATTAATAATAAGACCGCCCCTTATCTTCTTTATAATATCCTTAATCCTTTTAGTCCTACTAAGGATTTAAAGGAAAAGGAGGAAATTAACCTTATACTTATTTTACCTAGAAAGAGATTATATAAGTTTAACGAGCTCTTTTTTAAGTAATAATTAAATACTCTTTAAGTTCGCTTTATAATAGTCTATAATAGGTTTACTAAGAGTAGGTAGCCTTATTTAATTATAATTTTTAGCGGTAAAAGTTTTTCTTTTAAGGTTATATATATTTAATTTAGTTAGTCGAAAATATATTAAAATTTATCTTATAAGCGCGTTTATTTTCGCTATAGTAGGTCTCCCTCTTTATAATAAAGAATAGACGTCCTTATCTATAAAGTAAAAAATCCTATTCTTAAAAAAGGTAAGTAGTAAGAATATTTATTTTCTTACTTTATTATTTAATTATATCTTTATTCGTCTTCTTTAAGGTAATAAAGAGTAGGCTATTATTAAGGAAGGGTAGGAAATATTATCTTTATTTACTTAGGGAGCTTTAAGTAGAAAATTTAAAATAATAAGGTAGTAAGTAAAGCGCTTATAAATATCTTAGCTACTATAGTCGTCCTTTAATTAAATAGTTAGATAGTACCTTAGTTACTAGTTAGGTTTTAGTATACTTTTTACGATAGTTATAGATTTTTATCTTTACTACCTTTTCCTTCCTAGCTCCTTTTTACCTCCTCCTTTTCTTATTAAATTAGTATCTTTAAGGCTTTTATATAAAGATCCTTTTTTACTTTACTAAGTTATAATAGCTAAACCTCGATTATATACCTTAAGCTTTTCTTAGGTATTTATAGTTACTCTTCTTTCTCTTCCTAGCTTTAATCCTTCTAAGGTTTATTAGGGAGTAGTTATAACTATAGTACTATTTAATCTAAGGCTTCTTTACTTAGTAATAGTAGTAAATTATTTACTTTATTTATTATTTCTTTCTTCTTCCTCTTAATAAGAGTAATCTCATTTAAAAGTAACTAGTCGTTCTTAGTAAAGTACTATTAACCTTCTTTATCTTTTTTAAACTTCTTTAAATACTTTCTTAGGATTATCTTATTAAGTATAATTCTATTTAAAGTCTTAATCTTATATGCCCTAGACTACTTTAAGCGCGATACTACTTAAAAGGGACCGTTCTATCTTATTTAATACTTAGCTTACCTCCCTAGATTATTTAATCGTTTTATATTAAATAGTAAGATAAGGTCTTTAGGTTATAAGCTTTCTTTCTTTATTATATACTTATTAGCTTTATCCGTTCTCTTTATTAATCGATTTTAATATCTTATTACTCTTTTCTTAGCTTCTTTTATATCTTTTTCTTTCCTTTCTAAAACTTATATTTATACTTTAAATAATTATTCTTTTATCTTTACTTTATCTTATTTAATTAGTTACTAAGCTAGGTATTCTACCTTAAGAGGTAGTACTAGTTCCTATCTATATAGTAGGTAGAAAGCTAATATTCTATAAGACTCTTTAACTACTATTTAGTTTATAAAGATTACTTAGTTAAGGTATTTAATCTACTTACCCTTTTTCTATGCTATTTTTATAAGTGCTATTATTAACCTTTAATACCTTTATTTTACTACTATATTTACCTTTAAATTATATATTAAAGTTTAAATAACTTTAACGCTTATACCTTTTAGGATATACTTAAAGTCTTTCTTTTTTTTAAGCCCTTTATCGATTATAGTATATAGTATTACGCTATACTTATAAATAATAAAGAGTATAAATTTAGTTATAGCTCTTACGGTAATTTCTTTAACTAAGGTTACTTCTACCTATTTAATAAGGTTATCTTATACTTTTATAAGGTATAAATACTTATAATTAAATAGTATATACTAGCTATTAAAGTAAATTTTACTTATAGGGTAGCTAGGTATAGTTACGGTTATAACTTCCTAGGGTCTCTTAGTTATAAAGTATTAGTATTCTTTATAGAAAGAGATTATACTATAAATATCGTTTTAAAGGCTAGCCTACTAATCCTTATTTTTTACGAACGTATATATAACTTATTATCCTTTATATCCTATTTACGCGTAGTACTTTACGTTAATCCTTTTCTATTCTTTTAAGTTACTTATAACTAGTATAGTCCCCTTTCTTCCTTTTTAAGGAGTCGCTAAAGCTTTTAATCTTTAACATAGAAATTTAGACTCTTTAAATATAGCTTCCTATAGTCTTATTTAGAAAGGCCCTTTAGCCGTTTTAACGTTTAAAGGAAGTCTATAATTATCCTCGATTCCTTTAAGTAGTCCCCTTATAGCTTAGTCCTTTATACTACGTTTAAGTAAAAGTCTATAAATTCTTTAATATCGCTTTCTATTTCCTTATTTAATATATTAGAAGGTCTTTTAAGCTTTCTTAAAAGTCCGTTAGCTATACTATTCTTCTTACCTTTAATATATTATATAGTAAAGTTAAAGAGGAAAATATAGCTTATTTAGTAAGTTACTATAGCTCTAAGGACGTCTTTAAGGGTACCTTTTAGTTAATTAACTAAGACCTATATATAAGTTTCTAGGATAAAATCAACGCTATATAAGTATATTCTTAGTCTCCTAAGCGTACTTAATATAGCTATATACTCTCTCTTTATTATATTATATTTAGTTTCTACTAGTAACTACGTTTTACTTTTAAACCTTATAAGGCGCCTCTTTCTATTTACGATTTATATTAAGACTGCCCCCTAGCTAAGTAGACTAGTATTATATATTAGAATAATATCTCCTTTTCCTAGGCTAATATTAAGGGATATTAAAAAGACTAGATTAGTAATAGCTTCCTTAAGAGTAGCTATTACTTTTACTTATTTATCTCTTTATTCTTAATAGACTTCTTTCTTTAATATATCTATAAGAGGTTTTACTAAAATAGCGAACTATTTAATTTAGATTTAATAGTATCCTATAATACTAAGGAAAGCTTTAATATATATTATATTAAGGCATCTTATCTATTCCTTAATTTTAATAACTTTAGCTTTTATAAGGTACCTTTTATTTATTCTATAAATATAACTAATAACTTTAGTTACTAACTAGTAGAATTTCTATTTAGCCTTAGTAATTATATAACTAAAGAGTTTAACGTTAACTAGGACTCTATTAAGGTTAATAAGGTATTTAAAGATAAATTTCCTTACTCTTAGCGCTACCTCTTTATTATTATACGTTATATCGGGCCCCTTAATACTTATATTATCGAGGAAATTCCTATAGATATTTAGTATAAGGTCTTATAGGATTCTTTATATTATCCTTATAAATTAGCTAACTAAGTTTATAGCCCTTTAAGGGAGTATATATATTTATAAGAGGCTAATAAGTATTATAAATATCGTTAAGTTATAGCTTTTAATATTAAGAGGGATTTAATTATAGCCTAAAAAAAGGTCTAGGAGGGAAAGGATCTTATATATTAAGAAGTAGTCCTTAAACTTATCTATATTTAGTAGTAGGTTTATATCTCTTATTATTATAGTATTTATATATATAGCGGAATTAATTAAGTATAGTCCTCTATCTTTCTTTACTACTAAGAAAAAAGGGTTCCTATAGGGCCTATACCCTTTTTTAAGGACTCTTATTTTTAGTTTAATTTTAAGGATATTAATAACTTTCTACTCTATCGCTTTTAAGATTAAGATTAAAGCTACTTACTATACCTTATATTCTATTATCCTAATAACCTATAAGGGGGCTATAGCTAGGTTAACGTTACCTCTTTCTATAAAGTCCTAGGATAACGCTACTTCCTTATTAAATAGAATACTATTAAAGATCTAGATTTCTACCTTTATAAGAAAGCCCTTAAATTATTCGTAAATTACTTTAAGTCTCTCTTATATTAGCCGCTTTCCTTTCTATATACTTAAGAATTTTCCTATTAAGTATTCTAGGTAAAGTCTAGGCTATATCTTATCTTTAATAGTATTTTATTTAGTCTTCTTTTAGTTAGGGTCCCTTTTTAGTATTAAGTTATTTAATAGAGTATTATTAATAAGTTTAATCTTATTTACTTTTCTTTTAAAGAGAGTATTAACTCTTAGATTATATAATCTAATAGGTCGTTTCCTCCCTATCTTAACTTTAACCTTCTAGATCTTTTTAAACTTATTTCTAGCTCTAATAATATTTTTCTTAAATTCTCTTATAGCCTTTATAACTATAACTTTAATAATCTCTTTTACTATTTTAAATCTAATAGCTAGAATCGCTTTATCTCCTTTATCTATAATTAATTACTATTATACTAGTACTATTAAGGGCTTATTTATATTAGTATAGGCTAGGTTAAGGACTTAGTTAGCGCCCCTTTTATAACTATAGATCTTACTTCTTAGTAAGAGAATCTCGGCTATTAGGGTATCTTTAAGGGGTTCTCTCTATAATTATTAGGTAGCTCCTAAATTATCTTCTTTAACTTCTATTACTAAAGCTAAAAAAAGAAATCTTAGGAGCTAGGTAGCTATTTCCTATATAGTCTCCTTAAGCTTTAGTCTTTTATATACGTCTTTATTAACTATTAAGGTTATAGTTTAAAAGGATTTTACTATATCGACCTTATTTAAAAGCTCTTATTTAATAGCTCCTACCGCTAGCGTAACTACCTAGATAGTACCGATCTAATATTTAACCTATATATTACCGTTCCTTAAGGAATAATTAAATAATATACGCGCGGCTTTAATAAATAGTATACCTAGGATAAAAGGGACTAAGACTTTATTTAGTATAATATAAAGATAGATTAGTATCTAAGCTATACCTAGATAAAGATTAGTCTCTACCTCCCTAACTATATTTATAAGGGACTTAGTATACGCCGTCGTTAATACTCTTATTAATAGGATTTTAAGCCTATATATATTTATATATCTTTTAATAATAATATTTCCTTTAAACTTAGTATTAATTAAGGCGCTTAGAACTTTAGCTTTCTAGCTACTAAGCTATACTTAAATATAGGGTAGGTCTTATATATACTTAAGCGAGCGGAAGGGTATAAAAACTATATTTATATATATTATAAGAATTACTATAAGGTCCTTTAAAGTTATCTCTTAGTATCTTATCGAGAGTACTACTTCTTATATAATAAATTTATCTTTCCTTAGTTTTATTACTTCTAGAACTTATTAATTAAATAGTCCTTAAGCTAGTTATATTATATTAATTATATTAGTTATAAACCTAACTTCCTTTAATACTTATTAGACTTTAAGGCACTTATAATCTAATTCTTTATAAGTAAGGTAAGTAAGCTTAATTAGTTCGACCTAGTATTCTTTATCTTATTCTTTAACTTATACTTAAGCTACTATAAGTTTTCCTTATAAATATTTAAGGAGGAGTAAACTACTCTTTATATTATCTTAGGCTACTTTTATAACTATTATTATAGCTCTATAAGGTCTTATATTACTCTTTACTTTCTCTAGGGTCTAGAATTTAATGTTTTCTATGCCTTAGGCTATATCTATATATCTCGTACTAAGTCTCTTACTTAGTTAAGGAATAAAGTTAATTAAGTAATTTAAAGGGATCGGGATTCTTTTATATATAATTTCTTTAACGATTTTATTTAAAAGTCTATTAAACTTCTTATCTAGATCTACTCTATATCTATAGTATATAGGGATAATCTTTAAGCTAGCTTTTACTATTCTTATTATCTCGATTTTCTTTATATCTTCTTTAACTCTTTATTTTTTCCCCTTATAGGTATTAATCTTAATTATAGTTATATAGATTATTTAATTATATATATCGCTTTATTATATATTATCTATAATTATAATAACTAATATCCTTCTACTTCCTTTCTTATATCGCTTACTTTTAAATTCCTTAGCTTTTACTTATATAGGCTTTTATATCTCTAAAACTAGTCTAAGAAACTAGATCTTCTTTTATTAATAGCTTAATTTAAGTAAGATAGTATAACTATAGCTTTAACCTATTTTATAAGTAGTAATATAAAGGAGTCTAGCTATATATCTACTTAATATATAATAAGCCTTTAAATATATATACCTATTTAAGAAAACCTATTAGTAAGTACTAAGGGAATTACGCTTTTATTATATTTTCTTTTAAGGTAAAGAGTCCTATTTACTACTTTATATCTTATAAATCCGATCTTATAGTCCTAAGAGTATACCTTATACTTATTAAAGTAGTATCTTTCTTTACTATAATAAAAGTATCTCTTAGGCTAGTTAAAAGTATTAATCTAAAACTATATATATTAATTAGATAGGTAGTAAAATCCGATAGTATTTACGCTACCTTCTTTTTTATAACTTAAAAAGTAGCTTCTACTACTAATACGTTTTTATTCCCTATTAAGCTAGTTAAATATCTATTCTTACTAGTAAGTAAGGTTAATCTTTATATCTTTAAAGGCTTTTATTAGGTCTAAGATCTCCTTTATAGGCTATCTAGGTTTCTTATCTATTTTCTTTAACTCTTTAAAAGGTTTTTCTTCGCTCTTATTAGATTTAGCTTCCTTTATTACTTTATTAATTTCCTTAAAGAGCTAGTCTTTCTTTAAGTTCTTAAGCTTTTAATTATAGACTTTAGATACTATATCTTATTTATTACGACTATAGCTACTAAGCCGCTAATAGTTAACTACGTTAAGTATATAATACGGTCTAATAGATAAATAGTTAGCACGACTATCTAATAAATATAGGATTAAGGGGATCGTAAAGATCTAAGTAATCTAAGATTAACGAGATTACTACGCTCTATATAATCTAATATTAGGGATTATAGCTAGGCCTATAATCTAAGGATAGTCTCTATAAGTATTTATAGCTACTTACTTTTACTCCTTTAAATAAATAGCTCGATAGCTTTTAATATTATAATTATTATAATCTTTATTATAATCTTATCTTTAATTCTAATTACTTAATTACCTAGTTATAGTCTATAGTCTATAACCTCCGACTTATTACTAACGTAATATACTTATTACTACTTAGACTACGCTTTATTATATCTACTAATATAAACCCCTTAATAGGTTTATCCCTTAAGAATAATACTAGTCGTTATATATTAAAAGCCCTTATTTAGTATAATACCGCGTTACTTTAAGTAATATTATAACTATTAATATACCTATATAGTAAGCTAGATTAACTAAATCTAGAGCTACTATATCGCCTTAAGATATAATATATAAGATTATTACCCTTCGATATAAGGTATAGTTATTTAGGAATAAAGGAAGTAATAGATAAGTTAGGGACCTTAGAAAAGTAGTTAAACTAAAAAAGCTAGGACTATTTAATAGTACTTATAGTATACTTCGAGACTTTCTTACTTAACTTAAGGCCTACTATTAATTTTACCTTACTAAACTCTTAGACTTAGTTAAAAAGGTACTTTATATAGGAAATTATTTATCTAGAATAGTACTCGCTTAGTTTAGACTTATTATAAGGGATTTTCTCGATAGCTAACTAGCGCGATAAGATAATAAGATAGATAAAGTCTTTATTAGTTTCTAAGCATTTAAAGAAGCTATTATAAAGGTATTTAAAATAACTAATAAGGAATAAGAAGCTAAATAGAAACTTTAAGAACTTTAATAAAGGATCTTAGTATTAAATTATACTATAAAGTTCTATTAAGTTATATTAAAGCTTAATTAAAATAATAAACTTCTTATATTATAATTCTATAATAAGCTTAAAAAAGAAGTTAAGGACGAGCTTTATAAGGAAAATTAACCTAATAACCTCTTAGACTATATTACTATAGTAGTATAAATCGACGATAGATAGTATACGCAACGCTAAGAAAAGAAATAAGGAAGAGGAAACTAAAACCCTTCTTATAAGAATAACTTTAACTAACGCGCTAACTATAAAAAGAAACGCAAAACTCTTATTACTTATACTTATATAATTAACCTAGGTAGGATAGATCTAAATATAATATAGAAAAGTAAAGGAAAGTATTTTAACTATAGGAAACTTAAATATTACTTTAAAGAATATAGATAACTTTATAAGGAGAAGAAAACTTACTAAGTACTAGCCCTAAAAGGTAAGAAATACTTAAACGCTATTAATAAATAGGAACTAAAGTATAAACTCCTTAGTTAAACTATATACTATAATAATAAATATATAGTATACTTAAGTAATAAGAATCGTACTAAATAGTTCTTAAAATTATTAAAAAAGACCTTTATAATAATATAATAAAGGGATCTTAAAATATAAAAATAAGTTAAATTTATAAAACTAGAATACCCTTATCTTAAAGGAGTCTCTTAAGACTAAATTAGGAAGAATAGTAAATAATTCTAGAAAGATATATAAAATAAAAATCAATAATAATAATAGGTAGTCTATAAATAATATAATAAAGAAGATATAAATATAGCCTTTATATTTATAAAACTTAGATAATAACCTAAGGAGGAATAATAAAGTATCGATAATATAAGCTTTAAAGAATAAGAAATACTTAGAGAAATAAAAGATAAGAACGAACTTATACTACTACCTTTACTACTAAGGGAAAATACTATAATTAAAGAATACGCTTTATACTTTAAAGAATTTAAAGAAATACTTAAAATTAAAACCTAATAAATACCTTAAATTCTTATAGAAAACTAATAAGCTATATTAATTTAGTATTAACCGGTACTATATAAAGAAGACTATATTATAGCTATTACTATATTCGATATATTTATAGCTCTATAATAAGAATAGTAACTATAAAGAGAATTTAAAGATAATCTATAAATACTACTTACTTATAAGTACTATAAGTATATTTTATAGATATTATACGTTTACCTAGATTATATAATATACTTTTAGATAAAGGTATAATATAATACCTTCTTAGTTAGGTTTAAAGGATAAGTACTTTTAAAACCCTACTTAAGTATAAAACTAAACTACTAGAAAATTAATTAACGCTACCTAAACGACTAAGTTATATTATTAAAACCTAATTATAGTATACTACTTAAATACCGCGATAATTACTATTTATTAACGAGATATCTTTTAAAAATATATAAAATCTATAAATACGCTAAAATAAAAGAATAGTATAACGCTACTTACTTTAAGGTACTTAAACCCTTAATCTTTTAAAAACTTATATAATAAGTTAAATATAATAGAGAAGATTATAATAAATATATATACCTAAACTATAGAGTTTATAAATATAAAAAAGTATAAGTATAATATAAACGATATAATAGTATATTAAAAGATTATTAGTAATATATATAAAGGCTATAAGCTATATTTAACTAAGGAGGAATCGATAAAGAAATACTATATAAAAAATAAAAAGACGCTAAATAAAAACTTAACCTTTAGTATAAAAATAAATAGAATTATAAAGTATAGTATATAATTAACTATAAAGTAGTATAATATAAACGATATAGCGTTAAGAAATAAAAAAGCTTTAATTAGCTATAAGAAATTAGTCTCTTAAGCCTTAATACGATATTATATAACGAAAATATAAAGAAATAATATTAATAATAAATCAAAGAAGAATACCTAAATAAAACGAATCAAGACTAAGTAAAAAATAAGGTATACTATTTATAAAAGAGCTATAAACTAATATAATATAATACTATTTAAGGACCCTATATATAGTAATAATATACTATAGTAACTAAATAGTATTAGATATTTAAATCGCGGGATATTATATATATATACTTTTAGATTATTATATAATAAGTAATTACGTTTTACTTTAAGTTATTAATCGTTACTAACTTATATAAAGATATAAGAAAGATCTATATAAACTTATAAATATTAAAGGAGAGGCCTTTAACTATAATAATAGAATTATTAATATAAAGATTAATTACCTTAATATTAATATTTAGGGCTATAATAATTAAGTTAACTTTAATATTATAAATATTAAAGAATATAACCTTATATTAAGACTTTTATAGCTATAAAAAAGCAACCTATTAATTAACTAGAAAACTAGCTAGCTGTATTAAAATAAAGATATAAGTTTCTAAGACTAGTAGATTTAAAAGAAAGTAAAATTTTATATTAATTTAGCTACTAAATAAGATAAAAAGGATAATCGTTTAAGTAAGTTATTATAGGCTTTAATAATATAAACGAAAATAGTAACCGAACTAATAAATATAATAAAATCGACTAATAAGACCTATATACTAACTAATATAGCTATATAACCTAGCATTTAATATAAATAAAATAAAGTATATAATATAAAGATTTAAAGAGTTATTACTACTTTAAAGAAAGACCTTAAATAAATTAATAATAAGCTTAAGTTAAGAGAAACTAGCTCTTAAAAGAAAGAATAAAGCTTATAAGATAGAATAAAGAATATCTCCTAGGAATACTAGAAATATAATAAAGTCTTTAAGGAAGAACTTAAGATAGGGTTACCTAAATATATTTAATAAGACTATAAAATTTATCTTAAGGATAGAATAACGCTAACGTTCTATAAGATCTATAACTTAAATAAAAAGTAACTATAAACGCTATATAACTACCTTAATAAGAATCTATAAAAGGGATATATATAAACGTTAATATCTAAAGTAAGCTACTTAGTTATATTTATTTTAAAGAAAAATAGTAAGCTATAACTAGTTATTAACTATAGACGCTTAAATAATATTATAATAAAGGACTAAATACTATTATTATTTATATCGGAACTATAAGATTAACTATATAGTAAAAAATAGTTTATAGCCCTTAACCTTAAAGGCGCCTATAACTTAATATATATAAAAAGGGATATAAATAGATAATTGCCTTTAAAATAAAATTTAGACTATTTAAATATCTAGTAATACTATTTAGACTTATAAATATACTAGCTACCTTTTAACGGATAATTAATAATATCCTACGTAAATACTTAGATATCTTTATAATAGTATACTTAGATAATATCCTAATCTTCTTAGATACCTTAGAAGAATATAAGGAATATATTTATAAGGTACTCTATATATTTTAAAATATAAAGTTACTAGTTAAACTAAAGAAAAGTAAGTTCTATATATAAGAAGTAGACTTCCTTAAATATATAATCTTATTAAGTGAGATATAAATATAATAAGATAAAATTAACTTAGTTAAAGAATAGCTAACGCTAAAGAACGTTAAGGATATATAAAGTTTCCTAAGATTTATAACTTACTACTAACGATTTATTAAAGATTTTAAAAAGATTATAGTACTACTATATAATTTAATAAAGAAGGAAAAAGAATTTATATAAGACGATAAAGCTAATAAAGCTTTTAAATATATTAAGACTATAATTATATAAGAACTAGTCTTAACTACCTTCGATCTAAAATAATAAATTAAACTTAAAACTAATATATTAAACTTTACTTTAAGAGTATAAATCGGATAAAAAGATAATAATAAAAACCTATAACTAATTATATTCTTCTTAAAAAGGCTATATAGTATAGAACTTAATTACCTTATTTATAATAAAGAACTCCTTATAATTATTTAAGCTTTTAAGGAATTTTAATACTACCTTCTTAATAGTAAATATAAAGTTAAGGTCTATATAAATTATAAGAATATCTTATATTTTATAATAACGTAATAGTTAAATATATAATATATTTAATAGGCCGAATACTTATTAGAATTTAACTATAAAATAATCTATAGAAAAGGAATAAAAAACGGTCGAGCTATTACCTTTACTTAATAAAGTAACTATAATATAAAGGTACTTATAGTAAAAGGATAACTCTTAGAAATTAACGAAAATAAGAACTACTAGTAATAATAGCTAAATATAATATTTAAAGTCTAACCTAATAACTTAATATATTAAAAGATCCTAAAATAAATAAAAGAATATAAAGTATTAAATAGATATAATATAGAATATTTAAAAGTTTTAATATATAAAAATAAAGTCTAGATACTACTAGACTTATAAGATAAAGTTATATAAGATATATATAAATATCTAATATATAAATACTAAAGAATCTAAAAAATAATAAAATAGATTAAATAATAATATAACTTCTTATAGCTTAAAGAAGTAGTATAATAAGTTATTAAAAAATATAAACTTTATATATAAGGTAAAGCTAAATAATTTAAGCTATATAGAGAACTATAACCGCTATTAATACTAAAGAAGCTATAGGAATTAATAGCTTTTAACTATATTATAAAGCTACTACCGTTAAAAGAACCTATAATTAATATTAAGTATAATAGTATATATATTATTACTAATAGACTAATAAAGTATAGATACTTCTTACTATATAAAGAAGTAAGTAATATAAAAGAGCTAGTATATATATTCCTATAAATAATTATTAGTAGTTATAGACTACTAAATAAGATTATCTTTAATAAAAGAAGTATATTTATTACTAAGTTTTAGTAAGCTCTTATAGTATAATTAAGGATAAAATATAAGCTTAGTATAGCTTATTACCTATAAATAAATAGATAAATAAAATAACTTAACTAAATAATTAAATAATATTTATAATATTATATTAGCTATAAATAAAACGATTAAGTTAAATAGCTACTAATAGTATAACTAGCTTATAATAGCTTAGTTATAGAAATAACTAAGCTCTTACTAATATATACTAATTATAGATATAACCTAGAAGTATTTAAGGTTACTTAATAAGGACTATAAGTAAAATAAGTAATACTATAAGTAAATTAGCTATAAAAATTATATAAAGAAATATAATAAGAACTTTAATTTATTAAAGAATAAATATCTACTTACTATAATCGGAAAAGATTATAAGGACTAATCTTTTAAGAGGGAGATATAGTCTACTTTATATAACGAAATATTAAAATAAAACGACTAAGTAATAAATTAGATTTTAAGAAACTTAGACCGTTTAAGGTTAAGAAAACTATTTTAAAAGTTACCTATAAGCTTTCTTTACTTATAATAATATAGATATACCTAATATTTTATATCTTATTATTAAAATAAGCGCTATAAAACGCTAAACTATAAGAAAAAATTAAAATCGATAATAATTAAGAATATAAAGTAGAATAAATACTAAATATAGGAAAATAAGGTTAGTAATAAGAATACCTTATTAAGTAAAAGAGATATAGACTAAAGGAAAATACCTAGGAACTACTTAAGCACTTAACCTACTATAGCTCTCTACTTCGATAATTTTACTAAAAGGTTTAAGAGGGATTAAAGGACTAAGATTTATAAACTCCTTACTAATACTAAATAAGGACTAATTCGCCTTATTAAGAACGCCTAACGATTATAAGTTATTTACTACTTAATACTTATATATATCGAGCGTAGGTAAAACGCTATCCTTAGTATTTACTTCTTAGATACTACGATAAAATAACTTAGAACTCTTTTCCTTTATATAATTCTAAATCTTCTAAATATAAGCTAAACGATTAACGGCGATAGATATTTATAACTAAATATTAGTAAGCTATACCTAAAGCTTTAATAAGGCTTCCCTAGCTTCCTCTTTTTTAAAATATAGCCTATACTACTCTACTAATAATTTAGTTACTAAAAGAAATACGTTAGCTACTATATATAGAAAGAATTAAAAGATACTTATAAGAAGAGGCTACTAAAATACTATTATAATAAGGACGACTACTAGTAATATAATTATTATAGCGCGAAGGATTTTCGGCTATTTAATAATTTATCTTCTTTACCTTAAAGTATTAAGTATATAGTATATTAATAGGATCTCTACTTAAGTCGATATATTCGGTAAGAGTAGCGCGCTTAGAGGCTTTTTAAGAACGATCTTTTAGTATATAACTAGATATACTATTAATAGTATATCCTAAAAGGATAAAGAAGTAAGGAACAATATACTTACGTATAATACGATAAGGGTATATTTATATACGGCGGCTAAGGCAGCTATAATAGGTCTTATAAATAAGACTAAAAGAAAGGGAGATATCGTATTATAACTATAGCTACTAGGCCGCTAATAGTCGACCGTATTAAGTACGTAATATAGTTTAATAGATATATAGTTAGTATAACTATTTAATAAATATAGGATTAAGGGGATTATAGAGATCTAAGTAATCTAAGATTAATAAGATTACTATACTTTATACGATCTAATATTAAGGATTATAGCTAGGCCTATAATCTAAGGATAGTCTCTATAAGTATATATAGCTACTTACTTTTACTCCTTTAAATAAATAGCTCGATAGCTTTTAATACTATAATTATTATAATCTCTATTATAATCTTATCTTTAATTCCGATTACTTAATTACCTAGTTATAGTCTATAGTCTATAACCTCTAACTTATTACTAACGTAATATACTTATTACTACTTAGACTATACCTTATTATATCTACTAATATAAACCCCTTAATAGGTTTATCCCTTAAGAATAATACCGGTCGTTATATTATCGCTTAACGTCTTAGTAAGGTACTAAGTAGTTATTAATTATATAGATAAGGCTTTTATATAAGAGTTTTAAGATAACTTTAAATATCTTCTTATTTCTCTTTATAACGTTAATAATAAGTTCCTTTAGTATTATATAGTAAAAAAAGTATAACTAAACTATAGATTCTTCTTAGCTATTAGGTTATACCTTATACTATAAGTATAAGTAAAGACTAAGCTATTTTATAACTTTTATAATAGTCTTAGGCTTTTTAGTATTATAATAGTTTAAGCGGTCGTTAGTAGTTTCTAGTTATTTAATATTATATATATAGTAGTATTAAAAGAGTCTTTTCTTTACTTCTTCTTAGGTAAGTCTATCTATAAGAATTTTAATAGTAAGGGTAGTAAGGGCTTATATAAAAGAGATATAGACTTTAAGCTAGTCTATTTTATACTTATTATAAATATAGTTAACGTATATCTCTTATTTAAACTTCTTAAGGAATTTAGTTATATTTTTACTATTAAATTTACTAATAAGTAAGAGTTATAGTTAGCGGAGTTTTCCTATAAGGTTATCTTAGCTTTTAGTAAGTATATCTTTAAGTCTATTAATAATCTTATTAATATCTACCTTAATTTATTTTATATTACTAGTAGTAGGATTAAATAATCCCTCTTAATAACTAGCGTTTCTAGATATAGTATACTTATAGATTATAAGGTTACGAAATTTAAAGTTAGAGTTTTTAAAGTTAAAGGATATCTTATTATAACTATCTTATTACTTACTTTCTTATTTATTAGCGGGAGGTAAGCGTTCTCTATAAGCTACTATATAAAAGAGAGCTAAGGTTAAGGTTATTAAGGTATCCCTTATTAGTACTTATATTAGTATTATTAATATATATATAAGTAAGAGGTCTTAGTAAGGTTCTAAAACGGTTTAGATTACGCTATTATTATTATTTATATCTTTTAAAGTATTATATAAGGATTATAGTTTCTTAACTAAGTCGCTAGTATTAAGGGTTATAAGGCTAATAATAAGAGCTTAGGGTTTTTTAGTATTAGCTTATTACTTTTCCTTTACTACTAGTAAAGGCATTATCTAATTATTTATTTCCTAGTAAGTTTATTACTTTATTAGGTCCCTAACTCTAGCTATTAAGGTAGTTACTACTTTAATTATTAAATCCCTAGATTTTATTTTTTCTAAATAGTACTATCGTCCTCTAGGTATTCTTAGCTTTATAAAGCTACTCGTCGCTATATAAATAAAACGGAATAACGAGTTTACGCCTTAAAGACTAGTTTTAATAGGAATAAGGGTATATACCTAAAGTATATATAGTATATAGCTAAGGATTAGTAAAGTAATTAACTATATAATTATCTAATTATCGGTCCTATATATAGCTCTAAGGGTCTTAGGTTATTAATATAAGTCTTAGAGATTTCTTTACTCTATACCTCTTTATCTTTACTAAAGTCGCGTAACTAGCGGCTTTTACTTTAAAAGGGGAAAAATTAAAATTAAAATTTACTATAATTAAGGAAAATACCTTATTAAATAATTAAGGTCTTTATAAAGCCTTTAGGTATACTTAAAAGTAAGTTAGATAGGGAGTACTAAGGGTTTTATCTCTTTAATAGGCTAATATCTATAAGGGTATAATCTTACTTATTAAACTAGCTATACGCTAAGTATATAGTAAAGAGGATACTAAGTCTATAGACTATAGAGCTAAAGGGACTACCCTTTAGTATCTATAATATAATTAATATCGACCTTCTTTATCGCGCTACTATAGACCCCTTACTAGGCTAAGAGATAGCGGATCCTTAACTAGCCGCTATTTTTATTAAGGGGGATAAAGAGTTCTTAGTAAAAGAGTTATAGGTAGCCTATTAAAAGAATATAGGCTATAGTAGGAAGCGTAAAGTCCTTATTAAGTAGCGCGGCTACTAGGACCTAATATAAGAGCCGGCTTCTAAGTTCGAGGGCGCGGTAGCTTTAGATAAGTTCGAGGCCCTTTATAAGCTAGTAAAGGAGAATAATAGCCTAGTAAGAGAAGCTACCCCCTTAGTAGTAAAGCGGCTAGTACCTTAAAATATAAGGGAGACTATACCCCGCCCTTAAAAAAGTAGCGGGGTACTAGGCCTACGGCGGTCGCTATACTAATATAAGCTATAAGTATATATTATAGATACTATAACTATAAATAATAAGTAGGGCGTACTTAAGTTAGCGGTAGTATAAATAAATTATATTAGCCCTTATAAGCGCGCTTAAGGGCGTATAAACTATGCCTAGTAAGCCTTTTTCTTTAGTAGGGTCTTAACTATTAAATAGTTATCCTTATCCTCCTCCTTATTCTCCTCCTTATCCTCCTCCTCGTCCTCCTCCTTAGTATAAGGCGCGGCCCTAGCCTTAAAGGCGCGGATCCGGCCCTCTAGGCTACCTAGCTAAGCGGCGATAGCGGCGGTGTTAGGGATAGCGGCGGCGGTAGCGGCGGTGCCGGTAGTAGTAAAGGCGGCGGCGGTAGAGGTAGCGGCGGGAGAGGCGGCGGGGGCGGCTAAGGCGGCGGCGACGGTGCCCTTAAGAGAGAGAGAGTTAGCGCTATAGAGAGTATAGGAAAGAGAGCTAATATACTTAGGTATAAGGGCGGCGCACTTAAGAAACTATAAGTTATAGTAAGCGGCGGCGGTAGCGGTTAAGGCGCGCTTATCTTTATTTTAGTCCTTACCTAGCTCTATAGCGCTCTAAGCTATAGTAGTATAGGTAAGAACGGGCAGCGTAACCTTATAAGCGCGGCTAGCCTAGGCGTATAAGAAGTAGCTACCTTAAGGGCGGCTAGCTTAGTTAGCGTAAGGGAGGGACTATAAGGTATACTATATATAAAAGGAATTATAAGTAGCGCCCTAAGCTATAGCGCGCTTATACTAGTATAAGAAGTTAGTAATACTTATAAGAATAAGAGTAGAGGGGCTTATAAAGGAGGGCGGCAAGGACCCGCGCTTATTATTATCGTTATTATTATTATTATTATTTTTATCGCGGCGGCTAGTAGTAGAGAGTATAGTAAGGGCAGCGGCGGCGCGGGTAGTAAAGTTAACGGCCGAGAAGCTAAGTAGCAGGGAGCGCGGAGCGGCGGTATACGCGACTAGGGCGGCGGGGGTAGTAAGTAAGGTAGTAGGCGAGGTAAGGGCGCGATCGACGAAGTTATCGATCTTAGTAAAGAAGTAAGATAAGGTAGGGGAGGATATATTAAGGCCCTAACTAACTAGTATATAGCTCTACCTATTTAATATATAGATAAAGTAAGTAGTATAGCTAGTTAAGGTATAGCGCTAATACTATAAATTTAAGTATATATATTCCTTACGCTTACTTTATATATTATAATAAGAGCTACTTATACTAAGGGAAGTAAAGTTATTATAATATATAGGAAATAGTTAATTATATACTTAGTAGTATTATAATAGTTATATCTTTAATATAGGCCCTCCTTATATAAATCTTACTATACCTTTCTTTTATCTTAAACGCTATCCTTAACTTTATCCTACTATATAGCTAGCTTATATAAGGGTATTATAATATAGATCTTATCTTATATAAACTCCTATAAGGGCGCTTATAAGGGCACCTATAAGGGCATCGCGACCTATATTTCTTCCTATATATAGTCTACTAGCTAGTATTATAATAAGCTAACTTAGGGATCGCTAGTAAGCTTATTATTAAAGACTAGCTTATAGTAAGTAGCCCGTTAATAGGCCTACTATAAGTATATACCTAGCTCGTATATATCGCTATAATCTTAAAGGTATTATAGCCCTTACTTTATTATTATAGCGGCTAACTCTTTAATAGTTATTAGTACTAGTAGCGTTATTAAAGGTAGCGGCGGCGGTAGCCTTATAGCCTTACTATATTCGATGCTTTCTATAATCTTATATACTAATAGGTCTCGCTTTATACTATATATTTTCTTAAGATTAAGGGCGCCCTTAAGCCTACCTTTACCTTATATAATAAGCGGCTTATAAGGCGCTATAAGGCTAGTTAAAATAGCTTATAGCGCCTATATATATTAAAAGGGGTTAAAGTTATTAAGTTATAACGCTAGCTTTATCTTTTTAAGCTATTAAAAGATAATATACTAGTATAATAAGCCTATACTTATAGTAAAGCTATAGGGGTAGTAGCTTAAGGGCTTTACTAGCTTCTTTATTTATAGGTTTATTTAAATTATACTATACTACTTAACTATAAGCTTAAGGGCCCTTAAGGAGACCTTTTCGCGAATAAAGAGGTAAAGGCTTTTAAGGGTAAAAGAGGATATCTTATATATATCGTAAAGATAAATAGCCTTAATTTTAGAGGCCTAATAAGCCTAAAAGGCGTTAAACCTCTAAAAGATATATAAGAGGTTACTAGTTAAGGACTAAAGGAACCTCTTTACTAAGGAATATAGTCCCTTAATAGTAAAGGTTATTATATACTTAAAGTAATAATATTAATTAATAAAGTAGGTAATAAGCTATTCCTTTTAAGGGTCGAGCTATATTTAAAGCGTATAGCGTATAGCTATTAGCGGGTGCTACCTAGGCTACTTAAAGAGATAAAGGTATTATTCGAAGCTATTTATATCCTTTAAGCTAATAAGGGCACCTTACTTTTAAAGGAAAAGCTTAAAGCTTAATACTTATTAGGTCCGGCCTTAGGCGTCCTTTATAGCCTTAAGGAAGTATACCTTTATCTTAGTAAGCATGTTCTTATTTATATGCTAGCGGTAAAGTAATAAGACTATATTCTCTAGCTCTTTAAAGCTCGTAAAGGTATTAATAAAAGCTAATTCGCGGTCTATAACGATAACCTATAAAGGTAGAATTCCTATTAATACGGCTACTATAAGTAAGGCTAAGATCGCTTAATAGTATTAAGCTTTACCCTTATTAAAGAGGAAGACTAAGGCTATTATATATATAATACTATATATATTTAAAAGGGGTATATTAAATCGGTTAGTCTTATATATATAGTTTAATTACTAAATAGCTAGGAACTAATAAAGTATCTTAAGGCTACTTTTTAGGGCTAAAAAGAGCGTAGAGAGTCGGCCGGCTAAATTATAAGCGTTATATATAAAGAAGTTAGATTTATTTAGCTTATTATAAAGGAATTAAAGCAGCGTATACTTAGTAAGCTCGTATTAATAATATTAAGTAACAGCGTTATATATCTACTTAGTACTAACGCTTATAAGGTTAGGGTCTTTATTAAAGCGTAATTAAAGTTATACTATAATATAAACGGGCTATAAGCTATTATTATATAGCTAAACGATCTTAGAGGCGTATTTCGATATAACTCTTATAAAGAGAGAAATAAGAAGTATATAAAAATATATAAAGGTAAAATTAAAAGTAAGGGGTCGGATAGGTAGGGTAAAGATATATAATTCTTATAAGGGTATATTATAACTATAGTTAGCGGGCTATAGGAAAGCTAGCTACGTTTATATAATAAGGCGGCTTAGAATAATAGTTAAGATAAGAAGTTACTTAGGCTAATCTTACTTAGAGTATACGTAAGCTAAGTAAGCCTTATATAAATAGATTACTACTTAGGAGTATAGCTTATAAGTAAGCTATAGTAAGCTATAAAGGGGATTATAGCTAGAACTATAATCTAAGGATAGTCTCTATAGGTATATATAGCTACCTACTTTTACTCCTTTATATAGATAGCTTAATAGCTTTTAATATAAATCTTTATTATAATTCTATCTTTAATTTTAATTACTTAGTTATAGCTTATAGTCTATAACCTCTAACTTATTACTAATATAATATACTTATTATTACTTAGACTACGCTCTATTATATCTACTAATATAAACCCCTTAATAGGTTTATCTCTTAGGAATAATATTAGTTATTATATATTAAAAGCTCTTATTTAATATAATACTATATTACTTTAAGTAATATCGTAACTATTAATATACCTATATAGTAAGCTAGATTAACTAACTTTAGAGCTACTATATCGCTTTAAGATATAATACGCGAGATTATTACCCTTTAATATAAGGTATAGTTACTTAAGAATAAAGAAGGTAATAGATAAGTTAAGGACCTTAAAGAAGTAGTTAAACTAAAATAGCTAGGACTATTTAATAGTACTTATAGCACGCTTTAAGACTTTCTTACTTAACTTAAGGCCTATTACTAGTTTTACTTTATTAAACTCTTAGACCTAGTTAAAAATATACTTTATATAGAAAATTATTTATTTAAAATAGTACTTACTTAGTTTAGACCTATTATAAGGGATTTTCTCGATAACTAACTAGCGCGACGAGATAATAAGATAGATAAAGTCTTTACTAGTTTCTAAGGATTTAAAGACGCTATTATAAAGGTATTTAAAATAACTAATAAGGAATAAGAAGCTAAATAAAAACTTTAAGAACTTTAATAAAGGATCTTAGTATCGGATTATACTATAAAGTTCTATTAAGTTACCTTAAAGCTTAATTAAGATAACGAACCCCTTATATTACGATTTTACGATAAGCTTAAAAAAGAAGTTAAGAATAAGCTCTATAAGGAAAATCGACCTAATAACCTCTTAAACTATATTACTATAGTAATATAAATCGATAATAGATAGTATATATAATACTAAGAAAAGAAATAAGAAAGAGGAAACTAAAACCCTTCTTATAAAAATAACTTTAACTAATACGCTAACTATAAAAAGAAGCGCGAAACTCTTATTACCTATACCTATATAACTAACCTAAATAAGATAGATCTAAATATAATATAGAAAAGTAAAGAAAAGTATTTTAACTATAGGAAACTTAAATAATACTTTAAAGAATATAGATAACCTTATAAGGAGAAGAAAACCTACTAGGTACTAGCCTTAAAAGGTAAGAAATACTTAAACGCTATTAATAGATAGGAACTAAAGTATAAACTCCTTAGTTAGACTATATATTATAATAATAAATATATAGTATACTTAAGCGATAAGAATAGTATTAAATAGTTACTAATACTATTAAGGAAAATCCTTATAATAATATAATAAACAGATCTTAAAATATAAAAATAAGTTAAATTTATAAAACTAAAATACCCTTATTTTAAAAGAGTCTCTTAAAACTAAATTAAAAAGAACGGTAAATGATTCTAAGAAGATATATAAAATAAAAATCGATAATAATAATAGGTAGTTTATAAATAATATAATAAAAAAGATATAGATATAGCCCTTATACTTATAAAACTTAGATAATAACTTAAGGAGGAATAATAAAGTATTAATAATATAAGCTTTAAAAAATAAGAAGTACTTAAAGAAATAAAAGATAAGAACGAACTTATATTACTACCCTTACTATTAAGGGAAAATACTACGATTAAAGAATACGCTTTATACTTTAAAGAATTTAAAGAAATACTTAAAATTAAAACCTAATAAATACCTTAAATTCTTATAGAAAACTAATAAGCTATATTAATTCGATATTAACTAGTACTATATAAAGGAGACTATACTATAGCTATTACTATAGTCGATACCTTTATAGCTTTATAATAAGAATAGTAACTATAAAGAGAATTTAAAGATAATATATAAATACTACTTACTTATAAGTACTATATATATATTTTATAGATATTATATATCTACCTAGATTATATAATATACTTCTAGATAAAGGCATAATATAATACCTTCTTAGTTAAGTTTAAGAGATAAGAAATTTTAAAACCTTACCTAAGTATAGAACTAAACTACTAGAAAATCGATTAACGCTACCTAAACGACTAAGTTATATTATTAGAACTTAATTATAGTATACTACTTAAATACCGCGATAATTATAGTTTATTAATAAGATATCTTTCGGAGATATATAAAATTTAAAAATATACTAAAATAAAGGAATAGTATAATACTACTCGCTTTAAAGTATCTAAACCCTTAATCTTTTAAAGACTTATATAATAAGTTAAATATAATAAAGAAGATTACGATAAATATATATACTTCAACTATAAAGTTTATAAATATAAAAAAGTATAAGTATAGTATAAACGATATAATAGTATACTAAAAGATTATTAGTAATATATATAAAGGCTATAAGCTATATTTAACTAAGGAAGAATCGATATAAAAATACTATATACGAAATAAAAAGATATAGAATAAAAACTTAACCTTTAGTATAAAAATAAATAAAATTATAAAGTATAGTACGAAATTAACTATAAAGTAATATAATATTATAACTATAGCTACTAGGCCGCTAACGGTCGACCGCGTTAAGTATATAATATAGTCTAGTAAATAAATAGTCGGTATAACTATCTAATAGATATAGGATTAAGGGGATCGTAGAGATCTAAGTAATCTAGGATTAATAAGATTACTACGCTTTATATAATCTAATATTAGGGATTATAGCTAGGCTTATAATCTAAGGATAGTTTTAATAAGTATATATAACTACCTACTTTTACTCCTTTAAATAGATAGCTTAATAGCTTTTAATATAGATCTTTATTATAATTCTATATTTAATTCTAATTACTTAGTTATAGTCTATAGTCTATAACCTTTAACTTATTACTAATATAATATACTTATTATTACTTAGACCACGCCCTATTATATCTACTAATATAAACCCCTTAATAGGTTTATCCCTTAGAAATAATACCGGTCGTTATACGTTAAAAGCTCTTATTTAATATAATACCGCGTTACTCTAAGTAATATCGTAACTATTAATATACCTATATAGTAAGCTAGATTAACTAACTCTAGAGCTACTATATCGCCTTAAGATATAATACGTAAGATTATTACCCTTCGATATAAGGTATAGTTACTTAAGAATAAAGAAGGTAACGGATAAGTTAAGGACCTTAAAGAAGTAGTTAAACTAAAATAGCTAAGACTATTTAACGGTACTTATAGTATACTTTAAGACTTTCTTACTTAACTTAAGGCCTATTACTAGTTTTACCTAACTAAACTCTTAGACCTAGTTAAAAAGGTACTTTATATAGGAAATTATTTATCTAGAACGGTACTCGCTTAGTTTAGACCTATTATAAGGGATTTTCTTAATAACTAACTAGCGCGATAAGATAATAAGATAAACGAAGTCTTTACTAGTTTCTAAGGATTTAAAGAAGCTATTATAAAGGTATTTAGAATAACTAACGAGGAACGAGAAGCTAAATAAAAACTTCGAGAACTCTAATAAAGGATCTTAGTATTAGATTATACTATAAAGTTCTATTAAGTTACCTCTAAACTTAATTAAGACGACGAACCTCTTATATTATAATTCTACGATAGGCTTAAAGAAGAAGTTAAGGACTAGCTCTATAAGGAAAATCGACCTAATAACCTCTCGGACTATATTACTATAGTAATATAAATCGACGATAGATAGTATACGCGAGACTAAGAAAAGAAATAAGGAAGAGGAAACTAAAACCCTTCCTATAAGAATAACTTTAACTAACGCGCTAACTATAAAAAGAAGCGCGAAACTCCTATTACCTATACTTATATAATTAACCTAGGTAGGATAGATCTAAATATAATATAAAAAAGTAAAAGAAAGTATTTTAACTATAGGAAACTTAAATATTACTTTAAGGAATATAGATAAACCTATAAGGAAAAGAAAACCTACTAGGTACTAGCCCTAGAAGGTAAGAAATACTTAAACGCTATTAATAGATAGGAACTAAAGTATAAACTCCTTAGTTAAACTATATACTATAACGATAAATATATAGTATACTTAAGCAATAAGAATAATATTAGATAGTTCCCAAAGCTATTAAAGAAGACCCTTGTAATAATATAATAAAGGGATCTTAAAATATAGAAATAAGTTAAATTTATAGAACTAAAATACCCTTATCTTAAAGGAGTCTCTTAAGACTAAATTAAAAAGAACGGTAAACGATTCTAAGAAGATATTGTCGGAAGACGCGGTTGCTAGATATGTGTCATTTATAGCGCACCTGTCGGAGCGCGTTCCACTTTTGCCTGCGTGGCGCAATGGTCTTCGCGACAGTTATGAGCCCGGGAGGGGATGGCACACCACCCCTATAACTTCCGGTAACTGCGCGCGGTGCGGGGTTCAATCCCCGCAGCAACTACCTCTTGGATTTCCTTGGGTTATTGGCGCGGCGCTTGGTGTTCGACTCCCGCGTCTTGGGCTACGGACCAGGGCTCCCGGCGGAGCCGCGATCCCTGAGGGGGTGTGTCGGAAGACGCGGTTGCTAGATATATGTCATTTGCAGCGCACCTGTCGGAGCGCGTTCCACTTTTGCCTGCGTGGCGCAATAGTCTTCGCGATAGATATACGAAATAAAAATCGATAATAATAATATAGTAAAGAAGATATAAATATAGCCCTTATACTTATAAAACTTAGATAATAACCTAAGGAGAAATAACGAAGTATTAACGATATAAGCTTTAAAGAATAAGAAATACCTAGAGAAATAGAAGATAAGAACGAACTTATACTACTACCCTCGCTATTAAGGGAAAACGCTATAATTAAAGAATACGCTCTATACTTTAAAGAATTTAAAGAAATACTTAAAATTAAAACCTAATAAATACCTTAAATTCTTATAGAAAACTAATAAGCTATATTAATTTAATATTAACCGGTACTATATAAAGGAGACTATACTATAGCTATTACTATAGTTAATACCTTTATAGCTCTATAATAAGAATAGTAACTATAAGGAGAATTTAAAGACGATCTATAAATACTACTTACTTATAAGTACTATAAGTATATTTTATAGATATTATATATTTACCTAGATTATATAATATACTTCTAAATAAAGGCACGATATAATACCTTCTTAGTTAGGTTTAAAGGATAAGTACTTTTAAAACCCTACCTAAGTATAGAACTAGACTACTAGAAAATTAATTAATACTACCTAAACGATTAAGTTATATTATTAGAACCTAATTACGGTACGTTACTTAAATACCGCGATAATTACGGTTTATTAATAAGATATCTTTTAGAGATATATAAAATCTATAAATACGCTAAAATAAAGGAATAGTATAACGCTACTTACTCTAAGGTATCTAAACCCTTAATCTTTTAAAGACTTATATAATAAGTTAAATATAATAAAGAAGATTATAATAAATATATATACTTAAACTATAGAATTTATAAATACGAAAAAGTATAAGTATAGTATAAATAATATAATAGTATACTAAAAGATTATTAATAATATATATAAAGGCTATAAGCTATATTCGACTAAGGAAGAATTAATATAGAAATACTATATAAAAAATAAAAAGATACTAAATAAAAACTTAACCTTTAGTATAAAAATAAATAGAATTATAAAGTATAATATATAGTTAACTATAAAGTAATATAATATAAATAATATAGCGTTAAGAAATAAGAAATCTTTAATTAGCTATAAGAAATTAGTCTCTTAAGCCCTAATATAATACTATATAATAAAATATAAAAAAACGATATTAATAATAAATTAAAGAAGAATACCTAAATAAAATAAATAAAGACTAAGTAAAAAATAAGGTATACTATCTATAAAAGGGCTATAGACTAGTATGATATAATAAGATCTAAGGACCTTATATATAGTAATAGTAAGCTATAGCGACTAAATAGTATTAGATATTTAAATCCTAGGATATTATATATATATACTTTTAAACTACTATATAATAGGTAATTACGTTTTACTTAGAGTTATTAATCGTTACTAACTTATATAGAGATATAAGAAAGATCTATATAAAGTTACGAATATTAAAGGAGAGGCCTTTAACTATAATAATAGAATTATTAATATAGAGATTAATTACCTTAATATTAATATCTAGGGCTACGACGAACGAATTAACTTTAATATTATAAATATTAAAGAATATAACCTTATATTAAGACTTTTATAGCTATAAGAGAGCAACCTACTAATTAACTAGAAAACTAGCTAGCTATATTAAAATAAAGATATAAGTTTCTAAGACTAGTAGATTTAAAAGAAAGTAAAATTTTATAATAATTTAGCTACTAAATAGGATAAAAAGGATAACCGTTTAAGTAAATTATTATAGGCTTTAGCGATATAAACGAAAATAGTAACCGAACTAGCGGATATAATAAAATCGACTAGTAAGACCTACGTACTAACTAATATAGCTATATAACCTAGTATCTAATATAAATAAAATAAAGGATATAATATAAAGATCTAAAGAGTTATTGCTACTTTAAGGAAAGACCTTAAATAAATTAATAAAGAGCTTAAGTTAAGAGAAACTAGCTCTTAAAAGAAAGAATAAAGCCTATAAGATAGAATAAAAAACATCCCCTAGGAATACCGGAAATATAATAAACTCTTTAAGGAAGAACTTAAGATAGGATTACTTAAATATAGCTAATAGGACTACGAAATATATCTTAAGGATAAAATAACGCCGATGTTTTATAAGATCTATAACTTAAATAAAAAGTAACTATAAATACTACGCGACTACCTTAACGAAAATCTATAAAAGGGATATATATAAACGTTAATATCTAAAGTAAGCTACCTAGTTATATTTATTTTAAAGAAAAATAGTAAGCTACGACTAGTTATTAACTATAGACGCTTAAACGATATTATAATAAAGGACCGAATACTATTACCGCTTATATTAGAACTATAAGATCGACTATATAGTAAAAAATAGTTTATAGCCCTAAATCTTAAAGGCGCCTATAACTTAATATATATAAAAAAGGGATATAAATAGATAATAGCCTTTAAAACGAAATTTAGACTATTTAAATATCTAGTAATACTATTTAGACTTATAAATATACTAGCTACCTTTTAACGGATAATTAATAATATCCTATGTAAATACTTAGATATCTTTATAGTAGTATACCTAGATAATATCTTAATCTTCTTAAATACCTTAGAAGAATATAAAGAATATATTTATAAGGTACTCTACGTACTTTAAAATATAAAGTTACTAGTTAAGCTAAAGAAAAGTAAGTTCTATATATAAAAAGTAGACTTCCTTAGATATATAATCTTACTAAGAGAGATATAAGTATAATAAGATAAAATTAACTTAGTTAAAGAATAGCTAATACTAAAGAGTATTTAGGATATATAAAGCTTCTTAGGATTTATAAATTACTACTAACGATTTATTAAAGATTTTAGAAAGATTATAGTACTACTATATAACTTAATAAAGAAGAAAAAAGAATTTATATAGGACGATAAAGCTAACGAAGCTTTTAAATATATTAAGACTATAACTATATAAGAATTAGTCTTAACTACCTTCGATCTAGAATAATAAATTAAACTTAAAACCGATATATTAGACTTTACTTTAAGAGTATAAATCGGATAAAAAGATAATAAAGGAAGACTATAACTAATTATATTCTACTCGAAAAGGCTATATAGTATAGACCTTAATTACCTTATCTATAATAAAGAATTCCTTATAATTATTTAAGCTTTTAAGGAATTTTAATACTACCTTCTTAAAAGTAAATATAAAGTTAAGGTTTATATAGATCATAAGAATATCTTATACTTTATAATAACGTAATAGTTAAATAGATAATAGATCTAATAGGCCGAATATTTATTAGAATTTAACTATAAAATAACCTATAGAAAAGAAATAGAAAACGGTCGAGCTAATACCTTTAGTTAAAGAAGTACCTATAATATAAGAGCACTTATAGCGAAAGGATAGCTCTTAGAAATTAACGAAAATAGGAACTACTAGTAACGATAGCTAAATATAATATTTAAAGTATAACCTAATAACTTAATATACTAAAAGATCTTAAAATAAATAAAAGGATATAAGGTATTAAATAAATATAATATAGAATATTTAGAAGTTTTAATATATAAAAATAAAATCTAGATACTACTAGAATTATAAGATAAAGTTATATAAGATATATATAAATATTTAATATATAGATACTAAGGAATCTAAAGAATAATAGAACGGATTAAACGATAATATAACTTCCTATAGCTTAAAGAAGAAGTATAATAAGTTATTAAAGAATATAAACTTTATATATAAAGTAAAGCTAAATAATATAAACTATATAGAGAATTATAACTGCTACTAGTATTAAAGAAACTATAGGATTTAATAGCTTTTAACTATATTATAAAGCTACTACTATTAATAGAACCTATAACTAATATTAAGTATAATAGTATATTTATTATTATTAATAGATTAATAAAGTATAGATACTTTTTACTATATAAAGAAATAAGTAATATAAAAGAGCTAGTATATATATTCCTATAAATAATTATTAGTAATTATAGACTACTAAACGAGATTATCTTTAATAGAGGAAGGATATTTATAGCTAAATTTTAGTAAGCTCTTATAATATAATTAGGGACGAAATATAAGCTTAGTATAGCTTATTACCTATAAATAGATAGATAAATAAAACGACTTAACTAAACGCTTAAATAATATTTATAATACTATATTAGCTATAAATAAAACGATTAAGTTAAATAGCTATTAATAGCGTAACTAGCTTATAATAGCTTAGTTATAAAAATAACTAAGCTCTTACTAATATTCGCTAATTATAGATATAACCTAGAAGTATTTAAGGTTACTCGATAAGGACTATAAGTAAAACGAGCGATACTATAAGTAGATTAGCTATAAAATTTATATAAAGAAATATAATTAGAACTTTAATTTATTAGAGAATAAATATCTACTTACTATAATTTAAAAAGATTATAGGGACTAATCTTTTAAGAGGGAGATATAGTTTACCTTATATAACCAAATATTAAAATAAAATAACTAAGTAATAAATTAGATTTTAAGAAACTTAGACTATTTAAGGTTAAGAAAACTATTTTAAAAGTTAACTATAAACTTTCGCTATTAATAATAATATAGATATACACGATATTTTATATCTTATTATTAAAACTAGCGCTATAAAACGCTAAACTATAGGAAAAAATTAAAGTTAATAATAATTAAGAATATAAAGTAAAATAAATACTAAATATAAGAAAATAAGGTTAGTAATAAGAATACCTTATTAAGTAAAAGAGATATAGACTAAAGGAAAATACCTAGGAACTACTTAAGTACTTAACTTACTATAGTTCTTTACTTTAATAGTTTTATTAGTAAATTCTACCCTAGGTATCGTAAAATCGCCTAACGAACTAATAGCATTCTAATTAATTATATTAAATCTACCTATAGACTAAATATCGACTACCGCTTTAGATTCTTAGCGCTTAGCCTCGTTAAGGTTATTTAAGGAATAAAGGCCCCGATAGACTATCTTAGTACCCTTTATCTTTAGCTAGCGCTTTTAATAGTAAAGCCGCGCTAAATAAGCTAAGGCTTTATTTAGGTCGGCTTAAGCGTTTAATATTTACTCCTTAGTAATTTCTTCTTCTTTATCTAATCGATTAGACTCTAGATTTATTTAGGATACTAGGAAATATATTAGCTATAAATAATAAGTAAGATAATAAAGTTACTTATAGGAGCTAATTACTACGCCTAACGTATTATAGGAACGACCCTACTATATATATTCGGTATACTTAGAAGATTTCTCTAGTATTTTATAGTAAAAGCCGCGCAACGAATAGAAAGAATATAGTATAATATCGAAACTAAGATAATTAATAGACTTAGCTAAACGAATACGCTTAAGGGTCTTATAAGAACGATCCTTTCATACGCGACTAAATATACTATTAGTAGTATATCCTAAGGGATAGAAAGGATAAAACAGGGAATATATATACGCGCGATAAGGGTATATTTATATACGGCGGCTAAGGTAGTAATAGGTCTTATAGATAAGACTAAAAGGAAGGGAGATATTATATTACGACTATAGTTAGCGGGCTATAAGAGAGCTAGCTACGTTTACGTAATAAGGCGGCTTAGAATAATAGTTAGGATAAGAAGTTACTTAGGCTTAGCTTACCTAGAGCGTATATAAGCTAAGTAAGCCTTATATAGATAGATTATTAGTTAGGAGTATAGCTTATAAGTAAGCTATAGTAAGCTATAAAGAGGATTATAGCTAGAACCGTAATCTAAGGATAGTCTCTATAAGTATATATAGCTACCTACCTTTACTCCTTTAGATAGATAGCTCTCTAGCTTTTAATATAGATCTTTATTACGATTCTATCTCTAATTCTAATTACCTAGTTATAGTCTATAGTCTACGACCTCTAACTTATTACTAACGTAATATACTTATTATTGCTTAGACCACGCCCTATTATATCTACTAATATAAACCCCTCGATAGGTTTATCCCTTAGGAATAACACTAGTCGTTATAGGGCAGTAATTATAGTAGGGGAGTAATTATTATATTTCCTTAATTATCCTTCTTTCCTCTATCTAACGCCCCTCTTTATACCTATCTAGCATCTTAATTAATAAAGAAGATCCTACTTAAAGAAGCTATTAATATCCTTTTAACTACTAAGCTTTTTACCGGTTTTTCCCCTCTTTTTTAGCCGTTGCTAGTATATCTATCTTATCTTTCGCTACCTTTATACGAAGCTATCGCTACTTTTACTTCCCCTTATAACCCTACCCTCCTTTCTATACCTAGTGTTTTTAGCTTCCTTAGTCCCTCTTACTAATGGATATCTCTAAGAACTACGAAATTAAGCTACGCTTCGCGATAATAACCTCCCCTTAATACTTAGTTTATACTATTAGCTCGATAAAGGGGTAATTATAGGCGCTAGTAGAAGGGTACGTAACCGACTAAGTGCCCTAGAGTCGGTTTAACTTAATAACTAGACGAAAGGGATATTAGGTTATTTATATACTCGTTTAGCGGCGTTTAGCAATAGCCTTATCGCTATAGTCTATATATTTCCGGCCCTTTAAGCAGCGAAGGTTAACGTAGGTAGGCGTAGCTATATTAGGCCTCTTTATAGCTATAGTAAGGGCAAAGCTATATACTCGTACCGTTGCGTTATAGGCGGCTTAAGCCTCTTAAAGAGAGGGAAAGGTCTAGCTTAAGAGAGACTCTATTATAATAGTAGCTTATAATAAAAAGGGCGATATAAATAGCTTTAATTAATATTATTAGTAACAAATAAATTCTATCTAAGTAGTATATAAGGTAGGCGCGGGGAATATATATACTTAAATTTACGGTATCGGCGCTACGCCTTAACTAGCTATACTACCTACTTTTTCTATATACTAAGTAGCTAGAGCTATATACTAGTTAGTTAGGGCCTATATTAAATTATTAAATAACTAGCGGGGGTGCGGGCTAGCTTATATATAGGCGGCAGCGTATAGCTAGGCGCTAGGAGACTTATAGTTATAGTTACGGCTGCTACTACTAATACTAATACTAATACTAATAATAATAGTATAGTTAAGAGGAAAGAGCGATAGAGGCGCGCTAGTAAGTTATTTACCTCCTAGCCGCGTACTAAGGTACGGGATTAATATTATAAGGGACCGCTTATAGATAGAGGGGCGGGGACCTTATATAAGGGTATTTACCCTTAGTATAAGTCTAGGCATTAGCCTAGACCTTAGCCGATAGCGTTATAGGGTAAGATAGGCTATATATATAAACGCGTATTTAGTAGCGGTAAGCGCGGTATATAGTTAGATCCTATATAGCTTATTATTATAATATAACGGAAGGCACCTATAGTATAACCCTTTACCTACCTTATAATACTATATAAGTATATTAATAGTTATAATATTACTTAAAGTAGCGCGGTATTATACTAAATAAAAGCTTTTAATATATAACGACTAGTATTATTCTTAAGGGATAAACCTATTAAGGGGTTTATATTAATAGATATAATAAAGCGTAGTTTAAGTAATAATAAGTATATTATATTAATAATAAGTTAGAGGTTATAGACTATAGACTATAACTAAGTAATTAAGTAATTAGAATTAAAGATAAGATTATAATAGAGATCGTAATAATTATATTAAAAGCTAGAGAGCTATCTATCTAAAGGAGTAAAAATAGGTAGCTATATATACCTATAAAGACTATCCTTAGATTATAGGCCTAGCTATAATCCCTAACGTTAGATCGTATAGAGCGTAGTAATCTCGTTAATCCTAGATTACTTAGATCTCTGCGATCCCCTCGATCCTATATCTATTAGATAGTCGTGCCGACTATTTATCCGTTAGACCGTGTCACGTGCTTGACGCGGTCGACCGTTAGCGGCCCAGTGGCCGTGGTCGTAACAGCTCGGTTATTATCTCGAGTGTGTTCAACGGCAAACCAGGTCGACAGCTTCAGACTAGATAGTATATAATCGACTTGACCTAGTGGATCATGTCCCCGTGCTCCCGCAATGGGATATGGAAAGACTCACCAGCCGTGAGGTCTAACGAATCTGTTTACTTCATCCAACGGGTCCATGATGAGATGACATGGAGCCAAGAAATGTGATGTACAAGACACTATGGCCAGTAGGCACTAGAATGAAGTGCAAAATCCAAGATTTCAAGTTGGTTAAGGTAAATCTAATATATAGCGAGTTACTCTGACGGTGCTTTGAAGCCTTGCCGACCGACATCGTCCTTCTCCAGTGAATTCTCCCTAGTCAGCACCGAGAGCAGCGCTGCCAAACCTGAAAAGGCAGCCAGTACTACCCAGATCGTCTGGAAAGCATCCTCGTACGCCCCTGTCACGACACGCATAAAATCCCCTGACACGTGAACCTCCCTCAGTCGTGGTATGAAACCCACAGCTTGGCTGGCATCTTGCAGCACGGCAAGTTGCCTTGGTAGGTCTCGGACCGAGGAGAGACGTTTTTGGAAGATCGAGCTGAAGACGGTCGAACAGACGGCCAAGCCCAGCAGGGAGCCTACGAAACGCGCTGTGACAAGCATTCCGGCGGCACGTCCCTCGTCATCGACCCTTCTCACGCTCGCCAGGACGGTTATCATGGTTGCCATGAGAGCCGTGCCAAGACCAGCACCGAGGAGAGCTTGGAAGGCATAAGTTTGCGCTCTGCTGGTATCGGCGCCCACCATGTAGTTCAGGCCCAGGAATATCGTCGTAAGGCTCCAGCCTGCCCACAACGCAATGCGATACTTTCGATTCCAATCTATCAGCATCGACACAATGATGCTCATCGCCACGACGAGGCAGCAGAGTGGTAGAGTCGACTTGGCGGCTTCGATAGGAGTTTCGAGGTAGACCGCCTGGAAGAAGAGCGGGAGATAGAGGAGTGCGGGGTTCAGCAATGCGCCGTAGAGTAATCCGGACACAGTCCCTGTGATGATGGAGACGTTGTCGAAAATTTGATACGGAATCATGGGCACGGCCGCCCTCTTCTCAACAAACCCAAACGGAACGAGGAGCAAGAGTCCAACACCGAGCGGAACAAGAGTCTGCCAAGATCCCCAAGCATACAGCGTGTTGGCCCAGCTCAGCGGCAGCGCTACAGTAGTACCAATGACGGTGAAGAGGGCAAATCCAGACCAGTCAAGCGTTCTCACCTTGTGTTTGATGCCACCCTCGATGGGCGTCAGGTGAAGAAAGAAGAATGCCAGCACACCAGTGATGCCTACTGTGACGAGATTAATCCAGCCAAGCCATGGCCACCCAGCCTGCTGGGCAAATGCACCTCCAATAAACGGTCCGGTTACCGCTCCCACCGCATTCGCCATGGACATGACGCCCAGCCAGCGCGGTCGCTCCTTTAGGGTTGTGATGTCGCAGAGGATGATGGTCTGTAAGACGTCTAGCCCGCCAGCACCGAGACCTTTGATCAGCCGGCCGGCGACGACAATTTTCATATTTGTTGCCGTAGCGAAGACGATTGATCCGATGCCGAAGAGGATAATGGAGGTGTAGAGAGCGTATTTGCGGCCCACCACGTCCGAGATGCTGGCATAGATGGGCTGAGTGACGGCAATGCCGAGGATGAAGGCTATGCTTGCCCAAAATGATTGGAAGTTTGTCCCATGTAGCTGGTCGGCAATGACCTGCGCGATTTCGTCGTCAGTCAGCCGTGGCCGTCGCTAATGCTACTGCTTGGTGAGAGACTTACAGGTAATGCCAGAGACAGAGCTGTCACATCCCAGGACACGATTATAGCAATCATAGCCAGCATCAGCATTGACAAGTAGAAGGAATAATGCTTTCTTTCTCGCGGCTTTGTGCCACCGTCGGCTTGTGTCACATTTGCATCCGGCTCCGCCTGCGACGCAGGACGATCATTGCCATTTCTTTCCACGCCTTTTTCCATCCTAGAGTCCAAGATCGCAGAAACCAAAGACTGTGATTCGTGATTCGGAAGCAGAGCCGGAGGGGGAGAGGGGGGGATGTAGATCGAAAGCAAAAAATGGAGAGAGAATTCAGCAGTTAGGCACTCTCACGGACAGGGGATCCTGGTCGTCCTGTGCCCCTTCGCTATCAGTCCCGTGATCTAACTCACGTCGGTACAATAGGTCAACGCCGCGCTAGGACAAATATTATAGATTTATACTCCGTATGGATCCTAAAGTACGGATAGCATATCATATGTCACTGCCCACACGGCGAGGTTAGGCAGGGGCTCCAATTGGCTCCCTTCGTCGGCCCCGCTACATGCTGGGCGTGCCTAGAATGCTTTAGTGCTCACTGTTGGTTGCATTGGTGCATATGCTCACTGTTGTGTGGTTGCATTTTGATGTGCTTACGGATAACTACTACGCTGGATGAATGGGCTTCATCTCTCGAATAGCCAAGAGGCATACCTACTTGTCGACCGAGCAGACCTGCACCTTCACGTGGTAGTCGATGTGAGTACTGCACTGCAGGAAACCAACCTTGGAAGACAGTTTGCGCCCTGTGATGGCGGAAAAGCACACCGGGAGGATGTCGCTCTTCCCGGTCTAGGAGCAAGGAAACTGGTGGCCCATGATCAAAGACCAGGCCTATGACAATGCTAGCATGCTGAGGGTAACGGTATCAACAGGCCCCTGGAGGCCGCTATTTAGTGCGCACAATGGTCATCACTCCAGTTTCTTACAAACATCCTGACGGCAAGACCCCTGCCCAAAAAAATTGGCTTGCCTTCTAACGGAGGACCCAGCATAATACTGTAGAAACACAAAAGGACATGGAGATCTCCAGGTCCACAATTACTGTCCACCTTAAGCGCGCACACCTCGTACAGAGTACCGAAAGCAACTTCGACTTCGGTCCCATCTCACTACCTGCACCGTCTACAGTAACTAAGCATAATCTCATAGTAAAGCCAAATCAATGTCAGCTAATTGCTAAGACCCGTGGCATACCAACACCCTTGGCCTTACCCATGAAACAGGGGCTTCTGGGGTCGCCCGGCTCCCCACAACTTCACAATGCATTTCTGCAACAGTATGTATACGTGCTCGAGGCTCGAAAACTCGCCCTTGGTATGAGCTTTTGCCACCAACCAGACGACAAACCCAGACGCTGCTCAGAGATAGTAGCACGCGCTGTACGTCATCTGTGCCTATACACGGACAATACATGGCCATTTATCAGCCTGCATGTGGATGAATGCGACACTGAGAATGACAAGAGTTTCTTACACAGCCAAGAACGATGATTACAGGTCGATAGGGCAAGGCAGCATTGTCCATTCCCAGTCACAATTGGCTATTACTTTCGCTTGAGAGATTCAGACCATAATGATCGATCACTCCAACGGGACCAATGGGTCTACGAATCACGTTGACCAAGACGATGTGACCCAATCAAACGGGGCCACAAGCACGGCAAACACTCACACGAATGGCACGAACGGTGTGAATGGGGTCAATGGTCTCTACACAAATGGTCACAGTGTCAACGACTCGAACGGGTCAAACGGTCACCATGATGCCAACAAGACAAACGGAACCGGCCATCACAAGGACACGACAACTCACAAAAACGGCATCGAATTCCCCCCAAGCACCCCAAGGCCCTTCCAGCCCGTTGCCATCTGCGGCATGGCATGTCGATTACCCGGAGGCATCCACTCACCCTCGGAGCTGTGGTCTTTTCTCCACGCCGGCCGGGACGCTCGCGGTCCTGTGCCGTCCTCTCGCTACAACATCTCGGCCTACCATTCACCGGATAAGAAGCCCGGCAGCGTCATTGCCCGGCAGGGGTACTTTCTCGATTCTACCAACGACCTAGCCGCGCTGGATACGTCCTTCTTCTCCATGCCCCGCAGCGAAGTCGAGACGCTTGACCCCCAGCAGCGCTTACTTCTCGAGGTCGCCCGGGAGGCCCTCGATGATTCGGGCGAGACGGGCTGGAAGGGTTCAAACATCGGCGTGTACGTTGGCAGCTACGGCTAGGACTGGTACGATGTCTCGGTCCGCGATACAGAGGCCCATGGCATCTACGGAGTCCTGGGCCCACACGACTTCATGGTCTCTAACCGCCTCTCCCACGAGCTAGACCTGCACGGCCCTAGTGTGACGGTGCGGACAGCGTGCTCTGCTTCTCTCATCGGCATCAAGGAGGCATGCATGGCCATGGTGCGGGGCGACTGCACATCCGCCATTGTTGGTGGCTCCAACATCATCATGGCCCCGTCCTTGACCGCCGTAAAGTCGGAGCAAGGCGTTCTTAGCCCCGATGGCTCCTGCAACACCTTTTCCGCCAAGGCAACGGCTACGCGCGCGGCGAGGGTATCGTTGCACTCTACCTGAAGCCCTTGGCGGACGCGATTCGGGACGGCAACCCTGTCCGCGCCGTCGTGACCGGCACGGCGGCCAACCACAACGGCCACTCACCAAACGTTTCACAACCCAGTTCGCGGGCGCAAGAAGCGCTCATCAGGCAAGCCTACCGGAACGCTGGCATCACCGACATTGCTAGAATAGGCTTCTTCGAGTGCCACGGTACGGGGACAAGAAAGGGTGACCCCATTGAAACGGCGGCCGTGTCTGCATGCTTCGGCAAAGCCGGTGTGCATATTGGCTCGGTCAAGGCCAATCTCGGCCACGCAGAAGGCGCGGCTGGCCTTGTGAGCGTTCTCAAGGCCGTCCTTGCTTTGGGGAACCGCACGATTCCCCCGAACATTAAGTCCCTTCCACGCAACCCTGCTATCTCATTCGAGGACGCGAATCTCATCGTTCCTACTGAACCAACACCATGGCCTGAAGATCGTGACGAGCGCGTTAGCATCAATAGCTTCGGTCTTGGTGGTTCTAATGCCCACGCCATCATCGAGTCAGCCGCCAGTTTCAATTCGACACGCAAGCCCGGGACCAGTCGAGCAGCGGCAAATACAACTCATCTGCTGCTCTTCTCTGCCAATACCCCAGCATCTCTTAAGGCTATGGGCAAGAAGTACGAGGCTTTCCTGAACAAGACCCTAGAACTGCTGCCAGATGTGGCATACACCCTTGCGAATAGGCGGGAGCATCTGCCGCATCGCGCATTTGCCGTCTGCATGAGTGACAAAATTACGGTGGACGCTCCCGCTCCCTCGACTAAAGCCTAGAACTATGAAACGTCCCTGACGATGGTCTTCACCGGCCAGGGCGCACAGTGGGCACGCATGGGCTACGAGCTCCTCCGCTCCAAGACCAATCCGGTCTTTAGCAATACCATCGCGTCCCTCGACAAGGCACTCCAAGAGCTAGGCCCGCTGGCTCCGTCATGGACAATTGACGAAGAGCTCCGCAAATCTGCACGGAAGAGTCGTGTTGACGAAGCCGAGTTCTCCTAGCCTGTGTGCACAGCCCTGTAGATCGCCTTGGTCGACATATACGCTTCCGTTGGCATCCGCCCGGCCGCCGTGCTTGGCCACTCCAGCGGCGAGATTGCTGCCGCATACGCCGCGGGCGGCCTCAGCGCCCGCGAGGCCATCATTGTGGCTTTCCTACGTGGCCTGGCCACGACGCGGCAGAGTCGCAAGGGCGCCATGGGAGCTTTGAGCATGAGTTGGGAGGCTGCCGAGAAGCATCTCGTCCCCGGTGTGGTGCTCGCCTGCGACAACGCGCCAAAAAGTGTGACAATATCTGGAGATGCTGGTCCGGTAGAAGAAATGGTCAAGAGGATCAAGCAGTCGGGCTCTGGCGTCCTCACCACTGTGCTCAAGGTCGAGAAAGCCTATCACTCGCCACATATGGCAGAAATCGGGGGCGAATACTACGCGAGCATGACCGATGCTGGCGTCGTGGGCAACGTGCACACTCTTCCGTTTTTCTCAAGCGTTTCAGGCGAGTTCTTTGCCCCTGCCGCGAAGAGTAGATTTGGACCCATATACTGGCAGACCAACTTGGAACGCCCCGTGTTATTCACGTTAGTCGTACGCTCCGCTATTCAACAGCACGTTGGCCCCTCCAAGCAGGTTTTCCTGGAAGTTGGTCCTCATGCGGCCCTGGCCGGACCCCTTCGTCAGATTCTCACCCACAACTCCAGCAGTGCATCATACGTTTCGACTCTGTCCCGACGAATTGACAGTGCCGAAAGCTGGCTGTCCGCTCTTGGTCAACTCTTTACCTAGCATGTATCCTTTAATCTTCAGGCTTTGATGCCGGCTGGCAACACCCTCTCCGATCTGCCCCCGTACCCATGGGATCATCATCGCAGCTATTGGAGTGAATCCCGCATCGCCAACGAGTGGCGCATGCGTAAACATGCACACCATGACCTCCTGGGCGCAAAGGTCCCCGACACCACAGACCTCGAGCCGGTGTGGCGGAACTTGCTGCACATTGAGAATGCTCCGTGGATACGTGACCATAAGATCAACGCGGATATCATCTTCCCCTTTGCCGGATATATCGCTATGGCAGCTGAGGCTATCCGTTAGATTACGAGCGTCGAAGAAGCGGTTGCGTTTCGAAATGTGGCCGCGCGCACCGCGTTAGTGATCAACGAGGGCTCGCCTAAAGAGCTTGTAACCACTTTCCATCGGCTCCGTCTGACAGATTCGCTGGACAGCGAATGGTGGGAGTTCAGCATTGCATCACACAACGGACACGCCTGGACAAAACACTGCTCCGGCGAGGTTCGGGCTCAGGACGAAACAGACGACGTGCCTCATCGCGTGGCTGCGCAAGAGGATTTGCCGCGCAAAGCATCCAGCAAGCGTTGGTACGATACCATGCGCCGTCAGGGCCTCGACTACGGCTACCATTTTGAGAGTCTTGAAGCCATCACGACGACAACGACTGGCGCACGAGGTGCCCGCTCGCATGTCCGCAACAATTAGCATAGAGACGAGCAATTCTACCACCTTTTACATTAGATTCCTACTTCCAACTTCTTATTATTGCCGCTCGGTACGGACTCACGCACGACTACCACTAAGTTATTCCCGCCAGCGTGGGTTCGTTGTAGACTTTAAAAGTAGGCGCCCGTGGCTACCTATAGGTAAATTTTTAGTCTAGTCTATCGGTAGAAATAGGTTTTAAGATAAAAGACTATATTTACCTACGGGTTATTAATATATACTTTAGGTAAAGCTAGGTACCTAGACTAGCTTAAAATAACTTAGTAGATTCTTATTCGAAGTTACTATTAGTTAAGCGAATTTATAGAAATTAGAGAACTAAAAGTCTAGTACTAATTAATTATATTAATTATCTCCTTATCTCTAACTTAGAGCTAGGATATTTTTAGCCTCTTTTACTCCTAACTTTCTACCCTTATACTTCCCGCCGGCTAGGATAAGCTTAAGCTTATCTATAGTTATTATAAGCTCTCCTATACCTAACGATTATAGTAATTCTTTAAATATTTTATCCTTATTAGCCTTATTATTTAAAGGGACTTTATAGGTCTTTTTAATTATTTAAGGCTATTTATAGTTAGAATTATCTTTATTTTTACTCCTCTTACTATTAATCTCTATAGTAGTAGTTTTCTTCTTTCGCTATACATTTAATTATTATTATTCTTTTAACTACTTTTACTTTTTATTAAAATTATCTCTTTAAGCTTAAACTTTATAAGTACGTGCTTCTTTAATCTTTATTAGTCGCGTGCTTTATAAAAGCTTTTATTTTTAACTCTTAATAAATTAAAAAAGTTATACTAAGAGGTAGAACTATATATTAAAGGAAAAAGGTTAGTATAAACGATTAATATAATAACTTTTAATAAAGTATATATACTAGCTTTATTTTAGACTAAGAAATATTAGTCTTATTTCTTAAAGATATTAATAATATACTTAAAAGTAGTAATATCTTTCTACTAAATTATTACTCTTTTAGCCGTAATAGCTAGCTATCTTATTACTATTTATAGTCGCTAGTTAGTATAATAATTAATATAATAATTATATTAACTTACCTTATATTAAGGGCTAGTATATACTTAGTATAATAGTATAAGGCCGAATAATTATTTATTTAAAGCTAAGGAGAAAAGCGGAAAACTCTATCTTAGTCGCGATAGTTATTTATCTTTCCTAGTCCCTAGCTTAACTTATATTTAAGTGCTATTTAGCTTAAGTTTTAGTTAAGCTCTACTTATATATAGGTCTACTTCGGCCTAACTTTAGTACGGTCGCTATAGTATAACCTTAGCTTTTTATAGGCAAAGCCTATAATACTACCCCCGCTCCCCCCCTCTTATTAATAGTGCTCTTATTCCTCTCTTACTACCTTTCCGTTATCGCTATCCCCCTTTTCCTTAGCGCGCGCGGTCGCTTCCTTCTACCTTACGCTCGCCCTATCCCTCTATATACCCCCTTTTCGTACGCCTATTCCGCCCTATTCTTCCCTCCTCTACGTATATACCCCTATACCTTACTAACTATATATATACCCCGCCGCGTATAAATACCCCTCTTCTTTCCCCTCTCTTTCTTCCTTTCTTTTTCCTCCTTTAAGCTTTACTCCCTCTATGCGCGCGCCCTTACTCTACCTAACTTTTATCGCCGCGCCGCGCTATATTATAACTACTATAGGCCCTCGCACGCCCGCTAGCTTCTTTACTCCGCGTAGCGGCGCCCCGCCTCTTAGTACGTTAAACGACTATACTCTACCGCCCTCGCGCTAGTTAACGCGTCTACCTATATCTCCTAGTAAGCGTAGCGCGACCTATAGCACTACTATATAGCGGCTACCTTATCTCGCCTATATAGGCCGAATAACGTTACTAAGCGTTAAGATATAGTATAGTACTTACTAGAATTAAGCGTCGCTATATACTTATAACTACTTTACCTATACTTATATTAAATTATACTACCTTTTTATTTATTACTTTCCTTTAACTTTATTTAATAGGACGTTAATATAATAATAGTATACTAGGGATATAATCGCTACTATTAACGCCCTCTAAGACTATATATCTTAAAGGATATTTAATAACTACTAAAGCGACCCTTATATATATACTTTATTTCCCTTTTAACCTTATCTTACTATTTATCTCTAGCTATTATTTTAGTATACTAAGCTTACCTATACTATTATATTTACGCGCTAGGTATAAATATACTATAATATCTTAAAGTAATTAAGCTATAGTTAAGGGGCGTCTATAGTTAGTTAAAATTAAGTTAGTATCTTTAGTATATCTTACTATATTTATATCTTATCTTATTATATCTTACCTTTATCCCTATCCTTATCTATCCTCTATCGCTATTTATCTTATATCTATCCCTTATTTATCTTTTATTATTTCCCTTTAATACTATAGTTCTTTTCTATCCTTTCTTTATTTCTTAATAAGCGTTCCCTAGCTCCTACCTCCTTTTCTTTCTCCCTCTTCTATCTTTTATTTCCCCTTCCTTATCTTCCGCCCTCCTCTTAGTCCCTTTTTATAAGGGAATACGTATTATAGTATAATTAGTTAGGTAGTAAAGATAGCTATATATATTATATTCTCCTTATTATAAGACTAAAGCTTATAAGAAGAGGGATTTTTCCTCTTTTATTAAAATAGTAAGTAGTCTATAATATATAAGTAGGGTAGGCACGATTCCCTACTAATACCCTACCGATATATTAGTACTATATACCTAAGTGCTTTATTAGCCCGTACCTCTTAATAGCGCTCTTATACTTATCTCCCCTCCTATATTAACGTCTTAGCTATATCTTTAATATATATTACTTTCGCTATACTATATATATTTAGTTAGAAAGAGAGGTAGTTTTAGTTATATATCGCGCGTATACGCCTATATAAGTATACGTTAGTCTATACTTTATAATATTAATAGTTATTATACTAATAGTTACTATTAAGTAACCGTTATAGTATCTCCTATATATCGGCCGCGTAACTATAATATAAAGAGCGTATATATATATCTCCTACTTCTTTTATTTTCTTTTCTTTTTTAACTCTTCTACTTATAATTACTATAGAGTTTTATACCTTTTTTTATTAATCCCTTATACCTTTTTATATTACTTTTTATTAACGATTTATTAATAATAATACTTTTTATATTAAATAAAATAAAGAACTATAATACTAATTTCCTACGCTATATATAGGAGTAGGTAGTAGCGGGTTCGCCCTTAAAGTATAAGCGATTAGCTTAGAAGTCTTATAGCGATATTAGTTCCCTTTTAGTAAAGAAAGCTAAGAAAGGTATAAGGGAATCTTAGTCCTAGGAGACTTTTAGTCTAGGACCTAACGTTAGCGAGGGTTATACCCTTATTACCCTACTAAATACCTTAACTCTAAGTATTAATAAGCCTACCTCTATAAGCTAGGAAACTTATAAGTCTATTACCCTTATTAGCGATATTAATATTAGCGAGGAGATCGTGCTTAGGCGCTCCTAGGTAAGTGCCGATAACCTAGCTACTCCGTCTCGATAGGGCGGCTCTAGCTAATAAGAGATTATCGCCTAGGCCGCTCCTTAAAATAAGTAAGCCGATATTAATAACGAGGCCTAGCTAAATAAGGGCTAAGATAACGATAATAGTAATAATAAAAACAGCCGCGATCTAACTTCTTTTATTAATAAACCTAAGAATAGTAGCGCTAAAAATAAGGGTACCTAAGTAGCGGTATAAGGCGGTTACGCTCCTATAAAAAAGCATACTTAATCTAAGGCTAAAGCCCGCTTAGTTAAGGCTTAGGGGGTTATCCCTTATAAGCTTTAGTATATATATTACTTTAGGACGGTAGTTAAGGAGTATAGTATAACTAAGCCTAAGCTTATTAAAGTACTCTTAATTAGCTATATTTTCTTAGGGGTTTCCTTAACGTATTATAAGTAGTACTATAGATATACCGCGACCTATAACTAAGTAAGTTTCCCCTTAACTTTAAATATTATAATTAATAAGCTAATCCTTCTTAAGGCCGCTACTCTTAATTTAGTAACCGGGCTAATATAGTCGCTATTATTAAGTACCTATATAAGCTTAATAAGCTAAAGACCGGTAATAAGGATACTAAGGATAATAGCTTAAACGTAAGTATACTTATTTTCGAGGAAGCTAATCGGCGCCGTCTTACTATTATAGTATAGTATTTAGCTAAGGCTTTCGACGCTACTAAGACGGCTTATTATAAGTCTTTTAAGACTATAAGTATATAAAAGTCTACTATTATAAGTTTTATCTAACCTTTTTATTAGCGACCGCTTAATAATATACTAAGTTAAGCGTACTAACTACTATATACTAATTAATAAGCGCTATAAGCTTATTATTCGCCTTAACCCCGCGCTCTTATTCGATATCGCCTATATAAGCCTAGAGTACTAGGCCTAGGAATCTTAGTTAAAACTCTACTTTATTAATAGTAATATAGGCTATACTTCGTAGTAATATACCTTACTATTTACTAAGGCTAAGGTAAGTACTATACTAATAAAGATAGGTCTTAATATAGAGGATAAGGAAAGAGTAAAGGATAGGGTAGTTTTAGTATTTCTAGAAGTATTTAGTATAGTAAAGGGGGCGCCTTAGTTAGTTCCCGCTATACTAGTAAAAAAAAGGGTAGTTTAAAGTAATAAATAGGTCTTATCTTTCTTTTATTTAGTTATAACTATAAGGGCTTTTACCTTATATAGGCCTAGACTAAGGTCTAGGCTAAGTCTATATATAAGCGGCCTCCGCGCCTATTTAGGCTAGGCCTATACTTCTCTTTCTTTTCCCCTTTATAGATTATTAACCTTCTTTTAACGGACCGTACCTAAGCCTATACCTCTACCTACTCTATAATAGTATAATCTACCCTTTATTTTACTCTCTTTATATCCCTATATATAGAATAGCTATTTTTAGCTACCTTTAAAGCCAACGTTTAATTACCTAGTCTAGTTAAACCGCCCGCGCTAGTATATACGTACGCGAAATATCTATACTCCTATAGTCATAAAATTAAGGCGAACGTAATACTTAGTTCGCCTAGGTAATTAAGAGCCTCTTATAATAGTAGGGCTCCGTATAACTAAGAGCGGTACTACTATACCTTAGTAAGTTTAACGGCTTCTCTATAGAGCTTAAGCTATAGCTACTTTATATAGAAGCGAAGCTTTATACCGATAGCGCTATAATAGGGGATATCCGCGCCTAATTCGACTATCTTTACGCGAGCTTATCCTTACGCCTATAAAGGTATCTCTTACTATTTACGCGTACTAGTATAAACGGACTAGCTAACCTCCTCGCGAAGCTCTGTATTAATTACGGCGAACCTAACGTAGCTAAGTCGGTAGGCTAGGAGCTTATAACGCTCCGTTAAAAGCGGAGTAAAGCTATTCCGGCCTACTTTATACGGTTCGAAGAGGTGCTTTATCGAGTAAACGTATATAGCTAGCCTAACGCGGTAAAGTATAATTATCTTATTACGAGCTTAAATTCGGATTAGCGCACCTATCTAAGCGAAAGGTCTATACTACTAAATACGTATACTAATCTCGTCCGCCTTCTTCGTAAGCTTAGTAATAATAAGTTTCTTTTTTTATCTTTTTCTATAGTATAAGAAGAGGATAACGCTAGTAAAGCTATAGATATCTCTATCTCCGCTTTAAGGACTAAGGATAAAAAGAGGTAGCGATAAGAGGCTCGCTATATAGGCTATAGCAGTAAATCCTATTAGTTTTTAAAGTGCCTACGCTAGGAGGCGCGGGTAAACGCACTCTAAGTAGTAGAGGGGCGCACGCGCTAGGATAGAAAGGAGGTTAGGTTCGACGATAGCGACTCTAGCGACGAGTAATCTTAGTAACGCCTCTATAGGCTTCGTCGGCGTCCCCTTATATACGGTAGTAGCTACTATACGGACGGGATATATGCCCGTAGCGACTAAAAAGGCGGCTAAGATATAAGAAGGCCGCTAATATAATATAACTATAGCGAAAGGGAGTGCCTATATAGCCCTATATAGGAGGGAGCAGAGCCTTATATACTAAAGTACCGTCCCTTACGTTATGGTACTAGGAGCTGCTACCGTGCGCCGATATAGGGGGGGCGGGATACTATAAGCTTACTAAAGCTAGCTATACGCCGTTCTACGTGCCTCTACTCCTTAGCTAGAAGTACTAAAGCCCGACTCCTAGGGCGCGGCCCTTACTAATAATATAGTCTATCTAAGAAGCTCGCTTAGGAGGGTATTATATATTATTTACTAATGTTTTTTCCGCGACTAAGCGTGCGTGGTCCGCGCGAGGGTTCCGTCCCCTTAAGCGCGGTATTAGGTATTATTTAAAGGCGCGCTTCTTTAAAAGCTAGGTAAGGGTATAATATAAGGGCTTTTGCCCTATATAGGCCTAGACTAGGGTCTAGGCTAAGTCTATATATAAGCGGCCTCCGCGCTTATATAGGCTAGGCCTATACTTCTCTTTCTTTTCCCCCTTATAGATTATTAACCTTCTTTTAATAGACCGCACTTAAGCCTATGCCTTTACTAACTCTATAATAATAATTATCTTTCTCTCCTTATTATTAAGGTCTTAATAGAGTTGTAGTTTAGTTTTATTTTCCTTAATAATATTTAATAAATAGTATAGATAGTTTTCCCTTATTTTCTATTTTACTATTTTATATATAGTTATAGGATATTTAAGTATACTAATACGTTAATAAGTTAATAGCGATTTAGTAGGGATTTATTACTAATTTAGTAGCGTCTTCCTACGCTAATAGGTTTCCCTACCTTACTTAGTCTTATACTTCTTTTTCTTAGTTAAGCGAGTAATATATTCTTTAATAAGGTCTTAGCTATTCGCTATATCTTCGGTATCGACCTATTAATTATACTTAGCTAGCTATCCTTTCTATTTAATAAGGAAAAAAGTATCGCCCTTAGATCTCTTTTAGTCTTTAATCTTTTAGACTTTTTATTTGCCTTTATCGTCCTTTAAGTCTAGTATTAGTAAGGTTTCGCTATCTTTATAAGTGCCTTTTCGCTCCTTTTATAGCTCTAAGAAACTAATATAGAAAATATTATAGAGGCGTAAGTACTTCTTAGGAAGTATAAGATAATATACTTACTTTCTAATAGCTTATAAGACCTAAAACGGTCTAATATACTTAGGTAAGAGTTTTCTTTTTTTATCCTTAAGGTATAACTTTTTTATCGATAGTACTATAAGGTCTCTTACTTTTAGTATAAGCGGTTAATACCTTAAATTATAGTATTTCGCTTACGATTTAATAGCTTTTCCTTAGTACTCCTTAAGCCTCTTTTATAGCTCTTATAGCTTAGTAACTTACTATAATTAAGTTAATACTATAATTAAGTTTAGCTTTAGTAAACTTCCTTAACTAAAATATAATTAGATAGTAACGCCCTTTTATAATAACCGGTATTATTCCTAAGGGATAAACCTATCGAGGGGTTTATATTAGTAAATATAATAGGGCGTAGTCTAAGTAATAATAAGTATATTACGTTAGTAATAAGTTAGAGGTCGTAGACCGTAGACTATAACTAAGTAATTAGAATTAAAGATAAAATCGTAATAAAGATCTATATTAAAAGCTATCGAGCTATCTATCTAAAGGAGTAAAAGTAGGTAGCTATATATACTTATAGAGACTATCCTTAGATTATAGGCCTAGCTATAATCCCTAACGTTAGATCGTATAGAGCGTAGTAATCCTATTAACTCTAGATTACTTAGATCTTTACGATCCCCTCGATCCTATATCTATTAGATAGTCGTGCCGACTATTTATCCGTTAGACTATATTACGTGCTTAACGCGGTCGACCGTTAGCGGCCTAGTAGCTATAGTTATAATATAATATCTTCCCTCCTTTTAGTCTTATCTATAAGACCTATTATAGCTACCTTAGCCGCTATATATAAATATACCCTTATCGCGTTATACGGAAGTATATCGTTCTTTATTTCTTTATCCTTTTAGGATATACTGCTAATAGTATATTTAGTTATATATTAAAAAATCGTTCCTAAAAAGCCTTTAAGCGCGCTACTCTTACCGAATATATTAACTTAAGCGGAGATCCTACCGATATACTATATACTTAATACTTTAAAGCGAAGAAGACGAATTATTAGATAGCCGAAAATTCTTCGCGCTATAATAATTATATTGCTAGTAGTCGTCCCTATTATAATAGTATTTTAGTAGCCTCTTCTTATAGGTATCTTTTAATTCTTTCTATACGTAGTAGCTAATATATTTCTTTTAGTAACTAAATTATTAGCGGAGTAGCATAGGCTATATTTTAAAGAGGAGGAAGCTAGGGAAGCCTTATTAAAGCTTTAGGTATAGCTTACGAACCTTTAGTCGTAAATATCTATCGCCGTTAATCGTTTAGCTTATATTTAAAAGATTTAGAATTATATAAAGGAAAAGAGTTCTAAGTTATTTCGTCGTAGTATCTAAGAAGTAGATACTAAGGATAGCGTTTTACCTACGCTCGATACGTATAAGTATTAGGTAGTAAATAACTTATAATCGTTAAGCGTTCTTAACGAGGCGAATTAGTCCTTATTTAGTATTAGCGAGGAGTTTATAGATCTTAGTCCTTTAATCCCTCCTAAACCTTTTAGTAAAATTATCGAAGTAAAGAGCTATAGTAAGTTAAGTACTTAAGTAGTTCCTAGGTATTTTCCTTTAGTCTATATCCTTTCTACTTAATAAGGTACTCTTATTACTAACCTTATTTTCTTATATTTAGTATTTATTTTACTTTATATTCTTAATCGTTATTAACTTTAATTTTTTCCTATAGTTTAGCGTTTTATAGTACTAGTTCTAATAATAAGATATAAAATATTAGGTATATCTATATTATTATTAGTAGCGAAAGTTTATAGTTAACTTTTAAAATAGTTTTCTTAACCTTAAACGGTCTAAGTTTCTTAAAATCTAATTTATTACTTAGTTATTTTATTTTAATATTTTATTATATAAGGTAGACTATATCTCCCTCTTAAAAGATTAGTCCTTATAATCTTTTCCGATTATAGTAAGTAGATATTCGTTCTTTAATAAATTAAAGTTCTTATTATATTTCTTTATATAATTCTTATAGCTAATCTACTTATAGTATCGCTTGTTCTACTTATAGTCCTTATCGAGTAACCTTAAATACTTCTAGGTTATATCTATAATTAGCGTATACTAGTAAGAGCTTAGTTATTTCTATAACTAAGCTATTATAAGCTAGTTACACTATTAATAGCTATTTAACTTAATTATTTTATTCGTAGTTAATATAGTATTATAAATATTATTTAAGCGTTTAGTTAAGTCGTTTTATTTATCTATCTATTTATAGGTAATAAGCTATACTAAGCTTATATTTTATCCTTAATTATACTATAAGAGCTTACTAAAACTTAGCTATAAACGTTCTTCCTTTATTAAAGATAATCTCGTTTAGTAGTCTATAATTACTAATAATAGTTCGTAGGAATATATATACTAGCTCTTTTATATTACTTACTTCTTTATATAGTAAGAAGTATCTATACTTTATTAATCTATTAGTAATAATAAATATACTATTATACTTAACGTTAGTTATAGGTTCTTTTAATAGTAATAGCTTTATAATATAGTTAAAAGCTATTAAATCCTATAGTTTCTTTAGTACTAGTAGCGGTTATAATTCGCTATATAGTTTATATTATTTAGCTTTACTTTATATATAAAGTTTATATTCTTTAATAACTTATCGTACTACTTCCTTAAGCTATAAGAAGTTATATTATTATTTAATCTATTTTATTATTCTTTATATTCCTTAGTATCTATATATTAAATATTTATATATATCTTATATAACTTTATCTCGTAATTCTAGTAGTATCTAGATTTTATTTTTATATATTAGAACTTTTAAATATTCTATATTATATCCGTTTAGTACTTTATATTCTTTTATTTATTTTAGGATCTTTTAGTATATTAAGTTATTAGGTTATACTTTAAATATTATATTTAGCTATTGTTATTAATAGTTTCCGTTTTCGTTAATTTTTAAGAGCTATTCTTTTACTATAGGTGCTCCTATATTATAGTTACTTCGTCGACTAAGGGTATTAGCTCGACCGTTTTCTATTCCTTTTCTATAGATTATTTTATAGTCGAATTCTAATAGATATTCGGCCTATTAGATCTATCGTCTATTTAACTATTACGTCGTTATAAAATATAAGATATTCTTATAGTCTATATAGACCTTAACTTTATATTTACTTCTAAGAAGGTAATATTAAAATTCCTTAAAAGCTTAAATAATTATAAGGAATTCTTTATTATAGATAGGGTAATTAAGTTCTATACTATATAGCTTCTTTAAGTAGAATATAATTAGTCGTAGTCTTCCTTTATTATCTTTTTATCCGATTTATACTCTTAGAGTAAAGTTTAATATATTAGTTTTAAGTTCGATTTATCGTTTTAGATTAAAGGTAGTTAAGACTAGTTCTTATATAATTATAGTTTTAATATATTTAAAAGCTTCGTTAGCTTTATCGTCCTATATAAATTCTTTTTCCTTCTTTATTAAGTTATATAGTAGTAGTACTATAATCTTTCTAAAATCTTTAATAAATCGTTAGTAGTAATTTATAAATCCTAGGAAACTTTATATATCCTTAACGTTCTTTAGTATTAGCTATTCTTTAACTAAGTTAATCTTATCTTATTATATCTATATCTCTTTTAGTAAGATCGTATATCTAAGGAAGTTTACTTCCTATATATAAAACTTACTTTTCTTTAGTTTAACTAGTAACTTTATATTTTAAAGTACGCGGAGTACTTTATAAACGTATTCCTTATATTCTTTTAAGGTATCCGAGAAGATTAAGATATTATCTAAGTATACTACTATAAAGATATCTAAGTATTCGCGTAGGATATTATTAATTATCTATTAAAAGGTAGCTAGTATATTTATAAGTCTAAATAGTATTACTAGATATTCGAATAATCCGAATTTCGTTTTAAAGGCTATTATCTATTTATATCCTTTTTTTATACGTATTAAGTTATAGGCGCTTTTAAGATCGAGGGCTATAAACTATTTTTTACTATATAGTCGATCTTATAGTTCCGATATAAGCGGTAATAGTATTCGGTCTTTTATTATAATATCGTTTAAGCGTCTATAGTTAATAACTAGTCGTAGCTTACTGTTTTTCTTTAAAATAAATATAACTAGGTAGCTTACTTTAGATATTAACGTTTATATATATCCCTTTTATAGATTTTCGTTAAGGTAGTCGCGTAGCGTTTATAGTTACTTTTTATTTAAGTTATAAATCTTATAGAACGTCGGCGTTATTTTATCCTTAAGATAAATTTCGTAGTCTTATTAGCTATATTTAAGTAACCCTATCCTAAGTTCTTCCTTAAAGAGTTTATTATATTTCCGGTATTCTTAAGGGAAGTTTTTTATTCTATCTTATAGGCTTTATTCTTTCTTTTAAGAGCTAGTTTCTCTTAACTTAAGCTCTTTATTAATTTATTTAAGGTCTTTTCTTAAAGTAGTAATAACTCTTTAGATCTTTATATTATATCCTTTATTTTATTTATATTAGATACTAGGTTATATAGCCGTATTAGTTAGTATATAGGTCTTATTAGTTAATTTTATTATATCAGCTAGTTCGGTTACTATTTTCGTTTATATCGCTAAAGCCTATAATAATTTACTTAAACGGTTATCCCTTTTATCTTATTTAGTAGCTAAAGTATCGTAAAATTTTACTTTCTTTTAAATCTATTAGTCTTAGAAACTTACGTCCTCGTTTTAATATAGCTAGCTAGTTTTCTAGTTAATTAGTAGGTTGCTCTCTTATAGCTATAAAAGCCTTAATATAAGGTCGTATTCTTTAATATCTATAATATTAAAGTTAATTTATTTATTATAGCCCTAGATATTAATATTAAGGTAATTAATCTCTATATTAATAATTCCGTTATTATAATTAAAGGCCTCTCCTTCGATATTTATAAGTTTATATAGATCTTTCTTATATCTCTATATAAGTTAGTAACGATTAATAACTCTAAGTAAAACGTAATTACCTATCGCGCTATAGTTTAAAAGTATATATATATAATATCCTACGATTTAAATATCTAATACTATTTAGTTGCTATAGCTTACCGTTACTATATATAGGATCCTTAGATCTTATTATATCGTGCTAGTCTATAGCCTTTTTATAGATAGCATACCTTATTTTTTACTTAGTCCTTATTTATTTTATTTAGGTATTCTTCTTCGATTTATTATTAATATTATTTCTTTATATTTTTATTACGTAGTATTATATCGGGGCTTAAGAGACTAATTTCTTATAGCTAATTAAAGATTTCTTATTTCTTAACGCTATATTATTTATATTATACTACTTTATAGTTAATTACGTACTATACTTTATAATTTTATTTATTTTTATACGAAAGGTTAAGTTTTCGTTCTATATCTTTCTATTTTTTATATAGTATTTCTATATTAATTCTTCCTTAGTCGAATATAGCTTATAGCCTTTATACGTATTATTAATAATCTTTTATATACTATTATATTATTTATACTATACTTATGCTTTTTTATATTTATAAATTCTATAGTTTAGGTATATATATTTATTATAATCTTCTTTATTATATTTAACTTATTATATAAGTCTTTAAAAGATTAAGGGTTTAGATACCTTAAAGCGAGTAGCGTTATACTATTTTATTATTTTAGCGTATTTATAGATTTTATATATCTCTAAAAGATATCTCGTTAATAAACCGTAATTATTATAGTATTTAAGTAGCGTGCTATAATTAGGTTCTAATAATATAACTTAGTCGTTTAGGTAGCATTAATTAATTTTCTAGTAGTTTAGTTTTATACTTAGGTAGGGTTTTAAAAGTACTTATCTTTTAAACTTAACTAGGAAGGCGTTATATTATACCTTTATCTAAAAGTATATTATATAATCTAGGTAAACGTATAATATCTATAAAATATACTTATAGTACTTATAAGTAAGTAGTATTTATAGATCGTCTTTAAATTCTTCTTATAGTTACTATTCTCGTTATAGAGCTATAAAGGTATCGACTATAGCGATAGCTATAGTATAGTCTCCTTTATATAGTGCTAGTTAATATCGAATTAATATAGCTTATTAGTTTTCTATAAGAATTTAAGGTATTTATTAGGTTCTAATTTTAAGTATTTCTTTAAATTCTTTAAAGTATAAAGCGTATTCTTTAATTATAGCGTTTTCCCTTAATAGTAAGGGTAGTAGTATAAGTTTATTCTTATCTTCCGTTTCTCTAAGTATTTCTTATTCTTTAGAGCTTATATTATTAATACTTTATTATTTCTCCTTAAGTTATTATCTAAGTTTTATAAGTATAAGGGCTATATTTATATCTTCTTTACTATATTATTAGTAAACTACCTATCGTTATTATTAATTTTTATTTTATATATCTTCCTAGAATTATTTACCGTTTTTTTTAATCTAGTTTTAAGAGACTCTTTTAGGATAAGGGTATTCTAGTTCTACGAATTTAGCTTATTTCTATATTTTAAGATCCCTTTATTATATTATTATAAAGGTCTTCTTTAATAGCTTTAGGAACTATCTAATACCGTTTATATTACTTAAGTATACTATATATTTATTATTATAGTATATAGTCTAACTAAGGAGTTTATACTTTAGTTCTTATCTATTAGTAGCGTTTAAGTATTTCTTACCTTTTAGGGCTAGTACCTAGTAAGTTTTCTTTTCCTTATAGGTTTATCTATATTCCTTAGAGTAATATCTAAGTTTCCTATAGTTAAAATACTTTCCTTTACTTTTCTATATTATATTTAGATCTATCCTACTTAGGTTAGTTATATAAGTATAGGTAATAGGAGTTTCGCGCTTCTTTTTATAGTTAGCGCGTTAGTTAAAGTTATTCTTATAAGAAGGGTTTTAGTTTCCTCTTCCTTATTTCTTTTCTTAGCGTCGCGTATACTATCTATCGTCGATTTATACTACTATAGTAATATAGTCTAAGAGGTTATTAGGTCGATTTTCCTTATAGAGCTCGTCCTTAACTTCTTCTTTAAGCCCGTTATAGAATTATAATATAAGAGGTTCGTTATCTTAATTAAGTTTAAAGGTAACTTAACGGAACTTCGTAGTATAATCTAATACTAAGATCCTTTATTAAAGTTCTTAAAGTTTCTATTTAGCTTCTTATTCCTTATTAGTTATTCTAAATACCTTTATAATAGCTTCTTTAAATCCTTAAAAACTAATAAAGACTTTATCTATCTTATTATCTTATCGCGCTAGTTAGTTATCGAGAAAATCCCTTATAATAGGTCTAAACTAAGCGAGTACCGTTTTAGATAAATAATTTCCTACGTAGAGTACCTTTTTAACTAGGTCTAAGAGTTTAATAGGGTAAAACTAATAGTAAGCCTTAAGTTAGGTAAGAAAGTCTCGAAGCGTGCTATAAGTACTATCGAATAGTCCTAGCTATTTTAGTTTAACTACTTCTCTAAGGTCCTTAACTTATTTATTACCTCCTTTATTCCTAAGTAACTATACCTTATATTAAAGGGTAATAATCTTATATATTATATCCTAAGGCGATATAGTAGCTCTAGAGTTAATTAATCTAGCTTACTATATAAGTATATTAATAGTTACGATATTACTTAGAGTAACGCGGTATTATACTAAAAAAGAGCTTTTAATATATAACGACCGGTATTATTCTTAAAGGATAAACCTATCGAGGGGTTTATATTAATAGATATAATAGGGCGTGGTCTAAGTAATAATAAGTATATTACGTTAGTAATAAGTCGGAGGTCGTAGACTATAGACTATAACTAGGTAATTAGAATTAGAGATAAATCGTAATAAAGATCTATATTAAAAGCTAAAGAGCTATCTATCTAAAGAAGTAAAAGTAGGTAGCTATATATACCTATAGAGACTATCCTTAGATTATAGGCCTAGCTATAATCCCTAATATTAGATTATATAGAGCGTAGTAATCCTATTAATCCTAGATTACTTAGATCTCTACGATCCCCTTAATCCTATATCTATTAGATAGTTATGCTAACTATTTATCCGTTAGACCGTGTTATATACTTAACGCGGTCGACCGTTAGCGGCCTAGTAGCTATAGTCGTAATACCTTTATTATTAAGTTAAGAGATAATTCTTACTATTACGAATTATAATATATTTATTTCGATATAAATACGTCTTTCTAGATTATAATATTAAAGGAGTAAAGCTCTTTAAAAAGTATCCTTAAGATCTTAAAACGCTACCTATTTAGTAAGGTTTAGCTCTATACTCCTTAGCTTCTTTTTATTCTTACTCCCTTTTAGTAATATAGTTAAGGGCGCTATATCTCTAAAATACCTATATATAAATCGTTAGTAAAAATTATAGAACCTAAGGAAAACCTAGATATTATAGTAAGTTATAGGTTTAGGCTATTAGGCTATTACCTTTACTTATTAAGGGTCTATTAATACCCTATTAATAGATAAAATAAACCTAAGGAACTTAACTAATTATTAATAAAAGATATACTTTAATAGTTTTATATAAAGCTTTATAGCCCTTAGCTTTTCTATTACTTATCCTAAGTATTTAGTATATTCTTCTCTTATCTTAGAGTATATAAAGATATTATTAAGGTAAACTATATAAATTATATTTATAAGCCCTTTAAGCGCCTAATAAATATAGCTTTAAAATATAGCTAGTACGTTAGTAAGTTTAAAGGGTATTACTAGGTATTCGAAATATCTATAACGCGTTTAAAAAGCAGTCTTTTATTTATCTCCTTCTTAAATTTAAATATATTAATATATATTCTATATATTAATCTTAGAAAAATACTTAGCTCCTTAATAGCGGCTAATAATCTCTAAAATAAAGGGTAAAGGGTACTAATTCTTTTATATAACCTAGTTAAGTCCTTAGTAGTCTATATATAGCCGTAAGGTACTATCCTTTTTTAAAATAAAAAGGATAAGCGCCCTAGCTAGGCTCTTTAACTCTTAGATTATTTTCCTTCTTATCGCGTCTTAGATCTAGTTACGTAATACTTAGAGTTCCCTTTATAATAGAGGGTAAATTAGTCTATAAGGGGGTTTTATATTAAGGATTAAATTAATTAAGTAATCCGTTCCCTTTTTAGCTAGTAATAAATCGGATTTATTAGCTAAGAAAGTATCTTTAAACTAATAGAGAGTTAGTAGGATTTCGGCCTATTCTTCTTATAAAATCCCTTTATCTTTATCTTTATCTAGTAGCGGGATTAGCTTAGGATTAAGCGCTATTATATATACCCTTACTTTATTCTTATATTCTTAAAGGAATCTATAAGGGTTCTATAGGGTTTCGCTACCTAGTTAATACTTAAACTACTACTATTATTTTTATAAGATAATATAGATATATTTATCCTCTAAGGTAGTAACTAATAAAAAGATTAATACTTAATTGTTTAGCGTTAACTTATTAGTACTAATATAGAAATAAGTAATTATCTTTTTAGTGCCTCTTATATTTATTATTTAAAGTAATACTAACTATACTTTATACTCCCTTACCTTACTATTATTAAGCCTTAATAACTTAAGGTATAATAGCGCTACTTATAGTAATCTTTACTATTAAGTAAAGTATATATCTATAAGGTTAATAGTACTATAAGTATCTAAGTATATAAGGAATTTAGTAGGGTTTCGCCTTAATATTATTATAGGAGTTTTAAGTAACTATCTTATAGGTATTAAGTTTATTAAGGGAGAAGCGTTTACCTTAATATCTTACCTTTTCCTTATTTTATAGTATTAAGTCTAAGAGTCTTTACTAAGGTTTCTACCTTTAAAGAATTAGTATATTCTATAGATAGGTATCCTAGCTTATTATATTAGAAATATATAATTCCTAATTAAGTAAAAGATCCTCTTCCTCGATAACGTCCCTTAGTTCGGCCCTTAGTAAGTATATTGCTAGCTTACTAGTTATTAGTCGAATTAATAGTATTTCCTTAAGGATTTAGCCTAGCTTATTAGCCTCTTTAATTCCTTCCCTTATATATACTACCTTAAGGTATAGTACTATTTCTATTCCCGGTTCCTTTAAGGGTAAAAGTAGTATTAATATATCGCTTCTTATTAGTAGTAATATCCTAATATCGTTAGGCGACTTATATAAGCTCTTCCTATTAGTAGGTATAAATAAGTATTAAGTAGAGGTTAATTTAGCCTTAAAGTTATAGCTCTAGCTTAGTAAAAAACGTAAGAGCACGTACTTTTTCTAATAAGCGTTTAAAATACCTCTTTAAGGAGTTAAGGTATAAGCTAAACTCTAGGAAGGACTAGCCTTCTTATTAGCGAGCCTCCTTTAATTATATCGCTAATAGTATCTCCTTATTTATAATATCTTTAATTAAGATAAGTATTTATTCTTTAAAGTATACTTAATCTATACTATATTTAGTTTAGTCGATCGGCGTTTATTCTTTAAGGTATTAGCGCTATCTCGCTTTATAGTCGCTATATTTATAATCTATTATATAGAGGATCTTTATTTTATTATAATAAAAACGTTTAGGCGCTACCTTAAAGGCATCCTTTAAATCGTAAGTTTAGTTTAAATGTTTTTATATATTAGTAGGTTAAGATAATTAAGCGAAATTTTTAATCTTAACCTCGCCTATATAACTATCGTCTAATTTAAGGGAGTAAGACTATTAACGCTTCCTTAAATAGATAGTAATAGCACTAGCGCGTTTAGTAATTTCCTCCTTTAATTATATAATATAATCTTATAAGCGTTTTATCTCTTCTAGCTCCTTAACCTATACTTATAAAGCTATAAGCTTTTCCTTATAAGACGGTTATCTTACGCCTATAAGTAGTAATATCTTCGATATAGTTATAACGCTATCTATAGTAAGGGTCTATTTTAAGGATATATCTTCTTATTCTTTATCTCTTAAGTAGATACTTAATATATATAATAAAGAGGCCTTAACTAGTTAACTACTACGTTATACCATAGGAGCGTTATATAGTCTTCTTTAAGTAGCTATCTTTACTAGGTAACTAAAAAGGGAAGCTTTAGAAATTATAAAGGAATATATATTATAGTATAATTAGTTAGGTAGTAGAGATAGCTAAAGGTACTACGCTATATATATTATATTCTCCTTATTATAAGACTAAAGCTTATAAGAAGAGGGATTTTTTATCTTTTATTAAAATAGTAGGTAGTTTATAATATATAAGTAGGGTAGGTATAATTCCCTACTAATACCCTACCGATATATTAATACTATATACCTAAGTGCTTTATTAGCCTATACCTCTTAGTAGCGCTTTTATACTTTCTCTCGCCCTTTTTTTATTATTCTCTCTTATATTTCCTTACTATCTCTTAAATCCCTTTAAGGCTTCTATCTCCTAGAAGTTATTTAGTAGGTACTAAGATAGGTTTATATACCCTTACTATTTTATAAGTACCTATTACTATCTACCCCTCCCTCTTTACTTTTACTGCGCTCGCTAAATCTCTTCGACGATATACTTAGGCTTATTATCCTCTTTAATTACTAGGAGCGGTTAGTAGTTATCGACTACCTATCTAAGTAGTAGGTTCTTTACCGCTTAGTAGAGAAATTCTATATAAAGCTTTTTATATACCCTCCTTAGTATATTAAGCTTAACTATATATAAGCTTACTACTTATATTATAGTATACTTTTAGTATAGCTAGTTAAGCTTCCTATATAGCTAGTTAGTTATATATTTAGCTATATCTACCTATACTTTATTACTTACTTTAAACCTCTTTATTAAGGCTTTCTTTTAGCTTACCGTTTCCTCTTATCTTACTTATACCGCGATAATAGCGGTTTATAGGAAGTTATTTACCTCTCTTATCCTTTAAGTAAGCTCCCTCGCCCCCTTTACTTCTAGCGCTAGCGGCCCCTCCGCCCTTACTATTTAAACTAGCTTAATATTATATCTATATATCGCGAAGAATAAGCTTATACTTATTATTAACGCTATATAGTTATTTAATATAGCTTATATATATAGTAGCTACGCTCCTTAATTAGCCTAGCTATAGTAAACGTATACTTAAAGGTACGCCTATACTTTTTAGTTCGCGCGCTTAGTCGACCTATCTATTTATAAGTAGTATACTAAACTTAACTTCTTTTATACTCTTATTTATCTATAAAACTCCTTTTAAAAGCTTCCTATTTAGTTCGTCCCTTTATTTAATATAATCGACCTTAGTATCTTATAAAAGCAAAAGTAAGCTTAAAGGAACCTTATTATATATACTACTACCCTTATTATTAGTATTACTTTAAGCGTTACCGCTTTTATTAGCTAATTTATAATTACTTAAAGGTACTTTACGCCTTTTATCTTAGTTAGTAGTAGTTTAACTATAAAGTTTATTAATAGGTATATAAATAGTTAAGATAGCGGTAGTAAGGGCTTTAAAAGTCCCTTTTAAAGTTACTTTTTACCCCCTTTTATATAGTCTATAGTTAGCGACGAGCCGCCTTACTATTACTAGCTAAGGGTTTTAGGGTTTTAGGGTTAAAAGAATTCTTAGGCTAGTATTACTAGGGTCCCTTTTCTCCTTAGGTATATTACCGCTATTAAGTTATACGTCCGCTAGGCTATCTATACCTAAAGTATATCTTATTCCTTAGCCCCCTCTCCTTTATTATACTTTAGTTTCCCTAGTACTTATAGCCTCTTTTAAAAGTATAACTATCTCTTAATATCGATTATATATTCGCTTAGCTATACCTTTAGTTACTATTTCGGTACTAGCAATCTCTCCTTTTTATATATTACTTAAAATACCGCTTAGTATTCCTTATCTTTCCCTAGCGCCTTTATCTATTTCTTTTATAGCTCTTAGTCGTTAAATACTAGTATAGGGTTAGCTTATTCTTAAGGTATATTTCGGCCTAAGTTTAAGTTAAGTTCTAGTTAGTTATCGCTATTTTTTACCTCCTTCTTAGGTCGTTTAACGGGCCCCCTTACTTTACTAACGTATACTATCGCGCCTACCCTTTCTTTACCTACTTATAGCGCCGCTACTACCGCCCTATCTTAAGTTAAGCGTCCTAGTAAGTCGGCGTATTAGCCCTTAGTAGGGACTAGGCGGCCCTATAAGTATATAATCTCTAGAACTATCTAGAGTACCCGCCCTATCTCCCTTTTATTTATTTTACCCGCCGGCTAATCCTACTTATAGTAGGATAGCGCGCTAGGCACCCCCGCTAGCCTTCTTAGCTAAAACTCTAGTATAAAGTTATAGGATATAAGCTTTATTAATTATTAGCTTTATCTCTTATTTAACTTCTTCTTTATTATAAAGTACCTTAGGTTATTATAGTTAGTTAGTACTATAAAGGTAGGTATATTCTAGAGTTCTACTCCCTAAAAGTCTAAGTACTATATAATTATAAGTATCTCCTTATAGTAGATTAAGTAGTTATACTCCGCTAAGTTTAGTCTCTTTAAAAAGAATCCTACTAAGTATTATATACTATCTAGCCCTACTTATATTAGCGCCTCCCTTATTACGTATTTAAAATAGTCTACCTCTAGGTATATTTCTCTCTTTAGGTTATAGAGTTATAGTACTAAGGCGTTATAAAAGGCGTTCTAAATAGTCTTAAACGCTACTTAGTACTTATCTATTTACTTAAAGATTACGCCTTTCTTATAAAGGCTATCTAGGTATACTAATACCTCTATATAAAGTAGTATAAAGGCTTAGTAGTAGTTCGTAAAGCTAAGGAAGCTCTAGACTCCTTTTATATTCTAAGGTACCCGCTACGTCTATATTACCTAGATTTCTTTTAGATTATATTAAACCTTACCCCTTACTTATACGATAAAGCCTAGGTATTTAACCTCCTTTATTATAAAATTATACTTCCTTAAGTCTAGTATTAGGCCCGCGTTTTATAGCTTTTAAAGTACTCTTACTACCTTCTCTTACTAGTTTTAAAGAGACCTTAATAAGTAAATTAAGACGTTATCTATATACGCTATAATAAACTTATATAAGTATTCCCTTAGTACCTTATTAATATATTATTAGAAGGTAGCTAGTATTTTTATTAAGCTAAATAAGTATACCTACTACTTAAATAATCTAAACTTTATTTAAAAGGCTATCTTAAACTTATAGCCCTTTACTATCTAGATCTTATAAAACGCTGCTATAATATCGAGCTTTATAAACTACTTTACCTTCGCGAGTATCTATAGTATTTTTATAATTAAGGGTAGCGCGTACCTATCTTTCTTTATAAACGCGTTTAAGGCCTAGTAGTTATAGTAAAATCGTAAGCGACTATTTAACTTTTAAGTAAAGAGTATTAAGGCCGCGGCTAAGAAGCTACTTAGGCGGATTAAGTTTACCTTTATTAGCTTACTTAAGGTCTTCCTTAGTACTAAGAGTTCCTCCCTTAATATATTATAAAAGGGTCCTTATAGTAAGGGGGGCTCTACCTTATTTTTATTTAGTATTAGGTTAATCTTATAGTCTACTCTTAGCTTATATAAGGGTATCTTTTAAGCCTTCTTAGGTATAAAGAGGTCTAGGTATATATCTAGCGCTTACTTTAGGATATAGTCTACTAGGTCTACCGCTATCTTTAGCTAAAGTACTCTCTTTATATCCTTTATTATAATCGCTTAGATATCGACTATCCTCCGCCTTCCTTTATTATCCCTTACCGCCCTCTCCCTTTAATATTCCGCTATAAATACTACCGCGCTAACGATCCTTACCCCTTAGATCTATTCTACCTTCCTTATTACTTTTAATCTTTATAAGCCTATCTAGATCTTAGCCTTACTATATTAAATCTAATCCCTTACTATATTATATATTACTTAGTTCTCTTTTATCTATAGCCTCCCTAGGAATATATTATAGCTTAGCTTAGGGACTATATATATAAAGGTTTACTTTATATACCCTTTAATATCTATATTAAATACTATAATTCCTTCTATTTATAGGGCTAGAGTATCTTTTAAGAACGGCCTTAGTTATCTTTTCTTTTTAATAGTAAAAGGTATTTATAGCTTCTTTACTACCTTCTCGCTTACTATAGTATAGTAATTATAGCTAGTATCTATAAGCGTATTAAGTCCCTTCTTCTTATTAATACTTACCCTTAGTATTACTAGGCTTAGCGTAAGGTAGTCCCTTATTAACTTTTAAGCTTCTTACTATTTCTCTTTTACTTTTAGCGCTTAACTTTATACTAAGGTTCCTTTTTTTCTAAGTTATTATTATCCTTAGCGTCCCTCTCTTCCTTTATTACGCCCGCCCTCTAAGGTTCCTATCTCCTCTTCTTATAATAAAGCGCGATATATCCTTTAACTCTATAGTTAAAGTATATCTAATTCTTTAGCTAGCTTTACCCCTCCCTTTATCTATCTAAGGCGTTAATACTATAAGAAGGTATAAGCAATAAGCATAGAATCGGGTAATCGATAACGTAAGCGGAGATATCGGTCGAAGGAGTATAGGGTAGGGTTTCGTCCGGAATTTATAACGAGTATATAAGGGGCTAAATAATATATTAAAAGAATAGCGTTGTAAAAGTATTACGACTATAGCTACTAGGCCGCTAACGGTCGACCGCGTTAAGCACGTAACACGGTCTAATAGATAAATAGTCGGCACGACTATCTAATAGATATAGGATCGAGGGGATCGTAGAGATCTAAGTAATCTAGGATTAACGAGATTACTATACTCTATACGATCTAATATTAGGGATTATAGCTAGGCCTATAATCTAAGGATAGTCTCTATAGGTATATATAGCTACCTACTTTTACTTCTTTAGATAGATAGCTCTTTAGCTTTTAATATAGATCTTTATTACGATTTATCTCTAATTCTAATTACCTAGTTATAGTCTATAGTCTACGACCTCCGACTTATTACTAACGTAATATACTTATTATTACTTAGACCACGCCCTATTATATCTACTAATATAAACCCCTTAATAGGTTTATCCCTTAAGAATAATACCGGTCGTTATACGTTAAAAGCTCTTATTTAGTATAATACCGCGTTACTTTAAGCAATATCGTAACTATTAATATGCCTATATAGTAAACTAGATTAACTAACTCTAGAGCTACTATATTGCCTTAGGATATAATACGCGAAATTATCGCCCTTTAATATAAGGTATAGTTACTTAGGAATAGAGGAGGCAACGGATAAGTTAAGGACCTTGGAGAAGCAGTTAAACTAAAATAGCTAGGACTATTCGATAGTACTTACGGCACGCTTTAAGACTTTCTTACCTAACTTAAAGCCTACTACTAGTTTTATCCTACTAAACTCTTAGACCTAGTCGAAAAGGTACTCTACGTAGGAAATTATTTATCTAGAACGGCACTCGCTTAGTTTAGACCTATTATAAGGGACTTTCTCGATAACTAACTAGCGCGATAAGATAATAAGATAGATAAAGTCTTTGCTAGTTTCTAAGGATTTAAGGAAGCTATTATAAAGGTATTCGGAATAACTAACGAGGAATAAGAAGCTAAATAGAAACTTTAAGAACTTTAATAAAAGATCTTAGTATCGGATTATACTATAAAGTTCTAATAAGTTACCTTAAAGCTTAATTAAGACGACGAACCTCTTATATTACGATTCTACGATAGGCTTAAAGAAGAAGTTAAGGACGAGCTTTATAAGGAAAATCGACCTAATAACCTCTTAGACTATATTACTATAGTAGTATAAATCGACGATAGATAGTACGCGCGACGCTAAGAAAAGAAATAAGGAAGAGGAAACTAGAACCCTTTTTATAGGAATAACTTTAACCGACGCGCTAACTATAAAAAGAAGCGCGAAACTCCTATTACCTACGCCTATATAACTAACCTAGGTAGGATAAATCTAAATATAATATAGAAAAGTAAAGGAAAGTATTTTAACTATAGGAAACTTAGATATTACTTTAAAGAATATAGATAACCTTATAAGGAGAAGAAAACCTACTAGGCACTAGCCTTAAAAGGTAAGAAATACCTAAATGCTACTAATAGATAGGAACTAAAGTATAAACTCCTTAGTTAGACTATATACTACGACGATAAGTATACGGTATACTTAAGCGATAAGAACGGTACTAGATAGTTCTTAAAGCCCTTAAAGAAGACCCTTATAATAGTATAATAAAGGGATCCTAAAATATAGAAATAAGTTAAATTTATAGAACTAGAATACCCTTATCTTAAAGGAGTCTCTTAAGACTAGATTAAGAAAAACGGTAAATAATTCTAGGAGGATATATAAAATAAAGATCGATAATAATAACGGGTAGTCTATAAGTAATATAATAAAGAAGATATAGATATAGCCCTTATACTTATAAAACTTAGATAACTACTTAAAGAGGAATAACGAAGTATCGACGATATAAGCTTTAAAGAATAAGAAATACTTAGAGAAACGGAAGATAAGAACGAACTTATACTACTACCCTCGCTACTAAGGGAAAACGCTATAATTAGAGAATACGCTCTATACTTTAAAGAATTTAAAGAAATACTTAAAATTAGAACCTAATAAATACCTTAAATTCTTATAGAAAACTAATAAGCTATATTAATTCGGTATTAACCGGTACTATATAAAAGAGACTACGCTATAGCTATTACTATAGTCGATACCTTTATAGCTTTATAACGAGAATAGTAACTATAAGGAGAATTTAGAAATAATCTATAAATACTACTTACTTATAAGCACTATAAGTATATTTTATAGATATTATATATCTACCTAGATTATATAATATACTTTTAGATAAAGGTACGATATAATACCTTCTTAGTTAAATTTAAAGGATAAGTACTTTTAAAACCCTACTTAAGTATAGAACTAGACTACTAGAAAATCGATTAACGCTACCTAAACGACTAAGTTATATTATTAGAACCTAATTATAGTACGCTACTTAAATACCGCGATAATTATAGCTTATTAACGAGATATCTTTTAGAGATATATAAAATCTATAAACACGCTAAAATAAAAGAATAGTATAGCGCTACTTGCTTTAAGGTATCCGAACTATTAATCTTTTAAAGACTTATATAACGAATTAAATATAATAAAGAAGATTATAACGAATATATATACCTAAACTATAGAGTTTATAAATACGAAAAAGTATAAGTATAGTATAAACGATATAATAGTATACTAAAAGATTATTAGTAATATATATAAAGGCTATAGGCTATATTCGACTAAGGAAGAATTAATATAAAAACACTACGTAAAAAATAAAAAGATGCTAAACGAAAACTTAACCTTTAGTACGAAAACGAATAAAATTATAAAGTATAGTATATAATTAACTATAAAGTAGTATAATATAAATAATATAGCGTTAAGAAATAAGAAATCTTTAATTAGCTATAAGAAATTAGTCTCTTAAGCCCCGATATAATACTACGCGACGAAAATATAAAGAAACGATATTAATAATAAATTAAAGAAGAATACCTAAATAAAACGAATAAAAACTAAGTAAAAAACGAGGTACGCTATCTATAAAAGGGCTATAGACTAGCACGATACGATAAGATCTAAGGACCCTATATATAGTAACGGTAAGCTATAGCGACTAAATAGTATTAGATATCTAAATCGCGGGATATTACGTATATATACTTTTAGACTATAGCGCGATAGGTAATTACGTTTTACCTAGAGTCGTTAATCGTTACCGACTTATATAGAGATATAAGATAGATCTATATAAACTTACGAATATCGAAGGAGAGGCCTTTAACTATAATAACGGAATTATTAATATAGAGATTAATTACCTCGATATTAATATCTAGGGCTACGATAAATAAGTTAACTTCGATATTATAGATATTAAAGAATATAACCTTATATTAAGACTTCTATAGCTATAGGAGAGCAACCTACTAATTAACTAGAAAACTAGCTAGCTATATTAGAACGAAGATATAAGTTTCTAGGACTAGTAGATTTAGAAGAAAGTAAAATTTTATAATAATTTAGCTACTAAATAGGATAAAAGGGATAACCGTTTAAGTAAATTATTACGGGCTTTAGTAATATAGACGAAAATAGTAACCGAACCGGCGGATATAATAAAATCGACTAATAAGACCTATATACTAACTAATATAGCTATATAACCTAGCACCCGATATAAATAGAATAAAGGATATAATATAAAGATCTAAAGAGTTATTACTACTCTAAGGAAAGACCTTAAATAAATTAATAAAGAGCTCGAGTTAAGAGAAACTAGCTCTTAAGAGAAAGAATAAACCCTATAAGATAAAATAAAGAACATCCCCTAGGAATACCGGAAATATAATAAACTCTTTAAAGAAGAACTTAAGATAGGGTTACCTAAATATAGCTAATAGGACCACGAAATTTATCTTAAGGATAGAATAACGCTAACGTTCTATAAGATCTATAACCTAAACGAAAAGCAACTATAAACGCTACGCGACTACCTCGATAAGAATCTATAAAAAGGATATATATAAATATTAATATCTAAAGTAGGCTATCTAGTTATATTTATTTTAAAGAAAAATAGTAAGCTATAACTAGTTATCGACTATAAACGCCTAAACGATATTATAATAAAGGACCGAATACTATTACCGCTTATATCGGAACTATAAGATCGACTATATAGCAAAAAATAGTTTATAGCCCTCGACCTTAAAGGCGCCTATAACTTAATACGTATAAAAAAGGGATATAAATAGATAATAGCCTTTAAAACGAAATTCGGACTATTCGAATATCTAGTAATACTATTTAGACTTATAAATATACTAGCTACCTTCTAACGGATAATTAATAATATCCTATGCAAATACTTAGATATCTTTATAGTAGTATACCTAGATAATATCCTAATCTTCTTAGATACCCTAGAAGAATATAAGGAATACGTCTATAAGGTACTCTACGTACTTTAGAATATAAAGTTACTAGTTAAACTAAAGAAAAGTAAGTTTTATATATAGGAAGTAGACTTCCTTAGATATACGATCTTACTAAGAGAGATACGTATATAATAAGATAAGATTAACTTAGTTAAAGAATAGCTAACGCTAAAGAACGTTAAGGACGTATAAAGTTTCCTAGGATTTATAAATTACTACTAACGATTTATTAAAGATTTCGGAAAAATTATAGTACTACTATATAACTTAACGAAGAAGGAAAAAGAATTTATATAGGACGATAAAGCTAACGAAGCTTTTAAATATATTAAAACTACGATTACGTAAGAACTAGTCTTAACTACCTTTAATCTAAAACGATAAATCGAACTTAAAACTAATATATTAGACTTTACTTTAGGAGTATAAATCGGATAAAAAGATAATAAAGGAAGACTATAACTAATTATATTCTACTCGAAAAAGCTATATAGCGTAGAACTTAATTACCCTATCTATAATAAAGAATTCCTCGTAATTATTTAAGCTTTTAAGGAATTTCGATACTACCTTCTTAGAAGTAAATATAAAGTTAAGGTCTATATAGATTATAAGAATATCTTATATTTTATAACGACGTAATAGTTAAACGGACGATAGATCTAATAGGCCGAATATTTATCGGAATTCGACTATAAAATAATCTATAGAAAAGGAATAGAAAACGGTCGAGCTAATGCCCTTAGTCGACGAAGTAACTACGATATAAGAGCACCTATAGCGAAAGGATAGCTCCTAGAAATTAATAAAAACGGGAACTACTAGCAACGATAGCTAAATATAATATTTAAAGTATAACCCGATAACTTAATATACTAAAAGATCCTAAAATAGATAAAAGAATACGAAGCACTAAACGGATACGATATAGGATATTTAGAAGTTTTAATATATAAAAATAAAATCTAGATACTACTAAAATTATAAGATAAAGTTATATAAGATATATACGAATATTTAATATATAGATACTAAGGAATCTAAAGAATAATAGAAGGGATTAAACGATAATATAACTTCCTATAGCTTAAGGAAGTAGTACGATAAGTTATTAAAGAATACGAACTTTACGTATAAAGTAAAGCTAAACGATATCAACTATATAGAGAATTATAACCGCTACTAGTACTAGAGAAACTATAGGATTTAATAGCTTTCGACTATATTATAAAGCTACTACCGTTAAAAGAACCTATAACTAACGTTAAGTACGATAGTATATTCGTTATTACCGATAGATTAACGAAGTATAGATACTTTTTACTATATAAAGAAGTAAGTAATATAAAAGAGCTAGTATATATATTCCTACGAATAATTATTAGTAATTATAGACTACTAAATAAGATTATCTCTAATAGAGGAAGTATATTTATAGCTAAGTTTTAGTAAGCTCTTATAGTATAATTAAGGACGAAAATATAAGCTTAGTATAGCTTATTACCTATAAATAGATAGATAAATAGAACGACTTAACTAAACGCTTAAATAATATTTACGATACTATATTAGCTATAAATAAAACGATTAAGTTAAATAGCTACTAATGTCGCGAAGCGTGGCCTGATTTCGCAGTTCTCGGAGATATCCCTTAGCACGAGGGACCTAGGAAGCTGAAAAACAGGTTTTAAGGAAGGAGCTAAAAGGAGGTGCAGAGAGGAGGGTGGGGGCAAGAGGGGAAGTAGAAGTCGCGATAGCTTCCTATAGAGGTGGCGAGAGATAAGACGGATGTGCCGGCAACGGCTAGAAAAGAGGGGAAAAACCGGCAAAAAGCTCGGTAGTCGAAAGGACATTAGTGGCTTCTTTAAGCAGGATCTTCTATATTAATTGATATGCTAGACGGGTATAAAGAAGGGCGTTAGATAGAGGAAAGAAGGAGAATTAAGGCAATATAATGATCACTCCCCTGCCGCAATTGCTGCTCCCGCAAGAATCAAATCTCTCTGCCCTGCCTGTCTAACCCCTTACTTCTAATTTCACCTTCGTGCATTTTTATGCACTTCTCGCATTTCTCTTCGCGAGAGTTATAAGCCCGGGAGGAATAGAATTCCTATACCTTCCGGCTGCTGCAAAAGGCACCTTCTTATATCCTTTTACCCCTCTTACTAGAAAAGCCGATTTTTAACCGACTTTTCTGCCCCCCCTCTTCCGCAACGATGTCGAAAAACGACTCTGCTACCCCTACGGTCCGTAGGACGATTCTTGCAGAGCCCTAAGATTAGGATAAGTGGGTAAAGGAGCTACGGGCTCGTGTAGATAGAACTATCCACAATTTGGTCTTCTCTGACAAGCAGGACCCTCTCGAGCCCCCTCTTCGTCCTAGGGCAACGGAATTTACAGAGGGAGCTTCCCTCTTCTCCGAGCTAACCTCTGCATAATAGAGAGCTTTTTCTGCTGCCTTAGGTAACTACGAGAGTTACCGTAAGGAATACCTTTACGAGACGAAGTTGCTAACTGCTGTACGCACGGCGATAACGGAATCCGTTAGTGCCGCAAAGCTAATTACTCTTCGAGAAGAAGAGACTCCTAGGCAGTGGCTTTTAAAGCTCGAGACCTCGATAGCTCCTCGAGGGGCTATATAATAACTGTATTAGGAAGACCCATACGGCCTACCTAGGAGCCTTTTCTGCTAGGAACCTGCTAGCTTCTTCGTGGCTAGCTAAGTAGGAAGAAATCCTCGAGGAAGCTAACCAATACTTCCTTATAGAAGCTCTTTCGGCCAGTGGCTACGGATATATCTCTGCTAATAAAGCCTATTAGTAACGGTTACTCGACTATCTTTCGAGAGGCTAGCGGGAACTAGACGAAGAGGCTGCCAGAGTACAACAGCAAGCAGTCTTGTTCCTTCGTGGCTAGCACTCGACCTAGACGGCTCGACCTGCTGCCCCTGCAGCTGCTGCAGCCCCTGTTGCTGCGGCTCCCGCTGCTGCTGCTGCGGCTGTTGCTCCTTCGGCTCCTCCTCCCTCGAGAGCATTAACACCGTTATCAACGGCTGCCCTAGGCCCGGCCCCGGCTCCGCCTCTTGCTCCGGGCCCGGCCCCGGTCCCGTTAGTTAGACCGGCCCGACTAGTCCCCTAATAGACCTTTTAGTCCGTTAGTCGAAAAATCAGGGAACTAGTCGAAATCGAACCTCTTCGTCAAAATCAGCAATAAGGGGTAAAAAGGGGAGGTTTTTAAGCAGACCTTCCGGATCGGGACGAGGATTCCTCGAAGAAACAGAAGACCAGACGACGAAACGGCTGCCTAGCATGCAAATCCCTAGGCCATCGATTATCACAATGCTAGCAGGTCTTCGAGGAAAACCGACCTAAAGGATTCAACCCTTTAAAGAGGCTATAAGAAACGATACAACAGTCTCTTAAGGAGGACCCCTCGTTATAGAAGAAGATAGACGAGATTCGGGTTGCTAAGAAATAGCAACTAACGCCGCTGCCCTTATTCGAGCCGTAAATTCGAGGAAAAATCGTTAGTATAGCAAATCCGGCATTCGTCTTCCCTACGGATCAGCAAGACCAACCGTTAGGACCCTCCGATTATCCCCTACGAAAATCAGCTATCCTTAACTCCGGTGCTTCCCTCGACATCTGCAATATACTCTCACGATTCCGGTCCTTTAAGAAGGCACGGAGGGAATACCTTATTGCCGGGGAATTAACCGTACGGATAGAGGGGTACGGAAGGGTAAATTTCACGATAAAATTACCTAACGGATCTATACGAATTCTTCGACGAAAAAGGGTAGCTTTTTGCCCTCGATTTTCAACGAGCCTGATTTCCTTCCGCCTTCTTCGAAAGGAAGGAATCTTCTAGGATACGACGTCTAAGCCTACGAGGCTAGTCCAGAAGAATCAGACCATCGGGCTTATCGAGGAAAAATTCGGTCAATTTATTCTCGAATTCCGACCTATCCCTAGGAAGGAACCTCTCGAGAAGTCAGCTTTCCCTGCTAGGAGGAATAGGTCTACCACAAAGGACCCTCTTCTAGCAGCCCAAGGAGACGGCATTCTTTAGCACGCACGACTTGGTCACCCGGGCCCCCTAGCTTTGCATAAGCTAGGCCAACAATAAGGCGTACGAATAAGGGGCCCAAAGACCGTCGAATGCGAACACTGCGGCTAAGGAAAGACTAGGAGATGAATTTCTAGACGAACGCCTTTACGGCCGGACCAGCCGTGTGAGGAAATTTAGGTCGATTAGACCGACGTCTCTAGGGATCAGGAAAGCTTCGTCAGGGTAATGTTTTTCATAGACGCTTTTTTAGGGATGGTTTTCCCCTATTTCTTACGGACCTACCTAAGTAAGCATAACTAGTCTGCCCTCCGGGACTTCGTTAACTAGATAAAATCCTACTTCGGCTACGAGGTAAAGAAGATACGGTCTAACGGAGAGCTATTTACGAAGGATATCTTAAATTGGCTTCGAAAAAGGGGCATTTTACCCCTCCCGTTAGCACCGAATACCTAGGCCTAGAACGGAGGGGCAGAAAGATCAGGGGGTGCTGTGATAGAAAGGGCCCGTACGATAAGACTTGCTGCAAGGCTTCCACACGACCTTTGGAGGGAAGTCGTTAAGACCGCCTGTTACCTTCGGAACCGGACCCTAAGGGACCCTAGGGGACTAAGGGACTATAGGGACCTAGAGACCCTTTTTAAGAACCAAGGAACAGACTGGAAATCCCCCCTCGAGCTCTTCACGAAGAAGAGGGCCTCGCTAGCCTACCTTCGTGCCTACGGCTGCAAGGCATACGCAATAACTGCCGATGCACAGCTAAAAAGGAAGAAGAAAAGAAAGCTTAATCCGAGAGCCTTTATTAGTTACCTCGTTAGTTATAATTCTACGAATATCTTCCGGATCTAGATTCCTCTTTTACGGAAGGTTATTTCGACTAGGGATATAATTTTCGACGAATCTAGCTTCTTCGACGGAAAGAGGGATCAATAGCCCCTCTTACTCTCTTAACGTTAGCTAATTTAGAAGATTTAAATCCCCCCTTCCTAACAGTCTTAAGAAGAATTCCTAGACGAGGAAACGGAAGAAGAAACCAACGTCGAAGCAGTCGAGGATAACGCCGACTTCGAAGAGGAAGCTATTAGATTAGATGATCTAGACGAAGAAGGAGACTATAGGAAAGCGGTAGAGCTAGAATACGCCTACCTACCTACGCCTCCTCCTACGTAAGAAGAAGATCTAGAAGCAGCCTTTTTAGTTAGTCTTCCCGTCTCGGCCCCTAAGGGGGTAGGAAAGGCACCTCTCTCGAAGGATTACCCGGCTGCCTTTTTATCCCTGCTTCGAGAAGCAAAGGAAGGTATAGGGCCCGATATAGATACTAAAGAAGACTAACCTCTCCCCTATTTCGATCCTTTTTCTAACTTCTACCTAACGCCAATAGAAGACGGTTCCCACGGAGCGTTCATAGCAGGCCGGCTTTTCAAGCCAGTATCAGCAAGGAAGGTACATAAAAGAGACCTCCCGGACCCACCAGCAAACCAGAAGCAGCTAGAAAAACACCCTTTTAGAGACCAGTTTTTCCAGGCCTAGAAAGACCACCTAGCCTTACACGAAGAGATAGGGTGTTTCGAAGAGGTCCTTAAGGAAAAAGCAAGAGGAAAACAGGTCCTTAGCTATAAGTAGGTCTTTATCTATAAGACTAATAAACACGGCTTCCTTTAAAAGTGCAAGGCCCGGCTAGTTATCTATAGGAATTAATAGGAAAAAGGGGATTTACCTACTAGGGCAACCACCCTAGCTAGGATGTCTTTTCGGACCCTTATAGCTATAGCAGCAGAATTCGACCTCGAGCTCGATTAGATAGATGCAGTTAACGCCTTTATTAACTGCCTACTCGAGGAAGAAGAAGTTATCTATATACGACTTCCTCCTAGTTTCCAACAGCTAGGAAAGGTTCTACGGCTTAGGAAAGCTCTATACGGACTATAAAGATCACCCCTTCTTTAGCAATAGCATTTAATAGGTTCCCTCGAAGCCCTAGGCTTTACGAAAGTCCCTTAGGAACCGTATATAATATAAAAGGGTAAAATCACGGTCTTCTTCTACGTCGACGATATTATCTAGGCCTACCCGAAAGAGGAAGAAGCTGCTGCTAGGGAGGCTATACGAGGCCTATAATAAAGGTATAAGATAACTAGGCTAGGGGAGCTAAAGTGGTTCCTAGGGATACGAATCCTTCGGAATAGGTCCTAACGGACTATCTAGCTTACCTAGGACGCCTATATCGATAAGGTCGCTTATAAATTCCTCCTTAATTCCCTCGATAAGAAGCTTCCCTCTACGCCTATATTAGACGAAGAGCTTTTGCCTAATCTGTCCTTTTAAGCTAGGGAGCAAGAGAAACACTAATATTAATAGAAGGTAGGCTCCCTGCTTTTTTTAGCTATTTCTACTAGACCGGATATCTCTTTTACGGTCTCCCGGCTAGCTAGGCATAACTAGAATCCTAGCCCTAGGCATTAAGAAGCAGTAGACAGAGCTATCCTTTATCTCTATTTAACGAGATCATATGGTCTGCGCCTAGGAGGGTAGGGAAGGAAACAAGCTGCCGAAATCTTCCTTTATTCGAGCGATTCGTCCTTTGCGGACAATTCCTTAGACAGAAAGAGCTCACAGGGGTATATTATGTCCCTTTTTAGAGGAACCATTGCTTAGAGAGCTTCGAAATAAGCTACCGTCACTACATTAAGTACGGAGGCAGAGCTACTAGCTCTTTTAGAAGCGTTAAAAGAAGCGATTTTCCTTAGCCGGCTACTAATATCGTTACGACTGCAAATTCCGTCCCCGTTAGCTATAGAATGCGATAACACGCAGACTATACGAATTCTTACGGAGGAAAACAGTAAGCTATCGACCCGGCTACGGCATATCGATATCCACTAGCATTGGTTACGCTAAGAGGTCTAAAGGGGACTTATTTCCGTCCGTTAGGTTCTAACGGCATCGATGAAAGCCGACGGTCTTACGAAGCCCCTGCTAAAGCAGAAGCTAGCTGTCTTTTTACAACAAATTAGGCTAGAAGACGTTCGAGAGAAGCTGTCCTTAGAAGCCCGCCTTAAGAGTCTACGAGAGGAGCTAATAGCACGTAGGAGGAAGGAGACGTCTGTAGCCGAAGAGAGGAATTAGGACTTGTCCTAGAGGAGGGCCCCTAGCTTAATTAGGACTTGTTCTTCTTAAAGGCCCCCTTTTTAGGGACTTGTCCTTAGAGAAGCCCCCCTTTCTTGCAGGACTTAATTTCCTCCTTAAGGCCCCTTTTCCTAAAGTAGGTCTAAAAGAGCCCGGGGCCAAAACCCGGATTTCTCGAGTAGGGGATAAGTATAGACTAAGACCTCCTCTATACGCTCACCGGCCTAGGTATTTAGCTTTACCCTTTCTATAAGGGCAGGCTATAGCTAAGGGGGTGTATCGCGAAGCGTAGCCTGATTTCGCAGTTCTCGGAGATATCCCTTAGTACGAGGGACCTAGGAAGCTGAAAAACAGGTTTTAAGGAAGGAGCTAAAAGGAGGTGTAGAGAGGAGGGTAGGGGCAAGAGGGGAAGCAGAAGTGGCGATAGCTTCCTATAGAGGTGGCGAGAGATAAGACGGATGTGCCGGCAACGGCTAGAAAAGAGGGGAAAAACCGGCAAAAGCTCGGTAGTCGAAAGGACATTAGTAGCTTCTTTAAGCAGGATCTTCTATATTAATTAAGATGCTAGACGGGTATAAAGAAGGGCGTTGGATAGAGGAAAGAAGGAGAATTAAGGCAATATAATAATCACTCCCCTGCCGCAATTGCTGCTCCCGTAAGAATCAAATCTCTCTGCCCTGCCTATCTGACCCCTTACTTCTAATTTCACCTTCGTGCATTTTCATGCACTTCTCGCATCTCTCTTCGCGAGAACTAATAACGTAACTAGCTTATAATAGCTTAGTTATAGAAATAACTAAGCTCTTACTAGTATACGCTAATTATAGATATAACCTAGAAGTATTTAAGGTTACTTAATAAAGACTATAAGCGGAACGAGCGATATTATAAGTAGATTAGCTATAAAAATTATATAAAGAAATATAATAAGAACTTTAATTTATTAGAGAACGAATGTCTACTTACTATAATCGGAAAAGATTATAGGGACTAATCTTTCGAGAGGGAGATATAGTCTACCTTATACGACGAAATATTAAAATAAAACGACTAAGTAATAAATTAGATTTTAAGAAACTTAGACCGTTTAAGGTTAAGGAAACTATTTTAAAAGTTAACTACGAACTTTCGCTACTAATAATAATACGGATATACCTAATATTTTATATCTTATTATTAGAACTAGCGCTATAAAACGCTAAACTATAGGAAAAAATCGAAGTTAACGACGATTAAGAATATAAAGTAGAATAAATACTAGATATAAGAAAATAAGGTTAGTAATAAGAATACCTTATTAAGTAGAAGGGATATAGACTAGAGGAAAATACCTAGGAACTACTTAAGCACTTAACCTACTATAGCTCTTTACTTCGATAATTTTACTAGAAGGTTTAAGAGGGATTAAAGGACTAAGATCCGTAAACTCCTTACTAATACCGAATAAGGACTAATTCGCCTCGTTAGGAACGCCTAACGATTATAAGTTATTTACTACCTAATACTTATGTATATTAAGCGTAGGCAAAACGCTATCCTCGGCATCTACTTCTTAGATACTACGACGAAATAACTCGGAACTCTTTTCCTTTATATAATTCTAAATCTTCTAGATATAAGCTAAACGATTAACGGCGATAGATATTTACGACTAAAGATTTATAAGCTATACCTAAAGCTCTAATAAGGCTTCCCTAGCTTCCTCCTCTTTAGAATATAGCCTATGCTGCTCCGCTAATAATTTAGTTACTAAAAGAAATATATTAGCTACTACGTATAGAAAGAATTAGAAGATACTTATAAGAAGAGGCTACTAAAATACTATTATAATAGGGATGACTACTAGCAATATAATTATTATAGCGCGAAGAATTTTCGGCTATCCGATAATTTATTTTCTTCGCCTTAAAGCATCGAGTGCACGGTATATCGGTAGGATCTCTACTTAAGTCGATATATTTAGTAAGAGTAGCGCGCTTAGAGGCTTTTTAGGAACGATTTTTTAGTATACGACTAGATATACTATTAGTAGTATATCCCGAAAGGATAAAGAGATAAGGAACGATATACTTACGCACGACGCGATAAGGGTATATTTATATACGGCGGCTAAGGTAGCTATAGTAGGTCTTACGGATAAGACTAAAAGGAGGGGAGATATCGTATTACGACCACGGCTACTAGGCCGCTAACGGTCGACCGCGTTAAGTACGTAATACGGTCTAACGGATAAATAGTCGGCACGACTATCTAATAAATATAGGATCGAGGGGATCGTAGAGATCTAAGTAATCTAGGATTAACGAGATTACTACGCTCTATACGATCTAACGTTAGGGATTATAGCTAGGCCTATAATCTAAGGAAAGTCTCTATAGGTATATATAGCTACCTACTTTTACTTTTTTAGATAGATAGCTCTCTAGCTTTTAATATAGATCTTTATTACGATTTATCTCTAATTTTAATTACCTAGTTATAGTCTATAGTCTACGACCTCCGACTTATTACTAACGTAATATACTTATTATTACTTAGACCACGCCCTATTATATCTACTAATATAAACCCCTTAATAGGTTTATCCCTTAGGAATAATACCGGTCGTTATAAAAAGATACTTATAAACTTACTTATTCTATCTACTACTCCTAGGGAAATCCTTTGTTTTTTACAGACTATTGCTCGCCTACTAGTAGATTAATTAGTTAGCTTTCTAGTATATTCTATAGTGCTTAAAAAGCTCTATCTATAGTATATCTTCCTAACTTAGTAGGTGGTCTGACTATAGCGTGATAGTTAACGTAAGACTATAGGTTCTAGTATAAGTAGTGGATTTAACTAGAATATTCTATGCTCTACCTATTCTCGTATCGCGGATATCTTTAGAACCGCTAGGCTAAAATAGGCAATAGGGTATCCGTTCTACTCGTAATTAACTTATGCATTTTATATATATTTTCGATATACCCCCTTAGCTATAGCCTGCCCTTATAGTAAGGGCATAGCTAATATAGCTTCGGGCTAGTAAGCGTATAAAGGAGGTTCTTAGCTCTATACTTCTCCTTTTACTCGAGGAAATCAGGGGCCCTTTCGGGTCCCTAGGCTCTTTTAGACCTACTTAAGGAAAAGGGGCCTAAAGAGGGGAAAGTCCTATAAGAAAGGGGGCCTTCTTTAAAGGGAAAAACCTAATTAAAATAGGGGGCCCTCTAAAGGGAAAAACCTCTTCCTTCTTCTTTAGCTATAGACGTTACCTTCTCGTACGGGCTATTAGCTCCTCTCGTAGACTCTTAAGGCGGGCCTCTAAGGATAGCTTCTCTCGAACGTCTTCTAGCCTTATTTACTATAAAAAGACAGCTAGCTTCTACTTTAGTAGGGGCTTCGTAAGACCGTCGGCTTTTATTAATACTATTAGAACCTAATAGACGGAAATAAGTCCCCTTTAGACCTCTTAGCGTAACTAATACTAGTAAATATCGATATACTATAGCTAGGTCGATAACTTACTATTTTCTATAAGAATTCGTATAGTCTATATATTATCGTATTCTATAGCTAATAGGGTCGGAATTTATAGTTATAGAGATATTAGTAGCCGGCTAAGGAAAATCGCTTCTTTTAACGCTTTTAAAAGAGCTAGTAGCTCTACCTCTATATTAGAAGTCGTAATAGTAGCTTACTTCGAAGCTCTCTAAGCAATAGTTCCTCTAAAAAGGGATATAATATACCCTTATAAGCTCTTTCTATCTAAAGAATTGTCTGTAAAGGACGAATCGCTCGAATAAAGGAAGATTTCGGCAGCTTATTTCCTTCCCTGCCCTCCTAGGCGCAGACTATATAATCTCGTTAAATAGAGATAAAGGATAGCTTTATCTACTACTTCTTAATGCCTAGGGCTAGGATTCTAGTTATGCCTAGCTAGCCGGGAGACTATAAAAGAGATATCCGGTCTAGTAGAAATAGCTAAAAAAAGTAAGGAGCTTACCTTCTATTAATATTAGTGTTTCTCTTACTCCCTAGCTTAAAAGGACGGATTAAGTAAAAGCTCTTTATCTAATATAGGCGTAGAGGGAAGCTTCTTATCGAGGGAATTAGGGAGGAATTTATAAGCGACCTTATCGATATAGGCGTCCTAGGTAAGCTAGATAGTCTATTAGGACCTATTCCGAAGGATTCGTATCCCTAGGAACTACTTTAGCTCCCCTAGCCTAGTTATCTTATACCTTTATTATAGGCCTCGTATAGCCTCCCTAGTAATAGCTTCTTCCTCTTTTAAGTAAGCCTAGATAATATTATCGACGTAAAAGAAGACCGTGATTTTACCCTTCTATATTATATATAGTTCCTAAGGGACTTTCGTAAAGCCTAAGGCTTCGAGGGAACCTATTAAATGCTGCTATTGCTAAAGAAGGGGTGATCTTTATAGTCTATATAGAGCTTTCCTAAGCCGTAGAACCTTTCCTAGCTATTAAAAGCCTAGTAGAAGGCATATATAGATAACTTTTTCTTCCTTAAGTAGGTAGTTAATAAAAGCGTTAACTATATCTATCTAATCGAGCTCGAGGTCGAATTCTACTACTATAGCTATAAGGGTCTAAAAAGATATCCTTACTAAGGTAGTTGCCCTAGTAGGTAAATCCCCTTTTTCCTACTAGTTCCTATAAATAACTAGCTAGGCTTTATACTTTTATAGGAAGCTATGTTTATTAGTCTTATAGATAAAGACCTACTTATAGCTAAGGACCTATTTTCCTCTTACTTTTTCCTTAAGGACCTCTTCGAAAGACCCTATCTCTTCGTATAAGGCTAGGTAGTCTTTCTAGGCCTAGAAAAACTAGTCTCTACAGGGGTGTCTTTCTAGCTACTTTTAGTTTACTAGTAGGTCCGGGAGGTCTCTTTTGTATACCTTCCTTACTAATATTAGCTTAAATAGCCGGCCTACTATAAACGCTCTATAGGAACCGTCTTCTATTAGCGTTAGGTAGAAGTCGGAAAATCGGTCGAAATAAGGGAGAACTAGTCTTCTTTTATATCGGGCCCTATACCTTCCTTTTCTTCTTAAAGTAGGGATAAAAAAGCAGCCGGGTAATCCTTTAAGAGAGATGCCTTTCCTACCCCCTTAAGGGTCGAGACGGGAAGACTAATAGAGAAAGCTACTTCTAGATCTTCTTCTTATTCCGTAAGAGGAGGCATTAAGAGGCAGGCGTATTCTAGCTCTACCGCTTTCCTATAGTCTCCTTCTTCGTCTAGATTATCTAATCTAGCAGCTTCCTCTTCTTCTTCGAAGTCGGCGGTATCCTCGACTACTTTAACGTCGGTTTCTTCTTTTATTTCCTCGTCTAGGGCCTCTTCTTAAGACTGTTAGGACGGGGGAATTTAGATCTTCTAAATTAGCTAACGTTATAAGAGTAAGAGGGGCTATTAATCCCTCTTTCTATCGAAGAAGCTAGATTCGTCGAAAATTATATCCCTAGTCGAAATAACCTTCTATAGAAGAGGAATCTAGATCCGGAAGATATTCGTAGAATTATAACTAACGAGGTAACTAATAAAGGCTCTAGGATTAAGCTTTCTTTTCTTCTTCCTTTTTAGCTATATATCGGTAGTTATTGCGTATACCTTATAGCCGTAGTCACGAAGGTAGGCTAGCGAGGCCCTCTTCTTTATAAAGAGCTCGAGGGGGGATTTCTAGTCTATTCCTTAGGTAGTCCCTCTAGGGGTCCGGTTCTATAGGTAATAGGCGGTCTTAACGACTTCCCTCTAAAGGTCGTAGGGAAGCCTTATAGTAAGTCTTATTGTACGGGCCCTTTCTATTATAGCACCCCCTAATCTTTCTACCCCTCCGTTCTAGGCCTAGGTATTCGGTACTAACGGGAGGGGTAAAATGCCCCTTTTTTAAAGCTAATTTAAGATATCCTTCGTAAATAGCTCTTCGTTAGACCGTATCTTCTTTACCTCGTAGCTAAAGTAGGATTTTATCTAGTTAATAAAGTCTAGGAGGGCAGACTAGTTATACTTACTTAAGTAGGTCTATAAGAAATAGGGGAAAACTATCCCTAAAAAAGCGTCTATAAAAAACATTACCCTAACGAAGCTTTCCTAATCCTTAGAGACGTTAGTCTAGTCGACCTAAATTTCCTTATACGGCTAGTCCGGCCGTAAAAGCGTTCGTCTAGAAATTCGTCTCCTAGTCTTTCCTTAGCCGTAGTATTCGCATTTAACGGTCTTTAGGCCCCTTATTCGTACGCCTTATTATTAGCCTAGCTTATATAAAGCTAGGGGGCCTAGGTAACTAAGTCTTACGTACTAAAGAAGACCGTCTCCTTAGGCTGCCGGAAGAGGGTCCTTTATAGTAGACCTATTCCTCTTAGTAGGGAAAGCTAACTTCTTAAGTAGTTCCTTCCTATAAATAGGTTAGAATTCGAGAATAAATTAACCGAATTTCTCCTCGATAAGCCCGATAGTCTAATTCTTCTAGACTAGCCTCGTAGGCTTAGACGTTATATCCTAGAAGATTCCTTCTTCTCGAAGAAGGCGGAAGGAAATTAAGCTCGTTAAAAATCGAGGGCAAAAAGCTACCCTTTTCCTTTAAAGAATTCGCATAGATCCGTTAGGTAATTTTATCGTAAAATTCACCCTTCTATATCCCTCTATCTATATAGTTAATTCCCCGGCAATAAGATATTCCTTCTATGCTTTCTTAAAGGACCGGAATCGTAAGAGTATATTATAGATATCGAGGGAAGTACTAGAGTTAAGGATAGCTGATTTTCGTAGGGGATAGTTAGAGGGTCCTAACGGTTAGTCTTACTAATCCGTAGGGAAGACGAATGCCGGATTTACTATACTAACGATTTTTCCTTGAATTTATAGTAGCAGCGTTAGTTACTATTTCCTAGTAACTCGAATCTCGTCTATCTTCTTCTATAACGAGGGGTCCTCCTTAAGAGACTATTATACTATTTCTCGTAGTCTCTTTAAAGGGTTAACTCCTTTAGGTCGGTTTTCCTCGAAGACCTACTAGTAGTCCTCTAGCCGATAGGGCTTTTTATATACTTAGTAGGTAGGTCGATTCCTCCTCGTTCGTTTCTTCGAGGAATCCTCGTCCTAGTCTAGAAGGTCTGCTTAAAAACCCCCCCTTTTTACCCCTTATTGCTGATTTTAACGAAGAGGTTCGATTTCGACTAGTTCCCTGATTTTTCGACTAACGGACTAAAAGGTCTATTAGGGGACTAGTTAGGCCGGTCTAACTAACGGGACCGGGGCCGGGCCCGGAGCAAGAGGCGGAGCCGGGGCCGGGCCTACGGCAGCCGTTAAAGATAGTATTAATGCTCTTAAGGGAGGAGGAGCTAAAGGAGCAATAGCCGCAATAGCAGTAGCGGGGGCCGTAGTAATAGGGGCTATAGCAGCTATAGGTCGAGCCGTCTAGGTCGAGTGCTAGCTACGAAGGAATAAGACTACTTACTATTATACTCTAGTAGCCTCTTCGTTTAGTTCCCGGCTAGCTTCTCGAAAGATAGTCGAGTAACCGTTACTAATAGGCTTTATTAATAGAGATATATCCTATAGCTACTAGCCGGAAAGAGCTTCTATAAGGAAGTATTAGTTAGCTTCCTCGAGGATCTCTTCCTACTTAGCTAGCTACGAAGAAGCTAGTAGGTTCCTAGTAGAAAAGGCTCCTAGGTATACCGTATAGGTCTTCCTAATACGGTTAGTTATATAGCCCTTCGAGGGAGCTATCGAGGTCTCGAGCTTTAAAAGCTACTACCTAGGAGTCTCTTCCTCTTAAAGAGTAATTAGCTTTATAGTACTAACGGATTCCGTTATCGCTATACGTGCAGTAGTTAGTAGCTTCGTCTTATAAAGGTATGCCTTACGGTGACTCTTATAGTTACCTAAGGTAGTAGAAAAAGCTCTTTATTATATAGAGGTTAGCTCGGGGAAGAGGGACGCTCCCTCTATAAATTCCGTTGCTCTAGGACAAAGAGGGGGCTCGAGAAGGTCCTACTTATTAAAGAAGACTAAATTATAGATAGTTCTATCTATACGAGCCCGTAGCTCCTTTACCTACTTATCCTAATCTTAGGGCTCTATAAGAATCGTCCTATAGACTATAGGGACGGTAGAGGAGTCGGTTTTCGTTATTATTATAGGGAAGGGTAGAAAAGTCGGTTAAAAATCGGCTTTTCTAGTAAGAGGGGTAAAAGGAAGCTACGAGGGATATAAGAAAGGTGCCTTTTATAGTAGCCGGAAGGTATAGGAATTTTATTCCTCCTAGGTTTATAACTCTCGTAAAGAGAGATATAAGAAGTATATAAAAAATATATAAAGGTAAAATTAAGAGTAAGGGGTCGGATAGGTAGGGCAGAGAGATTTAATTCTTACTAAAGTAGCAATTACGGTAAGGGGGTAATTATTATATTGCCTTAATTTTTCTTCTTTCCTTTATCTAACGCCCCTCTTTATACCCGTCTAGAATCTTAATTAATAAAGAAGATCCTACTTAAAGAAGCTACTAATATCCTTTTAACTACCGAGCTTTTTACTGGTTTTTTCCCCTCCTTTCTAGCCGTTACCGGTATATCTATCTTATCTCTCGCTACCTTTATATAAAGCTATCGCTACTTCTGCTTCCCCTTATACCCCTACCCTCCTTTCTATACCTCTTTTTAGCTCCTTCTTCCTTTTTCTATACCGGGTGTTTTTTAGCTTCCTTGGTCCCTCTTACTAAGGGATATCTCCGAGAACTATAAAATCAGGCCACGCTTCGCGATATCTATAGTATATAGCGACCGTTTATTATAGCCTAGCGTCTAAGTAGTTATAGATAAGGTAGAAGATTTCCCTTAAGCTTAAGAAGAATTCTTTATCGATCTTATACTTCTCCTATATATATTATGCTTATAGGGTATAGTGCTATTGTTATCTATTAAATTTTCCTAGGTTTAGGAGAGGCTTCTTATAGCTATTCTTCCTTACTACCTCCCCTTTAATTATAGGCGTCGCTGCCCCCCCTATTACCCTTAAGGGCGGTATTAAACCACCTACCCTACCCTTAGCCCCCTCTTATATACCTATTTATATCGGTTTATCTATCCTTTAGTATATCCTTTTAATCTAGCTAATTAGTTCTTATATCTATAGTTAGCTCTATATTACCTAATACCTTATCTCTACCTCTCCTACCTATAGCGAGAGTATTACTTACTTTATTATTAGCCGGGCGTCTAGCCCTCCTATTACTACTCCTTACTATCCTTAGGCCTATTCTCCCTCCTTTAGGTCGTCGGGATATCTATATTATATCCTTTTAGTTTAATCTCTTTCTAGGCTTTATAGCCTTATCTAAATAGAGCTTTAAATATATTAAGGGCTAGCGTATACTTTATATAGTAGTATAGGGCCGAATAATTATTTATCTAAAGCTAAGGAGAAAGGAGGAAAACTCTATCTTAGTCGCGATAGTTATTTATCTTCCTTAGTCCTTAGCTCGACCTATATTTAGGTACTATTTAGCCTAAGTTCGGGTTAAGCTCTGCCTATATATAGGTCTACTTTAGCCTAACTTTAATATAGTCGCTATAGTATAACCTTAGCTTTTTATAGGCGTAGCCTATAATACCTTAAAATATAATAGCTAGTATACTCTTTACTAACTCTTAGTAAGTAACTAATACTACCTTTTAGATATAAAGGCTAGGAGTAATATCTTATATAACCTCTTAAATAAAGTAGGCGAATAAGGTATAAGGGATAAGTAAGTTAGGAATTTACTAGAACTTTTAAATTTCGCGTAAAGTAATAGCTAATATTAAAATTAGTAGATAATCTAAGAAAGAAATATACTTAAGTCTTATTACGTTTAAGTAAGAAAAGATAAATAAAGACTTACTACTTAGCTTAAATCTTTATTTACGCTTAAAAATACTTACTAGCTTAACTAATTTCCTTTTACCTTTATCCTTAGTTTTCCCGCTAGTATTTATATTCTAGCTAAGGAGAGTCTTTCCGCTAGTTAGCTAGCTAAAAAACCAGCCGTATACTATAAAACTAAAAGCGAGATTACTATAAATAATTAGTATATTAATATAAGGCTATTTATATATAGATAGTATACTAACCTTAAAGACTTAGCGGCTATAAGTAAGTATATATTTATTAAAGAAGGAAAAAAAAAGTTAAGATAAAATAAGCTAGTAGTAATAAGCTTCTTAGCTAATTAAAATATAGTTATTTAGTTACGAAGATCTATTAACCTAATTAATTTCTAGTAAAAAGTAGGTTAGTATAAAGTAAAGATTTAGTCTTTATTTAGTATTAGGAATTTTTATTTTACTTTTAATACCTATATTAATACTATATATTAAACGGTAAGTTATATATCTTTTTATTTTATATAATATTCTAGCTAAAAATTTTAGATATTTTTATATTTCTTTACTCTCTTCTCTATAAATAATTAAGAGCGATAGTAATATAGTAAGAGTTCTAAAATACTCTTATTTACTTTATACTAATCTTTATACTAATCTATAATAGGCTATTTATTTAGTTTACCTTTAAAAAAAATAAAAGGTAGAAGATACCCTATTAATAAATAAAAATATAAAGAAAGTATACGATTGCGTTACTAAGATAACTAATAATAAAAAGATCTTTAAAATAGCTAAGAATATAATATATTAAGCTATTATACGATTAAGAAAGAAAGTCTAGTCCTTTATAGCCTAGATAAATATAAGTAAAGAAGAAAAGGCTACTATAATTACTAAAGACACTTATAAAATTAAAAGTAAGTAGTAAGTATTAAGTAGTAACTATAGGAGATAAATTAATCTTTATATTAATTAAAAATAATCTGGTTTTCTACTTAGTTAATAATTAAACTAAGTTAAAAAAAATACTTTACCTATTAGTATTATAGGGCGATATAATCCTTAATAAGGATACTCTTACTAAAAAGGATATTAATTAAAAGGATATTAATACTAAGATAGAGAATAAAGCTTAATAAATTAGTAAGATTATATTTTATATTAATAAAAGTAATAAGTCGCTTAAGTTTAGCGGTTAGTTTAATAATAAGTAACCTTTTTAAGGAATTAAAAAAGTACTTAAGTAAGACTAAAAGGTATTTTAATCTTCTTAACCTTAACTACTCTTATATACTAACTATTATAAAACTAAGAAGTATTAGTATTTTAATACTTTTAAAGATACTTTAGTATAGCTATTTAATTAATATTTTCTAAGCTATAAGTACTTAAAGTATACTTAACCTTAGTAGTTTAGGTAGTAAAAAGCGTTCTTTAAGAGTAATAAAAAGAGTAAGTCTTACTTTATTTTCTTTTTTATATATTTTTAAGTTAACTTATTATTAGATTTCTAGAATCCCTTTATAGCCTAAAAGTTTTTTTATATTATAAACTATTTTATTAGTTTACTTTTAGTCTTTAAACTTCTTATTAAAAGAGATATAAGAAGTATATATAAAATATATAAATATAAAAGTAAAAGTAAGGGGTTAAATAAGTAAGGTAAAGATATTTAATTCTTATAGGGGCAGTAATTATAATAAGGGAGTAATTATTATATTGCTTTTATTATCCTTCTTTCCTTTATTTAACGCCCCTTTTTATACCTATTTAGTATCTTAATTAATAAAGAAGATCCTACTTAAAGAAGCTACTAATATCCTTTTAACTACCGAGCTTTTTACTAGTTTTTCCCTTCTTTTCTAGCCGTTACTAGTATATCCGTCTTATCTCTTACTACCTTTATAGGAAGCTATCGCTACTTTTACTTCCCTTTATACCCTTACCCTTCTTTTTATACCTCTTATTAGCTCCTTCTTTTAAACCGGTTTTTTCTAGCTTCTTAGGTCCCTTATACTAAGGGAGATCTTTAAGAACTATAAAATTAAGCTATACTTCGCGATAATTATATAGCTAGCTATAAAGATTAATATTTATTAAAACCTAATTATAGCTTATATAATCCCTTAACTAAAGTTTCCTTTTATCTTAAGGAAACCTTAGTTATTATATATAGAGGGAAGTTTAATTATATATAAAAGGAAATTAAAGCTTAGGCCTATATAATAGTAGGTCTACTATAATAATAGTTCTCTTTCTTTTTTCTTTTTATATTATTACTTATATATAACTTTTAAAGCTATAGTAAGGATAATAAAAGCCTAGACTATTATTATTATTCCTTATTAGCTATAGAGCTTAGAGGCTTATAACTAATTAAGAAAAAGGTAGTTATAAAGGTAAAGATAAAGAAAAGGTTAGTTTAGTTCTTCTTAATTATATCTTTTACCCTTAAGGGCCCTAGGGCCCTTAGGTTACTCCCTTTTAAGCTATATAGCTATTCCTATATTTATTTTTACTAAAAAGGTTAAAAGGTCTTCCCTTTCTTCTTTAAAGCTATAAAGAAAAGGTAAGCTAAGGGCCTCCTTTTATCCCTTAGTAGCTTAGTAAAGTTATACTTTTTTTTATTACTTATATATAGCCTCTAAGGCTATAGTAAGGCTAGTAAGAGCCTAGGCCCCTATTAATAGTCCTAGCTAGCTATAAAGCCTAGGGGCTTATAATTAATTAAAGAAAGGGTAGCTATAAAAGTAATAATAAAAGAAAGGTTAGTTTAGTTCCTCCTATAAAGTAATCTTTCTACCTAAGGGCCTTAGGGCCCCTAGGTTACTCCTTTTTAAGCTACTTAGCTATCCTTATCTCTATTTTAGCTAAGAAAGTTAAAAGGGCTTCCCTTCCTTCCTTAGAGCTATAGAGAATAGGTAGGCTAAGGGCCCCCTTTTATCTCTTAAAGGTTTAGTAAAGGACCTCTCTTTCCCTCTTATAGTTCGGGCACCTTAAGGTAAGGTACTTAGCTATATACCTTCCTTAGCTATAGTAATAGTTATCTCGGTCTACCTTATTAGTCCTTTTTAAGAAGGAAAATAAAAAGCTAGCCTTAAGGAGGAGCTAGTAAAAGGCTAAGAGGGTTAGCCTAAGCCTTCCTATAAGGTCCTTTTCTAGGCTAAGGGCTAAGTAAGGGGTCTTTTAAATAGATATATAGTACTTACCTAGGCCCTTAGCTCTAGGGCCTTTAGCCGCCTTAGTAGCCTAGAGGCCTTTTTAATAGTCCTTAGAAGCTAACTAGACCGTTCTTTATAAGTAGCTAATAAAGACTAAAAGGGTCCCTATAAATTTATATTTAATACTATACTAAAAGAAGCTATAGCTTAGGCTTATATAATAGTTAGTCCGCTATAATAATAGTTTTATAAGTATAGGACTAAGTATATAAGCTATACGCTTAATATTAAAAGTCCTTACCTTTATCTTTATTTAAACTATATAATAATTAAAGTAAGAGGAACGTTATATAGTAGCTAATATAGCGGTCTATATAGTTAGTATAGTAGATATTAATAAGGACCTTTAAATTAAGAAGCTAAAGTCGCCCTTTAAGTTATAGTAGTAAATACTAATACGCTTTTATAATCTTTTACTATTATTTAAGTCTTAGGAAGTAAATAAACCTAACCTATATAAGCTAAGGGTAGACTATAAGGTTATCTTTATATTAATAAGAAAGGGTAGGAGCTACTTATATAATAAGCTGCTATATAGTATATTATATATAGAGCTATAAGTAATAAAGAAGACGCTAAGGGACCTCTTAAATATAGGCTTTATTTAAGTAAGTAGCTTTAAAGTAAGAGCACTAGTCCTATTTATATATAAGCTAGGAAAGAAGATATAGTATTATTATAACTATAAGGCTTTAAATATATTTATAAGGCTAGACCGCTACCTTTTATACCTAATATTAAATACGCTCTATAACCTTTTAAAGGTAAAGTAGTTTATAAAGCTAGATATAAAATAAGCGTTTTATAAGGTATAGATCTTAAAGGGTAATAAATAAAAGATAGCGTTTTATATACGCTATAGCTTATTTAAGTAGCTTATAACGCCCTTTAGCCTCTTAAAAGCGCTTATTATATTCTAGCATTATATTAATATAAAGAACGGTATTACTACTATTAATAAAGTAGCTATAATATACTCTCTTAATTATATAAGCTAATAAGTAGTATATTAATTATAGATAAATTCCTATCCTATAAAAGAAGAACTGCTTATTATTTTATATATTATTATATATTAAACGGGTTACTAGTTATTATATAATTAAGAATTAAAGGAATAAAGCTAGCTTAGAATACTAGCTAAGACCTTTTAAGAATACTAGTATAACTAACCTCTTTTAAATATAAATATTAGTAGAACTAAGATACTTCTAGCTATACTTAAGGCATTACTAAATTCCTTAGTCTTAGGGCTATATAGTAGCCTAAATTTAGTCTTAAAAGGTTCTTTATCTAGCTATAATTATCTATATAAGGCAGTATATCCGCTAGTAAATAAAGATAAAATAATTAACCTTAATACCTCTTCTTTTTATAAAGAGAGATATAAGAAGTATATATAAAATATATAAAGGTAAAGGTAAAAGTAAGGGTATAGATAAGTAAAGCAGAGATATTTAAATCTTATAAGGGTAGTAATTAAGGTAGGGGAGTAATTATTATATTACCTTAATTATCCTTCTTTCTTTTATCTAACGCTTCTTTTTATACCTATTTAGTATCTTAATTAATAAAGAAGATCCTACTTAAAGAAGCTATTAATATCCTCTTAACTACTAAGCTTTTTACTAGTTTCTCCCTTCCTTTCTAGCCGTTACTAGTATATCTATCTTATCTTTTACTACCTCTATAAGAAGCTATCGCTACTTTTACTTCCCCTTTTACCCCTACCTATTTCTTTATACCTCTTTTTAGCTCCTTCCTTAAAACCTGTTTTTTAGCTTCCTAGGTCCTTTATACTAAGGGATATCTCTAAGAACTATAAAATTAGGCTACGCTTCGCGATATACCCCCTTAGCTATAGCCTACCCTTATAGAAACGGTAAAGCTAAATACCTAGGCCGGTAAGCGTATAGAGGAGGTCTTAGTCTATACTTATCCCTTACTTAAGAAATCCGGGTTTTAGCCCTAGGCTCTTTTAAACTTAATTTAGGAAAAAGGGGCCTAAGAAGGAAATTAAGTCTTATAAAAAAGGGGGGCTTCTTTAAAGATAAGTCCTTAAAAAGGGGGCCTTTAAGAAGAATAAGTCCTAATTAAACTAGGGGCCCTCCTTTAAGATAAGTCCTAATTCCTTTCTTTAGCTATAAATATCCCCTTCCTCTTATATACTATTAGCTTCTTTTATAGACTCTTAAGGAGGGCTTTTAAGGATAGCTTCTCTTAAACGTCTTCTAGCTTAATTTACTATAAAAAGATAGCTAGCTTTTACTTTAGTAAGGGCTTTATAAGACCGTTAGCTTTTAATAATACTATTAAAACCTAATAGCCGGAAATAAGTCCCCTTTAAACCTCTTAGCGTAACTAATACTAATAGATATCGATATACTATAGCTAGGTTAATAGCTTTATGTTTTCTATAAAAATTTATATAGTTTATATATTATTATATTTTATAGTTAATAAAGTTAGGATTTATAGTTATAGAGATATTAATAGCTAGCTAAGGAAAATCGCTTCTTTTAATACTTTTAAAAGAGCTAATAGCTCTACCTTTATACTTAAAGTTATAATAGTAGCTTATTTCGAAGCTCTCTAAGAAATAGTTCCTTTAAGAAGGGATATAATATACCCTTATAAGCTCTTCCTATTTAATAAATTATCTATAAAGGATAGTTCGCTTAAATAAATAAAGATTTTAGTAGCTAGTTTCCTTTTATACCCTCTTAGGCGTAGAGTATATAATCTCGTTAAATTAAGATAAAGGATTACTTAGTCTATTACTTTATAGTACTTAGGGCTAGGATTCTAGTTATACTTAGCTAGCTAGGAGACCGTAAAAAAGATATCCGGTCTAGTAAAAATAGCTAAAAAAGGTAAGGAGCCTACCTTTTATTAATATTAGTATTTCTCTTACTCCTTAGCTTAAAAGGACGGATTAAGTAAATGCTCTTTATTTAATATAGGTATAGAGGGAAGCTTCTTATTAAGGGAATTAAGAAGGAATTTATAAGCGACCTTATCGATATAGGCGTCTTAAGTAAGCTAGATAGTTTATTAGGATATATTTTAAAGGATTTATATCCCTAAGAACTACTTTAGCTCCCTTAACTTAGTTATCTTATACCTTTTTTATAAGCCTTTTATAGCCTCCTTAGTAGTTACTTCTTTTACTTTTAAGTAAGCTTAGATAATATTATTAACGTAAAAGAAGACTATAATTTTACCCTTTTATATTATATACGGTTCCTAAGGGACTTTCTTAAAGCCTAGGGCTTTAAGGGAACCGGTTAAATACTATTACTATAAAAGGGGTAATCTTTATAGTCTATATAGAGCTTTCCTAAGCTATAGAACCTTTCCTAGCTATTAGAAACTAAGAGGAAGTTATATATAGATAACTTCTTCTTCTTTAAAAGGGCAGTTAATAAAAGCGTTAACTATATTTATTTAATCGAGCTTAAGGTCGAATTCTACTACTATAGCTATAAGGGTCTAAAAAGATATCCTTACTAAGGTAGTTGCCTTAGTAGGAAGATCCCTTTTTTCCTATTAGTTCCTATAAATAACTAGCTAGGCCTTATACTTTTAAAGGAAGCTATATTTATTAGTCTTATAGATAAAGACCTACTTATAGCTAAGGACCTATTTTCTTCTTACTTTTTCCTTATAGACCTCTTCGAAAGACCCTATCTCCTTATATAATACTAGGTAGTCTTTCTAGGCCTAGAAAAACTAGTCTTTAAAAAGGTGTTTTTCTAGCTGCTTTTAGTTTACTAGTAGGTTTAGGAGGTCTCTTTTATATACCTTACTTACTAATATTAGCTTAAAATACCAGCTTACTATAAACGCTTTATAGGAAGCGTCTTCTATTAGCGTTAGATAGAAGTCGGAAAAATAATCGAAATAAGGGAGAAATTAGTCTTCTTTTATATCGGGCCCTATACCTTCCTTTACTTCTTAAAGTAAGGATAAAAAGGTAGCTAGGTAATCCTTTAAGAGAGGTGCCTTTCCTACCCTCTTAGGGGTTAAGATAGAAAGACTAACTAAAAAAACTGCTTTTAGATCTTCTTCTTATATAAGAGGAGGTATAGGAAGGTAGGCGTATTCTAGCTCTACCGCTTTCCTATAGTCTCCTTCTTTATCTAGATTATCTAATCTAGTAGCTTCCTCTTCTTTAAAGTTAGCGTTATCCTCGACTACTTTAACGTTAGTTTCTTCTTCCGTTTCCTTATCTAGGACCTCTTCTTAAGACTATTAGGAAGGGGGGATTTAGACTATCTAAATTAGCTAACGTTATAAGAGTAAGAGGGGCTATTAATCCCTCTTTCTATTAAAGAAGCTAGATTTATTAAAAATTATATCCTTAATCGAAATAACCTTTTATAGAAAAGGCATCTAGATCTAAAAGATATTTATAGAATTATAACTAATAAGGTAATTAATAAAGGCTCTAGGATTAATCTTTCTTTTCTTTTTCCTTTTTAGCTATATAATAATAGTTATAGTATATATCTTATAGCTATAAGTATAAAGGTAGGCTAGTAAGGCCCTCCTTTTTATAAAGAGCTTAAGGGGAGATTTTTAGTCTATTTCTTAGTTTGGTTTCCTAGGGTCCTTAAGGTCCTTAAGGGTCCGGTTCTAAAAGTAATAAGCGGTCTTAACGACTTCCCTTTAAAGGTTATAGGGAAGCTTTATAATAAGTCTTATTATATAGGCCCTTTCTATTATAGTACCCCCTAATCTTTCTACCCCTCCGTTCTAGGCCTAGGTATTTAGTGCTAATAGGAGGGGTAAAATGCCCCTCTTTTAAAGCTAATTTAAGATATCCTTTATAAATAGCTCTCTATTAAACTATATCTTCTTTAGCTTATAGCTAAAGTAGGATTTTATCTAGTTAATAAAGTCTTAGAGGGTAGACTAGTTATACTTACTTAGGTAGGTCTATAAGAAATAAGGGAAAACTATCCCTAAAAAAGCGTCTATAAAAAATATTACCTTAATAAAGCTTTCTTAATCCTTAGAGACGTTAGTTTAGTCGACCTAAATTTCCTTATATAGCTAGTTTAGCTATAAAGGGGTTCGTCTAGAAATTCGTCTCTTAGTCTTTCCTTAGCTATAGTATTTATATTCGATGGTCTTTAAGCCCCTTATTTATACGCCTTATTATTAGCCTAGCTTATATAAAGCTATAGGGCCTAGGTAACTAAGTTATACGTATTAAAGAAGACTATCTCCTTAGGCTATTAAAAGAAGGTCCTTTATAGTAGACCTATTCCTCCTAGTAAGGAAAGCTAACTTCTTAAGTAATTCCTTCCTAAGGATAGCTCGGAATTAAAGAATAAATTAACTGAATTTTTCCTTAATAAGCCTAATAGTCTTATTCTTCTAAACTAGCCTTATAGGCTTAAACGTTATATCCTAGAAGATTCCTTCCTCTTAAAGAAAGCGGAAGGAAATTAAGCTCGTTAAAAATTAAGGGTAAAAAGCTACCCCTTTTCGTCGAAGAATTTATATAGTCCTATTAGGTAATTCTATCGTAAAATTTACCCTTCTATATCCCTTTATCTATATAGTTAATTCCCTAGTAATAAGGTATTCCCTCTATACCTTTTAAAGGACTAAAATCGTAAGAGTATATTATAGATATTAAGGGAATTACTAAAGTTAAGTATAGCTTATTTTTATAGGTAATAATTAAAGGGTCTTAATAGGTAGTCTTATTAATCTATAGGGAAGATAAATACTAGATTTACTATACTAATAATTCTTCCTTAAATTTACGGCTTAAATAAGGGTAGTAGCGTTAGTTACTATTTCTTAGTAACCTAAATCTTATCTATCTTCTTTTATAATAAGGGGTCCTCCTTAAGAGACTATTATATTATTTCTTATAGCCTCTTTAAAGGGTTAAATCCTTTAGGTCGGTTTTCCTTAAAGACCTATTAGTATTATAATAACCGATAGCCTAGGGATTTATATATAAGGTAGCTATTTCGTTTAGTCTTTTATTTCTTCGAAGAATCCTTATCTTAATTTAAAAGGTCTACTTAAAATATTACGAAGCGTAGCTTAATTTTATAGTTCTTAGAGATATCCCTTAGTAAGATAGACTAAGAAAGCTAAAAACACTTAGTATAAAAGAAAGAAAGGAGCTAAAAATAGACTAGAAATCCCCCCTTAAGCTCTTTATAAAAAAGAGGGCCTTACTAGCCTACCTTCGTACCTATAGCTATAAGGCATATATAATAACTACCGATATATAGCTAAAAAGGAAGAAGAAAAGAAAGCTTAATCCTAGAGCCTTTATTAGTTACCTCGTTAGTTATAATTCTATAAATATCTTCCGGATCTAGATTCCTTTTTTATAGAAGGTTATTATAACTAGGGATATAAATTTCGACGAATCTAGCTTCTTCGACGGAAAGAGTAATAAATAACCCCTCTAACTCTTATAACGTTAGCTAATTTAAAAGATCTAAATCCCCCCTTCCTAATAGTCTTAAGAAGAGGTCCTAGATAAGGAAATAGAAGAAGAAACCGACGTTAAAGTAGTCGAGGATAACGCCGACTTTAAAGGAGAAGAGGAAGCTGCTAGATTAGATAATCTAGATAAAGAAGGAGACTATAGGAAAGCGGTAGAGCTAGAATACGCCTACCCTCCTACGCCTCCACTTATAAAATAAGAAGAAGATCTAAAAGCAGCTTTTTTAGTTAGTCTTCCTATCTTAACCCCTAAGGGGGTAGGAAAGGTACCTCTCTTAAAGGATTACCTAGCTGCCCTTTTATCGCTACTTTAAGAAGTAAAGGAAGGTATAGGGCCCGATATAAAAGAATACTAATTTCTCCTTTATTTTAATCGTTTTTCTAACTTCTATCTAACGCTTATAGAAGACGGTTCCTATAGAGCATTTATAGTAGGCCGGCTATTTAAGCTATAGCTATTAGCAAGGAAGGTATATAAAAGAGACCTCCTAGACCTACTAGTGAACTAGAAGTAGCTAGAAAAACACCCCTTTAAAGACTAGTTTTTCTAGGCCTAGATAGACTACTTAGCCTTATATAAGGAGATAGGGTCTTTTAAAGAGGTCCTTAAGGAAAAGGTAAGAGGAAAATAGGTCCTTAGCTATAAATAGGTCTTTATCTATATAAGGAACGGTGTTCCTACTATAGATAAAGTAGCTATAATATACTCTCCCGATTATATAAGCTAATAAGTAGTATATTAATTATAGATAAAATTTCATCCTATAGAGCAAGAATCGCTCGTTATTTAGCATGTTATTATGCATTAAACGGGTTGCCGGTTATCGTATAATCGGGAATCGAAGGAACAGAGCTAGCTTAGAATACTAGCTAAGACCTCTTAAGAATACCGGCACGACCAACCTCCTCTAAACACGAATATTAGTGGAACTAAGACACTTCTAGATTCACTCGAGATATCACGGAATTCCCTAGTCTTAGGGCTATACGGCAGCCTAAATCTAGTCCCGAAAGGTTCTTCCGTTTAGCTATAATTGTCTATATAAGATAGTATGTCCGCTAGTAGATAGATAGAGAATTATTAACTTTAACACCTCTTCTATATACTAATATACTACTAATAAATTCCATTGAAAATCCTACCTTATACTCCTTCTTCCCTTCTATTACGTAGTCTTACGTAATTCCTTAATTTCCTAAGATTCCGCTTTTACTTATATACCTTAAGAATCTATAAGACTAATAAATATAGCTTCCTTTAAAAGTATAAGGCCCGGCTAGGTATTTATAGGAACTAGTAGGAAAAAGGGGATCATCCTACTAAGGCAACTACCTTAGTAGGGATGTCTTTTCGGACCCTTATAGCTATAGTAGTAGAATTCGACCTCGAGCTTAATTAGATAGATATAGTTAACGCCTTTATTAACTGCCTACTTAAAGAAGAAGAAGTTATTTATATACGCCTTCTACTAAGCTTCTAATAGCTAGGAAAGGTTCTATAGCTTAGGAAAGTTCTATATAGACTACGAAGATTACCCCTTCTTTAGTAATAGTATTTAACTAGTTCCCTCGAAGCCCTAGGCTTTAAGAAAGTCCCTTAGGAACCGTATATAATAAAGAAGGGTAAAATCACGGTCTTCTTCTACGTTAACGATATTATCTAGGCCTACTAAAAAGAGGAAGAGGCTATTACTAGGGAGGCTATATAAGGCCTATAATAAAGGTATAAGATAACTAGGCTAGGGGAGCTAAAGTAGTTCCTAGGGATACGAATCCTTTAAAATAGGTCCTAACGGACTATCTAGCTTACCTAGGACGCCTATATCGATAAGGTCGCTTATAAATTCCTCCTTAATTCCCTCGATAAGAAGCTTCCCTCTATGCCTATATTAAATAAAGACCTTTTAATTAATCCGTCCTTTTAAGCTAGGGAGTAAGAGAAATACTAATATTAATAGAAGGTAGGCTCCCTGCTTTTTTTAGCTATTTCTACTAGACCGGATATCTCTTTTACGGTCTCCTAGCTAGCTAGGTATAACTAGAATCCTAGCCCTAGGCACTAAGAAGTAGTAGACTAAGCTATCCTTTATCTTTATTTAATAAGATTATATAGTCTATACTTAGGAGGGTAAGAAAGGAAGAAATTAGCTACCGAAATCTTCCTTTATTTAAGCGATTCGTCCTTTATAGATAATTCCTTAGATAGAAAGATCTTATAAGGGTATATTATATCCCTTTTTAAAGGAACTATTACTTAGAGAGCTTTAAAGTAAGCTACCGTTACTATATTAAGCATAGAGGTAGAGCTACTAGCTCTTTTAAAAGCGTTAAAGGAAGCGATTTTCCTTAAACGGCTACTTATTTCTTTACGACTATAAATTCCGTCCCCGTTAGCTATAGAATATAATAATATATAGACTATATAGATTCTTATGAAGGAAAATAGTAAGCTATCGACCTAGCTATAGTATATTAATATCTATTAGTATTAGCTATACTAAGAGGTTTAAAGGGGACTTATTTCCGTCCGTTAGGTTCTAACGGCATCGATAAAGGCTAATAGTCTTACGAAGCCCCTACTAAAGTAGAAGCTAGCTGTCTTTTTATAGTAAATTAGGCTAGAAGACTTTCGAGAAAAGCTATCCTTAAAAGCCCGCCTTAAAGAGTCTATAAGAGGAGCTAATAGTATATACGAGAAGGTAATATCTATAGCTAAAGAAAAGGAAGAGGTTTTTCCCTTTAAAGGGCCCCCTATTTTAATTAGGTTTTTCCCTTTAAAGAAGGCCCCCTTTCTTATAAGACCTTCCCCTCTTTAGGCCTATATTTCCTTAAGTAGGCCTAAAAGAGCCTAGGAACCTAAAAGGGCCCCTACTTTCCTTAAGTAAAGGGAGAAGTATAGAGCTAAGAACCTCCTCTATACGCTTACTAGCCTAAAGCTATATTAGCTATGCCCTTACTATAAGGGCAGGCTATAGCTAAGGGGGTATATCGCGAAGCGTAGCTTAATTTCGTAGTTCTTAGAGATATCCCTTAGTAAGATAGACTAAGGAAGCTAAAAACACTTAGTATAGAAGAAAGAAAGGAGCTAAAAAGAGGTATAGAAAGGAGGGTAGGGGTATAAGGGGAAGTAGAAGTAGCGATAGCTTCTTATAGAGGTAGCGAGAGATAAGACGGATATACCGGCAACGGCTAGAAAGGAGGGGAAAAACCGGTAAAAAGCTCGGTAGTTAAAAGGATATTAGTAGCTTTTTTAAGTAGGATCTTCTTTATTAATTAAGATACTAAACGGGTATAAAGAGGGGCGTTAGATAGAAGAAAGAAGGAGAATTAAGGTAATATAATAATTACTCCCCTACCTTTATTACTGCTCTTATAAGAATTAAATCTCTCTACCCTACTTATTAGACCCCTTACTTTTAATTTTACCTTCGTACATTTTTATATACTTCTTATATCTCTCTTTACGAGATAAAAACCCCCCCTTTTTACCCTTTATTACTAATTTTAATAAGGTTCGATTTCGACTAGTTCCTTAATTTTTCGACTAACGGACTAAAAGGTCTATTAAGGGACTAGTCAGGCCGGTTTAACTAACGGGACCGGGGCCGGACCTAGAGTAAGAGGCGGAGCTAGGGCCGGGCCTAGGGCAGCTATTAAAGATAGTATTAATGCTCTTAAGGGAGGAGGAGCTAAAAGGGCAATAGCTATAGTAGTAGTAGTAGGAGCCGTAGTAATAAGGGCTATAGCAGCTATAGGAGCAGTAGGTCGAGCTATTTAAGTTAAGTGCTAGCTATAAAGGAATAAGACTACTTATAATTATACTCTAGTAGCCTCTTTATTTAGTTCCTAGCTAGCCTCTTAAAAGATAGTTAAGTAACCGTTACTAATAGGCTTTATTAATAGAGATATATCCTATAGCTACTAGCTAGAAAGAGCTTTTATAAGGAAGTATTAGTTAGCTTCCTTAAGGATTTCTTCTTACTTAGCTAGCTATAAAGAAGCTAGTAAGTTCTTAGTAGAAAACGCTCCTAGGTATTATAAGGGAATATATATTATAGTACGATTAGTTAGGTAGTAGTAATAGCTAAAGGTACTACGCTATATATATTATATTCTCCTTATTATAAGACTAAAGCTTATAGGAAGAGGGATTTTTCCTCTTTAGTTAGAGTAGCGAGAGGTCTATAATATATAAGCGGGGTAAGCACGATTCCCTACTAATACGCTACTAATATATTAGTACTATATATCTAAGTACTTTATTAGCCTATACCTCTTAATAGCGCTCTTATAATTATCTCCCCTCTTATATAAACGTCTCGGCTATATCTTTAATATATATTGCTTTTACTATACTATATATATTTAGTTAAAAAGAGAGGTAGTTTTAGTTATATATCGCGCGTATACGCCTATATAAGTATACGTTAGTCTACGCTCTATAACGTTAATAGTTATTATACTAGCGGTTCCCGCTAAGTAACTATTATAGTATCGCTTATATATTAGCCGCGTAACTATAATATAAAGAGTATATATATATATCTCCTACTTTTTCTATTTTCTTTTCTTCTTTAACTCTTCTACTTACGATTACTATAGAGTTTTATACCCTTTTTTATTAATCCCTTATACCTTTTTATATTACTTTTTATTAACGATTTATTAATAATAATGCTTTTTACGGTAAAGAAGATAAAGAACTATAACGCCGATTTCCTACGTTATATATAGGAGTAGGTAGCGGCGGGTTCGCCCTTAAAGCGTAAGTAATCGGCCTAAAAGTCTTATAATAATATTAGTTCCCCTTTAGTAAAGAAAGCTAAGAAAGGTATAAGGGAATCCTAGTCTTAGGAGACTTCTAGTCTAGGACCTAACGTTAGCGAGGGTCGTGCCCCTATTACCCCGCTAAATACCCTAGCTCTAGCTATTAATAAGCCTACCTTTATAGGCTAGGAAACTTATAAGTCTATTACCCTTATTAGCGATACTAATACTAGTAAGGAGATTATACTTAGGCGCTCCTAGGTAAGTGCTAATAACCTAGCTACTTTGTCTTAATAGGGCGGCTCTAGCTAATAGGAGATCGTTACTTAGGCCGCTCCTTAAAATAAGTAGGCTAATATTAACGACAAGGCCTAGCCGAACGAGGGCTAAGACTATCCCGATACTTAGCTAAACGAGGGCTAAGATAACGATAATAGTAATAATAGAGATAGCCGCGATCTGACTTCTCCTACCGACGAACCTAAGAACGGCGGCGCTAAAAACGAGGGCACCTAGGCGGCGGTATAAGGCGGTCGCGCTCTTACGAAAAAGCGTACCTAATCTAAGGCTAAAGCCCGCCTAGTTAGGGCCTATAAGGTTATCCCTTATAAGCTCTAGTATATATATTATTTTAGGACGGTCGTTAAGGAGTATAGTACGACTAAGCTTAAGCTTATTAAGATGCTCTCGATTAGCTATATTTTCTTAGGGGTTTCCTTAACGCGCTATAAGTAGTACTATAAACGTACCGCGACCTATAACTAAGTAAGTTTCCCTTTAACTTTAAATATTACGATTAATAAGCTAATCCTTCTTAAGGCCGCTACTCTTATATCTAGTAACCGGGCTAATATAGTCGCTATTATTAAGCACCTACGTAAGCTTAATAAGCTAAAGACCGGTAATAAGGATACCGAGAATAATAGCTTAGACGCGGGCGTACTTATTTTTAAGGAGGCTAATTAGCGCTATCTCGCTATTACGGTATAGTATTTAGCTAAGGCTTTCGACGCCGCTAAGATAGCCTATTATAAGTCCTTTAAGACTATAGGTATATAGAAGTCTACTATTATAAGTTTTATCTAACCTTTTTATTAGCGACTGCTTAACGATATACTAAGTCGAGTATACTAACTATTATACGCTAATTAATAAGCGCCGCGAGCTTATTATTTGCCTTAACCCCGCGCTCTTATTTAATATCGCTTATATAAGCCCGAAGTACTAGGCCTAGGAATCCTAGTTAAAACTCCGCTTTATTAACGGCAATATAGGCTATACTTCGTAGTAATACGCCTTACTATTTACTAAGGCTAAGGTAAGTACTATGCTAATAAAGATAGGTCTTAATATAGAAGATAAGGAAGGAGCGGAGGATAGGGTAGTTCCGGTGTTTCTAGAGGTATTTAGTATAGCGGACGGGGCGCCTTAATTAGTTCCTACTATACCGGAGAAGAAGAGGGGTAGTTAGAAGTAATAGATAGGTTTTATCTTTCTTTTATTTAGCTATAACTATCCTTCTCTCCTTTATTACTAGGGCCTTAATAGTATTATAGTTTAGTTTTATTTTCCTTAATAATATTTAATAAGTAGTATAAATAGTTTTCTTTTATTCTCCTATTTTACTATTTTATATATAGTTATAAGACGTTTAAGCGTACTAATATATTAATAAGTTAGTAGCGATTTAGTAGGGATTCGTTACCGATTTAGTAGCGTCTCCCTACGCTTATAGGTTTCCCTACCTTACTTAGTCTTACGCCTCTTTTTCCCGGTTAGGCAAGTAGTATATTCTTTAATAAGGTCTTAGCTATTTGCTATATCTTTAGTATCGACCTATTAGTTATACTTAGCTAGCTATCCTTTCTATTTAATAAGGAAAAAAGTATCGCCCTTAGATCTCTTTTAGTCTTTAATCTCTTAGACTTCTTATTTACCTTTATTATCCTTTAAGTCTAGTATCGGTAGGGTTTCGCTATCTTTATAGGTGCCTTTACGCTCTTTCTATAGCTTTAAGAGACTAATATAGAAAACGTTATAAAGGTATAAGTACTTCTTAGGAAGTATAAGATAATATACTTACTTTCTAATAGCTTATAGGACCTAAAACGGTCTAATATACTTAGGTAAGAGTTTTTCTTTTTCGTCCTTAAAGTATAAGTTCTTTATTAATAATACTATAAGGTCTCTTACTTTTAATATAAGCGGTTAATACCTTAAATTATAGTATTTCGCTTACGATTTAATAGCCTTTCCCTAGTATTCCTTAAGCCTCTTTTATAGCTCTTATAGCCTAGTAACTCTTATTCTTACTTTAGGTACCCCCTTTTAAATAATATCGTCCTTAGTATTAATATAGAAGTTTAGTTAGTAACTTATTAACGCTTCGTTAGGTAATAACTTAGTTATTACATTCTTTATATTATTATATATAAATTAAGTAATATATAGGAGTAACGCTTAGTTAGTTTATTCTAAGTTAGTAAAGTATCTTAAGTAGTACTATATAGCTTAGTTTATTCGTTCTATTTACCTATTAGTTTATAAGTAAAATACCGTCGATAGCCTATATTTTACTTATAAGATAAAATAAAGATCTAACTAGAACTTACTTATAAATAAGGACCCTCTATCTAAGATAATAGCTTTTAAAGGTCTATATACTAATTTAACTTAGTAATAGAATAATTATATTAGCTCTAAAGCTATTATTATCTTAAAGATAAGAAAGAAGAGGTAATACTTAGTATATCGGTCTACGATTACTAAGATCGTATTAACGTCTCGTCTATTATACTATACTTTAAGTAGACCTATAGTAAAGTCTATTAATAATTCTTTCTATAGTTATATAGGATATAGTAATAATTATATAGTACTATAAGGGCGATGCCTCTTAGATACTATACCTTAATATACTAGGTATAACTAGATATATTTATTTATATCTTTTATTATTCTATCTTAGTAGAAGTTCCTCGCTAGTAGTTCGCTAGTATACTAGGAGCTAAAGTATCTTACTAACGGATTATTATAGAAGAGCTATATTAGCTCTTACTATAAGGCTGCTTTTAGAGGTACTATAATACGACCCTTATATAGTAGTAGTCTATCTAAGCGTACTAACTAGAAACCCTTCCCTTTTAAGAAGTCTTTAGTCTCCTTTAGCCTACTAATTACTACGTTAACTAACTAAGTATATTTTAGTAACTCTAGTAACGGTTCTAGAACTTTTACTATATAAACCTTTATATAGTAAGCCGCTTCTTTAGCGGTCTTTCTTAAGAGTAACTATTTATAACTAGCTCTCTCTTTAGCTTAATTAGCTAATCGTTTAAGTTTTATACTTAAATTATTATAGTTTTACTATAGATAAGCTTATATATTTTCCTTATATAAAGGCACTTTACTACGCTTATATTAACTTAAGGTTAAGCGTCTCTTTACCTATAAAAACGCCTTATTATTTCTTTATATAGATACGGTGTTAATAGTAGCTAGTTTTACTTATAGCTCCGGTAATAGTTTTATAAATAGGGGCTTCTCGTCTTTATATCTAGGCATTCTTAATAGCGCGTTTACTAGGTTAGATTTTCCTATATAATACTTAATCGTAAAGTCGAATAGTACTAAATATATATACTATCTTACTTACCTCCTATTTAAGAAGGTCTAGTATATAAACGTCTAAAGGTTATAGTAGTACGATAATACCTTTACTTTATACGCTACCCCTTTAACGTAATATCGCTAGTATTTAAATAACTTAATAATAGCGAAGAGTTCTTAGTCTAGAATACTATAATTTAGTTCGGCTCTAGTAAACTTCCTTAACTAAAATACGATCGGATAGTAACGCCCTTTATTATTAGGTTAAGAGATAATCCCTACTATCGCGAATTATAATATATCTATTTTAATATAAATACGTCTTTCTAGATCGTAATATCGGAGGAGTAAGGCTCCTTAAAAAGCATCCTTAAGAGCCTAAAACGCTGCCCTTTCGGTAAGGTTTAGCTCTATACTCCCTAGCTTCTTCCTATTCTTACTTCTTTTTAGTAATATAGTTAGGGGCGCTATAACTCCTAAGTACCTATATATAAATTATTAGTAAAAATTATAGAACCTAAGGAAAACCTAAATATTATAATAGGTTATAGGTTTAGGCTATTAAGCTATTACCTCTACCTATTAAAGGTCTATTAATACCTTATTAATAGATAATATGAACCTAAGGAACTTAACTAACTATTAATAGAAGATATACTTTAATAGTTTTATATAGAGCTTTATAGCCCTTAGCCTTTCTATTACTTATCCTAAGTATTTAGTATATTCTTCTCTTATTTTAGAGTATATAAGGATATCGTTAAGGTAGACTATATAGATTATATCTATAAGCCCCTTAAGCGCTTAATAGATATAGCTTTAAAACGTAGCTAGTACGTTAGTAAGTCTAAAGGGTATTACTAGGTATTCGAAATATCTATAATATATTCGGAAAGCGGTCTTTTATTTATCTCCTTCTTAAATTTAAATACGTTAATATATATTCTATATATTAATCTTAGAAAAATACTTAGCTCCTTAATAGCGGTTAATAATCTCCGAAATAAGGGGTAAAGGGTACTAATTCTTTTATATAACCTAGTTAAGTCCTTAGTAGTCTATATATAGCTATAAGGTACTATCCTTTTTTAGAACGAAAAGGATAAGCGCCTTAGCTAGGCTCTTTAACTCTTAGATTATTTTCCTTCTTATCGCGTCTTAGATCTAGTCGCGTAATACTTAGAGTTCTTTTTACGATAAAGGGTAAATCGGTCTATAAGGGGGTTCTATATTAAGAATTTAATTAATTAAGTAATCTATTCCCTTTCTAGCTAGTAATAAGTTAGATTTATTAGCTAAGAAAGTATCTTTAAACTAGTAGAGAGTTAGTAGGATTTCGGCCTATTCTTCCTATAAAATCCCTTTATCTTTATCTTTATCTAGTAGCGGGATTAGCTTAAGATTAAGTACTATTATATATACCCTTACCTCGTTCCTATATTTTAAAGGAATCTATAGGGATTCTATAGGGTTTCGCTACTTAGTTAATACTTAAACTACTACTATCGTTTCTATAGGATAATATAAATACGTTTATCCTCTAAGCTAGTAACTAATAAAAAGATTAATACCTAATTATTTAGCGTTAACTTATTAGTACTAATATAGAAATAAGTAATTATCTTTTCGGTGCCTCTTATATCTATTATTTAGAGCGGTACTAACTATACTTTATACTCCCTTACCCTACTATTACTAAGCCTTAATAACTTAGGGTATAATAGCGCTACTTATAGTAATCCTTACTATTAAGTAAAGTATATATTTATAAGGTTAACGGTACTATAAGTATCTAAGTATATAGGGACTTTAGTAGGGTTTCGCCTTAATATCGTTATAAGAGTTTTAAGTAACTATCCTATAAGTATTAAGTTTACTAAGGGAAAGGCGTTTACCTTAATATCTTACCTTTTCCTTATTTTACGGTATTAAGTTTAAGAGTCTTTACTAGGGTTTCTACCTTTAAAGAATTAGTATATTTTATAGATAGGTGTCCTAGCTTATTATATTAGAAATATATAATTCTTAATTAAGTAAAAGATCGTCTTCCTTAATAATGTCCCTTTATTTAGCCCTTAGTAGGTATATCGCTAGCTTATTAGTTATCCGTTAAATTAATAGTATTTCCTTAACGATTCGGCCTAGCTTATCGGCCTCTTTAATTTCTTCCCCTATATATACCGCCTTAGGGTATAGCACTACTTCTATTCCTAGTTCCTCTAAAAGTAAAAGTAGTATTAGTACGTCGCCTCTTATTAGTAGTAGTATCCTAATATCGTTAGGCGACTTATATAAGCTCTTCCCGTTAATAGGTATAAATAGGTATCGAATAAAGGTTAATTTAGTCTTAAAGTTATAGCTCTAGCTTAGCAAAAAACATAAGAGTATATACCTTTTTTAATAAGCGTTTAAAATACCTCTCTAAGGAGTTAAGGTATAAGTTAAACTCTAAGGGGGACTAGCCTTCTCGTTAGCGAGCCTCCTTTAATTACGTCGCTAATAGTATCTCCTTATTTATAGTATCCTTAATTAAGATAAGTATCTATTTTTTAAAGTATACTTAATCTATACTATATTTAGTTCGGTTAATCGGCGTTTATTCTTTAAGGTATTGGCGCTATCTCGCTTTATAGTCGCTATATATATAATCTACTATATAGAGGATCTTTATTTCGTCGCGATAAAAGCGTTTAAGCGCTGCCCTAAAGGCATCCTTTAGATCGTAAGTCTAGTTTAAACGTTTCTATATATTAGTAGGTTAAGATAATTAAGCGATATTTTTAATCTTAACCTCGCTACCGCGACTACTATCTAATTTAAGGGAGTAAGACCGTCGACGCTTTCTTAAATAGATAGCGATAGCGCTAGCACGTTTAGTAATTTCCTCCTTTAATTATATAATATAGTCTTATAGGCGTTTCGTCTCCTCTAGCTCCTTAATACGCGCTTATAGGGCTATAAGCTTTTCTTTACGAGTCGATAGTCTTATACTTATAGGTAGCGATATCTTTAATATAGTTAAAATATTATCCGTAATAAGGGTCTATTCTAAGGATATATCTTTTAGTTTTTCGTCTTCTAAGTAGATACCTAATATATATAACGAAGAGGCCTTAACTAGTTAACTACTACGTCGCGCTATAGGAGCGTTACGTAGTCTTCTCTAAGTAGCTATCTTTACTAGGTAACTAAAAAAGGAAGCTTTAAAAATTATAAGGGAATATATATTACGGTATAATTAGTTAGGTAGTAGAGATAGCTAAAGGTACTACGCTATATATATTATATTCTCCTTATTATAAAACTAAAGCTTATAGGAAGAGGGATTTTTCCTTTTTAGTTAGAGTAGTAAGAGGTCTATAATATATAAGTAGGGTAGGTATAATTCCCTACTAATACCCTACTAATATATTAGTACTATATATCTAAGTACTTTATTAGCCTATACCTCTTAGTAGCGCTCTTATAAGTATACTATATAGGTCTTCTTAATACGGTTAGTTATATAGCCCTTTAAGGGAGCTATTAAGGTCTTAAGCTTTAAAAGCTACTACCTAAGAGTGTCTTCCTCTTAAAAAGAGATTAGCTTTATAGTACTAATAGATTCCGTTATTACTATATAAGTAGTAGTTAGTAGCTTTATCTTATAAAGGTATTCCTTTTAATAACCCTTATAGTTACCTAAGGTAGTAGAAAAAGCTCTTTATTATATAGAGGTTAGCTCGGAGAAGAAGGAAGCTCCTTTTATAAATTCCGTTGCCTTAAGATAAAGAGGGGGCTTAAGAGGGTCCTACTTATTAAAGAAGACTAAATTATAAATAGTTTTATTTATAGAGCCTTTAGCTCCTTTACCTACTTATCTTAATCTTAGGGCTTTATAAGAATCGTCTTATAGACTATAGGGGCGGTAGAGGAATCGTTTTTCGATATCCTTATAAAAGAAGGGGGTAGAAAAGTTAGTTAAAAATCGGCTTTTCTAGTAAGAAGGGTAAAAGGGAGCTACGAGGGATATAAGAAAGGTGCTTTTTATAGTAGCTAGAAGGTATAGGAATTCTATTCCTCTTAGGCTTATAACTCTTATAAAGAGAGATATAAGAAGTATATATAAAATATATTAAGGTAAAAGTAAAAGTAAGGGGATAGATAGGCTAGGTAGAGATATTTAAATCTTATAAGAGTAGTAATTAAGGTAAGGGAGTAATTATTATATTACTTTAATTATCCTTCTTTCCTTTATCTAACGCCCCTCTTTATACCTATCTAATATCTTAATTAATAAAGAAGATCCTACTTAAAGAAGCTATTAATATCCTCTTAACTACTAAGCTTTTTACTAGTTTCTCCCTTCCTTTCTAGCCGTTACCGGTATATCCGTCTTATCTTTCGCTACCTCTATAGGAAGCTATCGCTACTTTTACTTCCCTTCTTACCCCTACCCTCCTCTCTATACCTCCTTTTAGCTCCTTCCTTAAAACCTATTTTTTAGCTTCCTAGGTCCCTTATACTAAGGGATATCTCTAAGAACTACGAAATTAAGCTATACTTCGCGATACTTCTATATATTAATATACTACTAATAAATTTCGTTAAAAGTCCTACTTATACTCCTTCTTCCTTTTTATTATATAGTCTTATATAATCTCTTAATTTCCTAAAATTCCGCTTTTACCTATATACCTTAAAAGATTATAAGCTTAGCTTACTCCTTTTAAGCTAGGAAATTAACTACTTATACCTTTAAAATTACTTATTAAAATATCTTAATAAAATTCCTTTCGAAACTCCCCTTAATAACTTCTTTTACCTTCCTATACTCTTTAACTTATATTTAGACTTCTCGATCCCTATAAATAAAATAATACTAAATTTATATAAAATAAGTATAAAAGAATTAAATTCTTTAGACTTAAGGGAAATTTAAGTTATACTTTTTAAACTATAAGGATAAGAGCTATCCTTACTAAGGAAAAGCTTATCGCTACCTTAAAGTAAGAAAATTATATAAAGACTATAGAAGCTTTATCTTAGATTTTTCTTTAAGTTAAAGATAGCCCTTTAATATAGATTAAGTATTTAATAAATACTAAAGCTACTTAAGATAAGCTTATTAAACTATTTACTTATAAAGTAGCTCTTTAATCTTAGTCCCTTAAACTTTAATTTAAAGAAATACCTTTATAAAGTAAAGAAAATCTATACGGATTTAAAATCCTATAATATAAAAATTCTAGAAGTTATCCTTATAGTATAGATTCTTAATTACTTTAATAAGGAATTTAAAAGCTATATTATAAATATTATATAGAGCGTTAAGTATAATTCTATAGCGTTTATCTTTAAATCCCTTATAGCTAGTCTTTTAAATAAAGCTTAAAGAATAAAGGATATAGATAAATCTTTAAAGAAAGCCTTCTTAATATAAAGGAAGCCTTAGAAATCCTATAGATATTCTATAGATACTCCTTATTATAAGGAATCTAAAAGACTAAGGTATCTTATAGTAAATTACTATAAATTATACCTAAATAAAGCTGCTACTTATTAGGTTTTAAATAAAGGAAAAAAAGGATTATAAGACTTAAATTTCTAAAAGAGAAAATCTTTTTCTTCTTTTTCTTTTTTTTCTTTTAAGAAGAAATCCCTTTTTAGTACTATTTCTACTACTAATAAAAGAAGGAAGGCTTAAATTACTAAGCTAAAGTCTAATTTAAATAATAGTAATAAGGTCTTAAATATAGCTTTATAAGAAGAAAATATAGACCTAGATATCGACCTTATAAACCTATTTAAGGATCCGACCCCTATATATACGTCTAAGAATTTAAAGGTAATTTTAACCTTTATAAATACCCTTATAATAGAAGCTAATAAAGACTCTCTTTTAGGACCTTTAAAAGCCTTAATTCTTAGAATAAAGGAATTAGTCTTAAAGGTAAGAAAAGGAGGATTTCCTAGTTATAAAAATAAAAAGATCTTTAATTTTATTTATAATACTAAAGCTTCTAGGTATATAGTATTAAATAAGAGTTTCCTTATTAACTATAAAGAAATTAAGTTTAAAGTTTACTAGGGAAAAGCTTTTTTAATATTAGTAAAAGGAAAAGGGGACTTAGTATTTAAGTTCCTATATAGTAGAAAAAGGTATATCTTTAAGGCTACTTTTATATACCTAAATTAAGGGTAAATATACTATCTTAATCTTATTTTAATAATATATATACTTTAATAAGAGGGAATAAAGTCCTTTTATTATATAATAAGGATAAGGTCCTTCCTAAAGGCTTTCTTAGAAATATATTATATTATATTCCTATAAAACCTTTATTAAAAAGCTAATCGATCCTTATTATATCTCTAAAATTAAAGGATATAGATTTTTATACTTAGTACTTAGGATTAAAGTATATAAATAATAGGGCTTTTTTAGAGATATTAAAAAGATATAATAAGGATATAAAAATATCTTTAAAAAGGAAAAATAAAATAATATAGTATGAAATTTCTATTAGAGCTAAAGTAATAAATATAGTTAATAAATAACCCTTATATAAGTCTTATTTCTATTTAGAAAAAGTAGTATTAAATATTTAAAGGCTAATTAAAGTGCTTACTTATATCGCAAAGTATAGCTTAATTTTATAGTTCTTAGAGATATCCCTTAATAAAGGGAACTAAGGAAGCTAAAAAATTAGTTTTAAAGAAAGAGCTAAAAAGAGGTATAAAAAGAAAGGTAAGGGTAAAAGGGGAAGTAAAAGTAGCGATAGCTTCTTATAAAGGTAGTAAGAGATAAGATAGATATACTAGTAATAGCTTAAAAGGAGGGGGAAAACTAGTAAAAAGCTTAGTAGTTAAAAGGATATTAGTAGCTTCTTTAAGTAGGATCTTCTTTATTAATTAAGATACTTAATAGGTATAAAGAGGGGTATTAAATAAAAGGGAAAAAAAATAACTCCCTTATTATAATTACTACTTTTAAAAGAATTAAATATCTCTACCTTACCTATCTTACCCTTTACTTTTTTTTTTACCTTTATATATTTTATATATACTTTTTATATCTTTCTTTATAAGAATTATAAGCCTAGGAGGAATAGTATTCTTATACCTTTTAGCTACTATAAAAGGCACCTTTCTTATATCCTTTATTACTTCCTTTTACCCCTCTTACTAAAAAAGCTAATTTTTAATTAACCTTTCTACCCCCTCTCTTATAATAATATTAAAAAATAACTACTCTACTACCCTTATAATCTATAAGACGATTCTTATAAAGCCCTAAGATTAAGATAAGTAGATAAAGGAACTATAGGCTTATTTAAATAAAACTATCTATAATTTAGTCTTTTATAATAAATAGGACCCTCTTAAGCCCCCTCTTTATCTTAGGGTAATAAAATTTATAAAGGGAGCTTCCCTCTTTTCTAAGCTAACCTTAATATAGTAAAGAGCTTTTTCTACTACCTTAGGTAACTATAAGAGTTACTATAAGGAATGCCTTTATAAGATAAAGCTACGAACTACTACTTATATAGTAATAATAGAATCTATTAATACTATAAAACTAATTACTCTTTAAGAAAAAGAGACTCTTAAGTAGTAGCTTTTAAAGCTCGAGACCTTAATAGCTCCCTTAAAGGGCTATATAACTAACTATATTAAGAAGTCTTATATAGCCTATCTAAGAGCCTTTTCTACTAAGAACCTACTAACTTCTTTATAGCTAGCTAAGTAAGAAGAAATCCTAAAGGAAGCTAACTAATACTTCTTAATAAAAGCTCTTTCTAGCTAGTAGCTATAAGATATATCTCTACTAATAAAGCCTATTAATAATAGTTACTTAACTATCTTTTAAGAAGCTAACTAAGAACTAAATAAAGAGGCTATTATAGTATAATAGTAAGTAGTCTTATTCCTTTATAGCTAGCACCTAACTTAGACGGTTTAACCTACTACCCCTATAGCTACTATAGCCCTTATTACTATAGCCCTTACTACTATAGCTATAGCTACTACCCTTCTAGCTCCTCCTCCCTTAAGAGCCTTAACGCTATCTTTAACTATAGCTATAGCCCTAGCCCTAGCTCCGCCTCTTACTCTAGGCCCGGCCCCGGTCCCGTTAGTTAAACTAGCTTAACTAGTCTCTTAATAGACCTTTTAGTTTATTAGTCGAAAAATTAAGGAACTAATTAAAATTAAACCTCTTTATTAAAATTAGTAATAAGGGGTAAAAAGAAGGGGTTTTTAAGTAAACCTTTTAAATTAAGATAGGGATTCCTTAAAGAAATAAAAGATTAAATTAAATAGCTGCTTAGTATATAAATCCCTAGGCTATTAGTTATTATAATACTAGTAGGTCTTTAAGGAAAACCGACTTAAAGGAGTTAACCCTTTAAAGAGGCTATAAGAAATAGTATAATAGTCTCTTAAAGAGGACCCGTTATTATAAAAGAAGATAGATAAGATTTAAGTTACTAAGAAATAGTAACTAATAACGCCGATGCTTTTATTTAAACTATAAATTTAAGGAAAAATCGTTAGTATCGTAAATCTAGCCCTTATCTTCCTTATAAATTAGTAAGACTAACTATTAAAGCCCTCTAACTATCTCCTATAAAAATTAGCTATCCTTAACTTTAATATATCCCTTAATATCTATTATATACTTTTATACTTTTAGTCCTTTAAGAAAGTATAAAGGGCATACTTTATTACTAGGAAATTAACTATATAAATAGAGGGATATAGAAGGGTAAATTTATAATATAATTACTTAATAGGTCTATATAAATTCTTCGACGAAAAAGGGTCGCTTTTTACCCTTAATTTTTAATAAGCTTAATTTCCTTTTACCTTCTTTATAAGAAAGGAATCTTTTAAGATATAACGTCTAAGCTTATAAGGCTAGTCTAAAAGAATTAAACGATTAAGCTTATCGAGGAAAGATTTAGTTAATTTATTCTTAAATTCTAACCTAGTTATAAGAAGGAACTACTTAAGAAGTTAGCTTTCTTTACTTAAAGGAAGGTAGGTTTAAAAGACCCTCTTTTAGTAGCTTATAAAGACTATCTTCTTTAGTACGTATAACTTAGTTACCTAGGCCCCCTGGCTTTATATAAGATAGGCTAATAATAAGGTATATAAATAAAGGGCCTAAAGACCGTTAAATATAAATACTATAGCTAAGGGAAGACTAAGAGACGAATTTCTAAACGAACCGTTATATAGCTAGACTTCTCGCGTAGAGAGATGCGAGAAGTGCATATAAAATACACGAAGGTAAAAGTAAAAGTAAGGGGTCGGACAGGCAGGGCAGAGATATTTGAATCTTACGGGAGCAGCAATTGCGGCAGGGGAGTGATTGTTTTATTGCCTTAATTGTCCTTCTTTCCTCTATCCAACGCCCCTCTTTATACCCTTCTAGCATCTTAATTAACAAAGAAGATCCTGCTTAAAGAAGCCACTAATGTCCTTTCGACTACCGAGCTTTTTGCCGGTTTTTCCCCTCCTTTCTAGCCGTTACCGGCACATCCGTCTTATCTCTCGCTACCTCTATAGGAAGCCATCGCCACTTCTGCTTCCCCTTATGCCCCCACCCTCCTTTCTGCACCTCTTTTCAGCTCCTTCTTCCTTCTTCTACACCGGGTGTTTTTCAGCTTCCTTGGTCCCTCTTGCTAAGGGATATCTCCGAGAACTGCGAAATCAGGCCACGCTTCGCGACACACCCCCTTAGCTATGGCCTGCCCTTATAGTAAGGGCATAGCTAATACGGCTTCGGGCTAGTGAGCGTATAGAGGAGGTTCTTAGCTCTGCACTTCTCCCTTTACTCGAGGAAAGCAGGGGCCCTTTCGGGTCCCTAGGCTCTTTTAGACCTACTTAAGGAAAAGGGGCCTAAAGAGGGGAAAGTCCTATAAGAAGGGGGCCTTCTTAGAAGGGAAAAACCTAATTAAAATAGGGGGCCCTCTAAAGGGAAAAACCTCTTCCTTTTCTTCGGCTATAGACGTTACCTTCTCGTACGTGCTATTAGCTCCTCTCGTAGACTCTTAAGGCGGGCCTCTAAGGACAGCTTCTCTCGAACGTCTTCTAGCCCTATTTGCTATAAAAAGACAGCTAGCTTTTGCTTCGGCAGGGGCTTCGTAAGACCGTCGGCTTTTATTGATGCCGTTAGAACCTAACGGACGGAAATAAGTCCCCTTTAGACCTCTTAGCGTAACCAATGCTAGTAGATATCGATATGCCGTAGCCGGGTCGACAGCTTACTATTTTCCGTAAGAATTCGTATAGTCTACGTGTTATCGCATTCTATAGCTAATAGGGTCGGAATTTACAGTCGTAGAGATATTAATAGCCGGCTAAGGAAAATCGCTTCTTTTAACGCTTCTAAAAGAGCTAGTAGCTCTGCCTCCGTACTAGAAGTCGTAACGGTGGCCTGCTTCGAAGCTCTCTAAGTAATAGTTCCTCTAAAAAGGGATATAATATACCCTTATAAGCTCTTTCTATCTAAGGAATTATCCGTAAAGGACGAATCGCTCGAATAAAGGAAGATTTCGGCAGCTTGTTTCCTTCCCTGCCCTCCTAGGCGCAGACTATATAATCTCGTTGAATAGAGATAAAGGATAGCTCTGTCTGCTGCTTCTTAATGCCTAGGGCTAGGATTCTAGTTATGCCTAGCTAGCCGGGAGACCGTAAAAGATATCCGGTTTAGTAGAAATAGCTGAAAAAGCAGGAGCCTACCTTCTATTAATATTAGTGTTTCTCTTACTCCTAGCTTAAAGGACGGATTAGGTAAAAGCTCTTCGTCTAATATAGGCGTAGAGGGAAGCTTCTTATCGAGGGAATTAAGGAGGAATTTATACGCGACCTTATCGATATAGGCGTCTTAGGTAAGCTAGATAGTCCGTTAGGACCTATTCCGAAGGATTCGTATCCCTAGGAACCACTTTAGCTCCCCTAGCCGGGTTATCTTATACCTTTATTGCAGGCCACGTATAGCCTCCCTTATAGTAGCTTCTTCCTCTTTCGGGTATGCCTAGATAATATTATCGACGTAGAAGAAGACCGTGATTTTACCCTTCTATATTATACACGGTTCCTAAGGGACTTTCTTAAAGCCTAGGGCTTCGAGGGAACCTATTAAATGCTATTGCTAAAGAAGGGGTGATCTTCGTAATCCGTATAGAGCTTTCCTAAGCCGTAGAACCTTTCCTAGCTATTAGAAGCCTAGTAGAAGGCGTATATAGATAACTTCTTCTTCCTCGAGTAGGCAGTTAATAAAGGCGTTGACTATATCTATCTAATCGAGCTCGAGGTCGAATTCTGCTGCTATAGCTATAAGGGTCCGAAATGACATCCCTGCTAGGGTAGTCGCCCTAGTAGGAAGATCCCCTTTTTCCTACTAGTTCCCGTAGATAACTAGCCGGGCTTTGCACTTTTAAAGGAAGCCGTGTTTATTAGTCTTATAGATAAAGACCCACTTATAGCTAAGGACCTATTTTCCTCTTGCTTTTTCCTTTAGGACCTCTTCGAAAGACCCTATCTCTTCGTGTAAGGCTAGGTGGTCTTTCTAGGCCTAGAAAAACTGGTCTCTAAAGGGGTGTCCTTCTAGCTGCTTCTGGTTTGCTAGTAGGTCTAGGAGGTCTCTTTTATATACCTTCCTTGCTAATATTAGCTTGAAAAGCCGGCCTGCTATAAACGCTCCGTGGGAACCGTCTTCTATTAGCGTTAGGTAGAAGTCGGAAAAACGATCGAAATAGGGGAGAAACTAGTCTTCTTTCGTATCGGGCCCTATACCTTCCTTTGCTTCTCGAAGCAGGGATAAAAAGGCAGCCGGGTAATCCTTCGAGAGAGGTGCCTTTCACACCCCCTTAGGGGTCGAGACGGGAAGACTAATAGAGAAAGCTGCTTCTAGATCTTCTTCTAGTTCTATAAGAGGAGGCGTAGGGAGGCAGGCGTATTCTAGCTCTACCGCTTTCCTATAGCCTCCTTCTTCGTCTAGATTATCTAATCTAGCAGCTTCCTCTTCTTCTTCTTCCTCGAAGTCGGCGTTATCCTTTACTACTTCGACGTCGGTTTCTTCTTCTGTTTCCTCGTCTAGGACCTCTTCTTAGGACTATTAGGAAGGGGGGATTTAAATCTTCTAAATTAGCTAACGTTAAGAGAGTAAGAGGGGCTATTAATCCCTCTTTCCGTTAAAGAAGCTAAATTCGTCGAAAATCATATCCCTAGTCGAAATAACCTTCCGTAAAAGAGGAATCTAGATCTAGAAGATATTCGTAGAATTATAACTAACGAGGTAACTAATAAAGGCTCTAGGATTAAGCTTTCTTTTCTTCTTCCTTTTTAGCTATATATCGGCAGTTATTGCGTATGCCTTATAGCCATAGGCACGAAGGTGGGCTAGCGAGGCCCTCTTCTTCGTAAAGAGCTCGAGGGGGGATTTCTAGTCTATTCCTTAGTTTAGTCCCCTAGGGTCCTTTAGGTCCCTTAGGGTCCGGTTTCGTAGGTAATAGGCGGTCTTAACGACTTCCCTCTAAAGGTCGTGTAGAAGCCTTACAGCAAGTCTTATCGTACGGGCCCTTTCTATTATAGCACCCCCTAATCTTTCTGCCCCTCCGTTCTAGGCCTAGGTATTCGGTGCTAACGGGAGGGGTAAAATGCCCCTTTTTCGAAGCTACTTTAAGATATCTTTCGTAAATAGCTCTCCGTTAGACCGTATCTTCTTTACCTCGTAGCTAAAGTAGGATTTTATCTAGTTAACGAAGTCCTAGAGGGCAGACCAGTTATGCTTGCTTAGGTAGGTCCGTAAGAAATAGGGGAAAACTATCCCTAAAAAAACGTCTATGAAAAACATTACCCTAACGAAGCTTTCCTGATCCCTAGAGACGTCGGTCTAATCGACCTAAATTTCCTTACACGGCTGGTCCGGCCGTAAAGGCGTTCGTCTAGAAATTCGTCTCCTAGTCTTTCCTTGGCCGCAGTGTTCGCATTCGACGGTCTTTAGGCCCCTTATTCGTACGCCCTATTATTGTCCTAGCTTATATAAAGCTAGGGGGCCCGGGTGACTAAGTCGTGCGTGCCAAAGAAGACCGTCTCCTTAGGCTGCCGGAAGAGGGTCCTTTAAACCTACCCTCCTTCGAGCAGGGAAAGCTAACTTCTCGAGAGATTCCTTCCTAAGGATAGGTCGGAATTCGAGAACAAATTAACCGAATTTTTCCTCGATAAGCCTAATAGTCTAATTCTTCTAGACTAGCCTCATAGGCTTAGACGTTATATCCTAGAAGATTCCTTCCTCTCGAAGTAGGCGGAAGGAAATCAGGCTCGTTAAAAATCGAGGGCAAAAAGCTACCCTTTTTCTTCGAAGAATTCGTATAGATCTATTAGGTAATTTTATCGTAAAATTCACCCTTCCGTATCCTTTTATCCGTACGGTTAATTCCCCGGCAATAAGATATTCCTTTCGTGCCTTCTTAAAGGACCGGAATCGTAAGAGTGTATTGTAGATGTCGAGGGAAGTACTAGAGTTAAGGATAGCTGATTTTCGTAGGGGATAATCGGAGGGCTCTAACGGTTGGTCTTAGCCTTATTAATCTATAGGGAAGACAAAGGCCGGATTTACTATACCAACGATTTTTCCTCGAATTTGCGGCTCGAATAGGGGCAGCGGCGTTAGTTGCTATTTCTTAGCAACCCGAATCTCGTCTATCTTCTTCTGCAACGAGGGGTCCTCCTTAAGAGACTGTTATATCGTTTCTTATAGCCTCTTTAAAGGGTTAAATCCTTTAGGTCGGTTTTCCTTAAAGACCTGCTAGTATTGTGATAATCGATAGCCTAGGGATTTGTAGGCTAGGCAGCCGTTTCGTCGTCTAGTCTTCTGTTTCTTCGAGGAATCCTCGTCCCGATCCGGAAGGTCTGCTTGAAAACCCCCCCTTTTTACCCCTTATTGCTGATTTTAACGAAGAGGTTCGATTTCGACTAGTTCCCTGATTTTTCGACTAACGGACTGAAAGGTCCATTGGGGGACTAGTCGGGCCGGTCTGACTGACGGGACCGGGGCCGGGCCCGGAGCAAGAGGCGGAGCCGGGGCCGGGCCTAGGGCAGCCGTTGATAACGGTGTTAATGCTCTCGAGGGAGGAGGAGCCGAAGGAGCAACAGCCGCAGCAGCAGCAGCAGCGGGAGCCGTAGCAATAGGGGCTGTAGGTCGAACCGTCTAGGTCGAGTGCTGGCCTCGAAGGAATAAGACTGCTTGCTGTTGTACTCTAGTAGCTTCTTCGTCTAGTTCCCGGCTAGCCTCTCGAAAGATAGTCGAGTAACCGTTACTAATAGGCTTTATTAGCAGAGATATATCCCGTAGCCACTGGCCGGAAAGAGCTTCTATAAGGAAGTATTAGTTAGCTTCCTTAAGGATTTCTTCCTACTTAGCTAGCCACGAAGAAGCTAGTAGGTTCCTAGCAGAAAAGGCTCCTAGGTAGGCCGTATAGGTCTTCCTAATACGGTCAGTTATATAGCCCCTCGAGGGAGCTATCGAGGTCTCGAGCTTTAAAAGCCACTGCCTAGGAGTCTCTTCTTCTCGAAGAGTGATTAGCTTTATAGCACTAACGGATTCCGTTATCGCTGTGCGTGCAGCAGTTAGCAACTTCGTCTCGTAAAGGTATTCCTTACGGTGACTCTCGTAGTCACCTAAGGCAGCAGAAAAAGCTCTTTGTTGTGCAGAGGTTAGCTCGGAGAAGAGGGAAGCTCCCTCTATAAATTCCGTTGCCCTAGGACGAAGAGGGGGCTCGAGAGGGTCCTGCTTGTTAGAGAAGACTAAATTGTAGATGGTTCTGTCCACACGAGCCCGTAGCTCCTTTACCCACTTATCCCAATCTTAGGGCTCTGTAAGAATCGTCCTACGGACCGTCGGGACGGCAGAGGAGTCGATTTTCGTTATTGTTGCGGGGAAAGGTAGAAAAGTCGGTTAAAAATCGGCTTTTCTAGTAAGAGGGGTAAAAGGATGCAAGAAGGTGCCTTTTATAGCAGCCGGAAGGTATAGGAATTCTATTCCTCCCGGGCTTATAACTGTTACGAAAAAGATATGGCCGCTTATTAGATTTAAGCGACAGCGTTAATTAACGTATATAGTATACGCGATAAGACTAGCTATAAAAGGAAATTTAAGTTAACTAAACTAATATCTCTAAGGATTAAGAAAGCTTTATTAAGGTAAAGTCTTTTATAAACGCTTTTTTATAGATAGTTTTCCCTTATTTCTTATAGACCTACCTAAGTAAGTATAACTAGTTTGCCCTTTAAGACTTCGTTAACTAAATAAAATCCTACTTTAGCTATAAGGTAAAGAAGATACGGTCTAATAGAGAGCTATTTATAAAGGATATCTTAAATTAGCTATAAAAAAGGTATATTTTACCCTTCCTATTAGTACTAAATACCTAGGCCTAGAACGGAGGGGTAGAAAGATTAAGGGGTACTATAATAAAAAGGGTCTATATAATAAGACTTACTATAAGGCTTCCTTATAACCTTTAAAGGGAAGTTATTAAGACTGCCTATTACTTTTAGAACTAGACCCCAAGGGACCCTAGGAGCCTAAGGGACTATAGGAGCTTAGAGACCCTTTTTATAACCTAAGGAATAAACTAGAAATCTCCCTTAAAGCTCTTTTTAAAGAAGAGGGCCTCGCTAGCCTACCTTTATACCTATAGCTATAAGGTATACGCTATAACTACTAATATATAGCTAAAAAGAAAGAAGAAAAGAAAGCTTAATCTTAAAGCCTTTATTAGTTACTTTATTAGTTATAATTCTATTAATATCTTTTAGATCTAGATTCCTTTTCTATAAAAGGTTATTTTAACTAAGGATATAATTTTTAATAAATCTAGCTTTTTTAATAGAAAGAGGGATTAATAGCCCCTCTTACTCTTATAATATTAGCTAATTTAAAAGATTTAAATCCCCCTTTCTTAATAGTCTTAAGAAGAGGTCTTAGATAAGTAAATAGAAGAAGAAACTAACGTCGAAGTAGTTAAGGATAAAGCCGACTTTAAAGAAGAGGAAGCTACTAGATTAAATAATCTAGATAAAGAAGGAGACTATAAGAAAGCGGTAGAGCTAAAATACGCTTACTTTCCTATGCCTCCTCTTATATAAAAAGAAGATTTTAAAAGTAACTTTTTTAGTTAGTCTTTCTATCTTAACCCTTAAGGGGGTAGGAAAGGTACCTCTCTTAAAGGTTTACCTAGCTGCTTTTTTATCCTTACTTTAAGAAGTAATAGAAGGTATAGGGCCCGATATAAAAGAAGACTAACCTCTTTTTTATTTCGATCGTTTTTCTAACTTTTATCTAACGCTTATAAAAGACGGTTCCTATAAAGGATTTATAGTAGGCTAGCTTTTTAAGCCTCTATTAGTAAGGAAGGTATATAAAAGAGACCTCCTAGACCTATTAGTAAGCTAAAAGTAGCTAGAAAAACACCCCTTTAAAGACTAGGTTTTCTAGGCCTAGAAAGACTACCTAGCCTTATATAAAGAGCTAGGGTCTTTTAAAGAGGCCCTTAAGGAAAAGGTAAGAGGAATATAGGTCCTTAGGTATAAGTAGGTCGTTATCTATAAAACTAATAAATATAGCTTCCTTTAAAAGTATAAGGCCTAGCTAGTTATCTATAAGAACTAGTAAGAAAAAGGGGATTTACTTACTAAGGTAACTAACTTAGTAAGGATATCTTTTTAGACCCTTATAGCTATAGTAGTAGAATTCTACCTTAAACTTATTTAAATAGATATAGTTAATGCCTTTATTAACTACCTACTTAAGGAAAAAGAAGTTATTTATATATACCTTTTACTAGGTTTCTAATAGCTAGGAAAGGTTCTATAGCTTAGGAAAGCTCTATATAAACTATAAAGATTACCCCTTCTTAGTAATAGTATTTAATAGGTTCCCTTAAAGCCCTAAGCTTTAAGAAAGTCCCTTAGGAACTATATATAATATAGAAGGGTAAAATGATAGTCTTCTTTTATATCGACGATATTATCTAGGCCTACCTAAAAGAGGAAAAAGTAATAGCTAGGGAGGCTATAAAAGGCTTATAATAAAGGTATAAGATAACTAAGCTAGTAGAGCTAAAATAGTTCCTAGGGATTCGAATCTTTTAAAATAGGTCTTAATAGAGTATCTAGCTTACCTAAGACGCCTATATCGATAAGGTTACTTATAAATTCCTCCTTAATTCTATTAATAAAAAGCTTCCCTTTATACTTATATTTAATAAAGAAGTTTTACCTAATCTATACTTTTAAGCTAAGGAGTAAGAGAAATACTAATATTAATAAAAGGTAAGCTCCTTACTTTTTTTAGCTATTTTTACTAGACTAAATATCTCTTTTATAGTCTCCTAGCTAGCTAGGTATAACTAGAATCCTAGCCCTAAGTATTAAGAAGTAGTAGATAGAGCTATCCTTTATCTTTATTTAATAAGATTATATAGTCTACGCTTAAGAAGGTAAGGAAGGAAGAAAATACCTACCGAAATCTTCTTTTATTTAAGCGAGCCGTCCTTTATAGATAATTCCTTAGATAGAAAGAGCTTATAAGGGTATATTATATCCCTTTTTAAAGGAACTATTACTTAGAGATCTTCGAAGTAAGCTACCGTTATAACTTTAAGTATAAAGGTAGAGCTACTAGCTCTTTTAAAAGCTTTAAAGGAAGTTATTTTCCTTAGCTAGCTATTAATATCTTTATAACTATAAATTCCAGCATTATTATCTATAGAATACGATAATATATAGACTATATAAAATTTAATAGAAAACGTAAAGCTATCGACCTAGCTATAGTATATCGATATCTACTAGTATTAGTTACGCTAAAAAGTCTAAAAGGGACTTATTTCCGTTTATTAAGTTCTAATAGTATTAATAAAAGCTAACGGTCTTATAAAGCCCTTACTAAAGTAGAAGCTAGCTATCTTTTTATCGTAAATTAAGCTAGACGACGTTTAAGAGAAGCTATCCTTAGAAGCCTGCCTTAAGAGTCTATAAGAGGAGCTAACGGTATATAAAAAGAAGGAGACGTTTATAGTTAAAGAGAGGAACTAGGACTTATCTTAAAGGAGGGCTCCTAGCTTAATAAGTACTTATTCTTTTTAAAGGCCCTTTTTTAGGGATTTATCCTTAGAGAAGCCCCCCTTTCTTATAGGACTTAATATCCTCCTTAAGCCCCTTTTTCCTAAAGTAGGTCTAAAAGAGCTTAGGGCTAAAACCCGGATTTCTCGAGTAAGGGATAAGTATAAACTAAGACCTCCTCTATACGCTTACTAGCCTAAGTATTTAGCTTTACCCTTTCTATAAGGGCAGGCTATAGCTAAGGGGGTGTATTACGAAGCGTAGCTTAATTTTATAGTTCTTAGAGATATCCCTTAGTATAAGGGGCTAAGGAAGCTAAAAAATAGGTTTTAAGGAAGGAGCTAAAAGGAGGAGGGTAAGGGTAAGAGGGGAAGTAAAAGTAGCGATAGCTTCTTATAGAGGTAGCGAGAGATAAGACGGATATACTAGCAACGGCTAGAAAGGAGGGGAAAAACTAATAAAAAGCTTAGTAGTTAAAAGGATATTAGTAGCTTCTTTAAGTAGGATCTTCTTTATTAATTAAGATACTAGATAGGTATAAAGAGGGGCGTTAGATAGAGGAAAGAAGGAGAATTAAGGCAATATAATAATTACTCCCTTACTATAATTACTGCCCCTATAAGAATTAAACATTTCTACCTTACCTATCCGACCCCTTACTTTTACTTTTACCTTTATATATTTTATATATACTTCTTATATCTCTTTTTATAAGAGTAGAAGATATAAAAGTAGGGGCTAAAGGGCTAAGCGTTATAGGTAGTAGGAGGGATAATATCGTTACCTTAAAAGGTAATATAAAGGTAGCTAGTATAGTAAAAGCGGTAGCGGCGGCGGTAGGCGCGGTAGTAGGGGCGCGGGTAGGAGCAGCGGTAGCGGCGGAGCTATTATCGGCCGCGGCTAGTATAGCGTCGATAAACGACTTTATATACTCTAAGAAAGAAGAGGCAAGGGAGGGGAGGTAGATATATCTATTATAAAAATTAGTATAATAAAACGCGGCTACCTACTTAATAAGGCAAGGAACTTATTAATTAAAGTTATTATTATTATTAGGGATATTATTATTACTATAGCTATTACTATAAGCACTTATTAATAGGGCGGCCTATATAGCTAAGAATAAACTAATGCTTTAAGTAGAGCGGAGTATACTTATTATAACTACTACTATAGTTAAATAAGAAAGAGAAGAAAGGGAAGGAGGAAGGGGGATGCCGCTTTATATACCCTTTAGTAAAGGAGGCTACCTAAGGCCGAGGGGACGGGCAACCTAAGGCTTATATATATTTAGGCCGGCCGCTAGCCGCTTAAGGGCGCGTATAATAAAGTACGCCCTTATTTAAGTAGCCGGCTAGCTAATAAGTATAGAGTTAGGTGCCGGCTACTTAGGTTAATAGTCGCGGGGATAATAAGCTTAGTAGAGCTAGCACGATTAATAAAATAGAGTAAGGTAGAGCTAGCGGTATAAGGGGCCTAAGGCTTAACTATATAAAAGCCGCTAATAAAAGGGCGCCGCGCCGCGCTAAAGGGAGGGTATTATACAAGAGTCTTTAACTATTATAAGTTATAGGCTTAAACTATAGCCTAGGCTATATAGTTATATATAGAGGGCTAGATCCTATATATATATATATAGGCTAGCTATATATAAAAGAGCTTTATATAGCTTATTAATATTATCCTATAAATAGTACCTATATATATACCTTTACTTACTTTATAATAGTAAGGGTCTTTTAAATAGATATATAGTTTTTACCTAGGCCCTTTTAATAGTCCTTAGTAGCCTATTAAACCTTTCTTTATAAGTAGCTAATAAAAACTAAAAGGGTCCCTTAGGTAAGGGCCCTTAAGCCCTCCTTAGCTAGCTAGTTAGAATCTCGAAACGTATTAGGCGGCGTATCCGGCACTCCGTAATCGCGTCGGATCCCTCTCTTAAACGCTATTTCTTTTGCCGGAGCGATATAGCATACGCGAGAATCTTAAGTATCACGGAAGAGATTCCAACCTTCCTTTTAAAACGTACCGACGCTACGAGATTGAAGCGCCATAGGATGAAGAGTATGAATACGCTCTCTAAACCGTCGGCCTCTAGGACATGGGCGGGTCCCGTGGCGGGCGAGACGGCAAGCTTAACGATGACGCCGTGTGCCGTAGAGAGAAGCAGCTCTTTAGCCTCCTAAAACTCTAAAGCCTTAAGTAATAGCATAGTGCTCTTCTAAAGGATACTATAAATAAGGGACGTCTTAGACCGTATGGGACTCAAGGCCTGCATAGAAGACCTATAAAACTAGATAAAGGAGGCACAGGCAAAACGAAGAAACGATATTTTCTAGGAACAAGCTCAACTAGGACATTGCCACAAGTAATGCCCACTTATATAAAGACCTTAGCAATAGGTGCAAGGGGTAGCTAAGCCTCTTTATATCCCTTAACTAAGGGGAGTATTGTATACAAGATGGCGATTTAAGACATTGCGTAAGATAAGCCGTAGGAAATCAGAGAACATCAATGTATAAAAGAAGCACATTTGTTTCACCTAGAGAACTAACAACACAGAAATCAATCATCCTTTCATCCACCACAACTTGTCGAGTTTAACTAACAGGCGATAGGTCGTAGGCCCAGTCTTGGAGGGCTTGGCGGCTGCCTCAGCCTGCTCTTGAGTCTTGATCTCCTAAGAGGGACGAGGTTGATGGGCGGCAAGGCACTCTTCGTTGTTCTTGAACTTGTTGTCTTCGGGTCGACGACGGCCGTCATAGAACGAGCAGTAAGCTTCCGTGCCGCACTGGTCCTCGGGCCCGATCAAGGTGATGCAATCGACGAAGTCCATTCCAAACACCGTAGGCTCCTTCCAGGGGAGCTTATTTGCAGGCCCGGTAGAGGGCTTATCGACGGCCGCAAGAGGCGTTGCTAGGCTGATACCAGCAAGGCAAACAAGGAGAGTAGCGTGCTGCATTGTAGGAAGAGGACTTAAAATTGGACTGGTTATCGTGTAAGGACAGTAAGACAGGTGAAAAGTATAAATGGCGTAAAGACAGTAAGGTAGGTGATGTAAATGAATGGAAGGTAGGTTGCAATGTGAAAGGTTTGTCGGGGAAGCAGAATACCTATAGTTTAAATAAGAATAATTTTGCATGTCTATAGGAACTTAGACAAGGATTCTTCGTCGCAATGCATGGAATTGCCACAGGAGCCATAGACATGACTTGAGTGACCAGCACCTAAAGCAAACTCCGACAAAGTGGAAGCGGCGCACGAGTAATAGGAGTCTTAAGTTTAAGCTTGACCGAGATATACACCGATCACCTTCCTTGGTTTGGTAGGCGACTTACTAGTTCGTTCCCTATAGACCCACTATTATAAAGACATGCTCCATTGTCATCCCGACTGTTGGACCGATTGCTCCGCCTAACGGACCGACTAAAAGCGGGGCAGCTGCTGCTTACATTCTCGCGAAGAGAGATGCGAGAAGTGCAGGAAAATGCACGAAGGTGAAATTAGAAGTAAGGGGTCGGATAGGCAGGGCAACGATATTCAATTTTTATAGGGGCAGTAATTAAGTTATAGGGGTGATTATTATATCGCCTTAATTATCCTTCTTTCCTTTATCTAACGCTTCTCTTTATACCTATCTAGTATCTTAATTAATAAAGAAGATCCTACTTAAAGAAGCTATTAATATCCTCTTACCTACCGAGCTTTTTACTAGTTTTCCCCCTCTATTCTAGTCGTTACTAGTATATCTATCTTATCTCTCGCTACCTCTATAGGAAGCTATCGCTACTTCTGCTTCCCTTTATACCCTTACCCTCTTCTCTATACCTCTTTTTAGCTCCTTCTTCTAAACCGGTTTTTTAACTTCCTAGGTCTCTCTTACTAAGGGATATCTCCGAGAACTATAAAATTAGGCTACGCTTTACGATATACCCCCTTAGCTATAGCCTGCCCCTTAAGCGTATAGCTAATATAGCTTTAAGCTAGTAAGCGTATAGAGGAGGTTCTTAGTTCTATACTTATGCTTTTACTTAAGGAAAATAAGGGCCCTTTTAGGTCCCTAGGTTCTTTTAGACCTACTTAAGGAATAAGGGCCTAAAGAGGGGAAAGTCTTATAAGAAAAGGGGCCTTCTTAGAAAGGAGAAACCTAATTAAAATAAGGAGCCCTTTAAATAGAAAACCTCTTCCTTTTCTTTAGCTATAAACGTTCCCTTCTTATATAGGCTATTAGCTCCTCTTATAAACTCTTAAGGCGGGCCTCTATAAATAGCTTCTTACGGACGTCTTTAAGCCTTATTTACTATAAAAAGATAGCTAGCTTTTACTTTTATAAGGGCTTTATAAGACCGTTTACTTTTATTAATACCGTTAGGACTTAACGGATAGAAATAATATCGCACGGAGGATGAGCAAGTGGGCATAAAGATCAGGGACTGGAAGACTCTTGATTCTGCTATCTAAGGTGGGAAAGAGGCGAGATCTTTATAGACTGCCTGAATATGAGAATGGAAGGGAATGGTAGTGAATGGAAGCATCTGATCGGATCATCTGGAAGCCACTGATGCGTTGATGATGCCTCCTAGAAGTTTCTGTGGGAAATGTGAAACGGACTGTGCGAATAGGGGTCAGACTGTTGGAGGCTGATATCCTATGTGTGACATACCCCCCCAGGTTGTGCTGGCTAGTGGGCAGTGCAAACTGAAGAAAGAAACTAGATCCCTAGCAACGTAGAGATATCGACGAGACCGAGTTGTTTGACGAAAGTAGCAAATTTCTGGCCTGGCAGAGCTTTGGTGAGCGGGCTGAGCGCCGTGGCTGAGTCACTCGGACCGGGGTCCGGTGTCGGATATGGGTGCTGAATGTCATGAAACTCATCCTGATCATCCGAGTCCTCATGATCAGATGGTTCGGGTTGTACCACAATCGTGGTGGCGTCTCCTTGGTCTGAGGTTGAGGAGATTGCTCAACGGGGTCAGGTTCAGGTTCATCGATTTGAGTGGGGATTTCCTCGTAATCCGACTCGTCCTCGATGTGGGCTGGAAGCTGTACTTCCACGCGCTGTGGGATAGGTTCTGGTGGCTGATCATTTCCGTCATAGAAGATGCTTTCATTGAAGGTCACATCTCGGACCCTTCGGACTTCTGATGTGGACGGAATCCAGATCCTGAAAATGTTCGTGGAATCATATCCAACGAGATAACCGATTTCTGTGTGAGGGTCGGTCTTTAGGTCCTTCTTCTGTCTGTTCTGAAGGGCCTGGGGTGTCAAGGATAGGCTCTGCAGCCGTATGCCTTGAGAAACGTGATGTCAGGCTGGTCTTGCTGGTAGCCTATGTCTCTGTTGTTGTCTCGCAGCCACTGATGAAGCAGCTGAAAGGCGTTCGGAAGCTGTGGTTCTGCATGGGCGATCTGTTGTGCAAAAACACTGCTGCTTTCCAAGTCTCTGGCCAAAGATCAGATGGTAAATTGGCATCAATTCCCATTGTTCTGGCCTGGGCAGATATTACCCCCAGATCGCTCTGCAGAACCGTTTTGAGCGGGAGTGAGGGCAGAAGGTTCATCTTGAATCCTTTTCCTCGATCCAGCTCTCATACGCACTCTGAAGAGAACGATCGTTATCACGGTGGATAATGCAAATGTTGAGATTCCATTGGCGTTGAACCATTGCCTCGTGGTTTCTCAAAGCAGTCATAACGGACCCTTGTGTCGCGTCATTCAGAAGGTAGATGAAGATCATGCTTGTAAATTCATCTTTGATAAGAAGAACAGCTTCCTTGCCGTTGAATGAGGTGTTCATACTGAAGATATCAACGTAGATTCTCCAGAATGGTCTGGGGCTCGGTTTTGAGGGTTCGGCGAGAGACGACCTTCTTTCCCTTCCCAAGGGAACACGCGGTGCAATCGATGGTAACTGGGCCTTTGATCTTCGAACCCGTCGTGTTCTCAACAAGATGCTCTAGGGCTTGAGCGTTCAAGTGACCTAGGCGCTTATGCCAAAGCGTAGCATCTGCTGTTTTCACTGTGCGAGGTGCAGATGAAGATGTGAAATTGGAGGCGTGAGAGTCCTCCTTAATCGGGTTGAACTCGATGACCGGTTGACGAAAGCGGCGTTTCGTATGAAATATAATCTGATCGTCTTTAGAGACGCGTCCAGATAGTGGATTCCAGTTGTATCCCTTCGCAAGAAAGCGGTCGAGGATGCGATGTTGGTGTGGAATTTTGGCACGAAGGCAACTTCGTTGAGCTGAAAAAGTCCTCCTTCTTCAAGCTTCATACGGACTGTGCCGTAGCCAAGGATCTGAAGTTGACTATCGCCTGCAAAGAGCTCTTTTGGCTCTGCAAGGGCGGTGTAGTCAAGAAAACAGGATCGGTTGTTGCAAATGTGTGTCTGATCCGGAATCAAGGATAAAGGAGTCATACAGCGGGTAGACTGCCTTTCCCGTCGAGAAACTGGTTGATGGAGGTGTTGAGGAGGCGGTGTGTTGTCAGGAGCTGGTAGAAGACCGGCAAACGCTGTGCCTTTAACGGAGGAGTCGGACGATTTCTCCATTTCCTTCTTCTTGAAGTCTTGTGCTTTCTCCGTCATCTTCTTTGCCCATGGATTGAGTCGAGGATTTCCTTGATCTTCTTCTCAACCTTCTGATCAGGAGTCCAGCCATCAGGCCGAGCTGATTTGATGAGATAGAAGCAATCTACGAAGCGGTGATATTCTCCGCAGACACACATAGGAACACCATCAGCGTTCTTGCTTGAAGACCACTTAGGCTTGTCCTCTTTCCTCTCCGATTTCTCTCCCTTGCCTTGGAAGGCGCTCCGAATGATCCTTTGCTGTTGTTGGCGGCCTTGATTCGGTGAGCTCGTTCAAAGATCTCACTGATCTTAATGCCGTCCGGAAGTCCGTCTTCCAATCAGGCTTGCCGAATACGGCCTCGTCTTCCATTTTGTTGACCCAATAGTCTGTGAATGGGGCGTTGATGGACGAAACAGCCTGTAGGAAATCTTGGGTAGGGCGAAGGTCCTGGACATCAGGAAGCCCTAATTGCTTTGCCTCAGTGAGGACTTTCTGCCATTGGGTGACCCAAGCTTCGATCTTGGTCCTGTTTGGCGACTGAAGGGTGGAACGATAACGCTGAACAACTTCCTCTCGAGTGCCCAGTCGGTTGGGGCCACACGAGCCTGAAGCAAGGCAAGTTGCTTTGCAACGTCGTGTTCCTCGGCAATGGTGCTGTAGTAGTTGCCGATGGTCTTGACGATGTGTTGTTGAAGGCTGGCGAGTGCCTTCACTTGATCCCTATACCCTTGAAGCTTCGAGCGGTATTGGGTGTGGAGGAATTCGAGACGGCGAAATTCCTCCGAGGTCAGATCCACGAGATCAGATGCTTCGTGGTTGATTTGTCGGAATGTTGGTTCAACTGGCTGCTGAAGAACCGGCTTACCCTCCTTGACGGCAGGGTCCAGAAAGTCCCAAAGACTGTGGGACGTGGCGAATTTCTTGATGATAGAAATCCATTGTTTCCAGTCGCAAGGGCCGTTGAGCACGGTGCCCTTGGAAGAGCCATCAAGATCTAGAGCTGAGCTCATTGTGGAAGCTATTCTGCGCAGCGGAGTGAACAAGAATAAGATACCCAGTCAGTGGCAGACCGGGCTCATAACTATCGCACGGAGGATGAGCAAGTGGGCATAAAGATCAGGGACTGGAAGACTCTTGATTCTGCTATCTAAGGTGGGAAAGAGGCGAGATCTTTATAGACTGCCTGAATATGAGAATGGAAGGGAATGGTAGTGAATGGAAGCATCTGATCGGATCATCTGGAAGCCACTGATGCGTTGATGATGCCTCCTAGAAGTTTCTGTGGGGAAATGTGGAAACGGACTGTGCGAATAGGGGGTCAGACTGTTGGAGGCTGATATCCTATGTGTGACAAATAAGTCCCTTTTAGACCTCTTAGCGTTACTAATATTAATAGATATTAATATACTATAGCTAGGTTAATAGCTTACTATTTTCCTTTATAAGAATTTATATAGTCTATATATTATTATATTTTATAGATAATAGGGTCGGAATTTATAGTTATAAAGATATTAGTAGTAAGCTAAGGAAAATAGCTTCCTTTAATAATTTTAAAAGAGCTAGTAGCTTTGCCTTTATACTTAAAGTTATAACGGTAGCTTACTTCGAAGCTCTTTAAGTAATAGTACCTTTTTATAGGGATATAATATACCCCTATAAGCTTTTTCTATCTAAAGAATTATCTATAAAGGATAAATCGCTTAAATAAAGGAAGATTTTAGTCGCTAGTTTCCTTCCCTACCCTCTTAAGCGTAGACTATATAATCTTATTAAATAGAGATAAAGGATAGCTCTATCTACTACTTTTTAGTGCCTAGGGCTAGGATTCTAGTTATACTTAGCTAGTTAAGGGATTATAAAAGAGATATCCGGTCTAATAGAAATAGCTAGAAAAAGTAAGGAGCTTACCTTCTATTAACTAAGGTATTTCTCTTACTCCCTAGCTTAAAAGGATAGATTAAGTAAAAGCTCTTCGTTTAATATAGGTATAAAGGGAAGCTTCTTATTAAGGGATTTAAGAAGGAATTTATAAGCGACCTTATTAATATAGGCGTCTTAAGTAAGCTAGATAGTCTATTAGGACCTATTCTAAAAGATTTATATCCCTAGGAACTACTTTAGCTCCTTAGCTAGGTTATCTTATACTATTATTATAGGCCTTTTATAGCCTCCTTAGTAGTTAGTTCTTTTTCTTTTAAATAGGCTTAGATAATATTATCGATATAAAAGAAGACTATAATTTTACCCTTTTATATTATATATAGTTCCTAAGGGACTTTCTTAAAGCCTAGGGCTTTAAGGGAACCTATTAAATACTATTACTAAAGAAGGGGTAATCTTTATAGTTTATATAGAGCTTTCTAAAGCTATAAAACCTTTCCTAGCTATTAAAAGCTTAGTAGAAGGTATATATAGATAACTTCTTCTTCCTTAAGTAAGAGTTTAATAAAGGCGTTAACGGTATCTATTTAATTAAGTTTAAGGTCGAATTCTACTACTATAGCTATAAGGGTCTAAAAGGATATCCCTACTAAGGTAGTTACCTTAGTAGGAAGATCCCCTTTTTCCTACTAGTTCCTATAGATAACTAGCTAGGCTTTATATATTTAAAGGAAGCTATATTTATTAGTCTTATAGATAAAGACCTACTTATAGCGAAGGACCTATTTACCTTTTATATTTCCCTTAAGGACCTCTTTAAAAGACCCTATTTCTTCGTATAAGGCTAGGTAGTCTTTCTAAGCCTAGAAAAACTAGTCTCTTAAGGGGTAACTTTATAGCTACTTTTATATTACTAGTAGGTCTAGGAGGTCTCTTTTTATCGGAAAACGCGGTTATTAGTTATATATATTAATTGCAGCGCACCTATCGGAGCGCGCGTTCTACTTTTGCCTGCGTAGCGTAATGGTCTTCGCGACAGTTATAAGCCCGGGAGGGGTGGCAAACTACCCCTGCAACTTCCGGTGACTGCGCGTTGCGGGGTAATACCCGTAGATAGCCGTGTACCCCTCTCTCTCTTAGATTTCCCTGGGTAATGGGCGCGGTGCTTGGTGTTCGACTCCCGCGTCGTGGGCTTAGGTCTAGGAATCCCGGCGGAGCCGCGATCCCTAAGGGGGGGTGTGTCGGAAAACGCGGTTATTAGTAATATATATTAATTGCAGCGCACCTATCGGAGCGCGAGTTCTACTTTTGCCTACGTAGCGTAATAGTCTTCGCGATACTTTTATATACCTTTCTTACTAATAGAGGCTTAAAAGGCTAGCCTACTATTAATACTCTATAGGAACTATCTTTTATAGGCGTTAGATATAAGTCGGAAAAATAATAGAAATAAAGGAGAGGTTAGTCTTCTTTTATATTAAGCCTTATACCTTCCTTTACTTCTTAAGGTTAGGATAAAAAGGTAGCTAGGTAATCCTTTAAGAGAAAAAGAGGTGCCTTTCCTACCCCCTTAAAGGTTAAGATAGGAAGACTAATAGAAAAAGCTATATTTAAATCTTCTTCTTATTCTATAAGAGGAGGTATAGGGAAGCAAGCGTATTCTAGCTCTACCGCCTTCTTATAGTTTCCTTCTTTATTTAGATTATCTAATTTAGTAGCTTCCTTTTCTTTTTCTTTAAAGTTAGCGTTATCCTTAACTACTTTAACGTTAGGTTCTTCTTTTATTTCTTTCTCTAAGACCTCTTCTTAAGACTATTAAAAAGGGGGGATTTAGATCTTTTAAATTTACTAATATTATAAGAGTAAGAGGGGCTAAAAATCCCTCTATTTATTAAAGAAGCTAGATTTATTAAAAATCACGTCCTTAGTTAAAATAACCTTTAATAAAAGAGGAATTTAAATCTAAAAGATATTTATAGATTTATAATTAACGAGGTAACTTATAAAGGGTATAAGATTAAGCTTTCTTTTCTTCTTTCTTTTTAGCTATATATTAATAGTTATAGTATATACCTTATAACTATAGGTATAAAGGTAGTTTAGTAAGGCCCTCTATTTTTATAAAGAGCTTAAAAGGGGATTTCTAGTTTATTCCTTAGGTTATCCTTCTAAGGTTCTTAAGGTCCCTAGGGGTCTAGTTTTAAAAGTAATAGGCGGTCTTAACGACTTCCTTTTAAAGGTCTTAGGGAAGCTTTATAGTAAGTCTTATTATATAGGCCCTTTTTATTATAGCACCCCTTAATATTTCTCCCCTTTTATTTTAGACCTAGGTATTTAGTACTAATAGGAGGAGTAAAATACCCCTTTTTTAAAGCTAATTTAAGATATCCTTTATAAATAGCTTTCTATTAAACTATATCTTCTTTACCCTATAGCCGAAATAGGATTTTATTTAGTTAATAAAGTCTTAAAGGGTAAACTAGTTATACTTACTTAGGTAGGTTTATAAGAAATAAGGGAAAACTATATATAAAAAGGCGTCTATAAAAAACATTACCTTAATAAAGCTTTCTTAGTCCTTAGAAAAACTAATTTAGTCGACCTAAATTTCCTTATATAGCTAGTCTAGCCGTAAAAGGGTTTAGTTAGAAATTTATCTCTTAGTTTTCCTTTAGCTATAGTATTTATATTTAACGGTCTTAGGGCTATTAATTTATACGCCTTATTATTAGCCTTGCTTATATAAAGCTAAGGGGCCTATATACCTATATAACTAAGTTATATATACTAAAGAATATTATTTCCTTAGGCTACTAAAAGAGGGTCCTTTATAATAGACCTATTCCTCTTAATAAAGAAAGCTAACTTCTTAAGAGATTCCTTTCTAAGGATAAGTTAGAATTCGAGAATAAATTAATTAAATTTCTTCTTAATAAGCTTAATCGTTTAATTCTTTTAAACTAGCCTTATAAGCTTAGAAGTTATATCCTAAAAGATTCCTTCCTTTTAAAGAAGATAAAAGGAAATTAAGCTCGTTAAAAATTAAGGTTAAAAAGCTACCCTTTTTCGTTAAAGAATTTATATAGACCTATTAAGTAGTTTTATCGTAATATTTACCCTTCTATATCCCTTTATTTATATAGTTAATTTCCTAGTAATAAGGTATTCCCTTTATACCTTCTTAAAGGTTTAAGTTTTTAAGAGGGTATTATAGATATTAAGGGAAGTACTAGAATTAAAGATAGCTAAATTTTATAAGGGATAATTAAAGGGTCTTAATAAGCGTTCTTATTAATCTATAGGAAAGATAAAGGCTAGAATTACTATACTAATAATTTTTCCTTAAATTTATATCTTAAATAAAGGTAGCGGTATTATTAGTTACTATTTCTTAAAAATATAAATCTTATCTATCTTCTTTTATAGTAAGTAGTCCTCTTTAAGAGACTATTATATTATTTCTAATAGCCTCTTTAAAGGGTTAAATCCTTTAAGTCGGTTTTCCTTAAAGTCTTATTAGTATTATAATAACCTATAGACTAGGGATTTATAAGCTAAGCAGCCGCTTTATCTAGTCTTTTATTTCTTTATAGAATCCTTATTTTAGTTTAAAAGGTTTACTTAAAAACCCTCCCTTTTTACCCCTTATTACTAATTCTAATAAGGTTCTAATTTAACTAGTTCCTTAATTTTTCGACTAATAGACTATAAGGTCTATTAGGGGACTAGTTAGGCCGGTCGCACTAACGGGGCCGCGCCTAAAGTAGTAGGCAAAGCTAGGGCTAGGGTAGTAGTAGTTAAAAACAGCGTTAAGGCTCTCGAGGAAAGAGGAGCTAAAGGGGCAGCTATAGTAGTAGTAGTAGTAGCGGGGGCTATAGTAAGAGGGGCTATAGCAGCTATAAGGGTAGTAGGTTAAGCTATCTAGGTCGAGTGCTAGCTATAAAGGAATAAGACTACTTATTATTATACTTTAGTAGCCTCTTTATTTAGTTCCTAGCTAGCTTCTTAAATAATAGTTAAGTAACTATTACTAATAGGCTTTATTAATAGAGATATATCCTATAACTACTAGCTAGAAAGAGCTTCTATTAGGAATTATTAGTTAGCTTCCTTAAGGATTTCTTCTTACTTAGCTAGCTATAAAGAGGCTAGTAGGTTCCTAGTAAAAAGGGCTCCTAGGTATACTATATAGGTCTTCTTAATATAGTTAGTTATATAGCCCTTTAAGGGAGCTATTAAGGTCTTAAGCATTAAAAGCTACTACCTAAGAGTTTCTTCTTTTTAAAGAGAGATTAGCTTTATAGTACTAATAGATTCTATTATCGCTATATATATAGTAGATAGTAGCTTTATCTTATAGAAGTATTCCTTATAGTAACTCTTATAGTTATCTAAGGTAGTAAAAAAAGCTCTTTATTATATAGAAGTTAGCTTAAAGAAAAAGGAAGCTCTTTATAAATTCTATTACCTTAAGATAAAAAGGGGGCTTAAGAGGGATAGACTTATTAAAGAAGACTAAATTATAAATAGTGTTATTTATATAAGCCTATAGTTCCTTTACCTACTTATCTTAATCTTAAGGCTTTATAAGAATTATCTTATAGACTATAAAGGTAGTAAAGGAATCGTTTTTTAATATTATTATAAAAAAGAAGGTAGAAAAGTTAGTTAAAAATCGGCTTTTTTAATAAGAGGGGTAAAAGGAAGGGGCTATAAACGATATAAGAAAGGTGCTTTTTATAGTAGCTAAAAGGTATATAAACTCTACTCCTCTTAAACTTATAACTCTTATAAAGAGAAATATAAGAAGTATATATAAAATATATAAACGTAAAAAGGGAAGTAAGGGGTTAAATAAGTAAGGTAAAGATATTTAATTCTTATAAGGGCAGTAATTATAGTAAGGGAGTACTTATTATATTACTTTTATTTTACTCCTTTCCTTTATTTAATACCTTTCTTTATACCTATTTAATATCTTAATTAATAAAAAAGATCCTACTTAAAGAAGCTATTAATATCCTCTTAACTACTAAGCTTTTTATTAGTTTTACCCCTTCTTTCTAGCTATTACTACTATATCTATCTTATCTCTTACTACTTTTATAAAAAGCTATCGCTACTTTTACTTCCCCTCTTACTCTTATAAGGGCTTTTACCTTATATAGGCCTAAACTAAGGTCTAGGCTAAGTCTATATATAAGCGGCCTATAGGCCTATATAGCCTAGGCCTATACTTCTCTTCTTTTTCCTTTTATAGATTATTAACTTACTTTTAATAGACCGTACTTAAGCTTATACCTTTACTTACTTTATAATAACCCTTATACTTTTCTCGATACCCCCTTTAGCTTCTTTTTCCTTCTTTTATATTAAGTATTTTTAGTTTTTTATATCCCTTTTATTAAAGGATATCTTTAAAAACTATAAAATTAAGCTATACTTTATAATATAAACTACTTATACTAGAATATATATATATATAATATTTATACTTTTATAGTTATAAAATTAAAGTAAATATAATACTTAGTTTACTTAAGTAATTAAGAGCCTCTTATAATAGTAGGGCTTTATATAGCTAAGAGTAGTACTATTATACTTTAATAAGTTTAATAGCTTCTTTATAAAGCTTAACTTATAGCTACTTTATATAAAAGTAAAACTTTATATTAATAGCGCTATAATAAGGGATATCCGCGCTTAATTTAACTATCTTTATATAAGCTTATTTTTATACTTATAAAGGTATCTCTTACTATTTATATATATTAATATAAATAAACTAGCTAACCTTTTTATAAAGCTCTATAATAATTATAGTAAGCTTAATATAGCTAAGTAAGTAAGCTAAGAGCTTATAACGCTTTATTAAAAGTAAATTAAAGTAATTTTAGCTTACCTTATATAGTTTAAAGAAGTACTATATTAAGTAAATATTTATATCTAGCTTAGCGTAGTAAAGTATAAATACTTTATTATAAGCTTAAATATAGATTAGCGTACTTATTTAAGTAAAAGGTTTATATTATTAGATATATATACCGATCTTATTTACTTTCTTTATAAGCTTAATAGTAGTAAGTTTCTTTTTTTATCTTATTTTATAATATAAAAAGAAGATAATACCTTCTAAGAATATTATTATATCTTCTTAGCTAATATTTTAAAACTAAGCTTAAAATATAAAAAGAGTATATACTTAAAACTATTATAAATAATATATTACGCCCCCCTTAAGTATAGCTTTATATAGCTACTAATAGGTATATAATATACTATTAAAGATTATAAATTAAGTAAGGTTCTCTTTTATATAAGTAGAAAACTCTTTCTTACCCTCGCTAACTAAAGGTATATACCTCCTATTAATAGGACCTAGCTTAGACCTAACCTAGGACCCTAGCTTAGACCTAACCTAGGACCCTAGCTTAGACCTAAGGAGGGCCCTTTTAACTTTAACCCCCTTAACCTAAGGGCTAAAATAAGTACTTTAGAGGCTAAGGCCCGCTTAAAAGAAGCTTTAAATAGCTACCGCTTTTTAAAGACTTTAAAAGAAAGGCCTAGGACCTAAGACTAGGACTTAAAGGATATTAAGATAGAAGATAATACCTAGCTTATATTAAAGACTAGCCTCTTTAAGCCTAGCCTAGCCTTGCTTTATGCTACTACTTCTAGCCTAACTAGCCTTTAAAGTAAGTAAAGAGGTAAAAGAGAGCTACCCTTAGTAGCCCTATTAGCCTTATACCTATTTAACCTATATTCTAATACTTAAAGTAGACCTAGCCCTAGCCCTAGCACCCTTTCCTTAAGGACTAAGCTTAGAGCTTCCTTTAATAAGCCTTTTAGGCCCTTAAGAAAGCTTAAAATATAAACCGTTTTATAAGACCTTTATAAAAGGGCTTAAGAAGGTAGCTATAAAGACCCTAGACCGCTAATAGCCCTTATAATAGCCCTTATAATAGCCCCTATACTAGCCTAAGGCCGCTTAGTAGCCTAAAGCTACTTAAGGAAACCTTAAAGCGAGCTTATAGGCTAAGTTTACTATAAAGAAAGCGCTTAAGGCCGCGGCTAAGGCCCTAGCTAAGGCCTTAACTAAGGCCCTAGCTAAGAAGAACGTAAAAGAAGACTTTTAATATATCTTAAAGCTAAAGAACGGATCGCTAACGCTAACTATTAGCCTTATTACTTTTATAATAAGCTTAATAAGGCTATAAAGAAACTAGCTATATTAGCTTTATTAACTTTAAATAAAGGTAATATAGTTATAATAATAAAGGCCCTTTATATAGTAAAGAAGCTTTTAAAGTAGTAGGAGAAGTAGTTCTTATACCTTAAGAAGCTACTTTAATAGGGATAAGGGTATATACCTAAAGTACGCGTAGTATATAGATAAGGATTAGTAAAGTAATTAACTATATAATTATCTAATTATTAGTCCTATATATAGCTCTAAGGGTCCTAGGTTATTAATATAAGTCTTAAAGATTTCTTTACTTTATACCTCTTTATCTTTATTAAAGTCGCGCTATTAGCGTCCTTTACTTTAAAGGGGAAAAATAAATATTTAAATTAACTATAATTAAGGAAGATATCTAATTAAATAATCTAGGCTTTTATAAAACCTTTAAGTATACTTATAAGGGAAGGTAAATAAAAAGCGCTAGGGGTCTTATCCCTTTTATAGGCTAATATCTATAAGGGTACGATCTTACTTATTAAACTACCTATTAAATTAGCCGACCTTCTTACTAGCTAAACTAAGCTAGTAGCTTAGAGCGTCCCTAACCTCTTAAAAACCTTTATCCTTAATATCTTCGCTATAGAAGCTAAAACCCTTAGTAGGATCGATATCCTAGGGTAGCTTAGGGAGCTAGGTACCCTAGGCCTAATATAAAAAGTAAGATCTATTATCTTTATAGTCCCTTTAAAGGCTATAAGGGCTAAATACTAAAGAAAAAAGCTTTTATATAGTAGGTCTATAGATTTAAGTTAAGGCCTATAAGGAATATACTATATATATATAGTATTATAGGTGCCTTTCCTTTAGCTATAACCCTTAGACTTACTAATAGCTTATTAAGTATACCTTTTACTTAGAAAAGCACTTAACTAAGGACTATAACTACCTTAGCTATAAAGCTAGCTAAGGCTACTCTTACTTTAAGGTTTAATATTATACCTATAAGGGAGAGTACCTTATAACTAATAAGGTATAATATAAAGTCTATAAAGAAATAACTAATACTTAATAGCCTTAGACCCCTTATACTTATAGGGCCCTTAAAGCCCCTTAGGCACCCTAGGCCTAACTATAACCTTATTAGTATTATATAGTATAATACTAATATACTTTTATTAACTAATAAATAAGTTTAGCTAACTAGTAATTAAAAAGTAAGTTAGTATAGCTAGTAAAGGTATAGCGCTAATACTATAGATTTATATATATATATTCCCTGCGCTTATATAATAGACTCTTTAATATATAAATTATAAGTAAAGCTATTTATAGTTATTAAATTAAGCGAGCCCTACCTACCTTAGTAATAGTCTAGCTATACTATAAGGTATATATCTCTATATAAATTCGTCCTTATATAAATCTTAATATACTTCTTTTTTTTCTTAGACGTTTACTTTTACTTTATCTTACTACCTTACTATACGCTCTTACTTAGCTAGCTCGAACGATTTATACTCTATATCTTATAATAAGAGCTCTTATAAGGGCTCTTATAAAGGTATTATAACGATAATTTCTACTTATATAAGGTCGATTAGCTAGTATTATAACTTATTAAGCTTATTATTAAAGAAAGGTATATATATAGCTTATTAATATACTTATAGTATTACTATACTAAGCTTATAGAGATCGCTATACTATTAAAGGTATTATAAGCTTTATATAAAAGCTATCTTACTTATAGTATTAGTATTAATTATTAGTAGCGCTATTAATAGTAGCGGCCTTATAGCTTTAGTATAATTAAGGCTTTCTACGATATTATATACTAATAGGTCGCGCCTAATACTATATATTTTCTTAAGGTTAAGGGCGCTACTAAGCTTACTTTTACTATATATTATAAGTAGCTTATAAGGGGCTTAAATAATATCTTATAATAGCTATATATATTAAAAGAGGTTAAAGATATTAAGCTAAAGTAATACTTTTTCTTTAAGCTACTTAAAGAGAAGATACTAGTATAGTAGGCCTATACTAGGAATAAAGGTATAAGGGTAATAGCTTAATAGCTATATAAGCTTCTTTATATATAGGTTCGTTTAAATTATATAGTATTAATTTACTATAAGCTTAAGCGCTTAAGAAGAGACTTTCTTATATATAAGTAAGTATAGGTCTTTAAAAGTAAAGGCTATAATCTTATATATATTATAATAATAAATAGCTTTTATTTTATAGGCTTAATATACTTAGAAGGTACTAGATTTCTTAAAAATAGTTATAAGGCCCCTTACTAACGATTAAAAGAATCGCTTTATTATAGAATATAAGCTCTTTATAACTAAGGTTATTATATACCTAAAGTAATAACTTTAATTAATAAAGTAAGTAATAATCTTCTTTTTTTAAGGCTTAAGCTAGGTTTATAGGGTATAATATATAGTTATAGGGGGGTGCCCTACTACCCTATATATATATAGGCGTTAATAAAAGGTATTTATAGTATCTAAGCTAATAAGACCCTTTTAGTCTTAAAGAAATAATATAAAGCGTAGTATATACTTAATTTAGCTACTTTATATATTTTTTATAGCTTTAAAGAAGTAAGCCTTATACTTAGTAAGTATATTCCTACTTATATACTAGCGGTAGAGTAAATACGTTATATTATTAAGCTCTTTAAAGCTTATAAGGGCGTTAATAAAAGCTAAATTATAGTTTATAATAATAACCTATAGTAGTTAAATTTACTTTTTAATAGCTACTATAAGTAAGGCTATAATTCTTATAAAGAGAGATATAAAAAGTATATATAAAATATATAAAGGTAAAAGTAAAAGTAAAAGGTAAAATAGGTAGGGTAAAGATATTTAATTCTTATAAGGGTAGTAATTATAGTAAGGGAGTAATTATTATATTACCTTAATTCTCCTTCTTTCCTTTATCTAACGCCCTTATTTATACCTATTTAGTATCTTAATTAATAAAAAAGATCTTACTTAGAGAAGCTATTAATATTCTTTTAACTACTAAGCTTTTTACTTATTTTCCCCTTCCTTTCTAGCTATTACTAGTATATCTATCTTATTTCTCGCTACCTTTATAAGAATCTATCGCTACTTTTACTTCCCTTCTTACCCTTACCCTTTATTCTATACCTCCTTTTAGCTCTTTCTTTAAAACCTATTTTTTATCTTTCTTAGTTCCCCTTACTAAGGGATATCTTTAAGAACTATAAAATTAAGCTATGCTTTACGATATACCCCCTTAGCTATAGCCTGCCCTTATAGTAAGGGCATAGCTAATATAGCTTTAGGCTAGTAAGCGTATAAAGGAGGTCTTAGTCTATACTTATCCCTTACTTAAGAAATCTAGGTTTTAGCCTTTAGCGCTTTTAAACCTACTTTAGGAAAAGGGGCCTAAGAAGGATATTAAGTCTTATAAGAAAGGGGGGCTTCTTTAAGGATAATTCCCTAAAAAGGGGCCTTTAAGGAGATTAAGTCCTAATTAAGCTAGGGGCCCTCCTTTAAGATAAGTCCTTATTCCTCTCTTTAGCTATAAACGTTACCTTATTATATATATTATTAGCTTCTCTTATAGACTCTTAAAGCGGGCCTTTAAGGATAGCTTCTTATAAACGTCTTTTACCTTAATTTACTATAAAAAGATAGTAAGCTTTTACTTTAATAAAGGCTTTATAAGACCGTTAGCTTTTATTATTACTATTAAAACTTAATAAATAGAAATAAGTCCCTTTTAGACCTCTTAGTATAGCTAATACTAATAGATATTAATATACTATAGCTAGGTCGATAGCTTACTATTTTCCTCTATAAGAATTTATATAGTCTATATATTATTATATTTTATAGATAATAAGGTCGGAATTTATAGTTATAAAGCTATTAATAGCTAGCTAAGGAAAATTGCTTCTTTTAATACTTTTAAAATAGCTAGTAGCTTTGCCTCTAATATTATAAGTTATAATAATAGCTTAATTTAAAGCTTTCTAAGTAATAGTCCCTTTAAAAGGGGATATAATATACCCTTATAAGCTCTTTTTATTTAATAAATTATCTATAAAGGAGGAATTATCGTAAAGCGTAGCTTAATTTCGTAGTTCTTAAAGATATCCCTTAGTATAAGGGACCTAGGAAGCTAAAAAACAGGTTTTAAAGAAGGAGCTAAAAGGAGGTATAAAAAAGAGGGTAGGGGTAAGAGGGGAAGTAAAATTAGCGATAGCTTCCTATAAAGGTAGCGAAAGATAAGACGGATATACTAGTAATAGCTAGAAAAGAGGGGAAAAACTAGTAAAAAGCTCGGTAGTCGAAAGGATATTAGTAGCTTCTTTAAGTAGGATCTTCTTTATTAATTAAGATGCTAAACTAGTATAAAGAGGGGCGTTAAATAAAGGAAAGAAGGAGGATTAAGGCAATATAATAATTATTCCCTTACTATAATTACTGCCCCTATAAGAATTAAATCTCTCTGCCCTACCTATCCGACCCCTTACTTTTAATTTTATATTCGTATATTTTTATATACTTCTTATATCTCTCTTTATAAGAGGAATCGCTTATATAAAAGAAGATTTTAGTAGCTAGTTTCCTTCCCTACCCTCCTAAGTATAGACTATTTAATCTTATTAAATAAAGATAAATAATAGCTCTATCTATTACTTCTTAATACCTAGGGCTAGGATTTTAGTTATACCTAGCTACCTAAGAGACCGTAAAAGAGATATCCGGTTTAGTAAAAATAACTAAAAAAAGTAAGGAGCTTACTTTCTATTAATATTAGTACTTCTCTTACTCCCTAGCTTAAAAGGACGGATTAACTAAAAGCTCTTTATTTATATAAATATAAAGGGAAGCTTCTTATTAAGGGAATTAAGGAGGAATTTATAAGCGACCTTATTAATATAAGCGTCCTATATAAGCTAGATAGTTTATTAGGACCTATTTTAAAGAATTTATATCCCTAAGAACTACTTTAGCTCCCTTAGCTTAGTTATCTTATACTTTTATTATAAGCCTTATATAGCCTCCTTAGCTATTACTTTTTCCTCTTTTAGGTAAGCTTAGATAATATCGTCGATATAAAAGAAGACTATAATTTTACCCTTTTATATTATATATAGTTCCTAAGGGACTTTCTTAAAGCCTAGGGCTTTAAGGGAACGTATTAAATATTATTACTAAAGAAGGAGTAATCTTTATAGTCTATATAGAGCTTTCCTAAGCTATAGAACCTTTCTTAGTTATTAGAAACTAAGAGGAAGTTAAATATAAATAACTTTTTTTTCCTTAAGGGGGTAGTTAATAAAAGTATTAACTATATCTATTTAATTAAGCTCGAGGTCAAATTCTACTATTATAGCTATAAGGGTCTAAAAGGATATCCTTACTAAGGTAGTCGCTATAGTAGGTAGATCCCCTTTTTCCTATTAATTCCTATAGATAACTAGCTAGGCCTTATACTTTTAAAGGAAGCTATATTTATTAGTCTTATAGATAAAGACCTACTTATAGCTAAGGACCTATTTTCCTCTTACCCTTTCTTTAAGGACCTCTTTAAAAGACCCTATCTCTTTATATAAGGCTAGGTAGTCTTTCTAGGCCTAGAAAAACTAGTCTTTAAAAGGGTGTTTTTCTAGCTACTTTTAATTTACTAGTAGGTCCGGGAGGTCTCTTTTATATACCTTCCTTACTAATAGCTATAACTTAAAGAGCTAGCTTACTATAAATACTTTATAGGAACCGTCCTTTATAAGTATTAAATAAAAGTTAGAAAAATAATTAAAATAAAGGAGAGGTTAGTTTTCTTTAATAACTATATTAGGCCCTATACCTTCCTTTACTTCTTAAAGTAAGGATAAAAAGGCAGCTAGGTAATTCTTTAAAAGAAGTACCTTTCCTACCCCCTTAGGGGTTAAGATAAAAAGACTAATAGAAAAAGCTACTTTTAAATCTTCCTCTTATTTTATAAGAGGAGGCATAGGAAGGTAGGCGTATTATAGCTCTACCGCTTTCTTAAAGTCTCCTTTTCTATTTAGATTATTTAATTTAATAGCTTCCTCTTTTTCTTTAAAGTTAGCGTTATCCTTAACTACTTTAATATTAGTTTCTTATTTTATTTCCTTATCTAAGGTCTCTTTTTATAACTATTAGGAAGGGTGGATTTAAATCTTTTAAATTAGCTAACGTTAAGAGAGTAAGAGGGGCTATTAATCCTTCCTTTTATCGAAGAAGCTAGATTTATCGAAAATTATATCCTTAGTCGAAATAACCTTTTATAAAAAAGGAATCTAAATCTAGAAGATATTTATAGAATTATAGCTAATAAGGTAACTAATAAAGGCTCTAAGATTAAGGTTTCTTTTCTTCTTTATTTTTAGCTATATATTAATAGTTATAGCGTATACCTTATAGCTATAGGTATAATAGTAGGCTAGTAAGGCCCTCCTCTTTATAAAGATCTTAAGGGGAGATTTCTAGTTTATTTCTTAGGTCTTAAAAAGGGTCTCTAGGTACTAATAGTCCCTTAGGCCCCTAAAGTCCCTTAAAGTCCGGTTCTAAAAGTAATAGGTAGTCTTAACGACTTCCCTTTAAAGGTTATAAGGAAGCCTTATAGTAAGTCTTATTATATAGGCCCTTTTTATTATAGCACCCCTTAATCTTTCTACCCTTCCGTTTTAAGCTTAGGTATTTAGTGCTAATAGGAGGGGTAAAATACCCCTTTTTCGAAGCTAATTTAAGATATCCTTTATATATAGCTCTCTATTAAACTATATCTTCTTTGCTTTATAGCTAAAGTAGGATTTTATTTAGTTAATAAAGTATTAAAGGGTAAACTAGTTATACTTACTTAGGTTAGTCTATAAGAAATAAGAGAAAGCTATCTTTAAAAAGGCGTCTATAAAAAATATTACCTTAACGAAGCTTTTTTAGTTCTTAGAGACATTAGTTTAGTCGACTTAAATTTCCTTATATAGCTAGTCCGGCTATAAAGGGGTTCGTTTAGAAATTCGTCTCTTAGTCTTTCCTTAGCTATACTATTTATATTTAATAGTCTTTAGTCCCCTTATTTATACGCCCTATTATTAGCCTAGCTTATATAAAGCTAGGGGGCCTAGGTAACTAAGTTATATATACTAAAGAAGACTATATCCTTAGGCTACTAAAAAAAGGTCCTTTATAATAGACCTATTTCTTTTAGTAAGGAAAGCTAACTTCTTTAGAGATTTATTCTTAAGGGTAGGTTAGAATTTAAAAATAAATTAACCGAATTTTTCTTTAATAAGCTTAATCGTTTAATCCTTTTAAACTAGCCTTATAGGCTTAATCGTTATATCTTAAAAGATTCCTTTCTCTTAAAGAAAGTAGAAAGAGATTAAGCTCTTTAAAAATTAATAGTAAAAAGCTACCCTTTTTTATTAAAGAATTTACATAGACCTATTAGGTAATTATATCGTAAAACTCACCCTTCTATATCCCTTTATTTATACGGTTAATTCCTTAGTAATAAGGTATTCCCTTTATACCTTCTTAAAGGACCGGAATTATAAGAGTATATTATAGATATTAAAGGAAGTATTAAAGTTAAGGATAGCTAATTTTTATAGGGGATAGTTAGAGGGTCCTAATAGGTAGTCTTATTAATCTATAGGGAAGATAAAGGCTGGATTTACTATACTAATAACTTTTCCTTAAATTTATAGCTTAAATAAAGGCAGCGGCGTTAGTTACTATTTCTTAGTAGCCTAAATCTTATCTATCTTCTTTTATAATAAGGGGTCTTCCTTAAGAGACTATTATATTATTTCTTATAGCCACTTTAAAGGGTTAAATCCTTTAAGTCGGTTTTCCTTAAAGACTTACTTATATTATAATAACCGATAGCTTAGGGATTTATAATCTAGGTAGCTATTTTATTTAGTCTTTTATTTCCTTAAAGAATCCTTATTTTAATTTAAAAGGTTTACTTAAAAACCCCCCCCTTTTTACCCCTTATTACTAATTTTAATAAAAAGGTTTAATTTCGACTAGTTCTTTAATTTTTTAACTAATAGACTAAAAGGTCTATTAAGGGCCTAGTTAGGCCGAACGGACTAATAGGGCCGGGGCTAGACCCGGAGTAAGATATATAGCTAGGGCTAAGGTAGTAGCTATAGTTAATAACGGCGTTAAGGCTCTTAAAGAAAGAGGAGCTAGAGGGGCAATAGCTATAGTAATAGTAAGGGCTATAGTAATAAGGGCTATAGTAATAAGGGCTATAGTAGCTATAAGGGTAGTAGGTTAAGCTATCTAGGTCGAGTGCTAGCTATAAAGGAATAAGACTACTTATTATTATACTTTAGTAGCTTTTTTATTTAGTTCCTAGCTAGCTTCTTAAAAGATAGTTAAGTAACTATTACTAATAGGCTTTATTAATAGAGATATATCCTATAACTACTAGCTAGAAAGAGCTTTTATTAAGAATTATTAGTTAGCTTCCTTAAGTATTTCTTCTTACTTAGCTAGCTATAAAGAAGCTAGTAGGTTCCTAGTAAAAAAGGCTCCTAAGTATACTATATAGGTCTTCTTAATATAGTTAGTTATATAGCCTCTTAAGGGAGCTATTAAGGTCTTAAGCCTTTAAAAGCTACTACTTAAGAGTCTCTTCTTTTTAAAAAGAGATTAGCTTTATAAGATTAATAGATTCTATTATCGCTATATATATAATAGTTAGTAGCTTTATCTTATAAAGGTATTCCTTATAATAACTCTTATAGATACGTAAGGTAGTAGAAAAAGCTCTTTACTATATAGAGGTTAGCTTAAAGAAGAGGGAAGCTCCTTATATAAATTCCGTTGCTTTAAGTTAAAGAGGGGGCTTAAGAGGGTCCTACTTATTAAAGAAGACTAACTTATAGATAGTTTTATCTATATAAGCCTATAGCTCTTTTACTTACTTATTTTAATCTTAGGGCTCTATAAGAATTATCCTATAAACTATAAAGGCAGTAGAGTCGTTTTTTAATATTATTATAGAAGAGGGGTAGAAAAGTCAGTTAAAAATTAAAGTTTTTAGTAAGAGGGGTAAAAGGAAGCTATAAAGGATAAAAGAAAGGTGCTTTTTATAGTAGCTAGAAGGTATAGGAATTCTATTCCTCCTAGGCTTATAACTCTTATAAAGAGAGATATAAGAAGTATATATAAAATATATAAAGGTAAAAGTAAAAATAAGGGGTCGGATAGGTAAGGTAGAGATATTTAATTCTTATAGTAGTAGTAATTATAATAAGGGAGTAATTATTATATTACCTTAATTCTCTTTCTTTCCTTTATCTAACGCCCTTCTTTATACCTATCTAGTATCTTAATTAATAAAGAAGATCTTACTTAAAGAAGCTATTAATATCCTTTTAACTACTAAGCTTTTTACTAGTTTTTCCCCTTCTTTCTAGCTATTATTAGTATATCCGTCTTATCTCTTACTACTATTATAGGAAGCTATTACTACTTTTACTTCCCTTCTTACCCTTATCCTCCTTTTTATACCTCCTTTTAGCTCCTTCTTTAAAACTTATTTTTTAGCTTCCTAGGTCCCTTATACTATAAGTTATCTCTAAGACCTATAAAATTAAGCTATGCTTTACGATAAACTTCTTAAGAGGTTCCTTCCTAAGGATAGGTTAGAATTTAAGAATAAATTAACCGAATTTCTCCTTAATAGGCTTAATTATCTAATTCTTTTAAACTAGCTTTATAGGCTTAAACGTTATATCCTTAAAGATTCCTTTTTTTTTAAAAAGGTAGAAGGAAACTAAGCTCGTTAAAGATTAAGTATAAAAAGCTACCCTTTTTCGTCGAAGATTCTATATAGATCTATTAAGTAGTTTTATCGTAAAATTTACCCTTTTATATCCTACTATTTATATAGTTAATTCCCTTATATTAAGGTATTCCCTTTATACTTTCTTAAAGGACCGGAATTATAAGAGTATATTATAGATATTAAGGGAAGTGCTAGAGTTAAGGGTAGTTAATTCTCGTAGGGGATAGTTAAAGGGTCTTAATAGGCAGTCTTATTAATCTATAAGGAAGATAAAGGCCGGATTTACTATACTAACGATTTTTCCTTAAATTTATAGTAGCGGCGTTAGTTACTATTTCTTAGTAACCTAAATTTTATCTATCTTCTTTTATAATAAAAAGTCCTCTTTAAGAGACTATTATACTATTTCTTATAGCCTCTTTAAAGGGTTAACTCTTTTAGGTCGGTTTTCCTTAAAGACCTACTAGTATTATAATAACTAATAGCCTAGGGATTTATAGGCTAGGTAGCTATTTTATCTTTTAGTCTTTTATTTCTTTAAGGAATCCTTATCCCGATCTAAAAGGTCTACTTAAAGACCCCCCCTTTTTACCCCTTATTATTAATTTTAATAAAGAGGTTCGATTTTAACTAGTTCCTTAATTTTTCGACTAATAAACTAAAAGGTCTATTAAGGGACTAGTTAGGTCGGACGGACTAATAAGACTAGGGCCGGGCCTAGAGCAAAAAGCGGCGCCGGGGCTAGGACTAGGGCAGCCGTTAAATATAAGGTTAAGGCTCTTAAGGGAGGAGGAGCTAAAGAGGCAGCAGCCGTAGTAGTAGGGGCCGTAGTAGGAGGGGCTATAGTAGCTATAAGGGTAGTATATCGAGCTATCTAGGTCGAGTGCTAGCTATAAAGGAATAAGACTACTTATTACTATACTTTAATAGCTTTTTTATTTAGTTCCTAGCTAGCTTCTTAAAAGATAGTTAAGTATCTATTACTAATAAACTTTATTAATAGAGATATATCTTATAGCTATTAGCTAGAAAGAGCTTTTATTAAGAAGTATTAGTTAGCTTCTTTATATATTTCTTTTTACTTAGCTAGCTATAAAGAAGCTAGTAAGTTCTTAGTAAAAAAGGCTCTTAAGTACGCTATATAGGTCTTCTTAATATAGTTAGTTATATAGCCCCTTAAAGGAGCTATTAAGATCTCGAGCTTTAAAAGCTACTACTTAAAAGTCTTTTCCTCTTAAAAAGAAATTAGCTTTATAGTATTAATAGATTCCGTTATCGCTATATATATAATAGTTAGTAGCTTTATCTTATAAAAGTATTCCTTATAATAACTCTTATAGATACTTAAGGTAGTAGAAAAAGCTTTTTACTATATAGAGGTTAGCTTAAAGAAGAAGGAAGCTCCTTATATAAATTCTATTACCCTAAGATAAAAATAAGGCTTAAGAGGGTCCTACTTATTAAAGAAGACTAAATTATAAATAGTTTTATCTATATAAGCCTATAGCTCCTTTACTTACTTATCTTAATCTTATAGCTTTATAATAATCGTTTTATAAACTATAAAGGCGGTAAAGGAATCGTTTTTTAATATTATAATAAGAGAGGGGGTAGAAAAGTTAATTAAAAATCAGCTGTTTTAGTAAGAGGGGTAAAAGGAAGCTATAAAAGATATAAGAAATATACTTATTATAGTAGCTAGAAGGTATAAGAATACTATTCCTCTTAGGCTTATAACTTTTATAAAGAAAAATATAAAAAGTATATATAAAATATATAAAGGTAAAAGTAAAAGTAAAGGGTTAGATAGGTAGGGTAAAGATATTTAATTCTTATAAGGGTAGTAATTATAGTAAGAAAGTAATTATTATATTACCTTAATTATCTTTCTTTTCTTTATTTAACGCCCTTCCTTATACTTATTTAGTATCTTTATTAATAAAGAAGATCCTACTTAAAGAAGCTAATAATATCCTTTTAACTAATAAGCTTTTTACTAGTTTTTCCCCTTTATTCTAGCTATTACTAGTATATCTATCTTATCTCTTACTACCCTCCTTTCTATACCTCCTTTTAGCTCCTTCCTTAAAACCTATTTTTTAGCTTCCTAGGTCCCTTATACTAAGAGATATCTCTAAGAACTATAAAATTAAGATATACTTTACGATACCTTTCTTATAAGACTTTCCCTTCTTTAGGCCCTTATTCCTTAAGTAGGTCTAAAAGAGCTTAGGGACCTAAAGGGCCCTTACTTTCCTTAAGTAAATAGATAATTATAAAGCTAAGAACCTCCTTTATACGCTTACTAGCTTAAAGCTATATTAGCTATATCCTTACTATAAAGGCAAGCTATAGCTAAGGGGGTATATCGCGAAGTATAGCTTAATTATATAGTTCTTAGAGATATCCCTTAGTAAGAGGCACCTAAGAAGCTAAAAAACTAGTTTAAAAGAAAGAGCTAAAAAAGGGTATAAAAAGGATAGTAAGGGTAAGAGGGGAAGTAAAAGTAGCGATAGCTTCTTATAAAGGTAGCGAGAGATAAGATAAATATACTAGTAAAGGCTAAAATAAAAGGGAAAAACTAATAAAAAGCTTAGTAGTTAAGAGGATATTAGTAGTTTCTTTAAGTAAGATCTTTTTTATTAATTAAGATACTAAATAAGTATAAAGAAAGGTATTAAATAAAGGAAAGAAGGATAATTAAAGTAATATAATAATTACTGCCTTATTATAATTACTACCTTTATAAGAATTAAATATCTTTACCTTACTTATCTAACCCCTTACTTTTAATTTTACCTTTATATATTTTATAAATACTTTTTATATCTCTCTTTATAATAATTATCTTATATTTAGTCTTATTAAGTATTATAATAATAGTTATTTTATTACTTATCTTATATATAACTATCTTTATAATAGTCTAAAGGCTATTTATTTTCTTAGTTTTACTACTTATAATAGTCCTTATTATTTACTTAGTCTTAGTTACTATATTATAATCCTTTACTATTTACTTAATTACGATTACTATAATATAGTCCTTAGTTAAAAAATAAAGTTAAGTAAGCGGTAATAAATAGTTAGCGCTTATTAATTTCTTAAACTTACTTATTAATAATAGTCTTTTTAATAAGAATTAAAAGTAAGGTTATAATTTCTATAATAATAAGCGGATAAACTACCTTAATAATCTAATAGTTAGTATTTATCCTTAGCTAGTATATAAAGGATACCTTATATTAAATCTATTAAGTAAGTAAGGGTTCTTTTAAGTTTTATATTAATACTATATACTTATTTTTATAGAACTCCTTAAATACTATTATATTAAGGAGTTAAAAATATTAAATTAGCTTTTTAATAAATATCTTAAGTAAGGCTCGCTATAGCCTTATATGCTACTTTAAGCTAAGCTCGCTTATATACTAACTTAAGGCTCTTTTAGCTAAGAAGGATATATAGTATAAGTAAAGTATATACTCTTCCTTATTTTAATAGCTATAAAGTCTCTTATAAATAAGATAATATTAGTATAGATATTCTTACTATTAAGGCATACTAGTAGCTGAAGGTTACTCTTATTTATTATATTATAGTATAAATACTTAGATATCTTTATAAAAGTATACCTAGATAATATCTTAATCTTTTTAGATACCTTAAAAAAGTATAAGGAATATATTTATAAGGTACTTTATATACTTTGAAATATAAAATTACTAGTTAAACTAAAGAAAAGTAAGTTTTATATATAAGAAGTAGACTTCCTTAAATATACGATCTTATTAAGAAAGATATAAATATAATAAGATAAGATTAACTTAGTTAAAAAATAGCTAATACTAAAGAATATTAAGGATATATAAAGTTTCTTAGGACTTATAAATTACTATTAATAATTTATTAAAGATTTCGGAAAGATTATAGTACTATTATATAACTTAATAAAAAAGGAAAAAGTATTTATATAGGACGATTAAGCTAATAATCTCGCGTAGAGAGATATAAGAAGTATATATAAAACGTATAAAGGTAAAATTAAAAGTAAGGGGACGGATAGGTAGGGCTAAGCTATTTAATTCTTATAGGGGCAGTAATTAAGGTAAGGGAGTAGTTATTATATTACCTTAATTATCCATCTTTCCTCTATCTAACGCCCCTCTTTATATACGTCTAGCATCTTAATTAATAAAGAAGATCCTACTTAAAGAAGCTATTAGTATCCTTTTAACTACCGAGCTTTTTACTAGTTTATCCCCTTCTTTCTAGCCGTTACTAGGATATCCGTCTTATCTCTCGCTACCTCTATAAGAAGCTATCGCTACTTCTACTTCCCCTTATACCCCTACCCTCCTTTTTATACCTCTTTTTAGCTCCTTCTTCCTTCTTTTATACTAGGTGTTTTTAGCTTCCTTAGTCCCTCTTACTAAGGGATATCTCCGCGAACTACGAAATTAAGCTATGCTTTATAATAAATAAAGCTTTTAAATATATTAAAACTATAATTATATAAGAACTAGTCTTAACTACCTTAAATCTAAAATAATAAATTAAACTTAAATCTAATATATTAAACTTTACTTTAAGAGTATAAATAAAATAAAAAGATAATAAAGGAAGACTACGACCGATTATATTTTATTTAAAGAAGCTATATAGTATAAAACTTAATTACCTTATTTATAATAAAGAATTCCTTATAATTATTTAAGCTATTAAGGAATTTTAATACTACCTTCTTAAAAGTAAGTATAAAGTTAAGGATTATATAAATTATAAATATATCTTATACTATATAATAATATAATAGTTAAATAGATAATAGATTTAATAGGCCGAATACTTATTAGAAGTTAACTATAAAATAATCTATAAAAAAGGAATAGAAAACAGTTAAGCTAATACCCTTAGTTAATAAAGTAACTATAATATAAGAGCACTTATAATAAAAGGATAGCTCTTAGAAATTAACGAAAATAAGAACTACTAGTAACGATAGCTAAATATAATATTTAAAGTATAACCTAATAACTTAACTTATTAAAAGATCTTAAAATAAATAAAAGAATATAAAGTACTAAATAGATATAATATAGAATATTTTAAAGTTTTAATATATAAAAATAAAATCTAGATACTACTAGAATTATAAGATAAAGTTATATAAGATATATATAAATATTTAATATATAGATACTAAGGAATCTAAAAGATAATAAAATAGATGAAATAATAATATAACTTCTTATAGCTTAAGGAAGTAGTATAATAAGTTATTTAAAAATATAAACTTTATATATAAAGTAAAGCTAAATAATATAAGCTATATAAAAAATTATAACTACTACTAGTACTAAAGAAACTATAGGATTTAATAGCTTTTAACTATATTATAAAGCTATTACTATTAAAAGAACTTATAACTAACGTTAAGTATAATAATATATTTATTATTACTAATAAATTAATAAAGTATAGATACCTCTTACTATATAAAGAAGTAAGTAATATAAAAGAGCTATTATAGTATATATATTCTTATAAATAATTATTTATAATTATAAACTATTAAATAAGATTATCTTTAATAAAAGAAGTATATTTATAGCTAAGTTTTAGTAAGCTCTTATAGTATAATTAAGGATAAAATATAAGCTTAGTATAGCTTATTACTTATAAATAAAAAGGATATAGACTAAAGGAAAATACCTAGGAACTACTTAAGTATTTAACTTACTATAGTTCTTTACTTTAATAGTTCTATTAAGCGAACCCTTACTTAGAAATATAAGGTTACTAAGAATAGTATCTTAGTTTAATACGTTTAAAGCACTAAATAATTAAACCTTACTAATAGTAATAGTTTCCTTATTTAATAAAAAAACTAATTTATCTTAAGAAGAACGTATTATACTATCTTCTTTATTAATAGCTTATATACCACGCTAAAATAACTTACTACTTTAATAGGGATAAGGGTATATACTTAAAGTATACGTAGTACGCGGCTAAGGATTATTAGAGTAATTAACTATATAATTATTTTATTATCGGTCCTATATATAGTTCTAAGGGTCTTAGGTTATTAATATAAGTCTTAGGGATTTCTTTACTCTATACTTCTTTGTTTTTACTAGAGTCGCGTAACTAGCAGCCTTTACTTTAAAGGGGGGAAAATAAAATTTAAATTAACTATAATTAAGGAAGATACCTTATTAAATAATTAAGGTCTTTATAAATCCTTTAAGTATACTTAAAAGTAAGTTAAATAAGGAGTACTAAGGGTCTTATCCCTTTAATAGGCTAATATCTATAGGGGTGCGATCTTACTTATTAAACTCCTTCTTAGCGACTTTCTAACTTAAGATATTAATAGAAAGGGCGCGATAATAATAAGTAAGGCTCTCTTCTTAAGTACGTAAGTAAGTAAATAAACTATTAATAGAACTTTTCTCTTTTACTATAATCCCTTCCCTTCTTATTATTTATTCCTCCTTTTACTTATAAGCTACTTATTTAGCTCTTTCCTATCTTTACTCGCGTAGTTCCTTCTTTAAATAATTATCTACTACCCCTTATATATAATCCTAAGTATTCGCGCTTATTATTCTTAAGGGCGTTAGGGAAATAAAGTAGTTAGCGTCTTTATTAGTCTATAGCTTTAAGTATAGCTAGATTAAATAAGCTATAGAGTCTTATAGACTAATCGTTATCGCGTTGCTATTAGTCCTATTTAAATATATAGAATTATAGTCGTTAATATCCTAGTAATAGTTCTAATATATTCCTAGGTTTTTAACTCCTTTAACCTAAGAGGGTTTAAAGCTTAGTATTAACCTTATAAGGACTATAGCTAGAAAGGCTATTACTATACTTTATTTCTAAGGAGTAATAGGGCGCGCTATAGGCGTTACTAAAGTCTTTAGCTTTAAGGTAATTAACTAAGCGCCTAGTAATTTTAAAGTCTTAGGGCGAGTTAGTAGCCGCGTTATCTACCTTTCTTCCTTACTAGCTTCTTATTAAGCTATTAGCGGGGGTGCGGTAGCGAGTCTTTCGCTCCTCTATACGTTTAAAGGGGTCGTTAGTAGTAGGCGAGGAGTAGGCCTAATTAGCTATATATCTAAGAGGGAAAATAAAGGCATCGTTTATATATAGATAAAAGGACTAGTAAGGGCGCTTAGCTCTCTCTTTTATAGATTCTAAGGTAGGGATCCTATCTTAGGGTTCCTTAAGGAAAGGCTACTTAGTTTAAATAAGGAGCTTAATTTAGTTAACGCTTAAGGTAATAAAGGTCTAGGCCTATTATAGATTCCTATTAGCGCGATTAAATAGTTAGGGGTCTTTTTAAGAAAGAGTTTTATAAAGAAACCGCGTATAGCTTAAGCGATTAAGTTAGGTTACTCTATAAGGGTAGCTAGCGTAGTTAGCTCTTTTCTTACTCTCCTTACTATATAAGCTAGTTTTATATCTCTTTAAAGTAGTAGTTTCTATTTACTAAGCTTATCTTAGAGGTTAACTACCTCTAGGACTTCTTAAAGGTCTTATTTTTCTTAATCTCTTAGAATAATATAGTTATATTAGTAAATCCGGTTATACCTAAGAATCCTTATAAGAAAGACTACTAAAAGTTATTAAACCTTAATTAAATAGTATCTTTTATAGTTATTTAACTCTATTATTAAACTACTAGGAAACTCCGCTACCTTATAATATCGCTTATATATAATTAAGTTCGTTTACTATAATAGCTTAGATTCTATATATTAGCCTATCGATATAGCTTTTTATACTTATCCTCTTATTTAGCTTAAAGAAATACTAGTCTTAGTATAAGATTTTATCTATTTATAAGGCTTCTTATATTACCTTATACCTTTACTCTAGAATTACTTTAACCTTTAAGTATCGCTACTTAATTATCTTAAGGCGTAGCCTAACTATACCTTTAACTTAGTATTAGATTATTATTAAGGCTAAGTAGCTATATTCTTACCCTTCTTACTAAGCGGTATAAGGGACTAGTATATAGGTAAAGTTATAAGGAACTTAGAGGATATAAAGAAACTACCGCTATACTTATAGGAATATATAGAGTTTAGTATACCGTCCTTCTTTCTAAGTATTAAAAACAACTAAGTTTCCTTCCTTATAGTCTTAAAGGAATACTCCTTAGTAAAGTCCCTTTTTATTTAGTCTTACTAAAAAGTTAATAACTTTAGTTATATACCTTTATTTATACGTAAAGCGACTAAGGTTAAAGGTAGGAGTAGTAAACTTAATTAAATACTCCTTATCGTTTAGGTATTTATAGTACTTTATATATCTATCTTCTATATCTTTAATAGGTTCCCTTTAGTAGTTAGTATAAACTAATAATAGGTAAGGTAAAGGGTATACCGCGTTCTTAATACCTTTTATTAAGATCTTAATTATCGCGCTAAGGCTAAAGCTTATAGCTTATTATTTATTAATAGCTTTATAAAGTAAGTTATATAAGTCGACGATATACTCTTCTTAGTAGGCCTTATTCCTAGTAAATCCGTTTATCTTTTTAACGCCCTTATATATTATCCGAGCGTTTTTAAAGGTAATATCCTACCGTTTAATAGGGCCTATTAGTATTAAGTACTAATAATCTTTATAAATATATTAAGGAGGTTACTTCTACTTATAAACGTCTTATTAGTCTTAATCTATAAACTTTTCTTTATCTTTAGTATAAAAGCGCCCTTTACTACCTTCTACTTTAACTTTACTATAGTAAGTAAGTAAAATAAAGCTCTTACTCTTAAATAGTAGTACGCTAAAAAAGATAATAGTATTCTTAGGGAGGTCTATAGCTAGGCCTAGGATACTATTTAGGTTCGCCGCTATATCTTAGGAAAGGGTAGAGTAAGCGAAAGAAAAGGAGAAGATAAGATTAAATAGTTAGGGTAAGTAGTTCTAAGTTATAACGCTAAGAGGCTAAGAGGGTTATATATATATATATAAGAGTTATATTAGTAAAAGGGATCGTTATAAGTAAGGAAGCGTAGAGAGTATATATATATATATATATAGAAGGAAGAAGAAAGAAGGAAGAAGGAGGGTATAAAAAGAAGAATAAATAGTCGTTAAAGTACGCGGTTATTAATTACTTTAGCCGGCCTCTATAGCGGTAAGGTCTTATATATATTTAAGGGTTACGCTTAAATAGCTTCTTTTACTAATTATCGATTAAGGAGCTATTTAATCTTTACCTTTTCTTCCCCTCTTTTCTCTTTTTATTCCTTTTCTTCCTCTTCTTTTCTTTATCTTATTAATTTCTTTAGACCGCTACCTTCTATCTTCTCTTTTTACGACTACCTCTTCTTCCTTATTATATCTTATAAGACCGCTAAACTTAAAACTAAAGATCTACTAAATATTGTTAACCTCTCTTTAACTACTTTTCTACGACCTTCTTTTATTACTACTACTCTTTTTACTTAGAATTATTATACTAAGGTCTTTCCTCTTTATATAGAGTACTTTTAAGTAACGATTATTTAATTTATTTAATCTTACTTAGCTCGTTCTAACTATCTTCTTTTATAGATCTATAGTTACTTTAAGACCTAGGTATATAGAAAAAATAATATCGGCTACTAAGGGTTTCTAATTTATATAGAAATTACCTTTTAGTTATAGGTTCTATTAAAAGCTCTTAATATTATTAAGATTAAGGCACGCGGTTACTTTCCTCTCTCTTACTTTCTTAAGAGTACGCTAGGTTAATATAATTAAATTATCTTTTATACCCTTTATTATAGACATTAGCTAGTAACCTATATCCCTATAAAAATCGCTTATCTATATAGATACTTCTTTTCTTAGCTTAGTTTAAGGCGGTAAGAATACTCTTAAGTAGTCTTAATTACTTTATATAGAACTTATAACCCTTACCTTTATTAAGGGTATATTTAAACTTATTAAATAACTATAACTTTTACTTATAAGTACGTTATATTTCCTTTTTATAACTATATTTCTCTTTTAAGTACTATTAATAGCTCTTATACTAACTATATCTAGGATTCGATTAAAGCGCCTATTTATAAATAGCAGTACTTCCCTAGATACTATAAGGCTACTTATAACCTTAATAGATTCGCTAACTATATATATAGTTATAATTTCTATATTAACCTTAAGACTAATAAATTTTATAATAAATATATTAAAAATAAGACCGACTTTTATCTTCTTTATAATATCCTTAATCCCTTTAGTCTTACTAAGGATTTAAAGGAAAGGGAGGAAATTAACCTTATACTTATTTTACCTAGAAAGAGATTATATAGTTTTAATAAGCTCTCTCTTAAGTAATAATTAAATAGCCTTTAAGTTCTCTTTATAATAGTCTATAATAGGTTTACTAAGAGTAGGTAGCTTTATTTAGTCGCTATCTTTAGTAGTAAAAACTTTTCTCTTAAAGTTATATACGTTTAATTTAATAAGTTAAAAGTTTATTAAAATTTATCTTATAAGCGCGTTTATTTTCGCTATAATAGGTCTCCCCTTTTATAATAAAGAATAGATATCCCTATCTATAAAGTAAAAAATCCTATTCTTAAAGAAGGTAGGTAGTAAGAGTATTTATTTTCCTACTTTATTATTTAATTATATCTTTATTTATCTTCTTTAAGGTAGTAAAGGGTAGGTTATTATTAAGGAAGGGTAGGAAATATTATCTTTATTTACTTAAGGAGCTTTAAGTAGAAAATTTAAAACGATAAGGTAGTAAGTAAAGCGCTCGTAAATATCTTAGCTACTATAGTTATCTTTTAATTAAATAGTTAGACAGTGCCTTAGTTACTAGTTAGGTTCTAGTATTCTTCTTATAATAATTATAGATTTTTATCTTTACTGCTTTTTCCTCCTTAGCTCCTTTTAACCTCCTTCTTTTCTTATTAGATTAGCGTCTTTAAGGCTCTTATATAAAGATCCTTTTTTACTTTACTAAGTTATAGTAGCTAAACCTCGATCGTATACCTTAGGCCTTTCTTAGGTATCTATAGTTACTCTTTTTTCTTTTCCTAGCTTTAATCTTTCTAAGGTTTATTAAGGAGTTATTATAACTATAGTACTATTTAATCTAAGGCTTCTTTACTTAATAGGAGTAGTAAATTATCTACTTTATCTATTATTTCTTTCTTCCTCTTTTTATCGAGAGTAATCTTATCTTAGAGTAACTAGTCGTCCTTAGTAAAGTACTATTAACCTTCCTTATCCTTTTTAAACTTCTTTAAATACTCTCCTAGGATTATCTTATTAAGTATAATTCTATTTAAAGTCTTAATCTTATATACCTTAAACTACTCTAAGCGCGATACTACTTAAAAGGGACTATTCTACTTTATCTAATACTTAGCTTACCTCCTTAGATTATTTAATCGTTTTATATTAAATAGTAAGATAAGGTCTCTAGGTTATAGGCTTTCTTTCCTTATTATATACTTATTAGCTTTATCTATCCTCTTTATTAATCGATTTTAATATCTTATTACTCTTTTCTTACCTTCTTTTATATCTTTTTCTTTCTTTTCTAAAACTTATACTTATACTTTAAATAATTTTTTTCTTATCTTTACTTTATCTTAGTCGATTAGTCGCTAAGTAGGTATTCTACCTTAAAGGGTAGTACTAGTTCCTATTTATATAGTAAGTAGAAAGCTAATATTCTATAAGACTCTTTAACTATTATTTAGTTTATAAGGATTACTTAGTTAAGGTATTTAATCTACTTACCCTTTTTCTTTACTATTTTTATAAGTACTATTATTAACCTTTAGTACCTTTATTCTACTACTACGTTCGCTTTTAGATTATATACTAAAGTTTAAATAACTTTAATACCTATATCTTCTAGGATATACTTAAAATCTTTTTTTATTTTAGGCCCTTTATTAATTATAGCGTATAGTATTACGCTATACCTATAAATAATAAAGAGTATAAATTTAGTTATAGCTCTTATAGTAATTTCTTTAACTAGGGTTACTTCTACTTATTTAGTAAGGTTATCTTATACTTTTATAAGGTATAAATACCTATAATTAGATAGTATATACTAGCTATTAAAGTAAATCTTACTTATAAGGTAGCTAAGCGCGGTCGCGGTTATAACTTCTTAGGGTCTCCTAGTTATAAAGTATTAGTATTCTTTATAAAAAGAGACTATACTATAAATATCGTTTTAAAAGCTAGCTTATTAATACCTATTCTTTACGAATATATATATAACTTATTATCCTTTATATCCTATTTATATATAGTACTTTATAATAATCTTTTTCCGTTCTTTTAAGTTATTTACGACTAGTATAGGTCCTATTTCTTCCTTCTTAAGGAGTCGCTAAAGCTTTTAATCTTTAACGTAGAAATTTAAACTCTTTAGATATAGCTTCCTATAGTCTTATTTAAAAAGGCCCTTTAGCCGTTTTAACGTTTAATAGAAGTCTATAATTATCCTTAATTCTTTTAAGTAGTCCCCTTATAGCTTAGTCCCTTATACTACGTTTAAGTAAAAGTCTATAAATTCTTTAATATCGCTTTCTATTTCCTTATTTAATACGTTAGAAGGTCTTTTAAGCTTTCCTAAGAGTCTATTAGCTATATAATTCTTCTTACCTTTAATATATTATATAGTAAAGTTAAAGAGGAAAATATAGCTTATCTAGTAAATTACTATAGCTCTAAGGACGTCTTTAAGAGTACCTTTTAGTTAATTAACTAAGACCTATATATTAGTTTCTAGGATAAATTATACGCTATATAGGTAAACTCTAAGTCTCCTAAGCGTACTTAATATAGCTATATACTCTCTCTTTATTATATTATATTTAGTTTCGACTAGTAACTATGTTTTACTTTCGAACCTTATAAGGCGCCTCTTTCTATTAACGATTTATATTAAGACTGCCCCCTAGCTAAGTAAACTAGTATTATATATTAGAATAATATCTCCTCTTCCTAGGCTAATATTAAGGGATATTAGAAAGACTATATTAGTAATAGCTTCTTTAAGAGTAGCTATCGCTTTTACTTATTTATCTCTTTATTCTTAATAGACTTCTTTCTTTAATAGGTTTATAAGGGGTTTTACTAAAATAGCGAACTATCTAATTTAGATTTAATAGTATCTTATAATACTAAGGAAAGCTTTAATATATATTATATTAAGGCATCTTATTTATTCCTTAATTTTAATAACTTTAGCTTTTATAGGATACCTTTTATTTATTCTATAAATATAACTAATAACTTTAGTTACTTACTAATAGAATTTCGATTTAGCCTTAGTAATTATATAACTAAAGAGTTTAACGTTAACTAGGACTTTATTAAGGTTAATAAGGTATTTAAAGATATATCTCCTTACTCTTAGCACTACCTCTTTATTATTATACGTTATATTAGGCCCCTTAATACTTATATTATCGAGGAAATTCCTATAGATAGTTAGTATAAGGTCTTATAGGATTCTTTATATTATCCTTATAAATTAGCTAACTAAGTTTATAGCCCTTTAAGGGAGTATATATATATATAAGAGGCTAATAGGTATTATAAATATCGTTATATTATAGCTTTTAATATTAAGAGGGATCTAATTATAGCCTAAAAAAAGGTCTAGGAGGGAAAGGATCTTATATATCGAGAAGTAGTCGCTAAACTTATCTATATTTAATGGTAGGTTTATATCTCTTATTATAATAGTATTTATATATATAGCGGAATTAATTAGGTATAGTCCTTTATCTTTCTTTACTACTAGGAAAAAGGGGTTCTTATAGGGCCTATGCCCTTTTTTAAGGACTCTTATTTCTAGTTTAATTTTAAGGATATTAATAACTTTCTACTCTATCGCTTTTAAGATTAAGATTAAAGCTACTTACTATGCCTTATATTCTATTATCTTAATAACCTATAAGGGGGCTATAGCTAGGTTAACTTTACCTCTTTCTATAAAGTCCTAGGATAACGTTACTTCCTTATTAAATAGAATACTATTAAAGATCTAGATTTCTACCTTTATAAGAAAGCCCTTAAATTATTCGTAAATTACTTTAAGTCTCTCTTATATTAGCTGCTTTCCTTTCTATATACTTAGGAATTTTCCTATAAAGTATTCTAGGTAAGGTCTAGGCTATATCTTATCTTTAATAGTATTTTATTTAGTCTTCTTTTAGTTAGGGTCCCTTTTTAGTATTAAGCTATTTAATAGAGTATCGTTAATAATATTAATCTTATTTACTTTTCTTTTAAAGAGAGTATTAACTCTTAGATTATATAATCTAATAGGTCGTTTTCTCCCTATCTTAACTTTAACCTTCTAGATCTTTTTAAACTTATTTCTAGCTCTAATAATATTTTTCTTAAATTCTCCTATAGCCTTTATAACTATAACTTTAATAATCTCTTTTACTATTTTAGATCTAATAACTAGAATCGCTTTATCTCTTTTATCTATAATTAATTACTACTATACTAGTACTATTAAGAGCTTATTTACGCTAGCGTAGGCTAGGTTAAGGACTTAGTTAGCGCCCCCTTTATAACTAAGGATCTTGCCTCTTAGTAAGAGAATCTTAGCCGTCGGGGTATCTATAAGGGGTTCTCTTTATAATTATTAGGTAGCTCTAAGGTTATCTTCTTTAACTTTTATTACTAAAGCCTAAAAGAATTTCTTAGGAGCTAGGTATTAAAACTATAGCTACTAAGCCGCTAACCGTTAACCGCGTTAAGTACGTAATATAGTCTAATAAATAAATAGTCGGCACGACTATCTAATAGATATAGGATTAAAGGGATTATAGAGATCTAAGTAATCTAAGATTAACGAGATTACTATACTCTATATAATCTAACGTTAGGGATTATAGCTAGGCCTATAATCTAAGGATACTCTCTATAGGTATATATAGCTACTTACTTTTACTCTTTTAGATAGATAGCTCGATAGCTTTTAATATAGATCTTTATTAGAATTCTATCTTTAATTCTTATTACTTAGTTATAGTCTACGGTCTATAACCTTTAACTTATTACTAATATAGTATACTTATTATTACTTAGACCACGCTTTATTATATCTACTAATATAAACCCCTTAATAGGTTTATCCCTTAGGAATAATACCGGTCGTTATATATTAAAAGCTCTTATTTAGTATAATACCGCGTTACTTTAAGTAATATTATAACTATTAATATACTTATATAGTAATCTAGATTAACTAACTCTAGAGCTATTATATTACCTTAGGATATAATACGCGAGATTATTACCCTTCGATATAAGGTATAGTTACTTAAGAACGGAGAAGGTAATAAATAAGTTAAGGACCTTAAAGAAGTAGTTAAACTAAAATAGCTAGGACTATTTATCGGTATTTATAGCACGCTTCGAGACTTTCTTACTTAACTTAAGGCCTATTACTAGTTTTACCTTATAAAACTCTTAGACCTAGTTAAAAAGGTACTCTATATAGGAAATTATTTATTTAAAACGGTACTTACTTAGTTTAGACCTATTATAAGGGATTTTCTTAATAACTAACTAGTATAACGAGATAATAAGATAGATAAAGTCTTTATTAGTTTCTAAGGATTTAAAGAAGCTATTATAAAGGTATTTAGAATAACTAATAAGGAACGAAAAGCTAAATAAAAACTTTAAGAACTTTAATAAAGGATCTTAGTATTAGATTATATAATAAAGTTCTATTAAGTTACCTTAAAGCTTAATTAAGATAATAAACCTCTTATATTATAATTCTATAATAAGCTTAAAGAAGAAGTTAAGGACGAGCTTTATAAGGAAAATCGACTTAATAACCTCTTAAACTATATTACTATAGTAGTTATTATTAAGATTATACTAGTAACCTATCTAGAGGTATCTAGAACTTCGACGTTAAAATAGGAGGGAAAAACTAAAGTGCTTAAAAGAAAACCCTCCCCTCTTTTATAGCTAGTCTACCCTTATACCGGGTCGCGGTTATAATATATAAGAATCTTACGCCGGCTATCTTAGGTATCGTTATAGTTAGTCGGAATTATATTAGCCCCGCTATAAAGTAACCTTAGAAAGTAACTCCTTTACGTACGCGGGGTATATAGCGTTAATCGGTAGTACGAGCGTTTTTAGTTAACGGTTAATTATATAATTATCTCTAACCTTATCTTATAACGATATCTTCCTAGGCTCTACTTTATTTTTTTTCCGCTATAAGGCTTAGCGGGCTATTTTTTATTAATGCCGGCCTTTAGCCGGGCTGGTAGTTAGGTTATCGCACCGGCTTCGCGCCGTACTTATTAAGTTGCTAGTATCGGCCCCGGGTTTTTATTTTCCCGGTCGGGGGGCCCGGACCAGGGTTAGGGGGAGGTCCTAACGAATTCGTCGCTAGGTCCGGGTAAGAGAGGTCCGGGCCGGCCTACTTATAGCGGGGCTAGACTGCTAGTATATTTATAACCGCTTCTAGAAGCGCTAATTAGCTAATTAATAAGTAGGTTAGCGTAGTCTACTAGTCCGACTAAAAATTAATCGTGCACTTAGCTAGATTCGAACTAACTCTAGTATTATAGCTAGTAAGCTTTATAGGTATATAACTACTATACTATAAGTTACTATAGTAGTATAAATCGATAATAGATAGTATATATAATATAAAGAAAAGAAATAAGGAAGAGGAAACTCGAACCCTTCTTATAGGAATAACTTTAACTAACGCGCTAACTATAAGAAGAAGCGCGAAACTCTTATTACCTATACTTATATAACTAACCTAGGTAAGATAGACTTAAACGTAATATAAAAAAGTAAAAGAAAGTATTTTAACTATAAGAAACTTAGATATTACTTTAAAGAATATAGATAACTTTATAAAGAGAAGAAAACCTATTAAGTACTAGCCTTAAAAGGTAAGAAATACTTAAATACTATTAATAGATAAGAACTAAAGTATAAACTCCTTAGTTAAACTATATACTACGATAATAAATATATAGTATACTTAAGCGATAAGAATAGTATTAGATAGTTCTTAAAGCTACTAAAGAAAACCCTTATAATAATATAATAAAGGGATCCTAAAATATAAAAATAAGTTAAATTTATAAAACTAAAATACCCTTATCTTAAATAAGTCTCTTAAGACTAGATTAAGAAGAATAGTAAACGATTCTAAAAAGATATATAAAATAAAAATCGATAATAATAATAAGCAGTCTATAAATAATATAATATAGAAGATATAGATATAGCCCTTATACTTATAAAACTTAGATAATAACCTAAGGAGGAATAATAAAGTATCGACGATATAAGCTTTAAAAAATAAGAAATACTTTAAAAAATAAAAGATAAAATCGAACTTATACTACTACCCTTACTATTAAGGAAAAATACTATAATTAGAGAATACGCTCTATATTTTAAAGAATTTAAAGAAATACTTAAAATTAAAACCTAATAAATACCTTAAATTCTTATAAAAAACTAATAAGCTATATTAATTTAGTATAAACCGGTACTATATAAAAGAGACTATACTATAGCTATCGCTATAGTTAATATCTTTATAGCTTTATAATAAGAATAGTAACTATAAGAAGAATATAAAGATTATCTATAAGTACTACTTACTTATAAGTTATAAGAAGGTATAAGCAATAAGCGTAGGATCGGGTAATCGATAACGTAAGCGGAAAGATCGGTCGAAGGAGTATAGGGTAGGATTTCTTCTAGAATTTATAACGAGCATATAAGGGGCTGAATAATATATTGAAAGAATAGCGTTGCAAAAGATGCTTATAAACTTTTTTCTATCTACTACTCCCAGGGAAATCCTTCGTCTTTTATAGACCATTGCTCGCCTACTAGTAGACCAATTAGTTAGCTTTCTAGCACATTCTATAGTACTTAAAAAGCTCTATCTATAGTATATCTTCCTAACTTAGTAGGTGGTCTGATTATAGCGTGATGGTTAACGTAAGACTATGGGTTCTAGCATAAGTAGTGGATTTAACCAGAATGTTCTATGCCCTACCTATTCTCGTATCGCGGATATCTTCGGAACCGCTAGGCCAAAATAGGCAATAGGGTATCCGTTCTGCTCGTAATTGACTTATGCATTTTATGCATATTTTTGTTTGTAAGGATAGGCTTATCCTAACCCGCTTTTCCTAGAGGAAGGTATAGTTATCTAGTAGAGGTCTTTGTCTTTTAAGGGTTATTCCCTTAGACTGTATTATAGAGCCTCTTTTTACTAGCTTATTCTATAAAGCCTCCCTATGCCTATTATTTCTTTATAATAGTAAAATAGGAATATAAGGGTATATTCTTATATAAGTATTATAAGTATATTTTATAGATATTATATATTTACCTAAACTATATAGTATACCTTTAGATAAAGGTATAATATAATACCTTCTTAGTTAAGTTTAAAGAATAAGTACTTTTAAAACCCTACCTAAGTATAAAACTAAACTATTAGAAAATTAATTAATACTACCTAAACGACTAAGTTATATTATTAGAACTTAATTATAGTACGCTACTTAAATACCGCGATAATTATAGTTTATTAATAAGATATCTTTTAAAGATATATAAAATCTATAAATACGCTAAAATAAAGGAATAGTATAACGCTACTTACTTTAAGATATTTAAACCCTTAATCTTTTAAAGACTTATATAATAAGTTAAATATAATAAAGAAGATTATAACGAATATATATACCTAAACTATAGAGTTTATAAATATAAAAAAGTATAAGTATAGTATAAATAATATAACGGTATATTAAAAGATTATTAGTAATATATATAAGGCTATAAGCTATATTTAACTAAGGAAGAATTAATATAGAAATACTATATATAAAATAAAAAGCTATTAAACGAAAACTTAACCTTTAGTATAAGAATAAATAAAATTATAAAGTATAGTATATAATTAACTATAAAGTAGTATAATATAAATAATATAGTATTAAGAAATAAGAAATCTTCGATTAGCTATACGAAATTAGTCTCTTAAGCCCTAATATAGTACTATATAATAAAAATATAAAGAAATAATATTAATAATAAATTAAAGAAGAATACTTAAATAAAGTAAATAAGGACTAGGTAAAAAATAAGGTATACTATCTATAAAAGGGCTATAGACTAGCACGATATAATAAGATCTAAGAACCCTATATATAGTAATAGTAAGCTATAATAACTAAATAGTATTAGATATTTAAATCGCGGGATATTATATATATATACTTTTAAATTATAGCGCGATAGGTAATTACGTTTTACTTAAAGTTATTAATTATTACTAACTTATATAAAGATATAAGAAAGAGCTTTATAAACTTATAAATATTAAAAAAGAGGCCTTTAACTATAATAATAAAATTATTAATATAAAGATTAATTACCTTAATATTAATATCTAAGGCTATAATAAATAAGTTAACTTTAATATTATAAATATTAAAGAATATAACCTTATATTAATACTTTTATAGCTATAGGAGAGCAACCTATTAACTAACTAGAAAACTAGCTAGCTATATTAAAATAAAGATATAAGTTTCTAGGACTAATAGATTTAAAAGAAAGTAAAACTTTATAATAATTTAGCTACTAAATAAAATAAAAGGGATAACCGTTTAAGTAAATTATTATAAGCTTTAGTAATATAAATAAAAATAGTAACTAAACTAATAGATATAATAAAATCGACTAATAAGACCTATATACTAACTAATATAGCTTTATAACCTAGTATCCGATATAAATAAAATAAAGGATATAATATAAAGATCTAAAAAGTTATTATTACTTTAAGAAAAGACCTTAAATAAGTTAATAAAGAGCTTAAGTTAAGAGAAACTAGCTCTTAAAAGAAAGAATAAAGCCTATAAGATAGAATAAAGAATATCTCTTAAAAATACTAAAACTATAATAAACTCTTTAAGGAAGAACTTAAGATAAGGTTACTTAAATATAGCTAATAGGACTATAAAATTTATCTTAAGGATAAAATAACGCTAATATTTTATAAGATTTATAACCTAAACGAAAAGTAACTATAAGTACTATATAACTACCTTAATAAGAATCTATAAAAGGGATATATATAAACGTTAATATCTAAAGTAAGCTACCTAGTTATATTTATTTTAAAGAAAAATAGTAAGCTATAACTAGTTATTAACTATAAACGCCTAAACGATATTATAATAAAGGACCGAATACTATTACCGCTTATATTAGAACTATAAGATTAACTATATAGTAAAAAATAGTTTATAGCCCTTAACCTTAAAGGCGCCTATAACTTAATACGTATAAAAAAGGGATATAAATAAATAATAGCCTTTAAAACGAAATTTAAACTATTTAAATATCTAGTAATACTATTTAAACTTATAAATATACTAGCTACCTTATAATAGATAATTAATAATATCCTATATAAATACTTAAATATCTTTATAGTAGTATACTTAAATAATATCTTAGTTTTCTTAGATACCCTAGAAAAATATAAGGAATATATCTATAAGTTACTTTATATACTTTAGAATATAAAGTTACTAGTTAAACTATAGAAAAGTAAGTTCTATATATAGGAAGTAAACTTCCTTTAATATATAATCTTATTAAGAGAGATATAAATATAATAAGATAAGATTAACTTAGTTAAAGAATAGCTAATACTAATAACGTTAAGGATATATAACGTTTCCTAGGATTTATAAATTACTACTAACGATTTATTAAAGGTTTTAGAAAAATTATAGTATTATTATATAACTTAATAAAGAAGGAAAAAGAGTTTATATAGGACGATAAAGCTAATAAAGCTTTCGAATATATTAAAACTACTATTATATAAGAACTAGTCTTAACTACCTTTAATCTAAAATAATAAATCGAACTTAAAACTAATATATTAGACTTTACTTTAAGAGTATAAATCGGATAAAAAGATAATAAAAGAAGACTATAACCGATTATATTTTATTTAAAGAAGCTATATAGCGTAGAACTTAATTACCCTATTTATTATAAAGAGTTCCTTATAATTATTTAAGCTTTTAAGGAATTTCGATACTACGTTCTTAGAAGTAAGTATAAAGTTAAGGTTTATATAAATTATAAAAATATCTTATACTTAATAATAATATAATAGTTAAACGGATAATAGATCTAGTAGGCTAAATACTTATTAGAATTCGACTATAAAATAATCTATAGAAAAGGAATAGAAAACGGTCGAGCTAATACCTTTAGTCGATAAAGTAACTATAATATAAAGGCACTTATAGTAAAAGGATAGCTCTTAGAAATTAATAAAAATAGGAACTACTATTAACGATAGCTAAATATAATATTTAAAGTATAACTTAATAACTTTAAATACTAAAAGATCCTAAAATAGATAAAAGAATATAAAGTACTAAATAGATATAATATAGGATATTTAAAAGTTCTAATATATAAAAATAAAATCTAGATACTACTAGAATTATAAGATAAAGTTATATAAGATATATATAAATATTTAATATATAGATACTAAGGAATCTAAAGAATAATAAAACGGATTAAATAATAATATAACTTCTTATAGCTTAAAAAAGTAGTATAATAAGTTATTAAAGAATATAAAATTTATATATAAAGTAAAGCTAAATAATATAAACTATATAAAGACTTATAACCGCTATTAGTATTAAAGAAACTATAGGATTTAATAGCTTTTAATTATATTATAAAGCTACTACTATTAAAAGAACCTATAACTAACGTTAAGTATAATAGTATATTTATTATTACCGATAAACTAATAAAGTATAAGTACTTCTTACTATATAAAGAAGTAAGTAATATAAAAGAGCTAGTATATATATTCCTATAAATAATTATTAGTAATTATAGACTACTAAATAAAATTATCTTTAATAAAGGAAGTATATTTATAACTAAGTTTTAATAAGCTCTTATAGTATAATTATCGCGAAGCGTAGCCTGATTTCGTAGTTCTTAGAGATATCCCTTAGCACGAGGAACCTAGGAAGCTAAAAAACAGGTTTTAAGGAAGGAGCTAAAAGGAGGTATAGAGAGGAGGGTAGGGGTAAGAGGGGAAGTAGAAGTAGCGATAGCTTCCTATAGAGGTAGCGAGAGATAAGACGGATATACCGGTAACGGCTAGAAAGGAGGGGAAAAAACCGGTAAAAAGCTCGGTAGTTAAAAGGATATTAGTAGCTTCTTTAAGTAGGATCTTCTTTATTAATTAAGAAGCTAGATAGGTATAAAGAGGGTCGTTAGATAGAGGAAAGAAGGATAATTAAGGCAATATAATAATTACTCCCTTACTATAACTACTACTCCCGTAAGAATTAAATCTCTCTGCCCTGCCTATCTAACCCCTTACTTTTAATTTTACCTTTATATATTTTTATATACTTCTTATATCTCTCTTCGTAAGAGTTATAAGCCCGGGAGGAATAGAATTCCTATACCTTCCGGCTACTATAAAAGGCACCTTTCTTATATCCCTTATAGCTTCCTTACCCTCTTACTAGAAAAGCCGATTTTTACTTAACTTTTCTACCCTTCCCTATAATAATATCGAAAAACGACTCCTCTACCGTCCCTACGGTCTATAAGACGATTCTTATAGAGCCCTAAGATTAGGATAAGTAGGTAAAGGAGCTACGGGCTCGTATAGATAGAACTATCTATAATTTAGTCTTCTCTAATAAGTAGGACCCTCTCGAGCCCCCTCTACGTCCTAGGGCAACGGAATTTATAGAAGGAGCTTCCCTCTTCTCTAAGCTAACCTCCGTATAATAGAGAGCTTTTTCTACTACCTTAGGTAACTACGAGAGTCACCGTAAGGAATACCTTTATAAGACAAAGCTGCTAACTACTATACGCACGGCGATAACGGAATCCGTTAGTGCCGTAAAGCTAATTACTCTTCGAGAGGAAGAGACTCCTAGGCAGTAGCTTTTAAAGCTCGAGACCTCGACAGCTCCCTCGAGGGGCTATATAACTAACCGTATTAAGAAGACCTATACGGCCTACCTAGGAGCCTTTTCTACTAGGAACCTACTAGCTTCATCGTAGCTAACTAAGTAGGAAGAAATCCTTAAGGAAGCTAACTAATACTTCCTTATAAAAGCTCTTTCCGGCTAGTAGCTACGGGATATATCTCTACTAATAAAGCCTATTAGTAACGGTTACTCGACTATCTTTCGAGAGGCTAGCCGGGAACTAAACGAAGAGGCTGCTAGAGTATAATAGTAAGCAGTCTTATTCCTTCGTGGCTAGCACTCGACCTAGACGGCTCGATCTGCTGCCCCTATAGCTGCTGCAGCCCCTGCTGCTGCGGCTCCCGCTGCTGCTGCTACGGCTGTTGCTCCTTCGGCTCCTCCTCCCTCGAGAGCCTTAACGCCGTCGTTAACTACAGCTATGGCCCCGGCCCCGGCTCCGTATCTTACTCCGGGCCCGGCCCTAGCACCGGTCCCGTTAGTTAGACCGGCCCGACTAGTCCCCTAATAGACCTTTTAGTCTATTAGTCGAAAAATCAAGGAACTAGTCGAAATCGAACCTCTTCGTTAAAATTAGCAATAAGGGGTAAAAAGGGGGGGTTTTTAAGCAGACCTTCTAGATCAGGACGAGGATTCCTCGAAGAAACGAAAGACTAAGCGAAACGGCTGCCTAGCTTATAAATTACTAGGCCATCGATTATTATAATACTAGTAGGTCTTCGAGGAAAACCGACCTAAAGGATTTAACCCTTTAAAGAGGCTATAAGAAACGATATAATAGTCTCTTAAGGAGGACCCCTCGTTATAGAAGAAAATAGACGAGATTCGGGTTACTAAGAAATAGTAATTAACGCCGCTGCCCTTATTCGAGCTATATATTTAAGGAAAAATCGTTAGTATAGTAAATCCGGCATTCGTCTTCCCTACGGATTAGTAAGACTAACCGTTAGGACCCTCCGACTATCCCCTACGAAAATCAGCTATCCTTAACTCTAGTACTTCCCTTGATATCTATAATATACTCTTACGATTCCGGTCCTTTAAGAAGGCATAGAGGGAATATCTTATTACTAGGGAATTAACCGTACGGATAGAGGGATACGGAAGGGTGAATTTTACGATAATATTACCTAACGGATCTATATAAATTCTTCGAAGAAAAAGGGTAGCTTTTTGCCCTTGATTTTTAACGAGCCTAATTTCCTTCCGCCTTCTTTAAGAGGAAGGAATCTTATAGGATATAACGTCTAAGCCTACGAGGCTAGTCTAGAAGAATTAAACTATCGGGCTTATCGAGGAAAAATTCGGTTAATTTATTCTCGAATTCCGACCTATTTTTAGGAAGGAACCTCTTAAGAAGTTAGCTTTCCCTACTAGGAGGAATAGGTCTACTATAAAGGACCCTCTTCTAGTAGCCTAAGGAGACGGCATTCTTTAGCACGCACGACTTAGTTACCTAGGCCCCCTAGCTTTATATAAGCTAGGCTAATAATAGGGCGTACGAATAAGGGGCCTAAAGACCGTCGAATACGAATACTGCGGCTAAGGGAAGACTAGGAGACGAATTTCTAGACGAACGCCTTTACGGCCGGACCAGCCGTGTAAGGAAATTTAGGTCGACTAGACCGACGTCTCTAGGGATTAGGAAAGCTTCGTTAGGGTAATGTTTTTATAGACGCTTTTTTAGGGATAGTTTTCCCCTATTTCTTATAGACCTACCTAAGTAAGTATAACTAGTCTGCCTTCTAGGACTTCGTTAACTAGATAAATTCCTACTTTAGCTACGAGGTAAAGAAGATACGGTTTAACGGAGAGCTATTTACGAAGGATATCTTAAATTAGCTTCGAAAAAGGGGCATTTTACCACTCCCGTTAGCACCGAATACCTAGGCCTAGAACGGAGGGGCAGAAAGATTAGGGGGTGCTATAATAGAAAGGGCCTATACGATAAGACTTACTATAAGGCTTCCCTACGACCTTTAGAGGGAAGTCGTTAAGACCGCCTATTACCTTTAGAACCGGACCCTAAGGACCTAAGGAATAGACTAGAAATCCCCCCTTAAGCTCTTTATAAAAAAGAGGGCCTCGCTAGCCTACCTTCGTGCTTATAGCTATAAGGCATATATAATAACTACCGATATATAGCTAAAAAGGAAGAAGAAAAGAAAGCTTAATCCGAGAGCCTTTATTAGTTACCTCGTTAGTTATAATTCTATAAATATCTTCCGGATCTAGATTCCTCTTCTACGGAAGGTTATTTCGACTAGGGATATAATTTTTAACGAATCTAGCTTCTTCGACGGAAAGAGGGATTAACAGCCCCTCTTACTCTCTTAATATTAGCTAATTTAGAATATTTAAATCCCCCCTTCCTAATAGTCTTAAGAAGAGGTCCTAGATAAAGAAACGGAAGAAGAAACCGACGTCGAAGTAGTCGAGGATAACGCTAACTTCGAAGAGGAAGCTGCTAGATTAGATGATCTAGACGAAGAAGGAGACTATAGGAAAGCGGTAGAGCTAGAATACGCCTACCTCCCTACGCCTCCTCTTACGGAATAAGAAGAAGATCTAGAAGTAGCTTTTTTAGTTAGTCTTCCCGTCTCGGCCCCTAAGGGGGTAGGAAAGGCACCTCTCTTAAAGGATTACCTAGCTGCCTTTTTATCCCTACTTCGAGAAGCAAAGGAAGGTATAGGGCCCGATATAGATACTAAAGAAGACTAACGTCTCCTTTATTTCGATTGTTTTTCCGACTTCTACCTAACGCTAATAAAAGACGGTTCCTACGGAGCGTTTATAGTAGGCCGGCTCTTTAAGCTATAGTTATTAGCAAGGAAGGTATATAAAAGAGACCTCCCGGACCTACTAGCAAACTAGAAGCAGCTAGAAAAACACCCCTTTAAAGACTAGTTTTTCTAGGCCTAGAAAGACCACCTAGCCTTATACGAGGAGATAGGGTCTTTCGAAGAGGTCCTAAGGAAAAGGTAAGAGGAAAATAGGTCCTTAGCTATAAGTAGGTCTTTATCTATAAGACTAATAAACATAGCTTCCTTTAAAAGTATAAAGCCCGGCTAGTTATCTATAGGAATTAATAGGAAAAGGGGGATCTACCTACTAAGGCAACCCCCTTAGTAGGGATGTCTTTTCGGACCCTTATAGCTATAGTAGTAGAATTCGACCTTAAGCTCGATTAGATAGATATAGTTAACGCGTTCGTTAACTACCCTCTTAAAGAAGAAGAAGTTATCTATATACGACTTCCTCCTAGTTTCTAATAACTAGGAAAGGTTCTATAGCTTAGGAAAGCTCTATACGGACTATAAAGATTACCCCTTCTTTAGCAATAGCATTTAATAGGTTCCCTTAAAGCCCTAGGCTTTAAGAAAGTCCCTTAGGAACCGTGTATAATATAGAAGGGTAAAATCACGGTCTTCTTCTACGTTAACGATATTATCTAGGCCTACCTAAAAGAGGAAGAAGCTGCTACTAAGGAGGCTATACGAGGCCTATAATAAAAGTATAAGATAACTAGGCTAGGGGAGCTAAAGTAGTTCCTAGGGATACGAATCCTTTAGAATAGGTCCTAATAGACTATCTAGCTTACCTAAGACGCCTATATCGATAAGGTCGCTTATAAATTCCTCCCTAATTCCCTCGATAAGAAGCTTCCCTCTACGCCTATATTAGACGAAGAGCTTTTACCTAATCTATCCTTTTAAGCTATAGAGTAAGAGAAATACTAATATTAATAGAAGGTAGGCTCCCTGCTTTTTTTAGCTATTTCTACTAGACCGGATATCTCTTTTACGGTCTCCTAGCTAGCTAGGTATAACTAGAATCCTAGCCTTAGGCATTAAGAAGTAGTAGATAGAGCTATCCTTTATCTCTATTTAACGAGATTATATAGTCTACGCTTAGGAGGGCAGGGAAGGAAATAAGCTACCGAAATCTTCCTTTATTCGAACGATTCGTCCTTTACGGACAATTCCTTAGATAGAAAGAGCTTATAAGGGTATATTATATCCCTTTTTAGAGGAACCATTGCTTAGAGAGCTTCGAAGTAAGCTACCGTTACGACTTTTAGTATAGAGGTAGAGCTACTAGCTCTTTTAAAAGCGTTAAAAGAAGCGATTTTCCTTAGCCGGCTACTAATATTATTACGACTATAAATTCCGTCCCCGTTAGCTATAGAATGCGATAATACGTAGACTATACGAATTCTTATAGAGGAAAATAGCAAGCTATTAACCCGGCTACGGTATATCGATATCTACTAGTATTAGTTACGCTAAGAGGTCTAAAGGGGACTTATTTCCGTCTATTAGGTTCTAACGGTATCGATAAAAGCCGACGGTCTTATAAAGCCCCTACCGAAGTAGAAGCTAGCTATCTTTTTATAGTAAATTAGGCTAGAAGACGTTTAAGAGAAGCTATCCTTAGAAGCCCGCCTTAAGAATCTACGAGAGGAGCTAATAGCACGTAGGAGGAAGGAGACGTCTATAGCCGAAGAGAGGAATTAGGACTTATCCTAAAGGAGGGCCCCTAGCTTAATTAGGACTTATTCTTCTTAAAGGCCCCTTTTGGGACTTATCCTAGAGAAGCCCCCTTTCTTATAGGACTTAATATCCTCCTTAAGGCCCCTTTTTCCTAAAGTAGGTCTAAAAGAGCCCGGGGCAAAACCCTAGATTTCTCGAGTAAGGGATAAGTGTAGACTAAGACCTCCTCTATACGCTCACTAGCCTAGGTATTTAGCTTTACCCTTACTATAAGGGCAGGCTATAGCTAAGGGGGTGTGTCGCGAAGCGTGGCCTAATTTCGTAGTTCTTAGAGATATCCCTTAGCACGAGGAACCTAGGAAGCTAAAAAACAGGTTTTAAGGAAGGAGCTAAAAGGAGGTATAGAGAGGAGGGTAGGGGTAAGAGGGGAAGCAGAAGTAGCGATAGCTTCCTATAGAGGTAGCGAGAGATAAGACGGATATGCTAGCAACGGCTAGAAAGGAGGGGAAAAAACCGGTAAAAAGCTCGGTAGTTAAAAGGACATTAGTAGCTTCTTTAAGCAGGATCTTCTTTGTTAATTAAGAAGCTAGATAGGTATAAAGAGGGGCGTTAGATAGAGGAAAGAAGGACAATTAAGGCAATATAATAATCACTCCCCTGCCGCAATTACTGCTCCCGTAAGAATCAAATCTCTCTGCCCTGCCTGTCCGACCCCTTACTTCTAATTTCACCTTCGTGTATTTTTATGCACTTCTCGTATCTCTCTTCGCGAGAATAATTAGGGACGAAATATAAGCTTAGTATAGCTTATTACTTATAAATAGATAGATAAATAAAATAACTTAATTAAACGCTTAAATAATATTTATAATACTATATTAGCTATAAATAAAACAATTAAGTTAAATAGCTACTAATAGCGTAACTAGCTTATAATAGCTTAGTAATAGAAATAACTAAGCTCTTACTAGTATATACTAATTATAAATATAACTTAGAAGTATTTAAGGTTACTTAATAAGGACTATAAGTAGAACGAGCGATATTATAAGTAGATTAGCTATAAAAATTATATAAAGAAATATAATAAAAACTTTAATTTATTAGAGAATAAATATTTAAATTCGTCGCTAGGTCTAGGTAAGCGAGGTCCGGGCCGGCCTACTTATAGCGGGGCTAGACTACTAGTATATTTATAAGCGCTTCTAAAAGCGCTAATTAGCTAATTAATAAGTAGGTTAGCGTAGTCTACTAGTCTAACTATATAAGGAACGGTGTTTTCCTATTATAAATAAAGTAGCTATACTATACTCTCCTGATTATATAAGCTAATAAGTAGTATATTAATTATAGATAAAATTCTATTATATAGAGTAGGATTCGCTCGTTATTTTATATATTATTATATTTTAAATAGGTTACCGGTTATTATATAATCGGGAATCGAAGGAATAGAGCTAGCTTAGAATACTAGCTAAGACCTCGTAAGACCTCTTAAGAACACCGGTACGACTAACCTTCTTTAAATACGAATATTAATAGAACTAAGATACTTTTAGATATACTTAAGGTATTACGGAATTCCTTAGTCTTAGGGCTATACGGTAGCCTAAATCTAGTCTTAAAAGGTTCTTCTATTAGCTATAACTATCTATATAAGATAGTATGTCCGCTAGTAAAAAGAGATAGAATTATTAACTTTAATACCTCTTTTATATACTAATATATTACTAATAAATTCTATTAAAATTCCTACCTTATACTCCTTCTTCCCTTTTATTATATAGTCTTATATAATTACTTAATTTCCTAAAAGATTCTGCTTTTACTTATATACCTTAAGAGGTTATAAGCCTAGCTTACTCCTTTTAAGCTAGGAAATTAACTTATACCTTTAAATTTCCTCGTTAAAATACCTAATTAAAATTCTATTCGAAATTCCGTCTAACTTCTTTTACCTTCCTACGCTCTTAAACTCCTATCTAGACTTCTCGATCCCTACGAACGAAATAATACCGAATTTATATAAAATAGGTAGATAGAAAGAATATAAATTTACTATACTTAAGGGAAATTAAAATTATACCTTATAGACTATAAGGATAGAAGCTATCCTTATAAAAGAAACGCTTATTACTACTTTAAAGTAAGTAGATTATATATAGACTATAGAGGCTTTATCTATAATATTCCTTTAAGTTAAAGATAGTCCCTTAATATAAATTTAGTATTTAAAAAATGCTAAAGAAGTATAAGATAAGCTTAAAAAGCTATATAATCCGTCGAACTTTTTATCGAATTATCTACTTATTAAGTAGCTCTTTAATCTTAGTCCCTTAGAATTTAATTTAGAGAAATACTATTATAAGGTAAAGGAAATTTATAAGGATTTAAAGTCCTATAATATAGAAATTCTAAAAGTTATTCTTATAGTATAGATTCTTAATTGCCTTAATAAGGAGTTTAGAAGCTATATTATAAATATTATATAGAGCCTTAGGTATAATTCTACGGCGTTTACCCTTAAAACCCTAATAGTAAGTCTTTTAGACGAAGTAAAAAGAATAAAGGATATAGACGAATCTTTAGAGAAAGCCTTCTTAATATAAAGGAAGCCTTAGAAATCCTATAGAAATTCTATAGATACTCCTTATTATAAGGAATATAAAAAACCAAGGCATTTTATAGTAAATTACTATAAATTATACCCGAATAAGGCTCCTACTAATTAGGTTTTAAATAAAGGAAAAGAGGACGATAGGACTTAAATTTCTAAGAAGAGAAAATCTTCTTTTTCTTCTCCTTCTTCTTTTAAGAAGAAATCCCCTTTTAGTAGTATTTCTACTACTAATAAAAGAAGGAAGGCTCGAATTATAAAGCTAGAGTCCGATTTAGACGAGAGTAATTCTCGTAAAGAGAGATATAAGAAGTATATATAAAATATATAAAGGTAAAATTAAAAGTAAGGGGTTATATAAGTAGGGCAAAGAGATTTAATTTTTACGGGGGTAGTAAGTATAGTAAGGGAGTAATTATTATATTGCCTTAATTATCCTTCTTTCCTTTATCTAACGCCCTTCTTTATACCTATTTAGTATTTTAATTAATAAAGAAGATCTTACTTAAAGAAGCTATTAATATCCTTTTAACTACTAAGCTTTTTACTAGTTTTTCCCCTCCTTTCTAGCTATTGCCGGTATATCTATCTTATCTCTCGCTACCTTTATAGGAAGCTATTGCTACTTCTACTTCTACTTATGCCCCTACCCTCCTTTTTATACCTCTTTTTAGCTCCTTCTTTCTTTTTCTATACTAAGTGTTTTTAGCTTCCTTAGTCCCTCTTACTAAGGGATATCTCTAAGAACTATAAAATTAGGCTATGCTTCGCGATATACCCCCCTAGCTATAGCCTGCCCTTATAGTAAGGGCATAGCTAATACGGCTTTAGGCTAGTAAGCGTATAAAGGAGGTTCTTAGCTCTATACTTCTCCCTTTACTTAAGGAAAGCAAAGGCCCTTTTAGGTCCCTAGGCTCTTTTAGACCTACTTAAGGAATAGGGGCCTAAAGAGGGGAAAGTCCTATAAGAAAGGGGGCCTTCTTAGAAGGGAAAAACCTAATTAAAATAGGGGGCCCTCTAAAAGGAAAAACCTCTTTCTTTTCTTTAGCTATAGACGTTACCTTCTTATATATACTATTAGCTCCTCTTATAAACTCTTAAGGTAGGCCTCTAAGGATAGCTTCTCTTAAACGTCTTCTAGCTTAATTTACTATAAAAAGATAGCTAGCTTCTACTTTAGTAGGGGCTTCGTAAGACCGTTAGCTTTTATTAATACCGTTAAAACCTAACGGATAGAAATAAGTCCCCTTTAGACCTCTTAGCGTAACTAATACTAATAGATATTAATATACTATAGCTAGGTTAATAGCTTACTATTTTCCTTTATAAGAATCTATATAGTCTATATATTATTATATTCTATAGCTAATAGGGTTAGAACTTATAGTTATAGAGATATTAGTAACTAGCTAAGGAAAATTACTTCTTTTAATACTTTTAAAAGAGCTAGTAGCTCTACCTCTATACTAAAAGTTATAACGGTAGCTTGCTTTAAAGCTCTCTAAGTAATAGTTCCTTTAAAAAGGGATATAATATACCCTTATAAGCTCTTTCTATCTAATAAATTATCTATAAAGGACGAATCGCTTAAATAAAGGAAGATTTTAGTAGCTTATTTCCTTCCCTACCCTCCTAGGCGTAGACTATATAATCTCGTTAAATAGAGATAAAGGATAGCTCTATCTACTACTTCTTAATGCTTAGAGCTAGGATTCTAGTTATGCCTAGCTAGCTAGGAGACCGTAAAAGAGATATCTAGCTTAGTAGAAATAGCTAAATAAAGTAAGGAGCCTACCTTCTATTAATATTAATATTTCTCTTACTCCCTAGCTTAAAAGAACGGATTAAGTAAAAGCTCCTCGTTTAATATAGGTATAAAGGGAAGCTTCTTATTAAGGGAATTAAGGAGGAATTTATAAGCAACCTTATCGATATAGGCGTCCTAGGTAAGCTAGATAGTTTATTAGGACCTATTTTAAAGGATTTATATCCTTAGGAACTACTTTAGCTCCCCTAGCTTAGTTATCTTATACCTTTATTATAGGCCTCGTATAGCCTCCTTAGTAGTAGCTTCTTTCTCTTTTAGGTAAGCCTAGATAATATTATCGACGTAGAAGAAGACTATAATTTTACCTTTTTATATTATATATAGCTCCTAAGGGACTTTCTTAAAGCCTATAGCTTCGAGGGAACCTATTAAATACTATTACTAAAGAAAGGGTAATCTTTATAGTCCGTATAAAGCTTTCCTAAGCTATAGAACCTTTCCTAGTTATTAGAAACTAAGAGGAAGTTATATATAGATAACTTCTTCTTTCTTAAGTAAGTAGTTAATAAAGGCGTTAACTATATCTATTTAATTAAGGTCGAGGTCGAATCCTACTACTATAGCTATAAGGGTCTAAAAGGATATCCCTACTAAGGTAGTTGCCTTAGTAAGAAGATCCCCTTTTTCCTACTAGTTCTTATAGATAACTAGCTAGGCTTTATACTTTTAAAGGAAGCTATATTTATTAGTCTTATAGATAAAGACCTATTTATAGCTAAGGACCTATTTTCTTCTTACCTTTTCCTTAAGGACTTCTTTAAAAGACCCTATCTCTTTATATAAAGCTAGGTAGTCTTTCTAGGCCTAGAAAAACTAGTCTCTAAAGGGGTGTCTTTCTAGCTACTTTTAGTTTACTAGTAGGTCTAGGAGGTCTCTTTTATATACCTTCCTTACTAATAGTAGCTTAAAAAGCTAGCTTACTATAAACGCTTTATAGGAACCGTCTTTTATTAGCGTTAGATAAAAGTTAGAAAAACAATCGAAATAAGGGAGAGGTTAGTCTTCTTTCGTAACCGTATCGGGCCCTATACCTTCCTTTGCTTCTTAAAGTAAGGATAAAAAGGCAGCTAGGTAATCCTTTAAGAGAAGTGCCTTTCCTACCCCTTTAAGGGTCGAGATAGGAAGACTAACTAAAAAAGCTACTTTTAGATCTTCTTCTTATATAGGAGGAGGCGTAGGTAGATAGGCGTATTCTAGCTCTACTACTTTCCTATAGTCTCCTTCTTTGTCTAGATTATCTAATTTAATAGCTTCCTCTTTTCCTTTAAAGTCGGCGTTATCCTCGACTACTTTAATATTAGTTTCTTCTTCCGTTTTATTATCTAGGACCTCTTTTTAAGACTATTAAGAAGGAGGGATTTAAATCTTCCAAATTAGCTAACGTTATAAGAGTAAGAGGGGCTATTAATCCCTCTTTCCGTTAAAGAAGCTAGATTTATCGAAAATTATATCCCTAGTTAAAATAACCTTTTATAAAAGAGGAATCTAGATCTAGAAGATATTTATAGAATTATAACTAACGAGGTAACTAATAAAGGCTCTAAGATTAAGCTTTCTTTTCTTCTTCCTTTTTAGCTATATATCGGTAGTTATTACGTATGCCTTATAGCTATAGGCATAAAGATAGGCTAGCAAGGCCCTCTTCTTTATAAAGAGCTCGAGGGGAGATTTCTAGTCTATTCCTTAGATCTTAAAAAGGGTCTCTAGGTCCCTATAGTCCCTTAGGCCCCTAGGGTCCCTTAGGGTCCGGTTCTAAAGGTAATAGGCGGTCTTAACGATTTCCCTTTAAAGGTCGTAGGGAAGCTTTATAGTAAGTCTTATTATATAGGCCCTTTTTATTATAGCACCCCTTAATCTTTCTACCCCTCCGTTCTAGGCCTAGGTATTTAGTACTAATAGGAGGGGTAAAATACCCCTTTTTCGAAGCTAATTTAAGATATCCTTTATAAATAGCTCTCTATTAAACCGTATCTTCTTTACCTTATAGCTAAAGTAGGATTTTATTTAGTTAACGAAGTCCTAAAAGGTAAACTAATTATACTTACTTAGGTAGGTCTATAAGAAATAAGGGAAATCTATCCCTAAAAAGGCGTCTATAAAAAACATTACTTTAACGAAGCTTTCTTAGTCCTTAGAGACGTCGGTTTAGTCGACCTAAATTTCCTTATATAGCTAGTCTAGCCGTATAGGGGTCTATATAGAAATTTATCTCTTAGTCTTTCCTTAGCTATAGTATTCGTATTCGACGGTCTTTAGGCCCCTTATTTATACGCCCTATTATAGGCCTAGCTTATATAAAGCTAAGGGGCCTAGGTAACTAAGTTATATATACTAAAGAAGGCCGTTTCCTTAGGCTGCTAAAAGAGGGTCCTTTATAGTAGACCTATTCTTCTTAGTAAGGAAAGCTAACTTCTTAAGTAGTTCCTTCTTAAGGATAGGTCGGAATTCGAGAATAAATTAACTAAATTTTTCCTTAATAAGCCTAATAGTTTAATTCTTCTAGACTAGCCTCGTAGGCTTAGACGTTATATCCTAGAAGATTCCTTCCTCTTAAAAAAGGCGGAAGGAAATTAAGCTCGTTAAAAATTAAGGGTAAAAAGCTACCCTTTTTTATAGAAGAATTTATATAGACCTATTAAGTAATTTTATCGTTAAATTCACCCTTTTATATCCCTCTATCTATATAGTTAATTCCCTAGTAATAAGATATTCCCTTTATACCTTCTTAAAGGACCGGAATTATAAGAGTATATTATAGATATTAAGGGAAGCACCGGAGTTAAGTATAGCTGATTTTTATAAGGGATAGTCGGATAGTCCTAACGGGTGGTCTTACTAATCTATAGGGAAGATAAATACCGGATTTACTATACTAATAATATTTCCTTAAATTTACGGCTCGAATAAAGGCAGTAGCGTTAGTTACTATTTCTTAGTAACCTAAATCTCGTTTATCTTCTTCTATAACGAGGGGTCCTCCTTAAGAGACTATTATACTATTTCTTATAGCCTCTTTAAAGGGTTAACTCCTTTAGGTCGGTTTTCCTTAAAGACCTACTAGTAGTCTTTTAGCCGATAGGGCTTTTTATATACTTAGTAGGTAGGTCGATTCCTTCTTATTTATTTCTTTAAGGAATCCTTGTCCCGGTCTAGAAGGTCTGCTTAAAAACCCCCCCTTTTTACCCTTTATTACTAATTTTAATAAAGAGGTTCGATTTCGACTAGTTCCTTAATTTTTCGACTAACGATTAAAAGGTCTATTAAGGGACTAGTCGGGCTGGTCTAACTAATAAGACCGGGGCCGGACCTAGAATAAGATACGTAGCCGGGGCCGGGCCTAGGGCAGCCGTTAAAGACGGTATTAATACTCTCTAGGGAGGTAGAGCTAAAGGAGCAATAGCTATAGTAGTAGTAGCGGGGGCCGTAGTAATAGGGGCTATAGGTCGAACCGTCTAGGTCGAGTACTAGCTATAAAGGAATAAGACTACTTACTATTATACTCTAGTAGCCTCTTTATTTAGTTCCTAGCTAGCTTCTTAAAAGATAGTTAAGTAACCGTTACTAATAGGCTTTATTAGTAGAGATATATCCTATAGCTACTAGCTAGAAAGAGCTTTTATAAGGAAGTATTAGTTAGCTTCCTTAAGGATTTCTTCCTACTTAGCTAGCTATAAAGAAGCTAGTAGGTTCCTAGTAGAAAAGGCTCCTAGGTATACCGTATAGGTCTTCTTAATACGGTTAGTTATATAGCCCCTTAAGGGAGCTATTAAGGTCTCGAGCTTTAAAAGCTACTACTTAAGAGTCTCTTCCTCTTAAAGAGAGATTAGCTTTATAGTACTAACGGATTCCGTTATTACCGTATAAGTAGTAGTTAGTAGCTTTATCTTATAGAGGTACTCCTTTCGGTAACTCTTAAAGTCGCCTAAAGTAGTAGAAAAAGCTCTTTATTATATAGAGGTTAGCTTAGAGAAGAGGGAAGCTCCCTTTATAAATTCCGTTGCCCTAAGATAAAGAGGGGGCTCGAGAAGGTCCTACTTATTAAAGAAGACTAAATTATAGATAGTCCTATCTATACGAGCCTATAGCTCCTTTACCTACTTATCTTAATCTTAGGGCTCTATAAGAATCGTCCTATAGACTATAGGGGCGGTAGAGGAGTTGTTTTTCGATATTATTATAGGAGAGGGGGTAGAAAAGTCGGTTAAAAATCGGCTTTTTTAGTAAGAGGGGTAAAAGGAAGCTACGAGGGATATAAGAAAGGTGCTTTTTATAGCAGCCGGAAGGTATAGGAATTCTATTTATCCTAGGCTTATAACTCTCGCGAAGAGAGATATAAGAAGTATATATAAAATGCACGAAGGTAAAATTAAAAGTAAGGGGTCGGATAGGCAGGGCAAAGAGATTTAATTCTTATAGGGGCAGTAATTATAGTAGGGGAGTAATTATTATATTGCCTTAATTATCCTTCTTTCCTTTATCTAACGCCCCTCTTTATACCTATCTAGCATCTTAATTAATAAAGAAGATCCTACTTAAAGAAGCTATTAATATCCTTTTAACTACCGAGCTTTTTACCGGTTTTTCCCCTCCTTTCTAGCCGTTACCGGTATATCCGTCTTATCTCTCGCTACCTCTATAAGAAGCTATTACTACTTTTACTTCCCCTTATACCCCTACCCTCCTCTCTATACCTCTTTTTAGCTCCTTCTTCCTTTTTCTATACTAGGTGTTTTTAGCTTCCTTAGTCCCTCTTACTAAGGGATATCTCTAAGAACTATAAAATTAAGCCACGCTTCGCGATAGTAATAAGGTCTTAAATATAGCTTTATAAGAAAATATAGACCTAGATATCGACCTTATAGACCTTTCTAAGGCTTTAACCCTTATATAAACGTCTAAGGATTTAAAGGTAGTTTTAACCTCTATAAATACCCTTATAGTAGAAGCTAATAAAGACTTTCTTTTAGGACCTCTAGAAGCCTTAATTCCTAGAATAAAGGAATTAGTTTTAAAGGTAAGAGAAAGAGGATTTCCTAATTATAAGAATAAAAGGATCTTTAATTTTATTTATAATACTAGAGCTACTAAGTATATAGTATCTAATAAGAATTTCCTTATTAACTATAAAGAAATTAAGTTTAAAGTTTACTAGGGAAAAGCTTCCTTTATATTAGTAAAAGGAAAGGGGGACTTAGTATTTAAGTTCCTATATAGTAGTAAAAGGTATATCTTTTAAGACTGCTTTTATATACCTAAATTAAGGGTAAATATACTATCTTAATCTTATTTTAATAATACCTATGCCTTAATAGGAGGAAATAAAGTCCTTTTATTAGATAATAAGGCTAAGGTCCTTACTAAAGGATTTCTTAGAAATAAATTATATTATATTCCTATAAAACCTTTATTAGAAAGCTAATTAATCCTTATTATATATTTAAAGGCAAAGGATATAGATTTTTATACTTAGTACTTACGCTTACGGTATATAAATAGTAGGGCTATTTTAGAAATATTAAAAAGATATAATAAGGATATAAAAATGCCTTTAAAAGAGGAAAATAAAATAAGATAGTGCGAAATATATATTAAAGCTAAAGTAACGAATAAGGTTAATAAACGACCTTTATATAAGTCTTATACCTATTTAGAAAAAATAGTATTAGATATTTAAGGGCTAATTAAAGTGCCTACTTATAATAAATATTACTATTATATTTCTTTCCTAGATATAGGAACTTAATATCTAGAAATATACCTTCTCCGAAAAAAGGGGGAAGCTTTAGATAGGTTCCTAGAATTTAAAAATAGGGTAGAAAATAACCCTAAAAATACTAGGATTAGAGAAGCATTTTCTAATAATACTAAAGAATTTATATATAAAATAAAGCTCTATTACGAAAAAGAAGGAATTACCTTTAATTCTAGTCCTCCTAGGACGCTGGAATCTAATAGTAGAATAGAAAGCATAAATCGTACTATATTAGAAAAAGTATAAGCTCTTTTATTTACTGCTAGGCTTCCTAAATATTTATAGGGAGAAGCTATTTTAATAGCTACCTATTTATATAATAGATTACTATATTCTACGATAGGATTTAAAAGTCCTATAGAAAAGAGGGATAATATAATACTACCTTTTAATACCTTAAATAAAATTAAGACCTTTAAAAGCCTTATATATTATAAGAATAAAGACTTAAAAGATAAGCTAGATAATAAAGCTTTTAAGGGAATAATAGTAAGCTATTTAGAAAATATATATAAAATCTAGGATTCTACTAAGAGAAAGATTACTATCTTTAGAGATATTACTATACTAGAAAATAAATTTATAAAAAATCTAGGAATTTCTAGTAGTAATAATACCTTTAATTTTAATTCTATTCTAAATAAAGATAGGCTAGAAAGCTATATCCCTATAAATAAAGCTATTAAAGAACCTAGAGATAAAAGTCTATCGCCCTCTATAAAAGAAGAGTCTCTAAATAACGATCCTATTCCTACTACTAGTAAAATAGTAGTAGAATTACCTAAGAAGCCGGAAGGGTTTAATTCTAACTATATTAAATACCCTAACGTTAATTTATTTTTTAACTACGATTTTATAAAGTTAATTCTAGCTAGTATAGAAAATTAGGATCTAAAATTTCTAAAGACCTATAAATAGGTAATAAATAACCCTAAAGTAGTATTTTAGAAAGAAGCTATAATTAAGGAAATTATCTAGCTAATTAAATATAAAGCTTAGGAATTTTCCTACCTCCCTAAGGATAGGGAGGCTATAAGAGGCTGCTAGGTCTATACTATTAAGAAGGATAGTTAAAATAATATAATAAAATATAAAGCCCGTTTTATAATATAGGTATTTAAGTAGATCTATAGCTTAGATTTCCTAGATACCTTCTTAACTATAGCTAGACCTAAATCTATTAGAATTCTACTTATTTTAGCTATTATCTATAAATTTAAAGCTTTATAAATAGATATAATAAATGCCTTCGTATATACCGATATAGATAGTAAAGTATATATCGATCTTCTTATAGGCTACGAAGAATACGCTCTTAAAGAATATTATTTAAAATATAGATTAGCTTATAGAGCTAAAAGAATTAAATTAACTAAATTCCTAGACCTATATAAAACTAGTTAAATTAAAGCAAAGCTAAAGAAAGTATTATATAGCCTAAAATAAAGTCCTAAGCTCTAGTATAATTATTTAAAGATTATACTAAATAAACTTATAGTTCTTCCTCTTTTAATAGATAATAGAGTATTTATAAATAAGGAATATAGTATAGCCTTAGTAATTTACGTCGACGACTTTCCTATAGTAGGGCCTTTTAAATCTATAATAAAAGAAAGATTATTTAAAGAATTATTTAAATTCCTAGATTTTACTATCTTAAGAGATATAAAAGACTTCTTAGGTCTAAATACTATAATAAACCGAGAAAATAAAGCGCTATATAAATCCTAAGAAGTTTATACCTTAAATAAATTAAAGGAACTTAATAAAGAATATTTAGGAACTTTAAATTTACCCGCTATAGTAGGCTTTAAGCTTATAAAAGCGAAGGAATTACCTTTTAAGGAAGATATATTATAATTTTAAAAAGGAATAGGATTTCTATTATATTTAGCCTTATTTACTAGGCTAGATATCTTATATTCTATAGTTTCCTATACTAGATTCGCGGCTAAGCCTAACTAAACGTATTTTAAGGCTTTAAATATAATTTAGAAATATTTAAATAAATTCCTAAGCCTAAAGATTAAATATAATTATAATATCCCTTTTACTAATCTATATATAAAGGGTTTTACTAACTCTAGCTAAGCGTTGGATTTAATAGACGGAAAATCCTTTTTAGTTACTATTTTTATATATATAATAATATAATAAGCTAGGCTTACTTTAAGTAGAAAGCTATTGCCCTTTCTACTTATAAAGTAAAGTATATTAGCCTTAGGGAGGTAAATAAAGAAGCTATTTATTTAAATATACTTTTTAAATATATTACTTAGGATCTATCTATTAAGATTCCTAATACTATACCTCTTATTTTAATAGATAATACTACTACTATTAAATTAGTAGAAAATCCGGAATTTTATAAAAGGTCTAAGTATATAAGATTAGCCTATTACTATACTAGAACTAGTATAAGAGAAGGGGAAATTAAAGTTTTTTATATTAAATTAAAAGATAATATAGCTAATATTTTTATAAAGGAATTAAGACCTAGATTACTCTATAAATTTAGAGACGGTCTATCCTTAATATAAGTACCTAAGCAATTAAACGGGGTTTTTAGATATTTCTTATACTTTCTATATCTTTCCCTTACTAGGTTTTTCCTTTTTAAGTTTCCTAGAGAAATATTTACTAGGTTTTTATCTATTAAGATTTTCCTAATAATAATAGGTTTTACCTTATATAAGGTTATCCTATAAATAATTATTATAACTATAGATTTTTCCTACTATAGGTTTTTCTATTAGTATATACCTAAGGATTTTATTTCCTAAGAAAGAATAGGTTTTTATATATCCTATTAAGGTAAAAGAGTAGTTTTCCTTAGTTAGATTTTTACCCTATATATATACTACTATAAATAAATTAGTAAAGAGTATATAAATCTACTCTTTAAGGGAGGCTATAAGGAATAGTGTTTTCCTATTATAAATAAAGTAGCTATACTATACTCTCCCGATTATATAAGCTAATAAGTAGTATATTAATTATAGATAAAATTCTATTATATAGAGTAAGAGTCGCTTATTATTTTATATATTATTATATATTAAACGGGTTGCCGGTTATCGTATAATCGGGAATCGAAGGAATAGAGCTAGCTTAGAATACTAGCTAAGACCTCTTAAGAATACTAGTATAACTAACCTCCTTTAAATATAAATATTAGTAGAACTAAGACACTTCTAGATATACTCGAGGTATTATAGAATTCCTTAGTCTTAGGTCTATACGGCAGCCTAAATCTAGTCCTAAAAGGTTCTTCTATTTAGCTATAATTGTCTATATAAGATATTATGTCCGCTAGTAAATAGAGATAGAATTACTAACTTTAAAACACCGGCACGACTAACCTCCTTTAAATATAAATATTAGTAGAACTAAGATACCTTTAGATATACTCGAGGTATTATAGAATTCCTTAGTCTTAGGGCTATATAGTAGCTTAAATCTAGTCTTAAAAGGTTCTTTTATTTAGCTATAATTATCTATATAAGATAGTATATCCGCTAGTAGATAGAGATAGAATTATTAACTTTAATACCTCTTCTTATAAGGAACGGTGTTCCTACTATAAATAAAGCAGCTATAATATACTCTCCCGATTATATAAGCCAATAAGTAGTATATTAATTATAGACAAAATCTTATCTTATAGAGCAAGAATCGCTCGTCATTTTGCATGTCATTATGCATTAAACGGGTTGCCGGTTATCGTAAAATCGGGAATCGAAGGAACAGAGCTAGCTTGGAATGCTAGCTAAGACCTCTCAAGAACACCGGCACTACCAACCTCCTTTAAACACGAATATCAGTGGAACCAAGACACTTCCAGATTCACTCGAGGTATCACGGAATTCCCCAGTCTCAGGGCTATACGGCAGCCTAAATCTGGTCCCGAAAGGTTCTTCCGTTCAGCTACAATTGTCTATATAAGACAGCATGTCCGCTAGTAGATAGATAGAGAATCATCAACTCTAACACCTCTTCCACACACCAATACACTACCAATAAATTCCGTTGAAAATCCTACCTTATACTCCTTCTTCCCCTCTATCACGTAGTCTTACGTGATTCCTTGATTTCCCAAAATTCCGCTTTTGCTCATATACCTTAAGACTTCTATATACTAATATACTACTAATAAATTCTATTAAAAATCCTACTTTATACTCCTTCTTCCCCTTTATTAAATAGTCTTATATAATTCCTTAATTTCCTAAAATTCCGCTTTTACTTATATACCTTAAGAGCCCTCTATAAGTAAGAGGTCTATTATAAAGTTTATTTATATATATATATAGAACTAGTTTAATACTAAAAGCTACTTAAGTAGCCCCTTAAGCTATACCCTTTAAATCTTTATATAGCTATAGATATTATAGTTATAAAAGAAGTAACGAATATAGTACTATAGGAGGGGCTAGTAAAAGTCCCTTATAAAGCTTACCGCTATACCCTACCTACTTAGATAACCTATAACGCTAAAGTTATAGATAAGCTAAACTAGCCTCCCTTAGAGCTTATTTTATTTATCTAGCTCTAGTAGTTTATCCTTCTCCTTAGCTTCTATAATATATAGTGCGCCCGGTACTTATAGTCTCCCTTACTAGCGTAGATGCCCTTATAGGTTAATATAATAGTTAGCTACCTATACCTTTAGCTTTAGCTTTAGATCTAAGCGTCGAGCGCTAGACTTTATAGCGCGGCGTATACTCTTATAAGTATAGTCTAGAGCCGCTATCCTACCCTATAAGCGTTAAAGGGCCTTATCTTAGAATACTCTCGCTGCGCGCGCCTTTAGGCCGGTCTATCCCTCCTTACTAGACTAAGGTAAAGGTATAGGGGGAAGCTCGCTTAATAGTAAAGGTATAAGGGGAAGCTTATCCGCTAGCACCGCGCCTTCCTTTACTAAGGAAGCTCCTATATAAGTCTATAGCGCTTCTTATAAGATAAGCTATAGATCCTAGGCCTCGATATCCGCTCCCGTTAGCTAGTTTTAATCCTTTTAAGAAAGCGCGTTTAGGACTATAGAGTCCTACCTAGGGCGGTACCTAATTAAGAAGTTAAAGCGTAAGAGATACTCCGCTTAGCGGGCTTACCGCTCTAAGAAGTACTAGCGGGTTATAAAGTACTTAAGGTTTTTATAGTCTATAAGAACCTTAAAGCTCTTATAGCTTTAGAGCTCCGCTTACTATTACTTAAGGTAGCTAATAATCGCTAGTATTACTTTATTATAAATAGCGTAATTCCGCTCTACTAAGGTTAGCTTATAAGAGTAGAACGTTATTAGTTACTTTTACCTATCTACTTTTTAAGAGAGCGTTCCTCTAAGTACCTAGCCGCTATAGTTTACTTCGACTAACGTAAACTAGTTAAAGTCTTATTAGAGTAGTACTAAGGCTTATAAGAATAGGTCCTAAGTATATAGAACGCTCCTTCCTATATAGGCTCTTAATAAAAAGCGGTTTACTTTTTAGTAATCTCGTTTAAAGGCATTATAATATAGGAGAAGCCCTTAATAAATATTTTATAATAGTTCGTAAACCTAAGGAAGCTCTATACGCCTATTTATATAGTTAGGGCTACTTAGTCTTAGATTACTTAGATCTTTAAAAGATCCGCTTATATACTTATACCTATATAGATAATAAAGCTTAGGTACTTAACCTTCTTAACCTTAAATTTATACTTATCTAGGTTAAGGTAAAGCTTATAAAGTTAAAAGCGCTCTAGGACCCTTTATACTTTCTATATATTATCTTTATAAGAGCCGCTTATATAGATATATAAGGAATAGTATTCCTACTATAAATAAAGTAGCTATAATATACTCTCCCGATTATATAAGCTAATAAGTAGTATATTAATTATAGATAAAATCCTATCCTATAGAGTAAGAATCGCTTATTATTTTATATATTATTATATATTAAACGGGTTGCTAGTTATCGTATAATCGGGAATCGAAGGAATAGAGCTAGCTTAGAATGCTAGCTAAGACCTCTTAAGAATACTAGCACGACTAACCTCCTTTAAATATAAATATTAGTAGAACTAAGATACTTTTAGATTTACTCGAGGTATCACGGAATTCCTTAGTTATAGGGCTATATAGCAGCTTAAATCTAGTCCCGAAAGGTTCTTCCGTTTAGCTATAATTATCTATATAAGATAGTATGTCCGCTAGTAGATAGAGATAGAATTATTAACTTTATTACCTCTTTTATATACTAATATACTACTAATAAATTCCGTTAAAATTCCTACCTTATACTCCTTCTTCCCCTCTATTATATAGTCTTATATAATTCCTTAATTTCCTAAAATTCCGCTTTTGCTTATATACCTTTAGAGGTTATAAGCCTAGCTTACTCCTTTTAAGCCGGGAAATTAACTACTTATACCTTTAAAATTCCTCGTCGAAATATTCAATTAAAATTCCTTTCGAAATTCCCCTCGACTTCTTTTACCTTCCTATACTCTTAAACTCCCGTCTAGACTTCTTAATCCCTACGAACGAAATAATACCGAATTTATATAAATTAGGTAGATAGAAAGAATATAAATTTATTAGACTTAAGGGAAATTTAAATTATACCTTATAGACTACGAGGATAGAAGCTATCCTAATAAAAGAAAAGCTTATTACTACTCTAGAGTAAGTAAATTATATATAGACTATAAAGGCTTTATCTATAATATTCCTTTAAGTTAAAGATAGTCCCTTAATATAAATTTAGCATCTAAAAAATACTAAAGAAGCGTAGGATAAGCTTAAAAAGCTATATAATCTATCGAACTTTTCGTCGAATTATCTGCTTATTAAGCAGCTCTTTAATCTTAGTCCCTCGGACTTTAATTTAGAGAAATACCTTTATAAGGTAAAGGAAATTTATAAGGATTTAAAATCCTATAATATAGAAATTCCGGAAGTTATTCTTATAGTATAGATTCTTAATTACCTTAATAAGGAATTTAGAAGCTATATTATAAATATTACGTAGAGCCTTAAGTATAATTCTACGGCGTTTACCCTTAAAACCCTAATAGCTAGTCTTTTAGACGAAGTTAGAAGAATAAAGGATATAGACGAATCTTTAAAGAAAGCCTTCTTAATACGAAGGAAGCCTTAGAAGTTATATAGAAATTCTATAGATACTCCTTATTATAAGGAATATAAAAAACCAGGGCATTTTATAGTAAATTGCTATAAATTATACCCGAATAAGGCTCCTACTTATTAGGTTTTAAATAAAGGAAAAAATAATAATAAGACTCGAATTTCTAAGAAGAGAAAATCTTCTTCTTCTTCTTCTTCTTCTTCTTCTAGGAAGAAATCTCCTTTTAGTAGTATTTCTACTAATAATAAAAGAAGGAAGGCTCGAATTACTAAGCTAAAGTCCGATTCGGACGATAGTAATAAGGTCTTAAATTCTTAAGGTATATAAGTAAAAGCGGAATTTTAGGAAATTAAGGAATTATATAAGACTACGTAATAGAGGGGAAGAAGGAGTATAAGGTAGGATTTTCAACGGAATTTATTAGTAGTGTATTAGTATATAGAAGAGGTGTTAAAGTTAATAATTCTCTATTTATCTACTAGCGGACATACTATCTTATATAGATAATTATAGCTAAACGGAAGAACCTTTCGGGACTAGATTTAGGCTGCCGTATAGCCCTAAGACTAAGGAATTCCGTGATACCTCGAGTAAATCTAGAAGTGTCTTAGTTCTACTAATATTCGTGTTTAAAGGAGGTTGGTCGTGCCGGTGTTCTTAAGAGGTCTTAGCTAGTATTCTAAGCTAGCTCTATTCCTTCGATTCCCGATTATACGATAACCGGCAACCCGTTTAATATATAATAATATGCAAAATAACGAGCGATTCTTGCTCTATAGGATAGGATTTTATCTATAATTAATATACTACTTATTAGCTTATATAATCGGGAGAGTATATTATAGCTGCTTTATTTATAGTAGGAACACCGTTCCTTATATAAGTATAATAGAGATCCTATTTCTTTCTAAAATTATAATATATCTTCCTTAGAAGGTAATTCCTTTGCTTTTATAAGCTTAAAGCCTACTATAGTAGGTAAATTTAAAGTTCTTAAACCTTCTTTATTAAATTCCTTTAATTTATTTAAGGTATAATTTTCTTAGGATATATATAGCTCTTTATTTTCTCGGTTTATTATAATATTTAGACCTAGAAGTCTTTTATATCTCCTAAGATAGTAAAATCTAAGAATTTAGATAATTCTTTAAATAATCTTTCTTTTATTATAGATTTAAAGGCCCTACTATAAGAAAGTCGTCGACGTAAATTACTAAGGCTATACTATAGTCCTTATTTATAAATACTCCTTTATCTATTAAAAGAGGAAGAAATCCGAGATTATTTAGTATAATTTTTAAATAATTATACTAGAGCTTAGGACTTTATTTTAGGCTATATAATACTTTCTTTAGCTTTGCTTTAATTTAACCGGTTTTATATAGGTCTAGGAATTTAGTTAATTTTCTCGCGTGGAGAGATACGAGAAGTATATATAAAATATATAAAGGTAAAATTAAAAGTAAGGGGTCGGATAGGCAGGGCAAAGGGATTTAATTCTTATAGGAGCAGCAATAAAGGTAGGGGAGTAATTGTTATATTGCCTTAATTATCCTTCTTTCCTCTATCTAACGCCCCTCTTTATACCTATCTAGCATCTTAATTAATAAAGAAGATCCTGCTTAAAGAAGCTACTAATATCCTTTCGACTACCGAGCTTTTTACCGGTTTTTCCCCTCTTTTCTAGCCGTTACCGGCATATCCGTCTTATCTTTCGCTACTTCTATAGGAAGCTATCGCTACTTCTACTTCCCCTTATACCCCTACCCTCCTTTCTATACCTCTTTTTAGCTCCTTCTTCCTTCTTCTATACCGGGTGTTTTTAGCTCCCTTAGTCCCTCGTGCTAAGGGATATCTCCGAGAACTACGAAATCAAGCCACGCTTCGCGATAAATTTAATTCCTTTAGCTCTATAAGCTAATCTATATTTTAAATAATATTCTTTAAGAGCGTATTCTTCGTAGCCTATAGGAAGATCGATATATACTTCGCTATCTATATCGGTATATACGAAGGCATTTATTATATCTATTTATAAAGCTTCGAATTCGTAGATAATAGCTAAAATAAGTAGAGTTCTAATAGATTCGGGTCTAGCCGTAGTCGAGAAGGTATCTAGGAAATCTAAGCTATAGATCTACTTAAATCCCTATATTACGAAACGGGCTTTATATTTTATTATATTATTTTAACTATCCTTCTTAATAGTATAGACCTAGTGGCCTCCTATAGCCTCCTTATCCCTAAGGAGGTAGGAAAATTCCTAAGTTTTATATTTAATTAGCTAGATAATCTCCTTAATTATAGCTTCTTTCTAAAATGCTATTTTAGGGCTATTTATTGCCTATTTATAGGTCTTTAGAATTTTTAGATCCTAATTTTCTATACTAGCTAGAATTAACTCTATAAAATCGTAGTTTAGAAATAAATTAACGTTAGGGTATTCGATATAGTTAGAATCGAACCCTTCCGGCTTCTTAGGTAATTCTACTACTATTTTACTAGTAGTAGGAATAGGATCGTTATTTAGAGACTCTTTTTCTATAAAGGGCGAGGGACTTTTATCTCTAGGTTCTTTAGTAGCTTCCTTTATAGGGATATAGCTTTCTAGCTTATCTTTATTTAGAATAGAATTAAAATCAAAGGTATTATTACTACTAGAGATTTCTAGATTTTTTATAGATTTATTTTCTAGTATAGTAATATCTCTAGAGATAGTAATCTTTCTCTTAGAAAAATCCTAGATTTTATATATATTTTCTAAATAGCCTACTATTATTCCCTTAAAAGCTCTATTATCTAGCTTATCTTTAGGGTCTTTATTCTTATAATATATAAGGCTTCCGAAGGTCTTAATTTTATTTAAGGTCTCGAAGGGTAGTATTATATTATCCCTCTTTTCTATAGGACTTTTAAATCCTATCGTAGAATATAGTAATCTATTATATAAATAGGTAGCTGTTAAAATAGCTTCTCCCTATAGATATTTAGGAAGCTTAGTAGTAAATAAAAGAGCTTATACTTTTTCTAATATAGTACGATTTATTCTTTCTATTCTACCGTTAGATTCCGGCGTCCTAGGAGGACTAGAATTAAAGGTAATTCCTTCTTTTTCGTAATAGAGCTTTATTTTATATATAAATTCTTTAGTATTATTAGAAAATGCTTCTTTAATCCTAGTATTTTTAGGGTTATTTTCTACCCTTTTTTTAAATTCTAGGAACCTATTTAGAGCTTCTCCCTTTTTTCGAAGAAGGTATATTTCTAGATATTAGGTTCCTACGTTTAGGAATAAAATATAATAGTAATATTTATTATAAGTAGGCACTTTAATTAGCCCCTAAATATCTAATACTATTTTTTCTAAATAAGAATAAGACTTATATAAAGGTTATTTATTAACCTTATTCGTTACTTTAGCTCTAATATATATTTCGTATTGCCTTATTTTATTTTCCTCTTCTAGAGGTATTCTTATATCCTTATTATATCTTTTTAATATTTCTAAAATAGCCCTACTATTTATATACCCTAAGCGTAAGTGCTAAGTATAAAAATCTATATCCTTTGCTTTTAAAAACGTAATAAGGATCGATTAGCTTTCTAATAAAGGTTCTATAGGAATATAATATAACTTATTTCTAAGAAATCCTTTAGTAAGGACCTTAGCTTTATTATCTAATAAAAGGACTTTATTTCCTCCTATTAAGGCATAGGTATTATTAAAATAAGATTAGGATAGTATATTTACCCTTAATTCGGGTATATAAAAGCAGTCTTAAAGGATATACCTTTTTCTACTATACGGGAACTTAAATACTAAGTCCCCCTTTCCTTTTACTAATATAAAGGAAGCTTTTCCCTAGTAAACTTTAGACTTAATTTCTTTATAGTTAATAAGGAAATTCTTATTAGATACTATATGCTTAGTAGCTCTAGTATTATAGATAAAATTAAAGATCCTTTTATTCTTATAACTAGGAAATCCTCCTTCTCTTGCCTTTAAAACTAATACCTTTATTCTAGGAATCGAGGCTTTTAGAGGTCCTAAAAGAGAGTCTTTATTAGCTTCTACTATAGGGGTATTTATAGAGGTTAAAATTACCTTTAAATCCTTAGACGTTTGCATAGGGGTTAGAGCCCTAGAAAGGTCTATAAGGTCGATATCTAGGTCTATATTTTCTTACGAAGCTATATTTAAGACCTTATTACTATCTTCTAAATCGGACTCTAGCTCGGTAACTCGAGCCTTCCTTTTTTTATTAGTAGTAGAAATGCTACTAGAAGGGGATTTCTTCCTAAAAGAAAAAGAAAAAGAAGATTTTATCTTCTTAGAAATTTAAGTCCTATTATCCTTCTTTCCTTTATTTAATACCTAATAAGCGGGAGCCTTATTCGGGTATAATTTATAGCAATTTACTATAAAATGCCCTGGTTTTTTATATTCCTTATAATAAGGAGTATCTATAGAATTTCTATAGGATTTCTAAGGCTTCCTTCGTATTAGGAAGGTTTTCTCTAAAGATTCGTCTATATCCTCTATTCTTCTAGCTTCGTCTAAAGGACTAGCTATAAGGGTTTTAAGGGTAAACGCCGTAGAATTATACCTAAGGATCTACGTAATATTTATAATATAGCTTCTAAATTCCTTATTAAGGCAATTAAGAATCTATGCTATAAGAATAACTTCTAGAATTTCTATATTATAGGATTTTAAATCCTCGTAGATTTCCTTTACCTTATAAAGGTATTTCTCTAAATTAAAGTCCGAGGGACTAAGATTAAAGAGCTGCTTAATAAGCAGATAATTCGACGAAAAGTTTAACGGATTATATAGCTTTTTAAGCTCATCCTACGCTTCGTTAGTATTTTTTAGATACCGAATTTATATTAAGGGACTATCTTCGACTTAAAGGAATATTATAGATAAAGCCTTCGTAGTCTATATATAATTTGCTTGCTCTAGAGCAGCAATAAGCTTTTCTTTTATAAGGATAGCTTCTATCCTCGTAGTCTATAAGGTATAATTTAAATTTCCCTTAAGTCTAGTAAATTCGTATTCTTTCTATCTACCTATTTTATATAAATTCGGTATTATTTCGTTCGTAGGGATTAAGAAGTCTAGACGGGGGTTTAAGAGCGTAGGAAGGTAAAAGAAGTTAGGGGGAATTTCGAAGGGAATTTTAATTGAATATTTCGACGAGGAATTTTAAAGGTATAAGTAGTTAATTTCCCGGCTTAAAAGGAGCAAGCCGGGCTTATAACCTCTTAAGGTATATAAGCAAAAGCGGAATTTTAGGAAATCAAGGAATCACGTAAGACTACGTAATAGAGGGGAAGACGGAGTATAAGGTAGGATTTTCAACGGAATTTATTAGTAGTATATTAGTATATAGAAGAGGTGTTAAAGTTAATAATTCTCTATCTATCTACTAGTAGACATACTATCTTATATAGATAATTATAGCTAAACGGAAGAACCTTTAGGGACTAGATTTAGGCTGCCGTATAGCCCTAAGACTAGGGAATTCCGTAATACCTTGAGTAAATCTAGAAGTATCTTAGTTCTACTAATATTCGTGTTTAAAGGAGGTTGGTCGTTCCGGTGTTCTTAAGAGGTCTTAGCTAGCATTCTAAGCTAGCTCTATTCCTTCGATTCCCTATTATACGATAACCGGCAACCCGTTTAATGTATAATAATATATAAAATAACGAGCGATTCTTACTCTATAGGATAAGATTTTGTCTATAATTAATATACTACTTATTAGCTTATATAATCGGGAGAGTATATTATAGCTGCTTTATTTATAGTAGGAACACCGTTCCTTATATAAATATAGCTTTATAAGAAAATATAGACTTAGATATCGACCTTATAGACCTCTCTAGGGCTCCGACCCCTATATAAACGTCTAAGGATTTAGAGGTAATTTTAACCTCTATAAATACCCCTATAGTAGAAGCTAATAAAGATTCTCTTTTAGGACCTTTAGAAGCCTCGATTCCTAGAATAAAGGAATTAGTTTTAAAGGTAAGAGAAGGAGGATTTCCTAGTTATAAGAATAAAAGGATCTTTAATTTTATTTAAGATACCGGAGCTACTAGGCATATAGTATCGAATAAGAATTTCCTTATTAACTATAAAGAAATTAAGTCTAAAGTTTACTAGGGAAAAGCTTCCTTTATATTAGTAAAAGGAAAGGGGGACTTAGTATTTAAGTTCCTATATAGTAGGAAAAGGTATATCCTTCGAGACTGCTTTTATATACCTAAATTAGAGGTAAATATACTATCCTAATCTTATTTTAATAATACCTATGCCTTAATAGGAGGAAATAAAGTCCTTTTATTAGATAATAAGGCTAAGGTCCTTACTAAAGGATTTCTTAGAAATAAGTTATATTATATTCCTATAGAACCTTTATTAGAAAGCTAATTAATCCTTATTCCGTCTTTAAAAGCAAAGGATATAGATTTTTATACTTAGTACTTACGCTTAGGGCATATAAATAGTAGGGCTATTTTAGAAATATTAAAAAGATATAATAAGGATATAAGAATACCTCTAAAAGAGGAAAATAAAATAAGATAGTACGAAATATATATTAAAGCTAAAGCAACGAATAAGGTTAATAAACAACCTTCGTATAAGTCTTATTCTTATTTAGAAAAAATAGTATTAGATATTTAGGGGCTAATTAAAGTGCCTACTTATAATAAATATTACTATTATATTTCTTTCCTAGACGTAGGAACCTAATATCTAGAAATATACCTTCTTCGAAAAAAGGGAGAAGCTCTAGATAGGTTCCTAGAATTTAAAAATAGGGTAGAAAATAACCCTAAAAATACTAGGATTAAAGAAGCATTTTCTAATAATGCTAAAGAATTTATATATAAAATAAAGCTCTATTGCGAAAAAGAAGGAATTACCTTTAATTCTAGTCTTCCTCGGACGCTAGATTCTAATAGTAGAATAGAAAGAATAAATCGTACTATATTAAAAAAAAGTACGAGCTCTTTTATTTACTACTAGGTTTCCTAAATACTTATAGGGAGAAGCTATTTTAATAGCTACCTATTTATATAATAGATTACTATATTCTATAATAGGATTTAAAAGTCCTATAGAAAAGAGGGATAATATAATACTACCCTTCGAGACCTTAAATAAAATTAAGACCTTTAGAAGCCTTATATATTATAAGAATAAAGACCCTAAAGATAAGCTAGATAATAGAGCTTTTAAGGGAATAATAGTAGGCTATTTAGAAAATATATATAAAATCTAGGATTTTTCTAAGAAAAGGATTACTATTTCTAGAGATATTACTATACTAGAAAATAAATTTATAGAAAATCTAGAAAGCTCTAGTAATAATAATACCTTTGATTTTAATTCTATTCTAAATAAAGATAAGCTAGAAAGCTATATCCCTATAGAGGAAGCTACTAAAGAACCTAGAGATAAAAGTCCCTTACCCTTTATAAAAGAAGAGTCTTTAAATAACGATCTTATTCCTACTACTAGTAAAATAGTAGTAGAATTACCTAAGAAGCCGGAAGGGTTCGATTCTAACTATATCGAATACCCTAACGTTAATTTATTTCTAAACTATAATTATAGAGAGTTAATTCTAGTAAGTATAGAAAATCAGGATCTAAAAATTCTAAAGACCTATAAATAGGCAATTAATAGCCCTAAAGTAGCATTTTAGAAAGAAGCTATAATTAGGGAAATAATATAGCTAATTAAATATAAAACTTAGGAATTTTCCTACCTCCCTAGGGATAGGGAGGCTATAGGAGGCCGCTAGGTCTATACTCTTAAGAAGGATAGTTAAAATAATATAATAAAATATAAAGCCCGTTTTATAATATAGGTATTTAAGTAGATCTATAGCTTAGATTTCCTAGATACCTTCTTAACTACGGCTAGACCTAAATCTATTAGAATTCTTCTTATTTTAGCTATTATCTACGAATTTAAAGCTTTATAGATAGATATAACTATCGCGAAGCGTGGCCTAATTTCGTAGTTCTTAGAGATATCTCTTAGTATAAGGGACCTAGGAAGCTAAAAAATAGGTTTTAAAGAAGGAGCTAAAAAGAGGTATAGAGAAGAGGGTAGGGGTATAAGGGGAAGTAGAAGTAGCGATAGCTTCCTATAGAGGTAGCGAGAGATAAGACGGATATGCTAGCAACGGCTAGAAAGGAGGGGAAAAACCGGCAAAAAGCTCGGTAGTTAAAAGGATATTAGTAGCTTCTTTAAGCAGGATCTTCTTTATTAATTAAGATACTAGATAGATATAAAGAGGGGCGTTAGATAGAGGAAAGAAGGAGAATTAAGGCAATACAATAATTACTCCCTTACCGTAATTACTACTCCTATAAGAATTAAATATCTCTGCCCTACCTATCCGACCCCTTACTTTTACTTTTACCTTCGTGCATTTTTTATATACTTCTTATATCTCTCTTCGCGAGAATAATAAATTCCTTCGTATATACCGATATAGATAGCGAAGTATATATTAATCTTCCTATAGGCTACGAAGAATACGCTCTTAGAGAATATTATTGAAAATATAGATTAGCTTATAGAGCTAAAGGAATTAAATTAACTAAATTCCTAGACCTATATAAAACCGGTTAAATTAAAGCAAAGCTAAAGAAAGCATTATATAGCCTAAAACAAAGTCCTAAGCTCTAGTATAATCATTTAAAAATTATACTAAATAATCTCGGATTTCTTCCTCTTTTAATAGATAAAGGAGTATTTATAAATAAGGACTATAGTATAGCCTTAGTAATTTACGTCGACGACTTTCTTATAGTAGGGCCCTCTAAATCTATAATAAAAGAAAGATTATTTAAAGAATTATCTAAATTCCTAGATTTTACTATCTTAAGAGATATAAAAGACTTCTTAGGTCTAAATATTATAATAAACCGAGAAAATAAAGAGCTATATATATCCTAAGAAAATTATACCTTAAATAAATTAAAGGAATTTAATAAAGAAGGTTTAAGAACTTCGAATTTACCTACTATAGTAGGCTTTAAGCTTATAAAAGTAAAGGAATTACCTTCTAAGGAAGATATATTATAATTTTAGAAAGAAATAGGATCTCTATTATACTTATATAAGGAACGGTGTTCCTACTATAAATAAAGCAGCTATAATATACTCTCCCGATTATATAAACTAATAAGTAGTATATTAATTATAGATAAAATCTTATCCTATAGAGCAAGAATCGCTCGTTATTTTATATGTTATTATATATTAAACGGGTTGCCGGTTATTATATAATCGGGAATCGAAGGAATAGAGCTAGCTTAGAATGCTAGCTAAGACCTCTTAAGAACACCGGCACGATAACCTCCTTTAAACACGAATATTAGTGGAACTAAGACACTTCTAGATTTACTCGAGGTATTACGGAATTTCTTAGTCTTAGGGCTATACGGCAGCCTAAATCTAGTCCCTAAAGGTTCTTCCGTTTAGCTATAATTATCTATATAAGATAGCATGTCTACTAGTAGATAGATAGAGAATTATTAACTTTAACACCTCTTCTATATACTAATATACTACTAATAAATTCCGTTGAAAATCCTACCTTATACTCCGTCTTCCCCTTTATTACGTAGTCTTATATAATTCCTTAATTTCCTAAAATTCCGCTTTTACTTATATACCTTTAGAGATATTTATAGCTATACTAAGATTTAAAGGGTATAGCTTAAGGGGCTGCTTAAGTAGCTTCCGGTACCCGACCGGTTCTATACGTATAAATAGATAGACTTTATAACGGACCTCCTACTTATAGAGGGCAGTAACTACTATATATAAGTAATTAAGGACCGACTTAGTAAGTCTATAGTATTAGAGCCGATACCGTTTATAGATATAGAGTCCTACGTAGAGCGCTTCTTATAGTACTAGGCCCGCTTATATAGCTAGCTAGCCTCTATTATAAGCGATAGGGGATCGAATTAAACTAGCTACTTTTAATAGTACCTATACTAGCTACTTTAGATTATATAGCTACTTAGCACGGTATATTACCTATAGACTAATAAAGGGCCTAAGAGGGTTAACTAAGAAGTATAGGCTTACCTACGAGCTATTATAGCCTATAACTAAGTAGACTAAGACCGGTAGCTCCTTATAGCCTAACTTACGTTAAATAGTAGACTATATACCTTTATTAAGATAGCCCCTTTCTTTATAATATATAGCTTTAAACTACCCTTATTAGTTCCCTTTACTATAGATATAGTAGCGGAGTAGTATAGTAATTTATTACTAAAGGGCCGCACTTTTATATTTATATAAAAGCTATAAGAGACTATAAATTATTACTAATCTATAATAGCCGCCGCGGTATAAGATTAAGAGTAGTACGCTAGTAAGACTAGGGCCTTAGTAGATAGGTTTATAGTAAGAGATAAGGTATAGCTAGACCTTTATAACTATAGGTTAGTATAGTTAAAAAAGAAGCTTAATTAGCTATATATAAAGTTTATAGTATAGAGGGTTATTAGCCTATAGGTTATAGAGCTTAATAGTTTCTTAATAGGGGTCTATAATAAGATTAATATAGACCTCTTTTATAGAGCCTCCTTTAACTTATTACTTAGATAAAAAGTAGCGGACGCTTAACCGCCTATAATTAAGGTAGAGGGAGAGAACGAGTTTAAGGTTAAAAAGATATAGGCCGCGCGCTAGAAAAAGGTTAATAGGGGGAAACGCTAAGAGGTCCTTATTAAGTAGTATAGGTATCTTAACCTTATATAAGAACCTATATATAAGTTTATAGGAACTATAGCCCTTAATAAGTTTAAAGCCTTATTTAAAATAGTAAATAAGAATAATAAACTAAGGGACTACTAATAATAGCTTAAGCTAAGACTATAAAGTAAGTAAAGTAGAGTAAGTAGTTACGATAATATAAGCGTAATAATATAAGTAGAGATAAAAATAGCGTTTATTTTAAGGTAAAGCCCTTAGACTACTTAAACCTACTCTTTATTCTTATCGTCGTCCTTATCCTTATCCTTATTATCCTCCTTTACCTTATTAGCGGCGGCGGCGCTCTCTAAGGCGCTTAAGCGGCCCTCTAGGCCTACGAGCTAGTCGGCGGTAGCGGCGGCTCTAAGGGCTCTAGGGGCGGGGGGGGCCTAGCTAGTAGTAGCGGCGGGGGCGGCGGCGGGCATAGCTAAGGGGACCGCTAATAAAGCGATAGAGGTAGTATCCCTAGTACTAAGAGAGTTAGTAGTAGAAGTAAAAGAGCTAAAAGAGAGGAACTTACTTAAGGACGAGGCCCTAGCGCTTAAGGGCGCGGAGATTATAGTAGGTAGCGGCGGCGGCGGTAAGGCGCTTCTTAGTAGCCCCCCGTGCCTACCTATACGCGCTAGCCTTTTAAGCCGACGCCGTAGCGAGTAAGACGAGAGGCGCCGCCTTATAGGCGCGGCCGGTACGCGTATACTAGTAATAACTACCGCTATAGCGGCGCCTAACTTAGTCGGCGTAAGGGAGCTCCTATAACGCGTACTATATATAAAGGGCCGCGCGGGCGGCTCTAGCCTATACTTAGCGTTTATACTTTAAGAAGTTAGCGGAAAATAGCTACTACGCTTACTAAGTAGCGGACTTATAGGGGTAGTAGAGGCGGAGGCGGGGGTAAAGGGGCTAGGCGTTATAGCCGGCGGTAGGGACGGCGTCGTTACCCGGAAAGGCAACGTAAGGGCGGCTAGCGTAGTAGAGGTAGAGGCGGCGGTGGTAGGCGCGGTCGTAGGGGCGTAGGTAGGAGCAGCGGTAGCGGCGGAGCCGTTATCGGCCATGCCTAGTATAGCGTCGACGAACGACTCTATACGCTCTAAGAAAGAGAAAGTAGGGGAGGGGAAGGTAGATATATCTATCGCGGAAGTTAATATTATAGATTACGGCCTCCTACTTTATAAGGCAAAGAACTTATTAGTTAAAGTTATTATTATTAAGGCTATTATTACTATTATAGCTACTACTATAAGTATATATTAATAAAGCGGCCTATATAGCTAGGAATAAACTAATGCCTTAGGTAGAGTAGAACTTACTTATTATTATTACTACTATAGTTAAAGAAGGAGTAGAAGGAAAGAAAAAAGAAAGGGGGGGATACCGCCTTATATACCCCTAGGTAAAGGAGGCTGCTTAAGGCTAAGGGGACGAGTAACCTAAGGCTTATATAGGTCTAGGCTAGCCGCCGGCTACCTAGGGGCGTATATAATAAGTTGCGCCCTTATTTAAACGGCTAGCTAGCTAATAAGTATAGAGCTTAGTTCTAGCTACCTAGGCTAATAGGCGCGGGGATAATAGGGCTAGTAAGGCTAGTACGATTAACGGGAAAGGGTAGGATAAAGCTAGCGGTATAGGCCTAATAGTATAGAAGCTATTAATTAAGTAATACTACGCCGCGCTTAAAGGAGGGCATTATATAAGAGTCTTTAACTATTATAGGTTATAGGCTTAGGCTATAGCCTAAGCTATATAGTTACGTATAAAGGGCCGGATCTTATATATATATATATAGGCTAGCCGCGTATAAGAGAGCTCTATATAGCTTATTAATATTATTTTATAGACGGTACCTATATATATACCTCTACCTACTTTATAATAGTATATCTATCTTATCTCTTACTACCTTTATAAGAAGCTATCGCTAATTTTACTTCCCCTTATACTCCTACCCTCTTTTCTATACCTCTTTTTAGCTCCTTCTTCCTTCTTTTATACCGGTATTTTTAGCTTCCTAGGTCCCTCTTACTAAGGGATATCTCTAAGAACTATAAAATTAAGCTATATATTATAATAGTATAAGCGGTTTAACTAAACTAAGTAATTAAATATTAGCTTTAAAGGTAGCTATAATAGCTATTATATATATAAAGATATAGAGAGGGTTAAATAAAAGGTAGATTATACTATTATAGAGTATATAGAGGTATAGGCTTATATATAGTCTATAAGAAGAAGGTTAATAATCTATAAAAGGGAAAAGAAAGAGAAGTATAAGCTTAGCTTATATAGGCGCGGGGGCCGCTTATATATAAGCTTAGCTTAGACCCTAGTCTAGGCCTATAAAGAGCAAAGCCCTTATAGCCTTAGTATAAATTAAATATATATATATATATATATATAATAGCTAGTTTATATAATATATTTAAGTATATTTAGTAGCTAGTCTATCTATTTACTTATATAACTTATACTTAATCTAAGTAAATAGTATAGTTAAGTACTAGCTTTATACTAAGGGACTAGTATATAATAGTTATATTAATAAACTCCCTTATTTTAAGTAAGATAATATAATTTATACTTACTTTCTTAATATAAAACTTAATAACTAGTAATAAAAGCTTTAGTATTTAAGGCTTATACTTTAGTATAGTAAGAAGCGTAATATTAGTACCTTACTAAAAGTAAGCTAGACTATACTATTAATAGCTTACTTAAGCTAATAGTAGTTAATTTATATAAATAAATACTTATTAAAAGTATTAATAGCTAAAATAGCTTCTAAGAAAGCTATTAGATCTTATTATAAAACTATAGAGCTTTCCTAGAATTAATTACATAGGTATTAAATAAGCTGCTAAATGTTTTACTAATACCGCGCGTCCCTAAATATGTATCTATAATATAGCTACGTACTATGGGGCCCGTGACCTGGGGGCTCCCTTCGCACTGCCAAAGGGATGGTGATGCTCCAAGGTTCGCATTAGGTCAGCTAGCACGTGGGCGGCAGCCATTACTTCGGCCGTAACTTTAGTCCGCCATCCTCGCCGCCCTGTCACTCCCAAGCTTCCTCTCCTCGCGCCGATTCGCTTGCTCATCAATGACAGGCTCAATCTGGCGGCCATGGCAGTCTCGGCAGACTCCACGGCTGGCAGCAGCAGCCTGCGCACCAAGCTAGCCACCGTGCTCCCCGCAGGCTGCCACTTTCGCTTCCACCATCTCTCGACGCCGCCCTTGCAGACGGATGCGCTCTACTCCGCGCCTCCAGACGAGCGGCCTGACCGAACATATTGCGAGAAGCACTTCCTGACCGTGTCCGTCAAGGCCAATGCCGCCTCTGCTTCCTCGGATTCTCAAGCTGGTCTAGCCCCCAAGCACGTCTTGGTCTTGGGCCTAGAAATCTTCGTATATACGACTGCCTACGTCACTACCCTCTTCGTCTCAAAGGCCGACTCGACCGGCTTTCTCTGCCTCCTCGGCCTGGCCCCGGGAACCCCGAGCCCCATCCGACAAGTCTGCGCCGGTTTCATCGGGCACCTTGTGGAGACGAGGCGGCGCAGGGGCGTACAGCTCGTCGTGAGCTTGTTTGCTCGTGCCCAGGACCAATATCTCTTTCCAGGAAGCGTCAAGCACAGCGGCAAGCACGTTCTCGATGACCGGGGCCTCGTTAAGTGGTGGTGTAGTGTGCTCGATCCCCTCCTCACGTCCTCCCCGGTCGGCGATGCAGCCCCGCCATGGAGGAGCGTCAAAGGCTACTTGGTGATCCCCGGGCTCGATGCTCACGAGACTCGTGCTTTCATCCCTCGCTCTTCGGCTGCCGCCTCTTCTTGGTTCCTCGGCCATCCCCTCGAGCGCATTTCGCACTACTACCGAGAGTTCGATTGGGTGCCCCCACGATGCCTGATACCCCGATTTCCCGACGATCCCAAGTCCCGATTCCGCGACGAGCTTGACGAGGAGGCGGCTCAATCCGGCTCGATGCAGACGCTGGGCACCTGGAAGAGCGTCAAGACCCTCGACACCTTCTGGGAGGTCATGGGCTTCCGCCAAGAATGCTCGAGCGGGAGGATGACTGGCTTCATATGGATCGTGTTTGACGACAACGCCGACAGGACCGAGGCTCCGCGCGGCACTGCAGAGTCAGCTCTTGAACCGCCTGAAACACCCCTGAAGAAGAGGACGAGCGTTGACGTGACGCCAAATACAACACCGAGGAAGTTGTTTCCATCCAAGGCTGATTCTGCCGCCAGGGAGCCGCCCAAGTCGACCAGTGACAAGAAGAAAGGCAAGAAACAAAAGAAGCAGTTGAAGGGACAAATCACGTCCCGCCGGCCGCGCGTCAAGACTGAACAGCGAAACTATCTCCTTGACCGGCCGACGTCGAGTAAGTACTATTTCTGGCCACCTGAAGGCCGGGGCGAGAGGATTGTCGACGAGAGCGGCTACAGACGGACCGTGGAGCTACTTTTACACCTCGACTTTGCCACCCTGGACAAGGCCACGGGCAGCTCCAGGCGCTGGATTAGCGAGGCGGGAACGGGTAGCCTTTGGGGTCTCGAGGTGACGGGAACCAGGGAGCCGTCATCCTTTTCCCAGGATAGCGCAGCCGGCCAGACGTCTACCCAGGCAAACAACTTGTCCGGACTCGTTAAGAGGAAGAGAACAGACACGACCGAAAGCGGGACCCGGCCAGTCAAGGGTTGGGAGACCAACAAGTCGGGAGCGGAGCAGGGCCAGGAGAAGCAGCCTGCGGTCAACACGCTGGGTTCCGGGTTGGTGAGGAAGAAGCCAAAGGCGTGAGCAAGTTGATATTATGTGCAATCGGCAAGCGTGAACTTGAGCTTGTTTGTTTTTCCCGCTTGTGGAAGCCTGGCGCTGCGTGGAGTTTGTCTACAACAATTCGAGGCAGTGATGCAGGGCATCGCGCAGCGATTGAGCCGCGTATGAAAGTCTAAACGAATCCCGCAGTTCCAGATCGACTGCGTGGTTGAATTACAAATCAGCAGCTCATCGGGTAGAAATCGAGTGGATAGTGCGAAAAGCCTCAAAGCTCATACAGGCAGGGAGTGGGTCGGTTATGCTCAGCCCAGGGAATCAATATACATACATCAGACACAACAGACCAAGACAGGCTCGAGCTCGGCACGTCAACCTGCTCAACCCGTCGCCCTAGATTTCTTCATCAACACCCTGTCACCGCTTCACCTCTCCCAGCCCCTTGGCCGCTCCAGACTGCTTACGTCCAGTCTTCAGGTGCCCCAGGTTGACGGCCGAGAGCGGCTGACCACCGGACAAGACGTTCATGACATTGCGCATGCTCAGCTCCTCAAAGCCAGCATGGGCCTGCACCGTTCCGCCGGCGTTGTGGCAGGTCAGCATGGCGCGCCCCCGGGCGGCGAGCTGTTTCAGGCCCTCGTGGGGGTGCGGCTCATTGGCGTGGACGTCGAGGGCGACGGAGCTGATGCGGCCGTCGTCGAGGGCGGCCACGAGGTCGTCCTCGTCGACGAGGGCGCCGCGCGCAATGTTGACGAAGCGAGCGCCGGGGCGAAACTGGGCCAACGTGGACGCGTTGATGAGGGCCCCGGCCCCTGTGCTGGCGGGCGAGCAGAGGACGGCGCAGTCGACGGCGCCGAGGAGACCCTGGAGGGAATCGTGAAAGGTACTTGCCGATTCTTGCTCGATGCGGGCGTCTTTGCGCTCAACGTCAAAATAGTGCACCTTCATACCGAAGCCGTGGTGGCAGCGCATGGCGATACGTTGGCCTATTTTGCCCATGCCGACGATCCCTAGAGCCTGGCCCCTAAGGTTGGAAGACTGTCCGGGGGCCTTTTCGTGGCACTCCTGAAACCGAGGGCCACTGCCGGACGTGGCGGCCGTCATGCACCACGGCAAGTGTCTAAAGGTGGAAATGATCATAGCGACGGCAAAGTCGGCGACGCCATCGGCAGGCGCGTCTCCGCCGTTGCAGTATACGATGCCTGTGGACGAGCGCCGCCGAGTGTCAGCCCGCGTCCCATTTAGAACAAAATGCAAGACGGTCGTCAAGGGGAGTGATTCACCCCTATCGCCAAGATGCTTCGTATCGACCCAGTCGAATCCAGCGCCGGCACTCGCGAACACCTTGACCCGAGGCGGCAGCAGGTTAATCAGGTCGGCGTCCCAGGCGCCCATCTCACCTCCCGACGTCCAAAAGGGACGGAAGATGCCCTCAAAGTCGCCCCATTTCCCCTCGGCGAGGGCCTGCTTGAATTGGGGCCGCTGGCGCTCGGGCGTCGAGGGGCGGACGACGCGAAAGCGCGAGGTCAGGGCGGCGTGGGTGTCGGGGTTGAAGCGGATGGGGTCGCCGAGGTGGAGGACGACTCGGGGCTCGCCGGGGGCGGCCAAGGGCTGGCGGTCGGGGGCACCGGACTGGGCGGGGGCGTCCACGGGAGAGGATGGGCGAGGAGTCGGGCCGGAGACGGGGGTGTTGTGTGGCTCGGCCATGGTAGTTAGAGTTGTCTGTCAGACCAACGCTGCGTGTGTCTGAGTCTCACGATGCCGCCTGTTCAATGAAGTCGATGCTGACAAGGCCGTCGTGGACGTGTAGCTGGAGAGAGGCGAGGAGAGAGAGGTGGACGGAAAAGGGAAATGTCGGCAGCAGCAGCGTCCGCTTGGTTGCAACCCCCCGCGATGGCCCGGTCTAGTCCTGGCCACGATCGTCTACCTGCCGGCTCCTCATGCCCGCGAGTCAGGGCCGCTAGGAGCCGACGTCATAATAGAGCCATGATCTCGGCCATAGATGGAGCACCGAGGACTGATGCTCTGCCGCAGGGGCATCCGGGCCTGCAGTATCCAAGATGCTCACTCGTCAACATCCCACGACGCGGCTGCAACGCTGGAAAGCGGCAGCTGAGTAAAAGGGGTTCCTCCGGAGCCACCCGCTTGATTAAGTTAGCAAGAGGCAATACATGTAACTTCATCTCCGGTCGCTGCAACTGAAAGGGGGAAGCTGCAGCCGTCGCCAGGGAGATACTTCAAAGGCGCCCGTCCTCCTCATCACCATCATTACGCTTCAAGCCGCTCCTGCTCGCGGTTGGCAAGAGGCCGCTCGCATCGCACCCGTGTGGGTAACGTGTTATCCACTGGTGATGCGACGACGATGCTGCCGCACGAGATTTGATGCCCCGCGTCAAGTGTCTCTCTGTCTCACTGACTGCTTATAGCAGGCCAATTGTCTCATCTCCCTTCCCAAGCACCACCACACCCAGCTTTGAGCGTCGATCGTCTGCTCTGAGAGCCCAGCAGCCATGAAGTCTCTCGTGACGTGCCTCGTCGCAGGCAGCCAATACCTCCTCCATCCAGAAAAGCTCGTACGTACACGCACGTTAAAGCAGCCCTACGCGTATTCTCACAGACACGTCCATCCCAGGGCACCGTCCAGGAAACCATCAAGCCCGACGCCATCATACCCGTTACGGTGCTCGACACGCGCGAGATCTTTGGCAACGTCGACGACACGCTGCGCCGCTTCGACCGCCGCGACGACGTCTTTGTCCCCGACTTCGGCTTCGTCCTCATCGAGAAGCCCAGCTCCAACTCGAGCTCCAGCACGAGTTCCGCCAGCCATGATAGGCGGGGGCACCACTATCGTCTCATGGACGGTGGCATGGGCCCGAAGAAGGATGACAGGGGCTTCATGGCAAACGACCTGGCCAGGTTGCCATCTGGCCCCTACTTCCTCCACGGCCCGAACCTGTACCAGGCATGGAGGCTCTACGACGACGAGGCGGGCGCCTTTGCCTTTGGCGTCATTCCCGAGAACGTGACTGAGCTCACGGCCAGGTGAGTTGCTAGCCCTCTGGCACGTCGCAGCCTGCTCACCAGCATCATCATCATCAGCAGCAGCAGCAGCAGCGCCTTTCGCACCCTCCCCTCGCTCTCCAACTCAGGCTCTCACAGGGCCATTGCCGTCCCCTCGCGCCTCTATCACCCAGCCCCGACCCGCGACAAGCCCCTCAGCGGCATGCGCGTCTCCATCCCCGACTCCGTCTCCCTCCAGGGCGTGCCGACCACCCTCTCCAGCCGCGCCTGGCACGCCCTGCACGCATCGTCGCCCGCCGACGCCACGGCCCCGCTGGCCCGCCGGCTGCTCGACCTCGGTGCCGTCGTAGTCGGCCAGACAAAGTCGTCACAGCTCGCCGCCGGCCGCGAATGGGTCGACGAGCAGGCGCCCTGGAATCCGCGGGGAGACGGCTATCAACGCCCGGCCGGCGGCGGCGCGGCTGGTGCGGCGGCGGCCGTGGCGGCGTACACATGGCTGAGGGCCGCGTATGGCCTCGACGGTGCGAGCCCATGACCCGCCATACTCCCAAAACCCGAGATCTAACAGATGTGCGCGGTGTAGGGGTTGGTGGTGTTGAAGGGCCACCGGCCGCTTCTCATGGCCTCTTTACTCTCCGCACAACTCCCGGCGCCGTCTCGCTCAATGGGACTCAGTCTGGCTCTCCGTGAGTCTTCCACTAATCCGCTCGTCGAGACACCATAACTCTAACCCGAGACGTGAGATCGTACGACTCGATCGCGCTGGTGGGCCGGGACATGCCCGGGCTCCTCAACACGGCCTCGGCAGTGTTCGACCAATCGCCCCCAGGCTCGGACCCGCCTCTTCCAGGGCGACTGGTCTATCCCGTCGACACGTTTGACGGCGAGGCGTCCGAGGACCAGCAGAAGCTGACGGCGCAGTTTCTGCGGACTCTGGAGGTTCTCAATGGAATCAGAGCCGACAAGGTCAACATGACGGCGACATGGACAAGTAATCCGCCACCCGAGGCGCAGAAGCAGACCTTGAGCGAGTACTTGAAGGGTGTATGTGAACCTTGCTGTCGTCTTGTTGCTCGCTCATCTGATACGTTTCAAGGCCGCCTTTGGTTCATTCTGCTACGAGTTCTACCACGCCTACGACGAGTTCAGGGCGGCCTATCAGGCCAAGTTCCAGCACGCGCCATACATGGAAGCCACGGCCAAGTACCAATGGTGCGTCGACAGACTGATTCCAAGCCTCCATTTTGCTGCGCACAGATTTGACCATCTTCTCTTCCTCTCCTCGCAGGCAAGTCGGCAAGGCCGTCTCCAGGAACGACTACGAGGCGTACCAGCACCGGATCGGCGTCTTCCGTAAGTGGTTCAACGACAGAATCGCGCCCTCGAATCACTCCCGCACCGAAGACTTTTGGACAGCCGTCATCCTGCCGGTGAATAGCCAGGCGCCCAGGTACCGGGACGATGTTCCGAGGTCAGGATTGCGCTTCTGCACCCCATGACCCCTTTGCTAATACTCTTCCGCTCATCGTACCAGTGCACCCGCAGCGCCGAGTAGTCTTGCGCCAGAGCTGCTCCCGTTGATGCTGCGCGCGCCTCAGCTGAGTGTCCCATGTAAGCAAGCCACCGTCCATGCTCCGTGTGCGTGCTCACAGAGTATCTTGGCAGTCGCTCAGCTGCCATACGACTCGCGCATCAGCGAGCGCACGGAATATCGCGCCGTTGCCGGCTCCATCATGGGCCCCCCGGGGAGCGACATGCTGGCCGTCCACCTGGTGCACCGGGCACTGGACAATGCGGGCTGGTACACCACCGTCGCCGCGGGGAGGCTTCCGTTCCCCGAGGGCTACAATCCCGGCGACGACATCGAGAAGCCTCCCAGGGTGCCTGGAGATCCGGATGAGCTGTGAGCGGGTGCTCGGGGGCAGGCGCTTGTCGCGTGGTCGAGGGATGAGGCCTCGGAGACTGGGCTTTGATGTCAATGGCAGATGATTATCGTCTTTTACCGTCCATTCGTGGACACTTCAATCAAAAAGTCGTCGACTCTTTGGTCGTTTGCAAGGTTCGATTGGTCTGGGGAAGGCGGCATCTGTGGCGGGGTCAAACGTCAGCGTGGGGCGTCCACGAAAAAGTCCAAAAAAGTCGAGAAAATATCTCCCCCTTGCATCTGCCATCAGGCAAACAGCAGCAACACCCCGGCGCAATGGCCAAAACCAGATGTAAGGAGCCCAACGCTGCGCATCAAATTGACACAGTCCTCCTCTGTCCTCCACGAATCGCCAAACCCATGCGCTAAACCTCTATTCTCCCAGCTCTGTCCAAACATTCGCGCGCCGCCCGCCGGGCCACGTCGCCGAGCATCAACACCGACAAGTCCCTCAAGGAAGTCTCCCTCCCTCGCGCCTCTGCCGCAGCCTCTTCCTCTGCTGCGGCCCCCGCCTCGGCACCGCCCTCGCAGCAGCACCAGCTCCGGCCATCGGTCCTCGCCGTCCATCGCTCCGCCGCCGTGCAAAAGAAAAAGACGTCGCGCCCCGTCCGCAAGCGCCAGCTGTCGGCCCGCGCCCGCCGCCGCCACGAACGGGGCCTCGAGATGGCAGAGGCCGTCGGCGAGCGCACCGTCGCAAAGGTCCAGCGCAGTGTCGGCCGCCAGCGCGCCGTCAATGCCCGCCGCAAGGCCTGGGACGACGTCAACAAGCTGGCGGCCACGACCGGCGCCGATGCCGCGAATCCCTTCGACGCCCTCGGGGGGGGAGACAATGACGAGGGCGAGGGAGCTGACGTGGAGACTGGTGATGAGGACGTGGACGCCGCCAAGAACGATGCGGCGCCCGCGTTGCCACAGCCAGACGACGACCAAGATGAGATTCTCTGACACGGCCTGAACTTGTTGATGGATCTGAGACACGTTATTATTTCCCATTATGAACGCGGCGTTTTGGAGTTTTGACGGAGAGCGAGCATCCCGTGGCATGTCAATGGGGTTTCAACAATGGCATCTTCGCGAGCATGGTAGATGAGGGGGCCTGCATTTCACCATGACTTGAGATGCAGTCTTCTCGGGTCTTCCATAATCTCTTGCCTTGTGCGTAGACGAAGACGGAAACACTCAATCGATACGATCATGAATGGCGATACCCCCGGCATTTGAGCTTCTCGACACCAAAGGGCAGATGCGCGCATGCTCGGGCTCTCACATGCGCTCCGTGTAGCTCCGTGTAGCTAGTAGTACAGGGTCCATCTCTTCAAGAAACACAAATCATGAGCTCGCCTTGCCCTCAAACACAAGCTTCATCGTCCTGAGCGTCTCCCCCGCCGCCTCCCCCTTCTCCCTGCCGCCCTGCTCCGCCGCCTCCTCTCTGACCCTCTTGACCAGCGCGGCCGCCTCCTCGGGCGTCGCCCTCTTGCCGCCCCTCTTGCGCACCACCGCCACCTCCACCCTGATGCCCTTTGCCAGGAACTTGCCCATCTGCCGCAGCTTGATGGCCAGGTCGTGCTCGCCAATCGACCACGAAAGCTCCAGCTCCTTGCTCTTCCCCTTGCCCGTCGCCACCTCGGCCCGCCGCCGCTCCTTGAGCTGCCGCTGCCGCGCGTACTCGTCGCGCTTGTTGACAATCTTGCACACGGCCAGCTGCGCCCGCCACCGCCCGGCCTCGGCGTCGGCCGGCACGTACGGCTGGACCATGCGAAGCGACTCGTCGGGCTGCAGCTTCTTCATGACGAACCGAGGCGCCAGCGGGCCCTCGGGCGCGCCCCCATCAATCACCATGACATACGGGTCCGTTATCTCGTGGTCCTGCGGCGGCCGATCGCGCCCCATCTTTGCAATGTCCGCCCGCGTCGTGTACCGCTTGTCGAAGCCCCGCGCCTCGCCGTCGTCGTCCAGGCTGTTCCCCGCTGTCGACCTGCCGTATCCGCCGCCGCCGCCGCCGCCACCCCCGGCGCGATTCGGGGGGGGTCTCGATGGCCTGGTAAAGAGTCGCAGCTGCAGGTGCTCGGCGCCGCTGCTACGACGACACATCATCGGGGGAGCAATGGCGGCGGGAGGGACAAAAACGTGGTGGAGCGCTCGGCGTGCCGCGTTGCAGAGGCATTGCGGCGTTCCACTCATGTTTCTGTTGGGCCAGCTTCTTCCTGGTGCTCGCCAGAGAGGGAAAGCGCTCCGATCGATTGGGACTTAGAGGGGGTTGCGGACGGTGGTTGCCTTAATTGCGGATGAAAATTGTGAGGCTGCTTTGTTGCCTCAAGCTGCGAAATGCTCCGTACCTCTCAGATACCTCCCTTACGTCAGACTGGCTGGCTAACTGTACTTGCCCAACGTGTACTGCAAGCTCTTTGAAAGGGCTGACCAGCCGTCATATCGGAGGTCGGGGATACTTGTCAGGCATGTTCCGTCCAAGACCAAGCATTCGAGCTGCAAGGTCCCCCGTCCCTTCAGCCAATCATAAGCTGCCAAGCTCTCCGCGGGCACAACTCTGGCAGATTGGCTCATACCAGCAACGACGCTGATATCATCAGCCTCATCGCAACAAGCTCATGGAACAGCTTCTCTCAGCCATGCTACCCCATGCCCACCCGCCTAGTCACCCAATCATAGCGTCTCCAGTACCTCGCAAATATTTTCTTCTCCCCTCCGCATTTCTCAGCCGGACCTCGACCCTTCGCCATGGCCATCGGTCACATCCTCGGCCATCCCCTGCGCTTCGCCCTCTCGACCCTCAAAATCACCTGCCTCGCCCACCTCACCCTCACCCACCTCGTCCAGCTATCCCCCGCCCAGGGCCCCTCCATGCTTCCCACCTTCTCCGTTGACGGCGACTGGATCCTCGCCGACATGACGGCCCGCCACGGCCGCCGCCTCGCCGTCGGCGACCTCGTTCTTTACAAGATCCCCATCTTCCCCTCCCACAGCGGCGCAAAGCGCGTCGTCGGCCTGCCCGGCGACTACGTCTCCCTCGGCACCCCCGGGGACAAGGGCGAGGACCGCATGATTCAGGTATCCCCTCTATCTTTCCTCCTCCTCTCGTCGCCTTCTCCCGTCTCGGCATTCGCCTCCAGGCTCCGTCCTTGGACACTCTGACCGCAAAGCAGGTGCCCGAGGGCCATTGTTGGATCGTCGGCGACAATATTCCAGCCTCGCGAGACTCGAGGCAATTCGGCCCCTTGCCTTTGGCCCTCATCCAGGGCAAGATCGTCGCCAAAGTCCTGCCCTGGAGGGAGCGGCATTGGATCAACAACGGGCTGCAGCCAATGGACGATGTCCAACCTTGAATTCGTCACTGCCACCTCCTGGCTTGGACAAGCACGTCTTGGCACTCGGCTCGCTCTACGTCGCCCCAGACCGCCAAGACCGTTCCGATTTGTTAGGTTCCTACGGTAGACACCCGCCACACGGCAGCTTCATGTAGTAGAAAAGGGTAACTCCTGGGTATAACGAGCGCAAAGAAGTGAGGGCCAGCAAACATGGTCGTCTAATTACAGCTGCGTCCCAAGCCCTGCAATCCCTGTGTCCGTTCCTTTCACCAGTTTCAACCCAAGCACCTCATGCTGGGCTTCAGCCACTCAGTCCACCAAATATGCTTTGTACAAATAAAAAGGCCCTGCGTCCCCGTGTCGCGCTGCCGCCGCACCACCTAGTCTCCCAAAGGGTTGCCGGCAGCAAATAGCTCTCCGAGGTCAACCTGGCCGAATGAACAATGAAGTGTATCTCATCCCCGACACAGGAGATGGACACCAAGCAAAACAAGGAATTGGGCCGAGGCACGTAAGAGAAAATCATCTCACTCGCAGCCCTCCAAGCATCGATGCGGTACGGATTCCGGACGCCCAAAACACCGGTGCCTCGCCCGCCGACTCGTTCTGTCCCCGTCTCGGCGCCCCCTTGGCCGCGGGATGAGAGCCGCGACGGTAAAATGACGAGAACGTCAAGGTCCAACTTTGGGGCAATTAGGGCTGGCATGTCATGCGCCATGATTCAAAAGGCCTATCCCTCGATGTGAGCCTTTGACATGCTCTGTCCGAGGAGCTCCAGGCACCGCTGTGCCAGGTTCACGACCTCGCCCTCGTCTTCCTCGAAATCCGGCTCCGCCTCGACCGGACGACTCGCTATGTTTCGGATGTGCTCGATGATATCGTCCGCCTTGCCAATGAGCCCGATCAACGCCTTGTCTTCCGACTCGAACAGCTGGAGCAACGTCCATACGGCAATGTGCTGAAAGGTGGCGTCTCCAGACTGCAAGAATCGGCCAAGGTAGCCGTGGATGCCACCGTTGGGCTCGGTCCAGTTTTGCACGAAAATGGAGTAATCGCCCACTACCGACGCCGTTAGTCGACACGCGCACAGCAGGGTAACCGCGGCAACAACGTACCTTTGGAAGAGAGATTGCCCAGAGCAGCTGCGCTGTTGCCTTGGACTTCGATGCTGGGAGAGTGGGTGAGAGGAATCAAGACGTCGCAGACGCCGAGGTTGAGCAGATGAGACTTGAGGTCGTCGCTCAGCGCGAGGACCGCAATGGCAGCGGTCATTTCCGACTGGACAGTGACCGGAACGTCGAGCACCAGTTGCTTGCACTTTTGCACCGCGCCCGCGTCCAGCACCAGCGCCTTGTTGCGGTCGGAGCTGGCGGCCAAGTTGCGCAGCGTCGAAATGGCGTGGCACTGGATTTCCTCATTGTCGGTCGATCCGAGGAGGTCAACCAAGGGCTTTAGAAAGTTGGCCTCGATGATGGGCGATTCGTTCATTGGATGAATAGAGATGTTTCGTATACAGGCGACGGCGGAGAGAATGAGAGGGAGATAGGACGATTGGAGGAGGCGCAGGAGAGGGTGAAGACCATTGGCCCGCACAATGTCCAGCTGGTACTTTTCGTCGGACGCGAGGTTCCTCAAGGCCAAGGCTGCCTGACATTGAACTTTGGGGGACGAGGAGTCCATGAGATTGACCAGGGATTGAACCAACTTGGGCTCGGACGAGGCGAGCTTCCGTCTGTTGTTGGCGTCGACGGCGATGTTGCTGAGGGCGGTTGTACAATAGTACTGCACGTCGACGTCGGGCGACGAGAGGAGCTGAACGAGGACCGGAATGGCGCCAGCATTAACGAGCTGTTGCCGGTTCTCGTCTGCAAACACATGAGCAATTGCGACGTCAGTGAGCAAAAGGCGATCAAGTCTTACCGGAATGTGTCATGTTGAGGAGGGCACCCGTAGCGTTCCTCTGCACCCTCATGTCTCTAGATTTTGCCAGTCGGGTTAGCGGGCCAAGAGCTCCGGACCGCGCAATCTTTGCCTTGTTCTCCTCGTGCGTTGCGAGATTGGTTATGCACCCGACGGCATTGCACTGGACCTCGACGTTTGGAGACAGCATCTGCCGGATCAGCGGGGTCAAGCCGCCTAGCTGGACAATCAGAACCTTGTTCTCAGCTGGAGTCCATCAGTTAGCACTCGAGGTGGACTTGGCACGTCGCTTTGGGGACGGTGACAAACTGTTGACAGCTAGGTTGCCCAGGGCAGCGCTGGCCGCTCTTTGGACCTCGATATCGGGGCTCTGCAATAGGAAGAGGATAGGCTCGAGGGTATCGCGGTCGACTTCTCGTACATCTAGTTGCGGGGTGTCAGTGCCGCCAGCTCACGACGTGACGGCTGGCGTTTGGGAGATTTGGGAGGGCCAAGTCCTCCTGGGCCGCCCGGGTTCGCTCGGTGGTCATGACATACCTCGCTCTGTGATTTCGGCAAAGGTAAGACTTGCGCTGCGTTGAAGGTCGATGTTCTCGGAAAAGACTAGAGTGCTGAGTGCACGGAGAGGTTCGCCCGAAAAGAAATCCGTCTCGCCGCGCTGCGCACCAGTTAGTCTCGAGCTGGACAGAGACACAGAGAACGGGAGTAGGAGTCGACGGACATTTTCGAGGTACTGGAGCAGGTCGGCGACAGCTTCCCGCTCGCTATCGGCGAGGACGGGTTCGTAGAGGCCATCGCGAGCTCGTCCTGGCATCGACATCAGCAATAGCCGGCGAGGGAGGCGACGCGTCGGGGTTAGCTATACCCCCGCAGCACGTAGAGTGGCAAATCCCCATGATGAGGACAATGGCCGTGACGGGTCTAGCTCTGAGCTATGACGGCAGTGTAGGAAGGGGTCGGCGGTCGTGGCGGTGGATGATGTTGTTTTTGTCACTCGAGGGGGAGAGTGATGGCGGGAGCTTGTTGACGCCAGTTCGACGAGCAACACGTTACCTCGGATGGCGGCCTCTGGGCTCGCCGCAACCCGAGCGTGAGCTTGATGGAGGGAAGTTGCGCCAGCGAGAGAAAGAGAAGCTCGTGTGCCAGCAGCGACGAGAAGCGAGACGGGGATAGGGGATGGCCCAGAAGGCGATTTTGTTGCAGGCCGGGCGGGCGGCGAACAATGGCAAGGTTGACGAGGAAGGGATCTATGTGGGTGGTAGAGGTACGAAAGTACAGCAAGTACATAATTACAGGATGAGCCCAGAAGGGAGACGACCGGCGCGGCGCGGGATTGTGAGAGACCAGCAAGGTACCCAACACAGCACCCGCGGCTTCCATTCGCGTCAGAATGCCTCGCCCATGTCAATGCCGGAGGTACCGGGTACTTGCTGCCCTATCTAGTACCTATCCGCAATCGAAGGGTTCCCTTCCGCGAGGTGGCACAGAACGGACGCCGAGGCACATGCCCGCGCTGCGTACCGCCGCTCCGTTCCTGGCCTCGAGGGTCCGTGTCCGGCAAGGCAAGTTACCTGGACGATGCTCACACTCGTGGTTTTTGGATGCGGGAACTTGGGCTGGGATGCTTTGAGCCAAGAGGGAATCCAGTCGCGCCCTGCTGCCTGTGCAAAAAGCATTCGCTGGTGCGGGTACCTCAAAGTACCTGCAGCGCCTGCCTCGAATGCTCCAAAGAAGTTAGGCGCAGGAAGGAATGGAGATTGAATCGCGGCACCTACCAAGCCGCGTTTGCATTTGGATTGCCGCTTCGACGTGTGTACAGTGCTCTGTAGCCAGGGCAAAATATGGTGGCCTGACGCAGCTCTTCGCAGGCAACCCAACCCAACCAACCGCTTCTAGATATCCGTACCTACGAGCTGCTCACTGACCGACCACGCAGGAGACCTGCCTCTTGGGCGTGAGGCTCTCGCTCATACTAATGCTTGCGTCGCAAGATTGTCGGGGGAAAGCGGACACTGCCGCCGCTTTGAAGTGAGCGCAAATGATGCTTTCCTCCAGGGCTACAATGTCTACATTTCTCAAGAATTGGGCAGAATTCCAAGGTCACAGAGTAAATGGCGCGCAGATTGTTTCTCGGGCGCTTGAAGGAACAATGAACTCGCTGCCAACGACCTGCCTCACGGGGACCTAGGGTAGGTAGGGGCATCCGCGCTGAGTCTCACGGAATGCCTCCCGAGCCCTCTGCAATATGTAATGTAGTATTCATATTTTCTTCTGACCGGCAACGAGTCCTTTGGCGTTTGGAGTAGGCAAGCGTTGCCGAGATGGCACGGTAATACATAGAGATAGAAGGTGTATTGCGAGGCCCAGCATTCAAAGGCAGTTTGACAAGTTCTTACAGCCGACTCAGCCCATTGGCCAAAAGGGCAATGCAACCACAGGACAGTGACATGACAGGGAAAATGTGAGACATCACGATCCAGACAGCGATGTCATTCGTCGGACCACTGCCATGTGACGTGGATTTTCGGGACGGCCAGCCATCATCTGGACAGCCCTCAAGGCAATAGATGCTACGATATGACTTGATGCCGTACAGAGCGTGCCGCATCTGAACATAGCTTGTTGAGCCCGACGACCCACAGGTGTCTGCGAGGGATTATTGCCCTCGAGCGTGTCACCCGTTTCTCTGCACGAGACTTGGGAGGATGCTCGAGGCCTGTCGACAGAGCATTGACATGAGTCATTAAGTGACGCCAAGAGCGAGGTTCACGCACAAGCAGAGTCCTGTCATGCCGTAGAAAGGACTTGTCATGTGTGTGCTGTACGAGTCCTGTCATTCGAGGAGGCCTCGATGACGCTCGAAACCGGATGCTCTGAAGTTGTCTACGTTTTCGTCCCTCTCTTTAGTTATTACCTAGGTACCCAAGGTACCTAGCTCGTCCATCATGGCAGTGACATCCAGGTACTGTACCGACAGCTCCTGAAGTACCTTATCTTATCTGGGCTGAACCTCGTGGTTCCCCCCCCCTTCCCGCGATCCGCAATCCACCCTCAATTTCACCCCCCCACCTCGGCCGTCGGAACAGTTGCAAGCAAAGCAACATCAGAAAACGCGGCTGCTCGAACATCCTGGACAAGGCAATCCGGACCCCCTCCCTTGTCCGAATGGAAGACAAGGACACGGCCGCGCCTCCTAGCGCCCCGTCTGGCGCCGACCCCGCCCAGGCCAATGCCGACCCTCCTCTGCCTGACTCTCGCGAGCCAATACCGGGCAGCCGTCGTGTTGGGCCAGCAGCCGGAATCGGGGCTGGGCCAAGTCTAGAGCAGCCAGCATCAGGCCCAAGCCCGGATCCTCCTTCAGTATTCGCTCCATCAGCGGCCTCGACTGGCCCCAGTCGCGAGCCATCGGCGAACCTGCGCGTGCCTCGCTTCGTAGCTCCCTCCTCCTACCTGCGCTTCAAGACGTCCCACGGCAGCAGCGCCGCCATGGCTGCCCCCGCGACGGCCCCCGAAAGCCCCCTCGACAAGGAACAGCGACAAGGCCTGGTACGCCTCTCCCTCTCCCTCTCCCAAGTCGGTGGTAGAGCTGACTGTCCGGGCTGCAGAGAGCCATTCGCGATTTCCTCAAAGTCCGCACCAGCTACGATGTCTTGCCTCTGTCCTTTCGCCTCATCGTCCTTGATACCGATCTGCTCATCAAGAAGAGTCTCAACATCCTGATCCAGAACTGTGCGTTGCCCCCGCGCCACACGCGTTGGAGCATGCTGACGCCCAGGCATTAGCAATCGTGTCGGCCCCTCTGTGGGATTCGGAAACGTCGCGCTTCGCCGGCATCTTGACGGCCACAGACTTCATCAACGTCATCCAGTACTACTACCAATTTCCCGACGAGATTAGCAAGTTGGACCAGTTTCGCCTGTGCAGTCTCAGAGGTACGCGTGCACTCTTGTACCAGGGCTTGACAGCTTCGGCATCGCTGACTGGGACATGATTGGCAGATATCGAAAAGGCCATCGGCGCCATCCCCATCGAAACCGTCTCCGTCCATCCCGCCCGGCCCCTGTACGAGGCATGTCGCCGCATGCTCAAGACCCGCGCCCGACGGATTCCGCTGGTCGATGTCGACGACGAGACGGGCAGGGAAACCGTCATATCCGTCATCACCCAGTACCGAATCCTCAAGTTCATCGCCGTCAACAACGAACACAATACCGTCCTGCTCAAGAAGAGTGTCCGCGAAGTCAGCCTCGGCTCCTACACCAACCTAGCGACGGCGCACATGAACAGCACCGTCCTGGATGCCATCCACATGATGGTAGACCGCAACATCAGCTGCGTGCCCATTGTTGATTCCGAGAACAGGGTCCTCAACGCCTTCGAAGCTGTCGATGTCATTTCGTGCATCAAGGGCGGCGCATACGAGGAGCTGGACGGCTCGGTGGGCGACGCCCTTTGCAAGCGACCCGACGACAGCCCCGGAATCTACACGTGCTGCGAGGGCGACCGGCTCGACTCCATCTTCGACACGATCCGCAAAAGCCGCGTGCATCGACTGATTGTGGTGGACGATGAGAACAAGCTCAAGGGCATCATCTCGCTCTCGGACATTCTAAAATACGTGCTGCTCTACGGGGAGGAGGATGCGGGCCATCGATCATGACGCAACGACACGGAAGATGAGGGTGGGATTTTCATGACTTTACTTACGCGATAAGGCAATTTCGGCCCTGGCCCGCCGCTGAGAAAGCGTTGGTTGGGCGGGACGCGGCGGATCTGGAGGCGTCTGGGGATATCGAATGGGACAGTGAATTAGGGGTGTTGGCATAGCCCGTTCTTGGTGGCAAAGCTTCGTCTTGGTTCCGTTGCCGTCGCCCGTTGTTGTCTGGGCAAGCCGTCGATAATGTCTGACCGGACGAGCCACGACTTACCTAGGTGCATGAGACATCTGGCGGACGTTGAGTCCGCAGAGAGGGCCGGTGAGTACTCTGAATTCGAGAGAGGTAGAATGAATGAGGATGCGTCACCCACCCCGTCGCCCCTTTTTTTCCACCTTGCCACCGAACGCGCCCAGAACAGAAAGGCTTTACAAGCTGACGGGCTGTCCTTGGGCTTTGTCGACGTCCGAGGTAGCCTCCTCGTTTCCAGCCGTGCCATGTCATGAGCTTTCCCGGGCGCAACTGACGACAGGAAGCATCCACGCATGGTGTCTGTAGCACCTCCCGTGCCCTGCTCTCCATATTTCGCCGCAACGGGTACCTCGTCTGTTTTCACAGCCCTCCATGGAAGCCGCGCGGTAAAGGGAACAAGAAACAACAGCCCGCGCCCCTTGACACCGACGCACGCACGGGCTCAACATCACCGCGTTCACTCCAGCGCAGCCTTATGCCATCATTTCAGAAGAGCTGCTCCCCTTCCAAAACCCAGAGCAGCTTCACCTCATGGGTCGAACAAGGCGGCTGTCGGCTTCCAAGTCTTCGCAGCACCTGCGCCCCCCTCGTGCGGCTCCGCATCATAGGTTGCCCACGTCGGCGAGCTCCGTTTCCCTTCCGTTTCCGCACAGCGCGAGCGTACACAGTCTGTTGGCCGCGCCCTCGCAGGTGCGCAGCAGCGGGACGTGGACGACGAGCAGCGGCGAGCTCGGTCTCTTGAGCGACACGGACGAGGTGGAGGACCGGGCAATCTTTGTCCACGAGTACAACCGGCTGGCGAGAAAGGTGCGATGATCTGTGGCCATCTCAAACTGTGGGGCATGGCGGCTGACTTGTTTGCGCAGCATGGCGTGAGGCTATTGATTGTCGACGACTTCGAGGCCGAGCAGCGGGTGGGCGTCCCCGACTTGCCCATCTCCTTCAATGCTGACAACGCCCCTCAGGTTGACGCTGTGCGAAGCCCCGAGAAGAGAGGCTGGCTTCATCGACTCCTCCGATCTAGTCCTCATCATGATCATCCCCCCCCCCCAGGGCCGCCCCCCCCTCGCCAGCTTCAGCCACGGCATCGACGCAGCGTCTCAGATCTCGCTCACATTATCCGTTCTCGCCGCGAGCCCCCGAGAGTCATTTGTATACAGGAAATGGTGCGGTTGAGCGGCAAAAGCATGATGTATTTGCCCCAGGACTATTCCCCCTGCTCACTAGTCTTGCCGACCTGTCTCCGCGCGACCGCACAATATCTCGCCCAGAATGCAGCCACACGTGGGGTTTTTCGAGTCTCTGGGTCTGTGAGGACTGTTTCTGCTCTATTCGACTACTATTGTCGCCTGGAATCCGGTGGTGACGACATTGCCGGGACGGTTCGCTGCGCCAACCTTCCGCTGTACATCTCGTACTCTGTCCACGACGTGGCGTCTACTTTCAAGAGGCTGCTGTCTGTTCTTCCCGGAGGGATCCTTGGGTCTCTTGCCCTTTTCGACGCTCTGGTTGCCATTCACTCCCAACTCAACGGAGAACCCGAGTTTCCGCGAACCAAGCAGACCAAAGTTCGCGCAAGACTCATCGCCCTGGCCATTGGCACCATCAAGTCTCAGTTCCGCCGAGAGCTCGTTTGCGCCGTCGTCGGCCTCTTGAGCTTGATCGGTCGAGTCGCAGAGGTGACACCGCGCGAGGACGCGGACGGGAGACCGCTCCCGACAGCAGACTTGATGGGCTACCATGCCCTGGGGATCGTATTTGGCCCGCTTTTGATGGGGGACTTGCTGGATCAGTACACGATGAAGCTGGCGGCCCCGACGGCGGGAATGCTTCTGCTTCCTTTGAGCCCCCACAGACTTCTCCGCGGGCGCAAGACCAAGGCAGAAAACGAAGAGTCCGGGCCGCCGACCGTCAACAAGATTCTGGTGGCCAATGGGATCGCCGAGATGCTCATCGCCAACTGGCGCGACGTCGTTCGCCAGATGAAGTCACTCGGCACTCACCACCGGAGAGACGTGTCTCTTGTCAACCTCAACAACCCCTCGCTGCGCCCATCCGCCTCGCAGGCCTTTACCATCAAGATGCCGCAAGACATGGATGCGCCGAAAGATGACCAGGCTAAGCGCCACAGCACCCCGGAGCCGGACACGCCGACGGCTGGGCTGAGGAGACGGCGACCAAGATCGCTCGTGCACGCGGCCTCCCACAAACTACTGCCGAAGATGAGTGTCAAGACATTGAGCCCGACCAAGGAAGAGAGCTTGACGGACGACGAAGGGGTGACCGCCCACAAAGGCGCCTTTCCGCAAGGCAAAGAAGAAGCCGCAGTCGGACGATCCAGCCAGTCGCCCAAGCCGACCGTGACCTTGACGATCCCCGAGGACGAGGATGCACGAGGAATGAATCATGGAGAATTTGTAGCCATTTCCAACATTACACCACCAGCAGTCGATAACCAGGAGCAACCTTTGCAGCAGCCGAAGGCGACGTCTCAGAGCAATCCGCGAGTACACCTCGACACTGTCCCGCCACGAATATCCTCTAGATCGCGACACGAACACGACAGCTCAGAGACGGCGCAGAAAATCATGTCTTACTCAGGGGGAGGATTTACTGAACTGCTGTCTCCTGACCCCCTTGAGGGCAGGATTGGGAGAATGCAGGGACGGTTTCGCAAAGCTCGGTCATCGAACAATGTCGGCTCTTATGATGGTTCTGACGACTCTGCGGGTCCGTCATACTGTCCGCGCAATGACAAGAAGGAGAATCAGACTGAATTCATGAGTCCGAGGGAGAAGCGCATTTCTCGACTTTGCAACGCGCACTCACCGCACGGACATGGTTCGGCGGACTTCGGGCGTAACGCAGTCTTGCCCGGATCAGAGGCGTCGGAAATAAGTGTAAAGGGCAACGAAACGCAGCTCCGGCCTGCTGGGAAGAGTCTGGATGATGTCGGACGAATCGCGCCCAACAATTCAACTTGGACGCCCCGGAATAACGTCGATGGGAGACGAAGCACAGAGCACGCCCAGAGAGGCTCAATTGGCAGCACGCCTAAGCTCTTATATCCTCGAGAAAGTGCGCAACAGAATCGCCAGTGGAAACGGAGCAGCGATCAAGACTCTGAAACTGCCGATGGCGATGCTGTGCCGCGCAGCCTGGACTTGGTCAAGTACGTGGAGCCAGGACAACAGGCCAAGCCTGACGGACAGCATAATCCGCCCCGGCAGGTCACAGCATATGAGAAGAGCCCATCGAGCCGCCAGTCCCGAGCTTTCAGGTCTCCTGGCCCGTGGCGCGGCCCAATCAAGCTCCAGGTGCAATCGCCCATGCAGTCCAGCAGCTCCGGAGCGCTCAGCAAACGAGGGTCTGTCAAGGCCATTGCCGCACTGTTTAAGAGCCAAGGCTCGGCTGAAGACAGGCCAATGTTGCCTGGCAAGGGTAAGTGCACCGAAGAGAACGCTTCGAGACAGGCGCCGGCGGCTGCCTCGCCTCGCAAGTGTGGTCAGCTCTCTAAGGCAGGGCTGGAAACGTCGCGTGACGACTCGGACAAGTCGCCAAGGTCTTGCATCGGCAAAAAAGACGCTGCCAAGAATTCTACCTCTGGAAATAGCGACAGTGATGTCGAGATGGGAGATGGACAAAGCACCTGTGCTGTTGACGGAGACGCCGTGGCGGCTCCTCGCGTCGGCGCCAGACGGTCAATGCCCGCACTTCACCAGTCTGCGGATGAAGGCCCCGTGCTTTGCGGGAGGCTCAAGCCCGTCCCGAGCCTGGGCACCATGGTCCCCTACCGCGAGCAGCCCCCGATTGCGCAACACCTCAACCTCGTGCGGCCGCTGTCGACGCCAGCCCCGGGCCGCTCAGGCATCGACGGAGCGCCCACGACGTACTTTACGCCGCCCTCCAAGTTTGAGAGTCCCACGTCGAGCACAACTGTCTTGTACGCGCAGGTACAGAGCCTCCAACGAAGCCTGAGCGCCAAGGCGGACGAGGCGTCACAGCTGCGCAGGCAGCTCGAGGCGCAGGATAGTGCAGAGGTGGGGACGCTGAGCGAGCAGTTGCGCACGGCGAGGAGGGACTTGTCCACGTGGCGCGAGAGGGCCGAGGCGGCGGAGAAGAGGATCCAGGTGTTTGAGCGGTTCACATCGCGCCTCAGGGGCATCAAGGCGTCCATGTCGATGGCGCAGCAGAGACCTGCAGGGAACAATGAAGACGGCGACAATGGGAAACAACGTGGGTCGCCCTCCAAGCAGCCCGTTTCGGAGAACGGGGCCCAAGCATCACGCGTAGAGGAAGATGGGCCATTGCACAAGGCCTTGCCGAAGAATCTGGACAAGAAGCCAAAGAGCGAGGGGAGCGACGACTCAGGCAAGACCGAGGATGACGGTGTCGTCTCGGCCAGGATACGGAGGTGTCTGCATGGCCATTCGTCACTCGCAGCGGCCCACGACGAGGGCTTGGATGGAAGCCGACCCGGCGTGAGCGGAGTGGACGGGGCATTAAGTCCCGTGAAGGAGCATCATCAGGCCCTATTCATGGACGGGGGGGCGGATGATGTGTGGGCGGCTGCGGAGGAGCTGCTGCGGATGGAGGACAACGGGGTGCTCTAAGACCTGTTCGTTCCTAGGCATTGTTGCGGAGTGGAGGGAAGAATGGCCTAGACTTTATATACATGCGCGAATAATAATGCATGAACAGCATGAACAAGCCAGCCGCCCTGGTATTGCGGGAGGTCTCTGTTTCGACGGGTGGCGTGAGGGTTGTCAATGGTTGGGATGGACATATTGGATTCCTTCGAGGGCTTGACTAGTGGTCGGAGTGTATGTCAGAGATCTAGTGTCGGCTACGCCTTGTGGTTACTCTTGAGCATACGGTGTAAAGACTGTGATTGCGATATAACGTCGGCAGTGGCAGGTATTCGATCGAGCAGTTGTCGAGCCCTCAGCCAAGCAGTCTGTCGAGTAGTCAGTGAACGGTCAGTCCAACAACTGGTCGACTAGTCTAACAACCGTGGCCAGGGGAGTCTGGAAAACGAGGCCGTTCAATCACGGCATCAGGGAAGACTCGGCCAGACCCAGCATTTCCTTTACTGTATGCGCGTCATCAACATGCAAACGTGACGAATGCTATTTCAGTTAATTTACCCTCCGACCAACAGCATATATCCTCCACGTAGGCCTCCTACCTCCTCGAACAGTGATCAAGGAAAGTCTTTAAGAGTAATTCTACTATTTGCTAATATTTTCTGATAGTGGCCGCCTGCTATAGCTGTTTAGAATTCATTACAGTTACTAGCTATGCCTAGCCGCATTGGCAAAGGTGTCATAATACGACTATATAGATGTATCCACGAGTGCCTTAGGAAGACTCATTGCTAATGAAGGGAAGACTAGCCCGCCGGGCTTTGCCGTAGTATTGTCGAGAATGCCGTTATGAAGCTAACGGGGGAGGTACAAAACCGGCGCGGTGATGAATGGAAAACGAAGGCGGACGAGTGGTTGACCGGCTACGAACAAGAGTAATTGTCGTCGCAATATGAATACGAAGACAGCTTTTCCGAATAGATAGTGTAATCTCCTACAAGCAATGCCGCTCATGCCTCGAACATAAGACATTCATCTGGTGTACACACACACACACACATCATGAAATCTATTACGCTCGGCGGCCCAGCCGATAGAGCCGCTGTTTCTGATTTATGTTCACATTTGCTCAGCTCCTTCTTTATCTCCTCGAAGCCGGTGCCATGCCATGATCGCTCTTTCTTGTTTCCTTCTGTTCCATCTTCTTGCCAGGTCGTATGGCTCGTATTCTTACTCGCAGGGCTAGTTTTGGTTTTAATTCCCATTTATGTCGTTCGCCTTGTTGGCCTTTCTTTGGCTCCCTTTTTTCTGGGCATTCTGCCCCCCCCCCCGAGCTCCTCCCCCTCCCTTGTTTCCGTTCTGTCCCTGTTTTGCCTGTCCTGCCTGGGCGCCCACGGTCTTGCAATTTTCGTTGATGTGCGTGTCGAAATAAGCGTCTGTTATGTCGTTTGCTTTGATGCCGATCTGTTGAGCGAGTTGGGCCTTGCCCTCCTGCTGCTGCTGATTCCCGCAGACGGATTGCGGATTCGTAGCCATGAGCTCCAAGTACTGTTGGTTCGATTGCAGAAGTTGGAGGCTAAACTGTCCACCGAACATGGCTGCTCCGCTTCCGTGAGCCGGCAAGACCTTTTCCACGTTGTTCTCGCCGAGTATATTGTTACTTTTCTGGAGTTGACCGCTCTGCTGCTGCGTGTTCTTGCTGACAAGGAAGTTGACGGTGCTTTCCAGTTCATCCCCCATCAGGGCGACCCCATTTATCATGGCGACTGTCCCAAGCTGCGTGTGGGCTTGGACGTTTGTCACGTTCATGACACCGTCCTGCATCTGAAAGGCTTTTGATTCACCTTCTTTTAAGGGCACGTAAGTTCTTGATTTATCTTCTTTCAAGGGCGAGTCGTCGCCTCCTTTGGCCTTCAGCCCTTCGACGAGTGAGTCTTGTGCCACGACTGGGATTTGCTTCAAGCTCTCGGCGTTGAGGCCCGCGACATGATCCCCGTGCTCATGGCTGAGGATGACTTTGTCTATGCCAAGTCCCGTCTGCTGTTTCAACTGTTGGTTGCAGCTGTCGGCGAGAGCTTTTGCAGTGGACGTATCGAACATGACGACGGAATTCTGGGAAGCTTTAATGTAGTAGACCATGACGCCCAGATTAAGATTTGGGTCGAATCCTTCCCCGTTCAGACTGACGGATTTGGGCTGGATGCCCTTGGGTATTTTGTCTGCGTCGTCAGAACCACCAGCGTAGCAGCCATATATCTCTGCGCCGACGTTTTGAACCTGGCCGAAAAAGATATTTACTCGGTCCTGCTGGTTTTGCCGTCTCAACAACGCTCTGTTTAACTGGTCAGTTACTTTGCCGCACGTTGTGTGAAACCGCTGGCTACTCACGGCACGTATCGTGAAGACCGATCAAGACTGGGGCCCGGCCCGCGAGCGTAAAGCGCATCACCATGCAAGCAGGCAGCCGTGCCGCCGACAAAGGCCAGCACAGCCGTGGAGGTTTCTGGGCGCATACTGAACTTGATGGCGCACTTGACCTGAAGCGCAGCAACGAGAGCGAATAAAGATTAGGTTGATGAGGAATTACATACAGTTGTTTATGACTTGGGCGTAAGAAAGCTCGGCACATTAGAAGGCGGTGAACTTTCTATGGCCTTCGGTTGACTATTCTGTAACTAGTCAAACATAATAGTGTGTAACAGTGATGAAACAGCCTGCACTTGAAGGCCCCACGGAATCCCTCGGCACCGGACGAGACGGGTAGCAGGCTGAGATTAACGTGATCGAACTAAGCTTTTAGGTCAAGGTTGAAACCGAAAAGGCTCATCTGCTGTCCCAAAACCGCGGTCCAGTCAAAACAGCGATTTCGTCAAAACATGACGGCAAGGGCCACTAGAAGGCAAAAGGCCACGATCACGCCCACTGCAGAGGACGCTGCAGAAGGCGCATGGCTTGCGGAAGCGGCTTATAGAGGCATCTGTTGATTGTAATCGCGATTTTGCGTTTCAGCACTTTCCCATACACAAGCTATGTGCCGCCGCACTCATCGCAAGTTTGCAACTATGAAGACCCTGCGAGCTTATAAGATGAAGTTCAGCTCCCTCCCTCCCTCTTCCCCCTTGCGGCAGCCGGCTTCTTTTACTCCGCCATCATCGAGAAGATGGCTGTTGCAGACAGCAAGCACGAGTAATTCCATGGCGCAGCTCCAGCATAAAGGCACGCGGAACATGCTCGCCTGGCAGCTAGTGTCCGGCGACCCGCACTCGCATAATGGCGAGGCAAACCTGTTCCGCAAGCTGTGTGGGCTTGCCTCGGCTCCAACTTGACCGAGCCCTCCTTATTGTGACGTATTAGGTACTGTCGGCTGCCACCAGCACCTCCATGGCATATAGGTCCACTTCCAGGTCATCTGTTGGAGTGTCACTTCACTTTTGCCTGCACAACCTAGTGGTTTCCTCACAGTGACCTTGCTCTAGACTCTCAACTGGGCGTTTGAGAGCACGTGCGTAAATGGAAGGCGGCGACATAAGTGAATGAACAGTTATGTGAATAAGCAGTAAAATAACTTAGTAAACTAACTATACACGTTTCTAGCTAGAAGGGGTGGTGGTTTTGAGGCCCCATTTACGCATGAGTAAAAGGAATCTTGGAGGCCCAGTGACGCCCTTTGCAGGCCTGTCTGCCGGCCTTATACTCCGTAGGCGTCATGAAGGTCTCCAATACCTGGCGAAAGAGCTAGCCTGATATCTACGGATACTTACCATATGATTAATATGACTTTTGTAATGGCATTGGTCCCATTTTTGTCACTGTGGCCCAGCAGTGAGAGCTCCGTTACCGTTAAACCTGACCAAAGTCGACCAGTTAGCACGCCAAATAGCCAGGGTTCCCACGGATGACGAGATTAATATGGCTCTACCGATCATATATGCTCTCGTCAATTGGCCAATATAGTCGTAATACTTTGTAGATGGTATAGGTGGTACCCGTTGCCGTTGCCGTTGCCGAGACTGGTCGAAGTCGGTAAATTTTCACGGCAGTCAACACGGACATAGACCGGTTGCGAACTTACACCGCGCCGCACAAACAATACTGTTCAAAGACAAACAGGGACAGGCCGACCTGTACGTCATTGTCGGCGGGCTGGCAGGGTCCTCAGAACAGCGCGTCAGGCGGAAGCCGACGGATACGGCTAATGTCAAGTTGACTTTGAGCAAAGCTTCGCCGGAGTTTATTGGCAAAGCTTCGCTTACACGCCGGCCGCCTCTTTGTCTCGAAGAACAGGGACTGCATCGGCAAAGAAGAACGGAGACGACGGCCTGAGCAGAGACACCGGATGGACTGCCGCGGGAGCACCAGGGCTGGGTGCCGAGTATTTAGGAGCCGTCCCTCTCGTGCTATCCGTAGAACAGTCGAGCGTGAAGGCTCGAACGCCGGGAAGCAAAGATCACGTTCATAAACCAGTAGATACCAGTTTGGCTTCAATTGGAGATCAAGGCTCCAGCTGACGGCTCACCACCACCATGCGGGCCCAATTCGCCCTCTGTGCACTCGCCACCGGCGCCGGCGCCGCCTCGGCGGCTTGGCAGGCGAACGTGACGGCCGACGAGGCCAAGGAAGCCTCGTGCGGCGACAAGTGCCTGGAGGCGGTTCGCCGGGGGAGCGCCGAGGCCCTCATGTTCATTGGCACCAACTTCGACTCCGACTTTTACGCCACGGCAAGCAACATGACGGGCAGCCGACCCGGCGACGTGCTCAAGCTGCAGCCCGTCAACCCGGACCAGCGCCAGGGCATCAAGGCCGGGACAAGCATCTGGCGGTTCCAGTACACGACCGTGGATCTCGACGGGACGCTGGTGCCGGCGACGGGCTTCGTTGCGTTTCCCTACGGGGCGCCGCCGGCCGGGGGGTTTGATGAGGGGGACGACGCCCGGGGCAACGATACCGCTCACGAGAACTCAACGAATAAGCACAGAGCAGAAAAGGGCAGCAAGTTCCGGCTGGTGGCGTACGCGCACGGGACCATCGGCATCTTCCCCAGATGCGTGCCGTCGACGGTACCAAATCTATTCGACTATGACACCTGGCAGCCGCTGGTGAGCCGGGGCTACGCCGTCGTGGCCACAGATTACGCCGGGCTGGGCAACAACGCGACGCAGCACAAGTACTGCAGCTTCAACGCGCACGCGGCCGACGTCTACTACTCGGTCGTGGCGGCGCGGCGGCTCTTTGGCCACGTCCTGACGCGCAAATGGATGGCGGCCGGCCACTCGCAGGGCGGCGGCGCGGCGTGGAAGCTGGCCGAGAGCGGCCTCGTGGCCAACGACGCGGCATACCTCGGCACCGTCGCCCTCGCGCCCGCGACATACGCCGTCGACATGGTGCTGCGCGGCCTGGACGAAGGCGCCGAGCACTCGGCCTTCCTGCCCTACCTGCCCCTGGCCGTGCACCGGGCCAACGCCAGCTACCACGAGACGCTGCTGTCGGACACGATGCGGCGCCGCGTGCGCCTGGCCGAAACGGCGCAGCTGTGCAACAGCGCCGTGTTGGCCCTCACGGACGACCTCAAGGGCCAGCGCGACCAGCTCGTCTCGTTGCCGGGCATCGAGCGCGACATGGACACCCTGCTCCGGTGGCAGGACGCCGAGGCGCCGGGCCAGGGCTCCCGCTCGCCCGCGCCCGTCCTGGTGTTGCAGGGGCTCAACGACACGACGGTCCTGGCGCCGATTACGATGCGCGCCGTCGAGAGCAGCTGCGGCAAGGGCGGCAACGAGGTCCACCTGAGCCTCTACCCGGGGCTCGAGCACACGCCCGTGGTGCAGGCCGGCGCCCCGGAGTGGCTCGGCTGGATCGACGCCCGCTTCGCCGCCGCCGCCGCCGCCGCCGACAAAAACGGGGCGCTGCCCACCGGAAAGGGGGGCAAGGGGGGCAAGGGGCAGAAGTGCTCGTGGCGCACGAGGGAGGCCTTTCACATGGGGCACGTTTCTCTGCCGCCGGGGGATTAGACTCTTAGACGACCGTGGATGACGCGAGGGAAAAAGGGGAGTAATCACCACTGTATCTGCATTATAGATGAGGGCGACAAATGAACTTGGGCCAGAGCACGACGTGGTAACAGAAGCATATTTGATCTTGGCGAGGACGCGTTGACGACATGAAGACTGTCGGCATCACATATCCGCCGCTCAATTTCTCACTTGGCCCGCAATCACAATTCAACGGCACCAGGAGAATAGTCTAAATCTTTGTCGATCAGGTCGCGAGTTCCCCGTCTCTTTTGACCACACCTCTGGCTGCCACTCGTTATCAAGGTTCAACCCCCCCCTGCTTTGCCAACAACGAATGAGAAGACGGAACCTGACCATCCCGCTCGGCAGGCCATAATCTCGGGCCTACCGCATACAGGCGCATAGTGTGCCAGGCCCGGCTTATCTTTCTCCCAGTGCTGCAAACCCGTGATGCCCATGGCCATGTCCAGCATCGACCTTGGTCCATACGACGGCCTTGATGGGCTTTGACCCTGGGCTCGGCCCAGCCGCTGTCCCGTGGGCAATCTGGGCGGCGCACATTTGGCTCTGCCCTTTGCCTGAATGTGGCAGGTCGATAATTATACTGCCATTTGCTCGCCTTCGGGGGATCGGCAAATGGCCTGGCGGTGCCAATGCGGGGGGCCGCCCCCCTCCCCCTTCATACGGCCACAAGGAAACTATAGACGACTAACAACCAGGGTCCTCGAAGTGAAAGAGCCTCGATCCAAGCTTGATGCTGGAAGACTGCCCGCAGCTTCTAGTTTGGGCCCAAGCCGCTGGCCAGCACCGCGAGTGGGGAGGGGCTGGGAAGCCGGGGCCGGGCGACCCGGAGTGATGTGGAGAGCCCGCCGCCCGCGCCGGCCGTTTCCTACTCTTCCCCCCACCCACGGCGACGGCGCTAGAGACAAACATCACCCGCGGGCCTGTCCCGAAGTGGAAGGTCTCGCCATACGGAGAGCTGGCCGACCTGCTCGACGCGGCCGTAGCATGAGGTGGCTGTCCTGCCCCGCCGGCCTGTAACTCGCCTCGCCTGGTGTTACTTTGCAGCTCGTCACTTTGCATGCTGGGATGGCGCGAGAGGGAGACGGTGCTTGCACTGCCGGTGGTGATGAGGGCGACACAATGGCAAACAGAGCCCGGGGAGGGGGGGGGGGATAAAAGAGATAGGGAAGTCCTCGTCCGTCTCTCGTTCCCGCTCTGTGGTCCTTCTTGCCTGCGCTTGCCTCGCTTCAGTCCTGCCCACTCTCTTCCCCCTTTGGCCACTCAGTATAGCTTAAGACAGAGAGAGAGAGAGAGAGAGAGAGAGAGAGAGAGAGGGAAGAAACACCCCCATAGACCCCCCCAGTGAGTCGAGATGAAGACGTCGCTCGCCATCCTGCCATGCCTCCTGGCCACCGCCACCTGGGCCGCCGCCGCGCCACCGCCGCCGCCGACGCGGATCAGCTACGACGGTTTTAAGGTGTTCCGCGTGCCGGTGCGCACCGAGGCGCAGCGCGTCAACGACGTCGTGGCCCGGCTCGGCCTGGGCGTGTGGCAGCCGGCCTCGCGCAAGGGCGCCTTTGCCGACATCGAGGTGCCGCCCGCCAAGCTCGACGACTTTCGTCGCGAGATGGAGGGCTTCGAGCTCATCACCATGCACGAGGACCTCGGCAAGTCGATTGCCGACGAGGCCTCCTTTGAGGTTTATGCCGGTATGTGATCCATGCTCATACATGTTTGTCCCCTCTCGCGCGCCGTGTCGACACACGACCGGGGAAGAAATGTCGTAGAGAGCGGACAAAGATGTGTATAGAGGAAGACAGGAGCTCACCGCGAGACTCACCCTGGCCCGAGCAGATGGTTCGGCCAACGACACCTGGTTCAACTCGTACCACCCCTACCAGGAGCACCTGCAGTGGCTCCAAGCGCTCCAGGCCGAGCATCCCAACAACTCCGAGGTCGTCACCTCGGGCAGGTCGCTCGAGGGCAACGCCATCACGGGCATCCACTTCTACGGCAGCGGCGGCAAGGGGAGCAAGCCTGCCGTTGTCTTTCACGGCACGGTGCACGCCCGCGAGTGGATTGCTTCCAAGGTCCGAGAGCCTCCCTATCCCCTGCGTTGGGGGACTTGCTGGCTGACACGGGATGTGACGCGGCAGGTCGTCGAGTACTTTGCCTACTCACTCCTCAACGGATACAAGGACGACGCGGAGATCCGGGGCTTTGTCGACAAGTACGACTTTTACCTGTTTCCCATAGTTAACCCAGACGGTAAGCTGCCCCTACGTGTCGTCTGCGGGAGACAGTACCGTTCAGGAGACGGTCGGGACAACGTCAAGGGTTCCCAGAGAGCCAGGAGGCGTGGCAGAGAAGAAGACGGACGAAGAGAGAGAGAGACTGACAGACTGACTCCGGCCAGGCTTCAAGTACTCGCAGACCACCAACCGCATGTGGCGCAAGAACCGGCAACGCAGCTCGCAAGGCAGCTGCCTCGGGCGCGACATCAACCGCAACTGGCCCTACAAGTGGGACGGACCGGGCTCGTCGACGAACCCGTGCGCCGAGGACTACCGGGGCGAGAGCGAAAGTGACGCGCCCGAGACCAAGTCGCTGACGAGCTTCCTCGCGCGGGTCAAGCAGGCGCAGGGCCTCAAGCTGTACATTGACTACCACTCGTACTCGCAGCTCTTTATGACCCGTGAGTCTTGTGCTCGCCCATTTCCGTGCTTCTCTCGCCTTGCTGTGCCCCAACTTGCCCTTTCCGTTCACCCCCTGAATCTGGTCGCTTTCATCCCGCTTTGCGCTCTCTTTGCCAGCAGACGAATGCTGACGTCGACGGCGATTAGCCTACGGATGGACGTGTGACGACGTCGCTCCCAACAACGACGAGCTGCAGTCGTTGGCGGGCGGCGCGGTCGAGGCCATCCGGTCCGTCCACGGCCTCGAGTTCGGCTACGGCCCCATCTGCTCTACTATCTACCGCACTGCCGGCAGCAGCGTCGACTGGGTCAACGATGTGGCCAAGTCGGACTACACGTTTACTTCGGAGCTGCGCGACACGGGACGCTACGGCTTCATCCTGCCGGCCAGCCAGATTGTGCCGAGCGGCGAGGAGGCCTTTGCGGGCGTCAAGTACCTGCTCCAGAACATGAAGTAGAGCCGGAGGGGAGACCTGAAATGGTGAATGAGGGAGAGTAAAAGCATTATGTCAACTGACCAAGAGAGAAGAACAAACTGGGTCTCTTCAATGGCACTTTGTGCACCTAGTACCTGCTATGAACCACTGCTGGGCAACAGTCTGGCGTTGACAAACTTGATAAGCTGAGGGTTGATGTGGTTTCAGACTTGAATCAGCGACATGGTGGGAACCGAGGAACCCGTCTTGTTTCTGGCACCCTGCAGATGGCCAGGTTACTCCTACCGCCCTGCAGCGGTGGCTATGTGTATGTACACTGGACACAATTCCCCTCGTGGCTCCAAGGCGGCAGTCGACGATGGCTTCAGACTCGGCCATGAATTCAACCCATTGCGCCCCGTTTATGACTTCGTAAATGCAACGTGGTATTTTGATACGCCTGGAAAGATATAGTTGGAGGGACCAGTGTAATGGTCGGCTTCATGGCGGGATTTCTATGACAACCCACTGGCGTTGCGCCCTCCGCGTCAAACGTTTCTGTCTGGGTCTTGGGTGTCGGCTAGCCGTCGGTGATGAAAATGTTCTTGTGCCGGTGAGTTGCTTCGACGACAGCGGTGCAGAGGCCGAAGTCTGGAGACGAGATATTAGCCAGTTGTCCATGGAAATAGCGGTCGTCGACGGCGGCGATTGACAGGAAGTTGTACTCACCAACGCCGGCACCCAAGTCTCGGGAGCTGAGCACCTTGATGGATAGGTCTGGGTTCACCTTGCCGATGATTTGGACGGCGTTGCCGTTGACCAAGTGGGCGTCCTGCCGGGGGTCAGCAGCTGTCAACACCGACCAGGATTGAGAGAGGCTCACCCGGTTCAGGACGACGGTGACGGTGCCGTCTCCGTCAATGGTGGCGTGGTCGCCGCGTAGCTGCGTCACCTTGCCGACAATGGTGACGAGGCGGCCGACGAAGCTGTCGAGGTATTGCGTCGTGACGCGGGGGGCGCACATTTGCTGCTCGGCCATGGCGGCGGGCGAATAGCTGAGGAGGACGGGCGTGGGAGACGCAAATTCTGCTGTTGTTGGAGACGAAGAGTTGGCGCGAAATGGGAGACGCGCCTTTCAAGCCGAGACATTGGGAAGCGTCGCGAGGGCACGTGACTTGTCGATTGATAGAACTGAGACGGCTAAGCAAGACTTGATTACCGGGTCTCTCTACCTGAATACACCCCGCACTAGGAGGAGGCGAGGTTCTTTTAAGCGGGACCGGGTGGTGAAGATACATTTGCCCCCCTTGGGCCCGATGTACCGAGACCTGCCAGAAGGAGTTCCCGACTAACGGCGTGCCCCTCGGTCACGCGACTGGCGACGGATGTCCTCATGCCTTGCACAACATTCGTTGGAGAGCATCGCTAGAATGCCAGGTAACCATGCCTGCACTTTGCGGTGCGGCGGCGACAATTAAGAAACAAGGAGATGCCCCCGTCAGCCACCGATGGCAGTTGACAGGCTAGTTAGGTAGTGAGCCTTTGGTGTCGATCGAGAAATCCCATCACTCTCTCCCATGACAACAACAACAACAACAACAACAACAACAACACAACAACGACAGCAACAACAGGCACTGTGCACCCTCTTTTCCCGGAGCATTGGGTCCTGGACGTCCTGAACAAAGACGGAAATCGGCGATTGTCAGTCGTCGATCTTCATTGGCTCCCTCGGGCGCCTCCGGCCTGGTCCGACGTGATTGGTCGCCGCCCGCGGAGGGCTGGCCGGCGACAGAGCAGGGCAGCCCGCTCTGGGGAGAGAGTGTGTCCGGTAGTGTGCAGACGTGCAGTACAGTATCGACGAGGAGCATCGCCAACCTCCAATCATGGCTCTGGAACATGCACACTTCCCAGTCAGCCATGGTTACGGTTACGAAGTAGGTATATGCGCTTCCCCCATGGAAAAGTCGTCTGTCTCGGTCTCGTTGGTTCGGACCTGTCGGCCTCGTTCGACGCGGCCTCGGCGGGTCCTCATTCACCTGCGGTATCTCATCTTGCGTGCCTGTCGAGTTGGTCATCCGATACTCTCTACCAAGTACTGCATCCCTCTCACGGCTGCCTTTGGAATAGGTAATATGGACGCTGGTTTGATGTGGTGGATGACGAGCAGTCAACCGATCCGCCCCGCCTGTGTGTACAGTACTGCATGCGTGCGTGTGTGCATATACAGTACAGTACAGTACAGTAGAAAAGGGCATTCTGCAAACATGCATTATCCCGTGCGTCTCACCTCTTCGCTCCCTCCTCCTCCGCACAATGCCCCCGACGGGCAGTGCACAGGGCCAAGCTTCTGAATAGCTTCATGCACCGGCGGCCCAGGAGCTGCAAGCGCAACCTCGGTCTCCCGCCGGCCACGCTGCTTGCTACGGTACAGTACAACCCACTGACGATCGACTACTAGCGCTGGGTGGGCGAGGCGACGAATGGCCGCCTCCTCGTTGGCTGCTGTCCGTCATAATCTGCATGCACGGACCCAGAGACACATGGTGGTACAGTCCATCAGTCTTTGGAGGACATGCATAACATACTGTATGTACGAGGTACTCCGTACTGTACGGTACAGACGGCCGGCAAGCCGAGGCCAATCACCGGAAGCATCCAACAAGTCCCTTTTCCTTTTCGGGCCAATCTGTGTCCGCGGCGTTTGCTCCGGAATCAGAGAAGCAACCATCATGTGCTGTAGATGTGGGTACTGTAATTACATTCGGTCTTCTCTGGGCTGCACTGTAGTTGCCTTCTGTACGTACTGTGCTCTGTGCGCACTGTACTCCGTACTAAGGTACCTACCTAGAGGATGCCCATGGAGCACAGTGCCGTCAACCGGCCACGGTGAGTGCAACAGTAGATCCATGTTGGCGCATGTGCCTCGCCAGCTTCGGGACGAACCACTCGACTCGAATAACTCCGTTGGCCGCGGGACCAAGGCAGAGCTGAGAGCACACGCTGTCGTCGCGAGCAAGAGGGTCGTCGCCCATGTGCCGTTTAAGGCAAAACATGGACGCAATACGGATGGAGATGGAACATGTACATTACTTACATTAATCTGTACCTAGGTACATGGGGCCTCCCATCCCTGCATGCAAAAGGAAAGGGAAGTCTCCCCATGTTCATGTGTCCGGCACTTTGGGAGCGTGTGGCGACGAGCTTTGGCCAGCTTGGAATCCCTGCGCGCCGAGCATCGCCTGCTGAACCGCGCAGGCGGAGCATTTCCTCCCTCCCTCTCCTTCTCTCCTCTCTCCATTTCTCTCCCCGGTAACTTAACTCAATGCTCGTTTCGCCTGCTGAACGTATATGTGTGCGTATATGTGTCTATGTGTGCGTGTTCTGCCCCGACCCCCAATCCCGCATTTCTTGGTCCTTTTCGGCGGCCAAGACAGCAATGATTGCATGCTGTAGTAGCCTGTACACGCACACATGATGTGGCGAGGGTGCCGTACGGCTGCATCTTGCCTGTGCTCGTGCGACTGCATTTATATCTTCGCAACTTGCCTCCCCCTCCCAGGGTTGTGAAGACGAATGATTCACCTCTCGGATCAAAGCCCCTCTTCATTGATCCCCCACCCTATCAAACCAGGCGTCGCAGCCTGCCTCCGACGTGATCACCGGTCCAGATATCCCGACCTCATTCATTGCTCCCCTAACCCTTTTCCTCCTCGTCTCGCCAGGGCAATAGTTCAACCAAGCCCCCACCCCTCCACGATTCATCGCCAACGAGCTCCATCCAACGGCGCGCCATCGCCTGCTCCCCACTCCAGAACCGGGCAACACCACCAAGCCACTCTCATCAGAGCATTGATTTCACCCGTCTTGGAGTCAGGCAGACACACCGCCAGCACCAATACCCGCGACCGCGACTCTTAGGCGCTTCTACCCCCATAGCCGAATGCGCGACAAAGAACCCAGACTCACCTCCGTTTGCTACGGCCCTCTTCACCACTTCCTCGGAAGCTCGCGTCGAGCAGAAGGCCAGAACTAGGAAACGGGGGGGAGGAGGTCCGGCAAGAAGCAGTTAGACGGCATGGCCGCGGCCGAAATGGGCAGCCTAGACATGGGCATGCAGGCCGGCGGAGGCGACCTGGCGACGCAAATGGGCCTCGTCTCGGACATGGTGCTCGACCCACGCATGGGCCTGCCGCTGTACGGCATCAAGAACGAAAAGGAGCAGGCCGAGTCGCCCGCCCCGTTTGCCCTGACGCCGCGCATGTTCGACGCCGCCGACAACAACAACACGCTCGACTACGGCAGCATCTACGGCGACGCTATGTCGTCGGATGCTGCAACGACGGCGCCGCCTGCCCTCGTTGCCGCGCCAGAGAGGAATCGCACGACCCCTTCGTCGCCGCCGTCGGCCGCATCGGCCACCAAGCTCAAGAAGCCCAGAGACGGCAGCGGCAAGGGCAAGAGCGGCAGCGCCGTGTCCCTGGCCGCGGCCGACTCACAATCCTCACCCCCGCCGTCGAAATGCGAGAAGCCTCCGAAGAAGAAGCCAAAGACGAGGTCCAAGACGGACCTATCGGAGACGGCGGCGACTAGCGGCGGGCGTAAGCCCAAGCAAGACGCCAAGCGCAGCCGGTGCCTAGAGCGCAACCGCATCGCCGCGTCCAAGTGTCGCGAAAAGAAGAAGCAGTGGGTGCACGAGCTCGAGGCGACAAAGGACGAGCTCGAGAGCCGGCACGCCAGCCTGCAGCGCGAGTATAGCGGCCTACTCGACGAGGCGACGCAGATCAAGACGTCGCTCATGGCCCACGCCGTCTGCAACGACCGCAACATTGACATGTGGATCGAGAGCGAGGCGGTGCGCTTTGTCCGCCGCTCCAACCGCCGCCACCAGCAGGCCGCCGCTGGCGGTATCGAGAGCCGGCACTCGAGCATTGCCAGCCTGGCCTCGCTGAACAGTCAAAACGGTATGCCAAGGAGAAATGCTGCCCCTCTACATGTATCCCCGGCTTACTGACCGAGGCGCCTCATCTGTCCCGGGTCAAACAGAGTCGGTTGCGCAGTCCTCGACGACGGCGCCCACGGAAGACACGCAGCTGTCGCCGCCGGGACTAAAGGCCGACTTGATAAACTTCGACTACATGCCCGACGACATGTTTGCCGACGCCGGCTAGCGACCTCCCCATTCTGTGCTCATCCGAGCCACGAGGAATGATCCGAGTCCCTATTAGCATTACCCAGGAGGGGGGCGATGGAGTTGAAAAGCGAGAGAATGAAATGAACGCACTGTAAAAGGAGAGGGGGGCGGTTAAAGGCCAGATGCGACCCTGGCTTTCCGCCTTTGTCCTTTGCTGCGGACTGTGAGGGGAAAAGAGGCGAGGAAACAAGACGACATAGGAGACCGTGGAAGCGAGAGAGACGCCGGGACAGGGTGAAGGAAAGATATCTGCTTCGCGGCCTCAAGGCGGGACTCGCCCCGGCGATTCTGGAGCATTACGGCCTGCGATACGGCTTGTGCTGGTGGGCAGGTACTGGGAAAGGGGACATCCTCTTGATTGATTTTCTCCCATTCAAGGTACCAGAGATAGATGCTAATGAGACTGACGACTTGACGACTCGCGCCGACTAGAGGACCGCCGCATTCGAGTCTGGTGGAATGTGCACGCGTATTATACACCATGCGCAAGACACGTGGGCCGCGGCCCGCATCCTCCCCAAATCCGCTTGTCCTACCGCCTCTTGGTCCACCCACGAGCGTTGGACAGGCCACGGATGCGCTTCGTGTACTTCCAGAGGTGACGGTACTTGGGGCCCTGGCGCTTGGCTTCCCAGCCGCGGGCCTTGACGGGCGGCTTGAGGCTGTAGATGCGCGTGCGGCGCAGCTCGACGTTGGCACCGGGCGCGTGTTGGCGGGTCATGACGGCGGCCGTGTTTTCGTCCCACACGGAGCGGAACATGTTGAAGCCAAAGGGCGTGAGTCCAAACTTGTCACGGAGCGACTTGAGCGAGACGCCGTCGCGCTTCGAGTAGAGGCGCCTCATCAGGGCCACGTCAAGCTTCTCCCCGGGCTTCTGCTCGAGCAGGTAGATGCCCAGGCGATGGTAGGGAGCGCCCTTTTGGGAAAAGGCAGGCAGCCACGGCACCGCCAGCTGGTCGTCTGCTTTGATGCGGCTCAGGGGAATCGACGTGACGACGGGGCTCAGCGGGACGTTGGCGGCCAGGAAGTGGCAGCGCTTGGTAAAGCCGTCGTTGGCCACGTCGGGTACGTCGGCGTCGATGACGACAACGGTTACGAGGCGCTCTCCCTTATCAAAGACCTGCACGCGCAGCCGCGGCGGGTTCTCGCTGATGGCGCTGTCGACAATCTGGCCGGGGGGAATCTTGAGCTGGCGGAAGTAGAGCTGGACGTCAGCCGTGGTCTCCAGCTTGGGGAGCACATCGGGAACAATGTTGAACTGCTTGATGCGCTGGGTGATGAGGCGGTTGTCGTAGGAGCGCCACTTCTTCTCGGCGTAGTAGCGGTAGATGGGTTTGTTCATGTCGCCTGTTGCCAATTGTCAGCTTCGGGGTGGGTTGGTTCAGCGTGGCAGCGAGTCTCACCCAGTCCATCCTCGAAGCGCTTCTTGACCAACGGGTCATTGACATCGGCCAAGATCTTGAGCCGCGTCACCTCTTTCCGCAGGCCGGCGAGCCTAATGTCCTTGATTGGCTGCCCGCCCTTGATGTCGGCCGGGTCCTTGCGCTCCAGCCGTGCAATCTTGTCCAGCTCGGACCTGATCTTGGCCAGCTTGTCCTCCCGGTCTGCTGCGAGGATCTTGCGCGCCTCCTGGAACGCCTGGTAGGGCAGCTGCTCAAAGGGGATGCTGTCGGTGGTGCGCATGGCTACGCGCCGGCGTCGCGAGCCGATGGGCATGATGCCGGCCTTGATCAGCTGAGCCTCGAACTCGGGCATGACGGTGTTGGGGTCGAGATCGGCGGCGGCGGGCTCGCTCGTGGGCTCCGTCTGCGTTGCTGGCGGCGGCGGCTGTTGCTGCTGCTGTTGCTGCTGCTCATCAACTTGGGCGGCGCGAACGGCGCCGGCGGTAAAGTGCCGCAACGTGCATTGCTGCTGAAATTTCCTGATGAGCGGCCGCGCCACGGCCCTACATGGCGACATTGTGCGCGAGACGGAGACAGCTTTTGGTGCCGGGAGACAGAGATCTCTTTCCAGCAGCTGCATGCATGCAACCTGTACGAAGTTGGTGAGCAAGGGCAGAAAAGGCTGCCGGTGCAATTGGTACCCAGAATTCTCCACCTAAATTCAGCCTCGGGGCCCGGAGAGATATCATAGGCTCGTGGAAGCGCCTTACCATGAATTGGTCATCGGGCCGTCAATCTTCCGATAATGACATTCGAATAATCACACCTGTCAGTAGGACGAGACTTATAACAAGGCCCTGACTATTAAGTCAGCTCACCCACTTGGGGGCACACCCACTTAAGGGCACGTCTCCATAACACCAACGCGCCGACTAACTCGTATATTACAACCGCGAATTCTCGTGTATCTTATACTTAATTATTATTAAAAAAACTTTATTCGAATTAGCAATATCTTAGCTTTCTAAATATACCGAAGATTAGCTTTAGAACGCTCTAGCTAATATTAAATTCGGCATAAGTTAGGTATAGGCTAGTCGGAAGTAGGGTATTCTAAGGACGATACTTTAGAAACGCCTTAAAGGTGCCTAACCGGAGAGAGAGGCATACGAATACTATTAGAGGCTTAGCCGAGAGTAAGAGAAATACCTCCGAGATTAGGTTCTTGCTAAGCGCAGGCTCCCTAACGTATCTCTAGCTAAGGAATTCGCGGCCATATTATCACGGCTATAGGCGATACCGCCTACTTAGAAAATACTAGGTAGTAGGCTTTTAGCCTAAAATCTAGAGGTTAGCACGATTAAAGGTAAAGCTCTCGATTCTGCTCGTATTAAGCCCTATACCCGGATTAAGGAGTAGTTCTAGTTACTTAAGCTCCCGGCTTTATAGGCTATTCCCTCGGAATTACGCTTTAATATAAACGAGATAGGTATCCTCGAAGGCCTCGGCTATAACGGCCTTATACTAGGGAGCTTAGAGAAGAAGGAGACGCTTAAGAAGCGGCTTAGGTTGCGTTATTAGACTATAATAGTAGAATACGTCTCTACTACTAGCTAGGCCTTAACTTCTCTTATAATCTTTAAAGGTTAGGACCTTTAATACTAATAGTTCCTTAAAGAACTTAACTTTCTAAAGGATTAGGACTTTATAGCCTCTTTAAAGGGCTAGACGAGCGACTCTATTACGATTTAATAGCTTAAGTAGGTCTTTATCCTATAAATAAGAAGCTAGCTATAAGGCAACGTCCTCTTAATTATAGATAGCTATAGAAGCTATTAGACTAACGATTTTATATATAAATGCTTCCTATATAGTATATATCTCCTTTTCCTACCTTTATATGCCTCGCACGTCCTTTAACCTCTCGATATCTCGATTTTTTCGCCGATTAAAGCTGCCTACCGACGTTAACTCTAAAAAATCGCTTCTCTCGACGATATAGCACTAATTAGTAAGGCACTTTTCCTTCGCTACTATTATTAGGCCTAGTAGGCCGGCCTAACCGAGAAAAATATTAAAGGGGGGTAGCGAGGGATAGGACTTTAGCTAGTTAATATAGTAAATCTATTAATAAGCCGCTTTATCTTACCTACGCCGTTAACGCCGTTACTACTAAAGAAGAAGAAGAATTTAAGCTTAATAGATAATAGCAATGCCCTTAAAACACTAAGACGATTATAGGAAGTCCGTAGGCTTATAAGGGGGCTCGAAAATCGCGGTTAAGTTAACCGTATAATCCGTGTGCTTTTTAGCAAAGTTAGCTATAGCCTTAATTATTAGAATACGTAGCTTATAACGGTATAGCTATATATATAATAGTTTAAGCATTAATTATATTGTCTATAGCTTTAAAAGCAACGAAAAATCGCCTAAGATCTAAATAGCCGGTTTATATAGATTAAATAAGTTATTAAGATAAGGAAATAGCTTTAACGCGCCCTTAAGCCGTCTACCGTTATACTAGCTAATTAAAAGGCAGATTTTAAAGCTCTATATAGAAGCTAGTAGCTAGAATAGTAGGAAAACACTATAATTAAGTATTGCGATATAAAAACGCGGCTTTAATTACTATTAGGATATACTGTCTTAGTTATATAAGACGTGCCCTTAAGTAGGTATGCCCTTAAGTAGGTAAGCTAACTTAACCGGTATATAGCTCTAGCTATTCGATATATAGAAAAAGTAGGTAGTATAGCTAGTTAAGGCATAACGCCGATACCGTAAATTTAAGTGTATATATTCCCTGCGCCTACCTTATATATTATAATAAGAGCCGCTTATACTAAGGAAAGTAAGGTTATTATAATATATAGGAAATAGTTAATTAAGCGCTTAGCGGTATTATAATAGTAACGTCTTTAATATAGGCCCTCCTTATATAAATCTTACTATACCTCTCCTTTATCTTAGTCGTCTTCCTTAACCTTATCTTACTATATAGCTAGCTCGTATAAGGGCATTATAACGTAGATCTCGTCTTATATAAACTCCTATAAGGGCTCTTATAAGGGCGCGTATAAAGGCGCCTATAAGGGCATCGCGACTTATATTTCTTCCTATATATAGTTTGCCGGCTAGTATTATAACGAGCTGACTTAAGGATCGCCGGTAAGCTTATCGTTAGAGACTAGCGTACGGTAAGTAGCCTATTAATAGGCCCGCTATAAGTATATGCCCGGCTTATACATATCGCCGTATTCTTAAAGGTATCGTAGCCCTCGCTTTATTACTATAGCGGCTAACTCTTTAGTAGTTATTAGTACTAGCGGCGCTATTAAATATAGCGGCGGCGGCGGCCTTATAGCCTTACTACGTTCGATACTTTCTACGATTTTATATACCGACGGGTCTCGCCTTATACTATATATTTTCTTAAGATTAAGGGCGCTTTTAGGCCTACCTTTACCTTATATAACGAGCGGCTCGTAGGGCGCTATAAAGCTAGTTAAAATAACTTATAGCGCCTATACGTATTAAAAGGGGTTAAAGTTATTAAGTTATAACGCTAGCTTTATCTCTTTAAGCCGTTAAAAGATAATATACTAGTACGATAAGCCTATACTTATAGTAAAGCTATAAGGGTAGTAGCTTAATAGCTTTACTAGCTTCTTTATTTATAGGTTCGTTTAAATTATACTATACTACTTAACTATAAGCTTAAGGGCCCTTTAAAAAGACCTTTTTATAAATAAGGAGGTAGAAGCTCTTAAAGGTAAAAGAGGATATCTTATATATATTATAAACCCTTATAGTATAGTAGTTATATACCTAAGAGGACTACTTATTATAAAGTAGGTAGAGGCGTATACGTAGGTGCCGTCTATAAGATAATATTAATAAGCTATATAGAGCTCTCCTATATATAGCTAGCCTATATATATATATATAGGATCCGGCCCTCCGTATATAACTATATAGCTTAGGCTATAGCCTTATAACTATAATAGTTAAAGACTCTTATATAATACCCTCCCTTAAGCGTAGCGCGGCGTTACTAATTAATAGCTTTTATACTATTAGGCCTATACTACTAGCTTTACCTTACCCTTTCCCGTTAATTATACTAGCCCTACTAGCCCTATTATCCCTATACTTATTAGCCTAGGTAGCTAGAACCGGGCTTTATACTTATTAGCTAGCTAGCCGTTTAAATATAGGCATAACCTATTATATATACCCCTAGGTAGCTAGCGGCCGGCCTAGACCTATATAAGCCTTAGGTTACTTATCCCCTTAGCCTTAAGCAGCTTCCTCTACCTAGGGGTATATAAAGTAGTATCCCCCCTTTCCTCCTTCCTTTCTTTCTTCTCCTTCTTTAACTATAGTAGTAATAGTAATAAGTAAGTTCCGCTCTACCTAAGGCGTTAGTTTATTCTTAGCTATATAGGCCGCTTTATTAATATATACTTATAGTAATAGCTATTATTATATAATAGCTAGGTAGGGCGGAAAGGTCGGCCTAGGCAGGGGGCTCGAGGTAGAAGAAAGAAAGATATAGAGGGAGACGGCACGAGATATAAGGAAAACGCAGCTAAAGAGCGACTATAGTTAGATAAAGAGGGAGAAAAGAAGAGAATCTCTCCTTCTCTTGGCTAGACGATCTATATAAGGGAAAGATATTACGTAGTCCTCGTCGGAATACCCTACTTCTTCGTCGGAATATTCTTCGGCTTCCTCGTCGGCTTCCTCGTCGGCTTCCTCGACGGCTTCCTCGTCGGCTTCCTCGACGGCTTCCTCGTCGGCTTCCTCGACGGCTTCCTCGACGGCTTCCTCGTCGGCTTCCTCGTCGGCTTCCTCGTCGGCTTCCTCGGCATACGGGTAAACCGGGCAGTCTAGGTCGTACGGGTCTAAGCAGTTAGGGGCTAGATCCGTCTCGTAGCCTAGGTCAGGGGCTAGCTCGGTCTCGGAGCCTAGGTCGGGGGCTAGCTCGGTCTCGTAGTCCGGGTCGTTAGGGACTAGCCCGTCGGGGACTAGGTCGGTCTCATAGTCCGGCCCGGTATCAGAGTCTCGGTGGTCCGGGTTAGTTAGCCAATCAGAAGCTAGCCGTAAGGCACGGTCTTGATAGTCTGCGACGGTCCGGGCGGTGTTGACTCGGGCAGGGGGGTGGCTGCCGCGTTTCTTAGTGCCGCCACGGGTAGGAAGATAACTGCTGCTGCGGGCAGGAAGGTTGCTGCTGCCGGCACGGGCAGGAAGACGATAACTGCTACCGCGGGCAGGAAGGTTGCTGCTGCCGGCACGGGCGGGAAGACGATAACTGCTGCCGCGGGCAGGAAGGTTGCTGCTGCCGGCACGGGCAGGAAGACGATGTGTCTGAAGATGCGTAAATAGCTGGTTCTTCGTTGGGAAGAGGATTCCGCATTCTCGGCAGGTTCTTCGGAGCTGGTCTTCTTGGTATATCTTATAGAGCCTTTGCTGCTCTTCTCGGCTAAGGAGGGAGAAGTCTATTGCAAAGGGGGTCGGCCTCGTCGGTCTAATAAGCGATGGTTGCACTTGGTGCCTTGGTTGCTGCTCTTATGGCTTGGTGCCTCTCTTGGCTTGGTGCCTAGCTGCTGGTGTTCTTCCGGATTGGCTACCGGTAAAGATAGCTTGGTGTGCTTATATGGTTGCTTTTAAGATCGAGAGATAACGACGGAATTGCTACCATTTATTATATAATAGCTAGGTAGGGCGGAAAGGTCGGCCTAGGCAGGGGGCTCGAGGTAGAAGAAAGAGAGATATAGAGGGAGACGGTACGAGATATAAGGAAAACGTAGCTAAAGAGCTACTATAGTTAGATAAAGAGGGAGAAAAAAAGAGAATCTCTCCTTCTCTCGGCTAGACGATCTATATAAGGGAAAGATATTACGTAATATATTACGTAATTTCTATCCTATAATAGCTATAGTAGTAATAATAGTCTTAATAATAATAACTTTAACTAATAAGTTCTCTACCTTATAGAGTAGGAGGCTATAATCTATAATACTAACTTCCGAGATAAATATATTTACTTCCCCCTCCCTTACTTTCTCTTTCTTAGAGTATATAGAGTTATTTATCGACGCCGTACTAAGCACGGCTAACGACGGCTCCGCCGTTACCGCTACTCCTACCCGCGCCCCCGCAACCGCGCCTACCGCCGCCGCCTCTACCTCTACTACGCTAGCCGCCCTTACGTCGGCCTTCTTAATAACGATGCCGTTCCCGCCGCCGGCTATAACGCCCGGCCCCTTTACCCCTACCTCCACCTCTACTACCCTTATAAGTCCGCTACCTAGTAAGCGTAGTAGCTATTTTTTACTAACTTCTTAAAGTATAAACGCTAAGTATAGGCTAAAGCCGCCTACGCGGCCCCCTATATATAGTACGCGTTATAGGAGCTCCCTTATACCGACTAAGTTAGGCGCTGCTGTAGCGGTAGTTATTACTAGTACGCGCGTGCCGGCTGCGCTTATAAGGCGGCGCCTCCTATCTTACTCGCTACGGCGTTAGCTTAAAAGGCTAGCGTATATAGGTAGGTATAGGGGGCTACTAAGAAGCGCCTTACTACCGCTACCGCCGCCTACTATAATCTCCGCGCCCTTAAGCGCTAGGGCCTTATCCTTAAGTAAGTTCCTCTCCTTTAGCTCTTTTACTTCCGCTATTAACTCTCTTAGTACTAGGGATACTACCTTCGTTACTTTATTAGTAGTCCCCTTAGCTATGCCCGCCGCTGCCCCTACTACTACTACTAGCTAGGCCCCCCTTACCCCTAGAGCCCTTAAAGCTACCGCTGCCGCTAACTAGCTCGCGGGCTTAGAAGGCCGCTTAAGCGCCTTAAAGAGCGCCGCCGCTATTAATAAGGTAAAGGAGGATAATAAGGATAAGGATAAAGATAATAATAAAGATAAAAAGTAGGTCTAGGTAGTTTAAGGGCTTTACCTTAAAATAAACGCTATTTTTATCTCTACTTATATTATTATACTTATATTATTATAACTACTTACTTTACTTTACTTACTTTATAGTCTTAGCCTAAGCTACTATTAGTAGTCTATTAATCTATTATTCTTATTTATTATTTTAAATAAGGCTTTAAACTTATTAAGGGCTATAGTTCTTATAAATTTATATATAGGTTCTTATATAAGGTTAAGATACCCGCGTTACTTAACGAGGACCTCTTAGCGTTTCCCTTTACTAACCTTTTTCTAGTATATAGCTTATATCTCTTTAACCTTAAACTTATCCTCCCCCTTTACTTTAATTATAGGTAGTTAGGTATCTACTACTTCTTTTTTAAGTAGTAGGTTAAAGGAAGCTTTATAAAAGAGGTCTATATTAATCTTATTATAGACCCTTATTAAGAAACTATTAAGCTCTATAACCTATAGGCTAATAACCCTCTATATTATAAACTTCGCGTATAGCTAGTTAAGCTTCTTCTTTAGCTATACTAACCTATATTTATAGAGGTCTAGCTATACCTTATCTCTTACTATAAACCTATTTACTAGGGCCTTAATCTTATTAGCGTACTACTCTTAATCTTATACCGCGGCGGCTATTATAAATTAATAATAATCTATAGTCTCTTATAGCTTTTATATAAATATAGAGGAGTAGCCCTTTAATAACGAATTACTATACTACTTTATTACTATATCTATAGTAAAGGGAACTAGTAAGGGTAGTTTAAAGCTATACGTTATAAAGAAAGGGGCTATCTTAATAAAGGTATATAGTCTACTATTTAACGTAAGTTAGGCCGCGGGGAGCTACTAGTCTTAGTCTACTTAGTTATAGGCTATAATAGCCTATAAGTAAGCTTATACCTCTTAGTTAACCCTCTTAGGCTTTCTATTAGTCTATAAGTAATATACTATACTAAGTAGCTATATAATTTAAAGTAGCTAGTATAAGTACTACTAAAAGCGGCTAGTTTAATTCGATCCCTTATTACTTATAATAAAGGCTAGCTAGCTATATAAGTAGGCCTAGTACTATAAGAAGCGCTCTATATAGGACTCTATATCTATAAATAGTATTAGCTTTAATACTATAAACTTACTAAGTCGGTCTTTAATTACTTATATATAGCGGTTACCGCCCTCTATAAGTAAAAGGTCTATTATAAAGTCTATCTATGTATATATATAGAACTAGTTAGGTACTAGAAGCTACTTAAGTAGCCCCTTAAGCTATACCCTTTAAATCTTAGTATAGCTATAGATATTATAGTTATAGAGGAAGCGGCGAACGTAATACTATAAGAGGGGCTAGTAGAAATCCCTTATAAGGCCTACTACTATACCCTACCGACCTAGGTAGCCTATAATACTAGAGTTATAAACGAGCTAGACTAGCTTCCCTTAAAGCTTGTTTTATTTATCTAGCTCTAGCGGTTTATCCTTCTCCTTAGCTTTTATAATATATAGCGCGCCTAGTACTTATAGTCTCCCTTATTAACGTAGATGCCTTTATAGGTCGATATAATAGTCAGCTACTTATATATTTAGCTTTAGCTTTAAATTAAAGCGTTAAGCACTGGACTTAACGGCGCGGCGTACGCTCTTATAAGTATAGTCTAGAAACGATATCCTATCCTATAAGTGTAAGAAGGTATAAGCAATAAGCATAGAATCGGGTAATCGATAACGTAAGCGGAAAGATCGGTCGAAGGAGTATAGGGTAGGATTTTATCCGGAGTTTATAACGAGCATATAAGGGGCCGAATAATATATTAAAAGAATAGCGTTGCAAAAGATATATACGAACTTACTTATTCTATCTACTACTCCTAGGGAAATCCTTCGTCTTTTATAGACTATTGCTCGCCTACTAGTAGACTAATTAGTTAGCTTTCTAGCATATTCTATAGTACTTAAAAAGTTCTATCTATAGTATATCTTCCTAACCTAGTAGGTGGTCTAATTATAGCGTGATGGTTAACGTAAAACTATAGGTTCTAGTATAAGTAGTGGATTTAACTAGAATGTTCTATGCCCTACTTATTCTCGTATCGCGGATATCTTCGGAACCGCTAGGCTAAAATAGGCAATAGGGTATCCGTTCTACTTATAATTAACTTATGCTTTTTATGTATATTTTTATTTGTAAGGATAGGCTTATCCTAACCCGCCTTTCCTAGAGGAAGGTATAGATGTCTAGTAGAAGTCTTTGTCTTTTAAGGGTTATTCCCTTAGACTGTATTATAGAGCCTCTTTTTACTAGCTTATTCTATAAAGCCTCCCTATGCCTATTATTTCTTTATAATAGTAAAATAGGAATATAAGGGTATATTCTTATAGCCTCCCTTAAAGAGTACTAAGTAAATAGTGCTCTTTACTAGTTATTTCTTTTATAGTAGAATTATCCTTATTAAAAATAAGGTATATAATAGGAATATAAGGGAAAAATTTTAAAACCCTTTCTAGGAAAAACCTTAGTAGGAAAAATCCTAGTTATAGTTATAATTATTTCTCCTCTTTTTAGGTAAACCTTTATAAGGAAAAAGCCTTATAAAGTTATTATTATAGGAAACCTTTTAATAAGGAAAAACCCTATTTTTATAAGTTGTTTTTTATTAATAGGAAACCTTTTTAAAGGAAAAACCTATTAGTTATATATAGAGGAAAAGCTAAGAAAGTAAAAGATAGCTAAAAAACCTCTATTAAGGGTATATAAGCTTTTCTTTTTAAGGCTCTTTTAATTCCTTAAGGGAAAGAAGCTCTCGGAACTTAAAGAATTTTTCTCTTCTTAGTTCCTTAGTAAATATATCGGCAATATTATCTTTGGATTTAATATAGAAAATCCGGATCTTCTTTTCCCTAATATTTTCTTAGGTATAGAAGTAGGCAATATCTATATACTTTATCTTTTTATAAAATTCCGGATTTTTAGCTAATTTAATAGCTGCCTCGTTATCCGTTAAGATAAGAGGTATAGTATTAGGAATTCTAATAGACAAGCTATTATTTATAGAATAAAATAGCCGATTTAGGTATAAAGCTTCTTTATTAGCCTCCCTAAGGGCAATAAATTCAGCTTCGTAGGTTAATAGGGCTATAGATTTTTGCTTCTAGCTAGCCTAACTTATAATATTTTTATAAATATAAAAACAGTATCTAGAAACGGATTTTCTATCTATAAGGTTAGACGCCTAGCTAGCGTCGGAATAACCTTTTATAAAATTATAAGTATAAGGGATATTATAGTAATAAATTATCCCTAGGTTAGGGTATTTATTTAAATATTTCTAGATAGTATTTAACGCTTTAAAATACGTGTTATCTAGTTTAGAAGCAAATCTAGCGTAGGAAATAACAGTATATAAAATGTCTAGCCTGCTTATTATAGCTAGATATAATAGAGCCCCTATTTCTCTTTAGTAAATAAGGATTTCCTTTTGCGAAGGCGTTATAGTAGCTTTTTTAAGCTTTACTCCTACTATAGTAGGCGTATTAAAAGTCCCTAAGTCTTCTTTATTATATTCTCGTATTTTATTACGAGTATATTTTTCCTAGGATATAAATATCTCCTTTCTACTCTAGTTTATAATTATATATATTCCTAAGAAGTCTTTTAGTTTACCTAGAGGCTAAACCTTTATATAATCTACTACTTTTTTAAGCAGACTATTTATTATACCTCTATTAGGCCCTATTATTAGGAGGTTATCTACGTAGATTGCTATCGCAATTTTATATTGCGTATTTATAAATACCCCTTTATTTATAAGAAGGGCCGAAAATCCTATCTTAGCTAATATAGAGCTAAGATAGTTATACTAGAGCTTTAGGCTTTGTTTAAGGCCGTATAATACTTTCTTTAATTTTGCAATAAATATCCGTATCTATTTCGGTATATAAGAAGGCATTTTATATATTGTATTATAGTAGAGTATAGTTATTAAAAATAGCTATTATAAGTAGCATTCTAATAGATTTAGGTCTTACTATCGTAGAAAAGGTTTCTAAATAATCTAGGCCGTAGACCTAATTAAATCCTTATACTACGTAGCGGGCTTTATATTTAATAATAATATTATTATTATCCCGCTTTATTTTATAGACCTAACGGCCGCCTAGGGCCTCCCTATCGCTAGGAAGAGGCTTTAATTCCTAGGTATTTTAGTTTAAGAGCTCTTCTATTTCTAGAAATATAGCTCTTTTCTATTCTATAGCTTCTAAGCTATTTATAGCCTATTTAAATGTTTTAGGCTTTATAGGATCCTTATTTTCTAGTAAAGATAGAATAATCTCTTTACTTTTACTATTTAATATAGTATTTATTTCGGGGTATACGATATAGTCTTTATAAAATCCGTTTAGCTTCTTAGGTATATTAATACGGATTTTTAGATCCTTATTTAATCCCTTTTCTAAAAGAGGATTATTTCCCTTCTCTATAAGAGGGTTATCTTCTATCTCTATAAGAGGGTTATTTTCCTACTCTATAAGAAGGTTATCTTCCTTCTCTATAAGAGGGTTATTTTCCTCTTTATTTAAAGAAGAGTTATTGCCTTCTTTATATATAGGTTCCTATTATAAATAATTATCTAGGACCTTATTTATAAACGATAAGGTATTAAAATCTAAGTCCTTAAGGTCTTCTTCTTTTTAATTTTCTATAAATTTATTTTCTAGGATAATAATATCTCTAGAAATTATTACCTTTCTTTTTAAAAAGTTATATATTTTATAAGCATTTTTAGTATAGCCTATAATAATACCCTTATAAGCTCTTATTTCTAGCTTATTTAAGGGGTCTTTATTTTTATAATAAATGGTACTTCTAAAGGTCTTAATTTTCTTTAAGTCTTCTAGGGCTAGAGATTTATTTTCCTTCTTCTCTATAGGAGTTTAGAAGCCTATTCGTAAGTAAGGGGTCCTATTATATAAATAGGCTGCTATTATAATAGCTTCTCCCTATAGATATTTAGGCAGTTTTACTGTAAATAAAATAGCTCGGACTTTATTTAAAATAGTCCTATTAATCTTCTCTATTACTCCGTTTAATTCGGGAGTCCTAGGAGGGCTAGTATAATATTTAATTCCCTTTCTTAAGTAGTAGGGTTTTATTTTATATAGGAATTCGTTTACGTTATCCGAAAAGACTTCCTTTATAATAATATTATCCCGGTTATTTTTAACTAAGGCTTTATATTCTAAGAATTTATCTAGGGCTTCTGCCTTAGACTTTATTAAAGATATTTCTAAATATCTTATCCCTATATCTAAAAAAGATATAAAGGAGGTGTATTTATTATAAGTAGGGGTCCTTATAAGGCCTTAAATATTAATAGTAACTCTATTAAGGTAATTATATACCTTATTAGATAGGGATTTATTCCTTTTATTAGTTGCCTTTACTTTAATATAAGCCTCGTAGTCTTTTATTTTTATAATATCCTTCTTAAGGATAGTTATATTTTTATTATTTCTTTTAAAGGTTTCTAGTAAGGCTTTAAGACTTATATATCCTAGCCTTAAATACTATAAAGAAAAGTTAAGGTCCTTTATATTATTCCTTATATTATTAATATTATATAGGAATGTCTTCTTCTTTAAGAAAGGAATTTCTAAAGAAAAGATATAAAGGTTATCTTACTATTTTCCTTTAAATATAATATTAGCCTAGTTATCTAGCAGGAAAATTTCCTTACTATTAATAAAAGCATAAGTATTTTTAAAATACGATTAGCTTATAATATTTACCTTTAATTTAGGTATAAAAAGGCAGTTTCTTAAGATAAATAGCCTTTTATTATTCGGAAATCTAAAAAGAAGATCTCCGTAGCCTTTAATAACTATATAGGATGCCTTTCCCTAATTAACCTTAGTAGAGATAGTTCGAAAATTAATAAGGAATTTCTTTTCCGATACTATATACTTAGTAGTACTAGTATCGTATATAAAATTATAGAAATTTCTATTCTCTAAGGTTTTATAAGGGATTTCCTTCTCTTTTACCTTATATATAAGGTCTTTAATTCGAGAGGAATTTAAAGGTCCTATTTACCTATTATTAAATACGGCTTTTTTAAGGATATTCGAAGAGATATATACCTCTACTTCTTCTTCGGAGCTTTTATAACCTTTAGGGGTAGGAGGAGGAATAGAAAAATCGATTTCTAGTTCTTCGTCCGTTTAATTATCGATTTCTATTTTTTCTACTTTTAATATATATAAAGAAGAGGGTTTTTTTCGTCTTCTTATCGACGTAAGAGTCTAATTTAATAGGATTTCCTTCTATAAAAGGTTTTCTAGGCCTCTTAGAAGGTATTCCTTTATTTTAATTTCTTTAATTTTTAGAAAAGCCTTTAAGGGCCTTTTCTAGGTAAAGATAGTAGTAATCTTTAACTAGATGCCCTTTCTTCTTATAGTAAGTATATTATAATATAATTTTTATCTTTTTCTAGGGCTTCTTAGTAAAGAAAGCCCGCTTAAGGGGATTTTCTAGAGACTTAGTCCTCTTAAATTCGTCTATAAGACTACTAGAGAGAGACTCTAGATTAAAAGCTTCTAAGTTATTTCGAAGAGCTTACGTTATATTAGTTATATAGCTAGAAAACGAGCCCGAAAGGCTATTTAAAATCTAAGCTATAATAACTACTTCCGGAATTATAATATTCTATGCTCTTAGCTCCTCGAATACCTCTTTTACCTTATTTAAGTAGCCTTCTAGGGATTCGAAATCCCTTACTAAAGTATTAAAAAGCTCCTTTATAAGTAAGTAATTCGAAGTAAAGGAAATAGGGTTATATAGGTTTTTTAACCTATCCTACGCTTCTTTAGTATTTATTATATGCTTTATTTAAGTTAAAGGACTATCTTTAATACGAAGAAAAATCAAAGTAAGTGCTTCTTCTATCTTTAAGTAATTTTCTTACTATATAGTAGTAGAAAGCTTTTCCCTAACTAAAAGAGCCTATATTTAAATAGCTTAGAAGGTATAGTTAGAACTACCCTTAAGTTTAGTAAATTTAAACTTATCCCTAGAGGCTATTTTAGATAATTCGAGGTTATATAGTTAGTATTAGAATTTTAAAGTTATTACCTAACTTATAGAGAAGCTAGGCTTATAACCTATAAAAAGGTATAAGTAATAAGCGTAGAATCGGGTAATTAATAACGTAAGCGGAAAGATCGGTCGAAGGAGTATAGGGTAGGAGTTCGGCCGGAATTTATAATAAGTATATAAGGGGCTAAATAATATATTAAAAGAATAGCGTTGCAAAGGATACTTATAAACTTACTTATTCTATCTACTACTCCTAGGGAAATCCTTTATCTTTAATAGACCGTTGCTCGCCTACTAGTAGACTAATTAGTTAGCTTTCTAGTATATTCTATAGTACTTAAAAAGCTCTATCTATAGTATGTCTTTCTTACTTAGTAGGTAGTCTAATTATAACGTAATAGTTAACGTAAGACTATAGGTTCTAGTATAAGTAGTAGATTTAACTAGAATATTCTATACCCTACCTATTCTCGTATCGCGGATATCTTTAAAACAGCTAAGCTAAAATAGGTAATAGGGTATCTATTCTACTCGTAATTAACTTATATATTTTATATATTCTTTATTTTATTAAGATAGGCTTATCTTAACCCGCTTTTCCTAAAGGAAGGTATAGATATCTAGTAGAGGTCTTTATCTTTAAGAGTTATTCCCTTAGACTATATTATAGAGCCTCTTTTTACTAGCTTATTTTATAGAGCCTCCCTATACCTATTATTTCTTTATAATAGTAAAATAAGAATATAAGGGTATATTCTTATACTAGCTCGCGGGCCTAGAGGGCCGCTTAAGCGCCTTAAAGAGCGCCGCTACCGCTAATAAGGTAAAGGAGGATAATAAGGATAAGGATAAGGATAACGATAAGGATAAAGAGTAGGTCTAGGTAATTTAAGGGCTCTACCTTAAAATAAACGCTATTTTTATCTCCGCTTATATTATTACGCTCGCGTTATTATAACTACCTACTTTACTTTACCTACTTTATAGTCCTAGCCTAAGCTACTATTAGTAGTCCGCTAGTTTATTATTTTTATCTATTATTCTAAATAAGGCTTTAAACTTATCTAGGGCTATAGTTCCTATAAACTTATATATAGGTTCCTATATAGGGTCGAGATACCCGCGCTACTTAACGAGGACCTCTTAGCGTTTCCCCTTACTAACCTTTTTCTAGCGCGCGGCCTATATCTCTTTAACCTTAAACTCGTCCTCTCCCTCTACCTTAATTATAAGCGGTTAAGCGTCCGCTACTTCTTATCTAAGTAGCGGGTTAAAAGAGGCTCTATAAAGGAGGTCTATATTAATTTTATTATAGACCCCTATTAAAAGACTATTAAGCTCTATAACTTATAAGCTAATAACCCTCTATATAGTAAACTTTATATATAGCTAGTTAAGCTTCTTCTTTAGCTATACCGACCTATAGTTATAGAGGTCTAGCTATACCTTATCTCCTACTATAAACCTATTTACTAAGGCCTTAGTTTTATTAGCGTACCGCTCTTAATCTTATACTACGGCGGCTATTATAGATTAGTAATAATCTATAGTCTCCTATAGCTTTTATATAAACATAGATATATAGCCCTCTAGTAATAAATTACTATATTACTCCGCTATTATATCTACGGTAAAAGGAACTAGTAAAGGTAGTTTAAAGCTATACGTTATAAAGAAAGGGGCTATCTTAATAGAGGTATATAGTTTACTATTTAACGTAAGTTAGGCCGCGGGGAGCTACCGGTCTTAGTTTACTTAGTTATAGGCTATAATAGCCTATAGGTAAGCCTATACCTCTTAGTTAACCCTCTTAGGCCCTCTATTAGTCTATAAGTAATATACTATAATAAGTAGCTATATAATCTAAAGTAGCTAGTATAGGTACTACTTAAAGCGGCTAGTTTAATTTAATCCCTTATCGCTTATAATAAAGGCTAGCTAGCTATATAAGCGGGCCTAGTACTATAGGAAGTGCTTTATATAGGACTTTATATCTATAAATAGTATTAGCTTTAATACTATAGACTTACTAAGTTAGTCCTTAATTACCTATATATAGCGGTTGCCGCCCTTTATAAGTAAGAGGTCTATTATAAAGTCTATCTATATATATATATAAAACTAGTTAAGTACTAGAAGCTACTTAAGTAGCCCCTTAAGCTATACCCTTTAAATCTTAGTATAGCTATAAATATCCTAGTTATAAAGGAAGCGGCGAACATAGTACTATAAGAAGGGCTAGTAAAAATCCCTCGTAAGGCCTACTACTATACCCTGCCTACCTAAGTAGCTTATAATACTAAAGTTATAGACGAGCTAGACTAGCTTCCCTTAGAGCTCGTTTTATTTATTTAGCTTTAGTAGTCTATCCTTCTCCCTAGCTTCTATAATATATAGCGCGCCTAGTACCTATAGTCTCCCCCGCTAACGTAGATACCCTTATAGGTCGATATAATAGTTAGCTACTTATACCTTTAGCTTTAGCTTTAGATCGAGGCGTTAAGCGCTAGACTTAACGGCGCGGCGAACGCTCTTATAAGTACGGTCTAGAGATAATATCCTATCTTATAAGCGCTAGAGGACCTTATCTTATAATACCTACGCTATATACGCCCTTAGGCCGGTCTATCCCTTCTCGCTAGGCTTAGGTAAAAGTATAAAGAAAGGCTTATTTATTAGCGCCGCGCCTTTCTTTACTAGGAAAGCTCTTATATAAGTCTATAGCGCTTCTTATAAGATAAGCTATAGATCCTAGGCCTTAATATCCGCTTTTATTAGCCGGTCTTAATCCCTTTAAGAAAGCGTATTTAGGACTATAAAGTCCCGCCTTAGCTAGTACTTAATTAAGAAGTTAAAGCGTAAGAGATACTCCGCTTAGTAGGCTTACCGCTCTAAGAGGTATTAGCGGGTTATAAAGTACTTAAGGTTCCTATAGTCTATAAGAACCTTAAAGCTCTCGTAGCTTTAGAGCTCCGCTTACTATTACTTAAGGTAGCTAATAATCGCTAGTATCTCCTTATTATAAATAGCGTAATTCCGCTCTACTAAGGTTAGCTTATAGGAGTAGAACGCTATTAGTTACTTCCGCTTATCTACCTCCTAAGAGAGCGTTCCTCTAAGTACCTAGCTACTATAGTTTACTTCGACTAATATAAACTAGTTAAAGTCCTATTAAAGTAGTACTAAGGCCTATAAAAATAAGTCCTTAAGCGTACGGAATACTCCTTCCTATATAGGCCCTTAATAAAAGGCGGTTTATTTCCTAGTAATCTCGTTTAAGGGACTTATAATATAAAAGAAGCCCTTAATAAATATCTTATAATAGTTCGCGAACTTAAGGAAGCTTTATACGCCTATTTATATAGTTAGGATAGCTTAGTCTTAGATCGCTTAAATCTTTATAGGATCCGCCTATATACTTACGCTTATATAGATAATAAAGCCTAGGTACTTAACCCTCTTAACCTTAAATTTATACTTATTTAGGTTAAGGTAAAGCTTATAAAGTTAAAGGCGCTCTAGGACCCTTTATACTTTCTATATATAGTACTTATAAGAGCCGCTTATATAAATAAGAATATTATCTATATATATAAAAGCGAACTTATTAAGGAAGTCTTAAAGCACGTTACTAATATAATACTAAAAGGTAGCGGGCGCTCTTAAGAGGCTAAAGGGTATTATAAGCTACTTAAATAAGCTATAGTATATATAGAACGCTATTTTTTACTTATTACCTTTTAAGATCTATACCTTATAAAACGCCTATTTTATATCTAGCTTTATAAACTACCTTACCTTTAAAAGGTTATAGAGCGTATCTAAGATTAAGGGTAAGGGGTCGCGGTCTAGCCTTATAATTACGTTTAAAGCCCTATAGTTATAATAAAACTATATCCTACCTCTTAGTTTATATATAAATAAGACTAGCGCTCTTACTTTAAAGCTACTTACTTAAATAAAACCCTTATTTAAGAGGTCCCTTAGTATCTTCTTTAGTACTAGTAGCTCTATATATAATATATTATATAGCGGTCTAAATAGTATAGGCAGTTCTTACCCCTTTTTATTAGTATAAAGTACGATCTTATAGTTTACCCCTAGCTTATATAAGTTAAGCTTATCTACTTCCTAGGACTTAAATAGCGGTAAGAGGTCGTAAAAGCGCTTTAGTATTTACTACTATAGCTTAGAAAGCGACTTTAGCTTCTTTATTTAAAGGGCCTTATTAATATCTACTAAGCTAACTATATAGACTGCTATATTAGCCGCTACCTAGCCTTACCCTTACTCTACTTATTATATAATTCTTATAAAGATAGAAGTAAGGACTTCTTATACTAAGTATAAAGCTTATACGCTTAGTCCTATACTTATAAAACTATTATTATAGCGGACCTACTATTATATAGGCCTAAACTATAGCTTCCTTTAGTATAAAACTAAGTATAACTCTATATATAGTAACTAGGGTTTCCTAAGGATTAAGGGAAACTTTAGTTAAGGGATTATATAGGCTACGATAAGCTTATAGTAACTATTAACCTCTATAGCTAGCTATATAATACCCTTAATTACTATACCCTCTATCGTACTTAAGGCGCCCTTTACTTACCTTAAGGCAATCTTTTTTACTAGTACTTATATCTCTTATATAAGCGCCTTATTAACTATAGCGTAGTACTAATAGCCCTTATTTATAAGGGCGGTAATAGGTAAGGAGTTATTAACTATAACCTATATTAAAGTAAGCTCCTCTTTTATATAGGCGGATAATTCCTCCTTCTCCCTTACTAGTACTAGTAATTAAGGCTCTAGAGCCTATCTTTACTCTAGAGCTACTCTTTTTCCTTTAGGCCTAAGGGGGCGGAGTCCTTCTTATCGTTTAAGGTAAGGAGCGGTTCTATCTTTACTACTTAAACCGCTATAGGCCGCTTAGCTAAAAGGAAGGGGTATTTTAATATAAAGTATATAGATACTTTATAATATAGGTAGCGGCTATTAGCTTTCTTTTTCCTAATTTCCTCGCTTATTACCTACTTTACCTACTACTTAAAGTATAGGGCGGTATAAAGGGTAGTAGATAGCGTCTTCTTACTATATTTAGCCCGGTTTATATAAGTAGCCGATATTAAAGTATCCTTATCTATATCGATAGCTAGTTATTTATCTTATAAAGGGGCGGTAATCTTATCGCCGCTATATAGCGTGCGCTTATAAAGCTTCTAAAAACATAGCGTTTATTTATAGCCCTAAGCTACCTTTATTAACTAGCTTATATACTCGCTATAGTTAGTAGGTATAATTATAAAGATAAGTAGCTCTTATAAGGCTAGTATAATCGAATTCTATAGCTATATAAGCTTTACGCTATCTTCCTATACTATAGTCCCCGCTACTTATAAGAGCGTCTCTTTAAAATTAGGAAGGAATTCGCTAAAGGTTTATCTATCTCTCTACTTAAGCGTTTATAGCCTATCTTACGCCTTCTCCCGCTCCTATATATTACTAAACGTATATATAAGGTATTAAAAGAAGTCTTATAGGTCGCGTTTACCCCTAAGGCCGCCCTTATCTTAGAATCTAGAGATCCGCTATATTTAAGGCTCCGGTAGTATATAAAAGAGTAAATACTATACTATATCGCGATAGCTATTTAGGCCCTATTTCTTATTAGTTATAAACTTTATTTATAGCTAGCTAAGAAAGAAGTAAAAGGACTTTAGCTTACTATCTTAAGTCGGCTAAGGGAGCGGCTTCCGTATTAGTAGTATCGCCGCTATAACTAGCGTTATAGAGGTTATAGGGGTTAAAGCTAGTCTTATAGACGGCTCCCTTAGTATAGTAAGAACCTCGTCCTTCTTACTAGCTATCGCGCTTTTAATCGCTTCTAAGATAGCTATAATACTTCTTATTTATTTAAGGAGGGGCGGAGTACTTCCTTAAGGGGGAGGCGCCCTCTTTAGAGAGATATCTATTAAATCTATTAGTTAATAGCTTATACTATTATAGAGTAGGCAGAGGTATACGCATAGGTGCCGTCTATAAGATAATATTAATAAGCTATATAAAGCTCTCTTATACGCGGCTAGCCTATATATATATATATAGGATCCGGCCCTCTATATATAACTATACGGCTTAGGCTATAACCTAAGCCTATAACTTATAATAGTTAAAGACTCTTATAGGCTTCTTTACTAAAGGCTTCTTAAGCTATTCCTAAAGGTAAATATCGTACTTTATAAGCGGAACGTTAACTTAAAAGCGTTAAAAGATTATATATATATAAGGAAGCCCTTACTACTATATAAATTAACCTATATAATATAGTAGCGGCTATAACTCTTACTCTTACTTAAGCTCTAAGGGTATTATAGCTAAGGTAAGCTAGTATTACTTAGTAAGGAGGTTAACTACTTAGTAGGTAAGTTTAACGTTTAGCTTACCTAGCTATTTTTAGCTAAGATAAAGAAGCCGCTACCTTAACTTTTAATAGGCCGCCTCTTAGATATAAGAGCGTTCTTTATTCGCGATTATTTACTTTAATATAGTATATAAGTAGAAGAGATTACTAGTACTTATAAGTAAATACGACTTTATATCTTTATATATAGTCTTAACTAAGCTATTAACCCCCTAGCTAAAGTTATAATAGTAGCTAATATAGTAATAAGCTTACTACTCTTACTATAGTATATATTCCTTAGAAATATATCTTATAATATAGCCTTAGTATTATCTATACTTATAATTAAGCGCCCGCTAAGCTAACTAAAAGCCTACCTTAGTTAGGGTATAGATAACGGCCTTCTAAGTAGTAAATATCCCCTCGCGGCTATAGTCTTTAGGTTATATAGGTTATATACTTAAGATCTTATCTTTAGCTTCTTCTTATATAGCGACTTTACTAAGGAAGATATAAATAGGATTATTAGTACCGTTAACGCTATTAGCTTTATTATTATTATTATTATTATTATTATTATTAATACTACTAAGCTCCTTTTAATATAACTTAATTTTTACGTTAATATTAGCGTTAATATAGTAATTATAAAGTTATTACTATAATAAAGGGAAAACGTATAAGAGTGCGTTTTAAAGGCTTTTTCCTTATCTATAATAACTATAAAAAGCGCTAGGACCTTATCTTTAAGGCAAAGCTCGTTAAGGCGTTTATAAAGCTACTAGAACCCTTCCTCCTTCTCTATATTAATAAGGCTAAAAGCAAAGTTAGCTATAGACCGTTAATTAATAACTTTAGTAGCCTAGAAGAGATATATCTTAAACCGGTTTATTTTATATATATTATTAAGTCCTAAGACTTCTAGAAAGCGCTTCTATATCTACTTATACTAAGGGTATAACTAAAAGATAGCCTTAATATTACGACTATAGTCTAGCGAACCGCGGGGACTAGTATATATTACGAGGATATATAATATAGGGAGCAAGGAATATTAAATAGACTAACGGGCTAATTAAGTTTAGAGCAATAGGTTACTTTAGCGCTCTAACGCTCTATAGCTAGATCGTAGGATCGCTCTAGCGCCCTAGCGCTCCTAGGCAACGGGATTACTAAGTACTCTCGGCGATCTAAGGAAGCTCTTAAGATATATAAGGAAGGAATAAAATACTCCTTTAAATAGATAGCTCGATAGCTTTTAATATAGATCTTTATTACAATTCTATCTTTAATTTTAATTACTTAGTTATAGTCTATAGTCTATAACCTCCGACTTATTACTAACGTAGTATACTTATTATTACTTAGACCACGCCCTATTATATCTACTAATATAAACCCCTTAATAGGTTTATCCCTTAGGAATAATACTAGTCGTTATACGTTAAAAGCTCTTATTTAGTATAATACCGCGTTACTTTAAGTAATATCGTAACTATTAATATACTTATATAGTAAGCTAGATTAACTAACTCTAGAGCTACTATATCGCCTTAAGATATAATACGCGAGATTATCGCCCTTCGATATAAGGTATAGTTACTTAAGAATAAAAAAGGTAATAGATAAGTTAGGGACCTTAAAAAAGTAGTTAAACTAAAATAGCTAGGACTATTCGACGGTACTTATAGTATACTTTAAGACTTTCTTACCTAACTTAAGGCCTACTACTAGTTTTACCCTACTAAACTCTTAGACCTAGTCGAAAAGGTACTCTACGTAGGAAATTATTTATCTAGAACGGTACTCGCTTAGTTTAGACCTATTATAAGGGATTTTCTCGATAACTAACTAGCGCGATAAGATAATAAGATAAATAAAGTCTTTATTAGTTTCTAAGGATTTAAAGAAGCTATTATAAAGGTATTTAGAATAACTAACGAAGAATAAAAAGCCAAATAAAAACTTCGAGAACTCTTATAAAGGATCTTAGTATTAGATTATACTATAAAGTTCTATTAAGTTACCTTAAAGCTTAATTAAGACAACGAACCTCTTATATTACGATTCTATAATAGGCTTAAGGAAGAAGTTAAGGACGAACTCTATAAGGAAAATCGACCTAATAACCTCTCGGACTATATCACTATAGTAGTACGAATCGATAATAGATAGTATACGCGACGCTAAGAAAAGAAATAAGAAAGAGGAAACTAAAACCCTTCCTATAAAAATAACTTTAACTAACGCGCTAACTATAAAAAGAAGCGCGAAACTCTTATTACCTATACTTATATAACTAACCTAGGTAGGATAGATCTAGATATAATATAGAAAAGTAAAGGAAAGTATTTTAACTATAGGAAACTTAGATATTACTCTAAAGAATATAAATAACCTTATAAGGAAAAGAAAACCTACTAGGCACTAGCCCTAGAAGGTAAGAAACACCTAAACGCTACTAATAGATAGGAACTAAAGTATAAACTCCTTAGTTAAACTATATACTACGACGACGAATATATAGTATACCTAAGCGATAAGAATAATACCGGATAGTTCCTAAAGCTACTAAGGAAAACCCTTATAATAATATAGCGAAGGGATCTTAAAATATAAAAATAAGTTAAATTCGTAGAACCGGAATACCCCTATCTTAAAGGAGTCTCTTAAGACTAGATTAGGAAGTATAGTAAACGATTCTAGGAAGATATATAAAATAAAAATCTATAATAGCGATAGGCAGTCTATAAATAATATAATAAAGAAGATAAGGACGTAGCCCTTATACTTATAAAACTTAGATAATAACTTAAAGGGGAATAACGAAGTATTAACGATATAAGCTCTAAAGAATAAGAAATACCTAGAGAAATAGAAGATAAGAACGAACTTATACTACTACCCTCGCTACTAAGGGAAAATACTATAATTAGAGAACACGCTCTATACTTTAAAGAATTTAAAGAAATACTTAAAATTAGAACCTAATAAATACCTTAAATTCTTATAGAAAACTAATAAGCTATATTAATTCGATATTAACTAATACTACGCGGAGGAGACTATACTATAGCTATTACTATAGTTAATACCTTTATAGCTTTATAATAAAAATAGTAACTACGAGGAGAATTTAAAGACGATCTATAAATACTACTTACCTATAAGTACTATAAGTATATTTTATAGATATTATACGTCTACCTAGATTATATAATATACTTTTAGATAAAGGTATAATACGACGCTTTCTTAGTTAGGTTCGAAAGATAAGTACTTTTAAAACCTTACTTAAGTATAAAACTAAACTACTAGAAAATCGATTAACGCTACCTAAACGACTAAGTTATATTATTAGAACCTAATTACGGTATACTACTTAAATACCGCGATAATTACGGATTATTAATAAGATATCTTTTAGAGATATATAAAATCTATAAATATACTAAAATAGAGGAATAGTATAGCGCTACTCGCTTTAAGGTATCCGAACTATTAATCTTTTAAAGACTTATATAATAAGTTAAATACGATAAAGAAGATTATAACGAATATATATACCTAAACTATAGAGTTTATAAATACGAAAAAGCATAAGTATAGTATAAACGATATAACGGTATATTAAAAGATTATTAGCGATATATATAAAGGCTATAAGCTATATTTAACTAAGGAAAAATTAATATAAAAACGCTACGCGAAAAATAAAAAGACGCTAAATAAAAACTTAACCTTTAGTATAAAAATAAATAGAATTACGAAGTATAGTATATAATTATCTACGAAGTAGTATAATATAAATAATATAGCGTTAAGAAATAAGAAATCTTTAATTAGCTATAAGAAATTAGTCTCTTAAGCCCTAATATAATACTATACGATGAAAATATAAAGAAACGATATTAATAATAAATTAAAGAAGAATACCTAAATAAAACGAATAAGGACTAAGTAAAAAACGAGGTACGCTATCTATAAAAGGGCTATAGACTAGTATAATACGATAAGATCTAAGGACCCTATATATAGTAACGGTAAGCTATAGCGACTAAATAGTATTAAATATCTAAATCGTAGGATATTATATATATATACTTTTAGACTATAGCGCAATAGGTAATTACGTTTTACCTAGAGTTATTAATCGTTACCGACTTATATAGAGATATAAGAAAGATCTATATAAACTTATAAATATTAAAGGGGAGGCCTTTAACTATAATAATAGAATTATTAATATAGAGATTAATTACCTTAATATTAATATCTAGGGCTACGACGAACGAGTTAACTTTAATATTATAAATATTAAAGAATATAACCTTATATTAAGGCTTCTATAGCTATAGGAGAGCAACCTACTAATTAACTAGAAAACTAGCTAGCTATATTAGAACGAAGATATAAGTTTCTAAGACTAATAGATTTAAAAGAAAGTAAAATTTTACGATAATTTAGCTACTAAATAGGATAAAAGGGATAACCGTTTAAGTAAATTATTATAGGCTTTAGCGATATAAACGAAAATAGTAACTAAACTAACGGATATAATAAAATCGACTAATAAGACCTATATACTAACTAATATAGCTATATAACCTAGTATCTTATATAAATAGAATAAAGGATATAATATAAAGATTTAAAGAGTTATTACTACTTTAAGGAAAGACCTTAAATAAATTAATAAAGAGCTTAAGTTAAGAGAAACTAGCTCTTAAAAGAAAGAATAAAGCTTATAAGATAGAATAAAGAATATCCCCTAAGAATACTAGAAATATAATAAACTCTTTAAGGAAGAACTTAAGATAGGGTTACCCGAATATAGCTAATAGGACTACGAAATTTATCTTAAGGATAGAATAACGCTAACGTTCTATAAGATCTATAACTTAAACGAAAAGCAACTATAAATACTATGCGACTATCTTAACGAGAATCTATAAAAAGGATATATATAAACGTTAATATCTAAAGTAGGCTACCTAGTTATATTTATTTTAAAGAAAAACAGTAAGCTATAACTAGTTATTAACTATAGACGCTTAAACGATATTATAATAAAGGACCGAATACTATTACTACTTATATTAGAATTATAAGATCGACTATATAGTAAAAAATAGTTTATAGCCCTCGATCTTAAGGGCGCCTATAACTTAATACGTATAAAAAAGGGATACGAATAGATAATAGCCTTTAAAACGAAATTCGGACTATTTAAATATCTAGTAATACTATTTAGACTTATAAATATACTAGCTACCTTTTAACGGATAATTAATAATATCCTACGTAAATACTTAGATATCTTTATAGTAGTATACCTAGATAATATCCTAATCTTCTTAGATACCCTAAAAGAATATAAGGAATATATCTATAAGGTACTCCGCGTACTTTAAAATATAAAGTTACTAGTTAAACTAAAGAAAAGTAAGTTCTATATATAGGAAGTAGACTTCCTTAGATATACGATCTTACTAAGAAAGATATAAATATAATAAGATACGATTAACTTAGTTAAAGAATAGCTAACGCTAAAGAATATTAAGGACGTATAAAGTTTCCTAGGATTTATAAATTACTACTAACGATTTATTAAAGATTTCGGAAAGATTATAGCACTACTATATAACTTAATAAAGAAGGAAAAAGAATTTATATAGGACGATAAAGCTAATAAAGCTTTTAAATATATTAAGACTACGATTACGTAAGAACTAGTCTTAACTACCTTCGATCTAAAATAATAAATCGAACTCGAAACTAATATATTAGACTTTACTCTAAGAGTATAAATCGGATAAAAGGATAATAAAGGAAGACTACGACTAATTATATTCTACTCGAAAAAGCTATATAGCGTAGAACTTAATTACCCTATCTACGATAAAGAATTCCTTATAATTATTTAAGCTTTTAAGGAATTTCGATACTACCTTCTTAGAAGTAAGTATAAAGTTAAGGTCTATATAGATTATAAAAATATCTTATACTTTATAATAATATAATAGTTAAACGGACGATAGATCTAATAGGTAGAATACTTATTAGAATTCGACTATAAAATAATCTATAGAAAAAGAATAGAAAATAGTTAAGCTAATACCCTTAGTCGACGAAGTAACTATAATATAAGAGTACCTATAGCGAAAGGATAGCTCCTAGTAATTAACGAAAACGGGAACTACTAGTAACGATAGCTAAATATAATATTTAAAGTATAACCTAACGACTTAATATACTAAAAGATCCTAAAATAGATAAAAGAATATAAAGTACTAAATAGATATAATATAGAATATTTAAAAGTTCTAATTTATAAAAATAAAATCTAGATACTACTAGAATTATAAGATAAAGTTATATAAGATATATATATAAATATCTAATATATAGATACTAAGGAATCTAAAGAATAATAGAACGGATTAAACGATAATATAACTTCCTATAGCTTAAAGAAGTAGTACGATAAGTTATTAAAGAATATAAACTTTACGTACGAAGTAAAGCTAAACGATATAAACTATATAGAGAATTATAACCGCTATTAGTACTAAAGAAACTATAGGATTTAATAGCTTTCGACTATATTATAAAGCTACTACCGTTAAAAGAACCTATAACTAACGTTAAGTATAATAGTATATTTATTATTACTAATAGACTAATAAAGTATAGGTACTTCTTACTATATAAAGAAGTAAGTAATATAAAAGAGCTAGTATATATATTCCTATAAACTATTATTAGTAATTATAGACTACTAAATAAGATTATCTTTAATAAAGGAAGTATATTTATAGCTAAATTTTAGTAAGCTCTTATAGTATAATTAGGGACGAAATATAAGCTTAGTATAGCTTATTACCTATAAATAGATAGATAAATAAAACGACTTAACTAAACGCTTAAATAATATTTACGATACTATATTAGCTACGAATAAAACGATTAAGTTAAATAGCTACTAATAACGTAACTAGCTTATAATAGCTTAGTTATAGAAATAACTAAGCTCTTACTAGTATACGCTAATTATAGATATAACCTAAAAGCATTTAAGGTTACTTAATAAAGACTATAAGTAGAACGAGCGATACTATAAGTAGATTAGCTATGAAAATTATATAAAGAAATATAATAAGAACTTTAATTTATTAGAGAACGAATATCTACTTACTATAATTAGAAAAGATTATAAGGACTAATCTTTTAAGAGGGAGATATAGTCTACCTTATACGACGAAATATTAAAATAAAATAACTAAGTAATAAATTAGATTTTAAGAAACTTAGACCGTTTAAGGTTAAGAAAACTATTTTAAAAGTTAACTATAAACTTTTACTCCTAATAATAATATAGATATACCTAATATTTTATATCTTACTATTAGAACTAGTACTATAAAATACTAAACTATAGGAAAAAATTAAAGTTAACGATAATTAAGAATATAAAGTAAAATAAATACTAGATATAAGAAAATAAGGTTAGTAATAAGAATACCTTATTAAGTAAAAGGGATATAGACTAGAGGAAAATACCTAGGAACTACTTAAGCACTTAACCTACTATAGTTCTCTACTTAGATAGTTCTACTAAGCGAACCCTTACTTAGAAATATAAGGTTACTAAGAATAGTATCCTAGTCTAATATATCTAAGGCACTAAATAATTAAACCTCGCTAATAGTAATAGTTTCCTTATTTAATAAATAAACCGATTCGTCTTAAGAAGAACGCGTTATACTATCTTCTTTATTAATAGCTTATATACCCCGCTAAAATAACTTACTACCTTAGTCCTTTAGGAAACGCTTCTATTTCCTAATCCGAGCTAGGTAAGCTATCGCTTCCTTTAACGCTTCTTTTACTTTCCGTTCGTTTAAATTAATCTTTTACTATTAATTTATAATATAATAAACTAGAAAAAGAAGGAATATTAGTAAAAAAGAATAATAAGGAAAGAAAGAGATAAAACGAATAGGCGGACGCTATATTATACCTATTATAAGAACGGCCTATAGAGGTATATTTAGAATACCGATTAAAACGCTCGCCGACTTTATAAGTTAGGCCTAACCGAAAATAATAGGAGCAAGGTATAATTTTAATACTATAGATCTCGGTCTAAGATACTAGCTCCGATCGTTAATGCGATTTATCGGAATTACGAGAATAGGATTTTTAAATATAACTAGATATACTATTAGTAGTATATCCTAAAAGAATAAAAGAATAAGGAACGATATACTTACGCACGACGCGATAAGGGTATATTTATATACGGCGGCTAAGGTAGTAAGTCTTAAGGGCAAGACTAAAAGGAGGGGAGGCATCCTATTATAACTACGGTCTATTAAACCGCGGGGACTAGTATATATTATAAGGATATATAATATAGGGAGCAAGGAATATTAGATAGACCGATAGGCTAATTAAGTTTAGAGCGACGGGTTACTCTAGCGCTCTAACGCTCTACGGCTAGATCGTAGGATCGCTCTAGCGCCCTAGCGCTCCTAGGCGACGGGATCACTAAGTGCTCTCGGCGATCTAGGGAAGCTCTCGAGATATATAAAGAAGGAACGGAACACTCCTTTAAATAGATAGCTCGATAGCTTTTAATATAGATCTTTATTACGATTCTATCTCTAATTCTAATTACCTAGTTATAGTCTATAGTCTACGACCTCCGACTTATTACTAACGTAATATACTTATTATTACTTAGACCACGCCCTATTATATCTACTAATATAAACCCCTCGATAGGTTTATCCCTTAGGAATAATACCGGTCGTTATACTCGACCTTCTACTTATCGTTATTATTACTAAATTTAACTATATACTTAAGGCCGCCGCGTTAAAAGTAATCGATAAAGGCCTAGGTTATAGTCTTACTACTAAGGGCCGCGGCACCGATCTTCTAGCGGTCGTTATATATATCTTACTAGCGGAAGAAGCTCTCTTTAGTAGAGTCCTTAATAATCGAGGCTATCTCGTAAGCTAGGAGGGCACGATACTTAGAAAGGCTTCTCTCGAGCTCTTACTATACTTAGGTTCGGCGGCGATAGACGTTATAAGCTAAAGGGTCGATTAATTGCCCGTAGTTATATTAACTATCGTTAACGCGAAAAGTCTACTTCTAGTAGGATCTCTTTATTATTGATGCGATAATCCTAACGGGGCAGTTAAGCTTCTATAAGGAAGCTTTACAAAGGCCGCTGCTTAATAAAGCTCGTTAGAGGCTACGATTATAAATAAATATAACGTATATAGGTAAGACCTACCCGTTAATCTCACGCTTGCGTGAGCTAGAGCTCTTAACGATAGCGGCGCTATGACTGCGATAGAAGCTCTAGAGGAAGTCGTAGAGCTCGTTAAAGGAGTCAAAGGTTAGCGAGGGCGGCAGAGGTAGAATTGGCAGCCCGACGAGCTCTTCGGCAGGCTCTTCGGCAGGCTCGTTGAGGATAAATCGTAGGTCCATCGCGAATAGCTTCACTTTGCAATGTAGGTGGGAAGGGCAGATTTCTCCCTTAGCGGGGCTTTACGCTACGCTTGGCGCGGCTCCCTCCTTTGCCACGTTAGTGCAGCTAAATTGGGTGGCGGGGCCTGGGCGGGCGGGGTACGCGCAGAAAAAGTGGATTGTCTGTGCAAATAGAGACTTTTGTCTGTGCAAATAGTAATACTCATTGAAATTTAGCAGATTTTCGAGCGCGTGTTAAACAGCGCGTACGTCGCCGCCAACCAGTGCCATGCCGACACCACCGAGTTGTTCGAGATCGAGCGCAAAGAGGTCTATGTCACGACCACGATGCCGTTCTAGGGGTTGATAGAGCCGAACACGTGGGCCCGGGACAAGGCGTGGTGGAAGACGTTGATATCGATTTAGAAGCGGATAGAGTCATGGGGGCAGAGGGGGAGCGGTGATAGAGAGAAGGAAGGCAGCGAGGACGAGAAAGGTGACGAAAGCGAGGGAGGGAGTGTTTCCACGGGCGAGAACGCCGAAACCGGCACGTCCGACGGCGAGAGTCCGGGTCGACGGCCGCCATAGCTTTGTATACATTAACACAGGCATTTCCTGTTTCCGAGACGAGGCCTTCTTCACCCCCAATGGCCACAGCATCAAGTGACACCTCGTGACGTTTCTCAGTCGTTGGTTCAAGATCCGTCACCGTGTTCATTACTCATCATCGGGCAACCACGTAAGAGCCTGTTGCCGGGGGATAAAAGCCCTGTCGCCCCCGTTCATGACGACGTCCAAATTCGCGTCCGTCCGCCCATGCTTAACGACGCAGGTTTTGCAACCGTACTCGTCGAAGCGGCATCCTCGGGGTCTGCGTCCAATGAGCACCGACAACTAGGAATACATCGATAAAACAACCAAATCCAGCCCCAGCAACCCGCGGCGTCGTAGAAAACATCACAAAGCGAGTGTTCGCTTATCGGGTCAAGGTCACTTGACAAGCGAGTAAGGCCGCTGCTGAGTCTCGCTGTCTGCCACCTGGAGACACCCGTCAACACAAAGTCGATGGGGTCAAAAACGGAAGTATGCCCCCAGGGAGTTGCGTCTCCTCGAGACGCGTAATCATCTAGGGACATCACACCTCGACTGTCCTGCCGTCGGGTGTTTCAGATCTTCCAAACGAGGCAAGTGGCATCAGAAGCGGGCTTAAGGCGGTCAGTTGAAGCTGTCCGTATACACGTGTATACGGCCTTAAAAACATAGATAGACATGTAGCCTCATTGGCATCTCCACATGAAGTACTCAGCGAGAATCTCAAACTCGTGCGCGAAATTCTCCATGACCTTGTCCGCCCAGCCTCCACTCCTCCACTCGTGGGACCTCTCTACAGCACAGAGAAGCTTGAAGTATTCCCAAAATTCGGGGTACCACCCAGCGTGCTCCCAATCAATCAACCCGACTATCTTGAAACTGCCAGGCGCACCCTGGACCAGAATATTTCCGAGATTAATGTCTCCGTGCGCAAAGGTGATTTCGCCCTTGTCTGGCAGCACCAGGCCAACTTCTGCATACTGGCCGTAATCGACACCTGCGGGGCCGGGCCTCTGACGGGTGGCAGCTGCAAAGACCCAGTCGTTGAATGCCTTTATGCTGTAAAAAGGGCCCTTCTCATAGTCGAGCCTAAAGTATCTGTCCTGCACTGCACCTCCATTGATGGAGCCTGCGAGTAGGATTAGCCGCCATCGTCAATGATACTCTGGAACCACGCAGGCCTCTTTACCGATCCATGGACCTGATGGACTTTGCCGCAAACGTTTCAGAGCATTCGCGATTTGTCTTAGCTGGGCAGTGACGTTTTCCTTGTCAAAGTTGGTTAGGGACGGCCAGACGGTATGAAGATTGTCTCCAGATATCAGGCTCATATAAATGAAGACGCGGTCATCGAGTTTCCGCCACCCAAAAAGCTCCGGCACAGGGACTTGGTTGTCCGGGAAGGCATGCTTAACGGCCCACATTGCCTGCGCCTCCTCTAATCTGAGCCAGTTCTGATGCCCAAATTTCACGACGAGATTGAGTGACTCGTACACAGCGATGTTGCTATACCTTTTCTCACGGACCGTGAGGACATCGTTTGGGGATGGAAGGGAGGCGTGACGCCGGAAGAAGGATGTCTCGCGAAAGTCGACTTCTGCGCGTCGAATGTCTGGCAGCGAGGAAATTTCGATGCTGAACGTATCCGCCTTGTCAGTCGACATTGCGGAGGGCGGGCGACCGCAAGAGTGTATTCATCAATGTTGGCTGGTTGGTGAAGGCTGAGACTTGTCGGGAGGAAATGCTGACGAGTATCACGTGCCTTTAGCTTGCGCAGCCAATGGCTGGGGAGATCCGAATCAGTGCACTTTTAATTACTAGGCGCCGCCGTTTCTGTATGTAGAATATCCGTAATTATGTACTGTTCATATTCCACATATGAGTAATAATGCAACGCCCAATTAAGGGGGTCAGCCGAATCAACGCATGACTGCCCCCTTTCATAGGTATCGCCTCCTTAGCAGTAGGGCGCATGAAGGAACTGAGTCAGGTACAGGGACTTCTTAATGGCCCGATTTACTAGTGAATTAGGGCCACAAGGGGTATCTGTATCTAATAAAGGACCCCTTGCGTCCCTGTAGATAGCTCGTAACATGCATCACTATTTCACCCCTTTGAGACCCCTTTTTTCTCCTTTCGTTCATGTCGCTGACTGTACTGTATTCGTACGCGCCCAAATGTATCTACATACCTACCTAATTTGGGAGGACCTCCGACTTAACCTACATTAATGCGTTTCGAGAGGTAACACTCTAATCTATTTCGTGCAATAGCTGAGCATACTCAAAGTCCTAGTCCAAGGATTCGTTCAAAGATGCCGCCGGGGGCGCCAATCATTTCCTTGCAGACAATACACAGCTGTAGGTTGATGTGACGTTGGCATACATAATCCCCACCATGGTGCAGCTGGGAAGCGCATGCAGCGCTCTTGCCATTCGCCTGTTGGTTTTTCAACGGTGTAAGTCAGAAACTAGCCTCCGTTTGGAGCTACTTGCAGGCTTGAAACTGTAGTTGCTTGCGTTTGAACTGGGCACATCACTCTAGACTTAAAAATACCCATGGGTATTTGCTTATGGGCTACCCATACCTACCCACGGGCTATTTTGGGGCCACCATAAATACTTAGTAGGTAGGTAAATTTAAAATAGGTACCTAAAAATATATATAGGTATATTCGGGCTACCTATAGGCATTACCTATTTAGTTTTATTATACTAATCGTTTATACTTATCTTAATATAAGGCACCTATAAAATATATATAGGCTATATAGCTAAAAGTAATATTAAATTAAAGGATAAGATCCTATAGATATTATTTATTCTCTACCTTAACTATCCTTTTAATATTTAAAGTCCTATCGTCGCGGTCGAATATTCTCCCTATATCTAGTTCTCTTTATAGAGGAGGCGACTATTGCCTCTATTACTATACGGCCTTTTCGCTTTTTCTTACGGCTTTAAACTTATTCTTCCTAATAAGAGTTACTTTCCTTTATCTCCTCTACTTCCCCTATCTCCTCTACTTCCTCTATCTCCTCTACTTCCTCTAACTCGTTATTACTTAGTAAAGTAATATTAATTATATCGCGATACTTATCTCTCCCTTACTAGCTTTACGTTTATATCTAGAGAGAGTCTATAAAAAGCTTTTATTAGATAATACCTATAGGCTATAGGTAAGTATAAAATCTCTTACTTTAATCTTAATCTTTTTTATATAGTATTATAGCCTCTTTATTAAGACGAATTCTACTAAAAGGATTTCTATTTCTAGGAGTATAAGATATCTTTAGAGCTATATTAAGCTTATATAGCTAATCTTTATACTCTTTTATAGGGTTAATACTATTATTAATCTTTATATCTTAAAGAAAGATACTATCCTATACATTAAATCGAGACTATAGGATCGATAGCGTAAATCTCGCCTCTAAGTTTAAGAGTTTCGTCTTAGATCGCTAGTATATATTAATCTACCGGTAAATGCTCTAAGCGCGCTTAAGCGGCACGCTACTTAGTTATATTGCTAGAAATTCTCGTGCTATAATATAAATATTCTTATACCTTTTATACTAAGATATACGGCGCTAAAAGCTATATATATCCTTAGATAGTAACCTCCCTAGCTAAGATTAGTATATTACTTATATATTAATATAAATAAATAAAAACTTACTCTTTTTAAAAAAAAGCCCTATAGACCGAAATACCTTTATTACCTTATAAACTCCCTTAATATATAATTAGTATAAATAACTACTATAAATTATTATACTATTTACCTTTATTAGACTAAGAAACTAGGTAAGCTAGTCCTTATAGGAGTTAAGAGTAATATTAGTATTAAAGGATTATACTAATAACTATAAGAATCGTTATTAGTAATAGGAAATAAATATATCTTTATAAGTCCTCTATACTTACTTAGAACTAAGTAGATTAGCTTTAGTCTCTTTCTTTAGTAAAATAGGTAATCCTACCTAACGAATATTAAGCTTACTAATACTTAATAGGGGCGTAAGTAAGGTAGTAAATATATATACTTCCTTTTCCTCTTAAAGGTAGTTAATATACTTAGTAAGCTTTTTCTCTATATTATTAATTACTATTATTAGTATACTTTACTAGTTATTGCTAGTATTATAAATATTAGTAATTTTAGTATAGGAGTAAAAGAGATACTTATAAATTATCTTTAGCGAGTTCTAAGATTCTTAGAGTATTATATATTTCCCTTAGCTAACGTTATTTATAAGCTATAGGAATATCTTCCTAATATTAATTAGGTAGTTAATTTACTCTTAATTCTTAGTAGATAAAGGTAGGTTAAGCTAGGTATTACTAGTAAGAAGTATATTAATTGCCTATTATAGCTCCTTAGCTTTCTTAAGCATTATAATAGTAGAGTTCTAGCGCGTAATAATATAACCGGGAATACTTAATAGTTATTTATCTAGTCGGACCTCTCGTTAGATATTAAAGAAAACCTTCGTTTACTTCGCGCTTCGATAGAGTATTAATACTAGTATATAGATCTAAGAGGGTTAATATAAAGATTAGTATATAAGTTATAGTATTCTAATTAGTATTAACTTACCTTTATTATTATTCCTAAGATACCGTTGCTTATACCTATAGGTAAGTTACTTAGTATATCCTTATTAGTACTTACTTCTTCCCTATTATAGTTATCTTATAGAGTTCCTATTATATAAGAATAACTCTATATAACTAGTTTCTACTTTGCCTTAATCTTAATAAGCTTTTTATAATCTAGTATCTTAGATATAAGAAGGTTAAGAATATATACGATATATCGTATATAGTAAATCGTACTTAGTATATTAATCCCTAGATATAAGTTAAGTTTCCTTTATAAGTCTCCTAAATAAAGATATATACTATTATTAGTAGTAATACTTTTAAATCGATTTAAAATATAACGCCTTTTGTGGGTAGGCACCTGCGGCAGCTGCTGCAATGAGACGGTACTAGGGTTAACCTGTGATGTTGTATTCGTCTTGATTCTCTATCTAAGGAGGCAGAGGCCAGCGTGGAGAAAGGGGGCACGCTGCCCTCAGCCGCACACGTGACCGTACGGGTCACGTGCCAACCATGGTTGGTCACACCACTAGATAGATACATTCCTACACAGGCAACTCTTCTTTGCTGTGAGAAGCACAGCAACACCTTGAACGGGTCTAAAGGATAGTAGCGTTAAGGCCGTGAAGGAATGTGCCGTGAGGGGCGTGTCATTATTGCCAAAAGTGGGTCCGACGTCTTGTTCTTAGCTGTAGATATCTGGGAAGAAGTGAAGGGTCTTCCTGATAGGAGCAATCATTTGATCATAGGTATAAGGAGCGGTTAGGAACGTTGTACGTATCCTTCGACTCGAATTGTCAGACTATTGGTATCGATGAAGCGTTCCAGGGCTCGGTTTGGTGATGCTTTCGTCATTGCATCTGCTGGGTTGTCTGCGCCGTTGATCCAACGAATATCTGTTATCTCTCTCTTCTCGTATGACTGGCGAAGGGCCATGATATCAATCATCAATCGTTTTTCCTTCGTCGTACCGAGCTTGACTAGGCATTCGTAGAGAGAGTACGAATCCGTACAGACGATGAGAGGGATAGGAGGAAGGTTGAGTCGTTCCGTAATTATCTTCATAGTCATCGCAAGGAGATGCCTATGTCGAATCCGTTGGCCATACCGTAGATCTCTGATGCTAGGACGCTACGGGTAACACGTTTGCACTTTGTTGAACTCCAGTGTACGATGTTACCACTAATCTCGAACTGTTTTTCTTTGTGGTTTGTCTCGTTAACGAGGGTAATGACGAATCCTAGTTGGGAGGATAAGTCCTTGTTGTTTGCGAAAGAACCATCGGTGAAAACCATCAGCTTTGCAGTAGCTAGATCAATTGGTTTGTACGTGAGGCCACGTAGTTGGTGATCCATTTGCCATTGCAGTCGCTTGTTCAAAATTGCGTAATCTTTATCCTCAGGGTCTGTACTTGGGCGGCGACTGAAACATCGAAAGAAGCTTCCGGTTGAGCAATTGAAGCAATGTATGAGGCTCGCGCTCGTTCCTCAACGTAGCGCTGGTGACGATCAATTGCTTTAGGGTCAATGGTGGTCATTTTTGCTGCTTGTCCCTTCTGTTGAAGTAAAAGGATCCTTTCTTAAGGGGTTATTATTCAGCAACGTCAGTCTTGCACCATTAAAGTCAACCGTTGTTCCGTATGTGATGTCAGTCTTGGGCTTGGAACGAAATTCTGCCTTTGTAGCTCTTCTTCTTCACGGGTAGAAAAGTTGTTCGTTCCAAGGATGAGGGTGTCATCAGTTTGCATTCCAACAATACCGAGCGTGTCAGGGCCAGTATTCGAAATCAGTAGGCAGGAGTCATAGGTGGAGGTAGACATATCCAGCTTTTCGAGGTGATGCTGCTGATATGTGCGGAACCAATGGACTCCGGCTTCTGCGATACCGTACAGGGGCTTAATAACACGAATAATTGTTCTGTTAGGTATTTGCCTTGTAGTTCCGTGGGCAAATACGTAAGAATGGTCCGGAAAGCTTGGTCTGGGATTGCGGGTATGCCTGAGTGATATCACGGAGGAGAGGGTTATGCCGTAGTTTTGAAGAAGTCCGGGGCAATAGCGAGGATGAGTCTCTGGCTAACGCGTTGAATTGTCGGAGATTGCGTCAGGAGGGTGGTCTTCTCAAAGTCGTTATGTCCTTGAATAACAAGTCGAGACTTTTCGTAGGGCTTAGTGTTGATTCCTTTGACTTCACGAACCATTCGAGAGCGAAAGATTCTATAGTTTCCATGACTCATTTGATCGTATCGTTCAAATTGGAATACACCGCGGCCAACGAGGTCAGTAATCTCTTTGTTATCGGATTCTTCGAAGGGGTCACCAGGAGAGGTGATTATGCCATCAGACCGTAGCTTGAGGGAAAGAGCTTGTGCATCTTCCTCCTTTTGGGTCAAGAAGCTCTGGTCTACGGCTTGGGCCATCATGATCAAATCCTTTGGCTTGTTCTTTGATCCTGGTGGGCGTCCTCTCTTGCGGGGGGCGGGGGGTTCGGGTCGGGCAGGCAGGTCCGTTAGGGTCTTAACGGGGTCTTGAGCCGGTTGTTCATTAAGATCTGAACGAACATTCGAGGGTCTGTGTCGTGTAGGGTCGGAAAGAGTGGTATCATCACGCAGATACGGTTGTACAAGGGTCGATCGAAAGACTTGGGGGCCGTTGACTGTGTCAATGGTGATGTTATGGCCATCAATCGATGCAATCTTGAAGGGTCCTTGCCAACCGTCTTTCTCTCCAAACGCGAACTTCACTTTGCAGCGGGAGGGATAGCACTTCTGTCGTGCTCGGGCCGTTGCGTGCATGGAGGGCATCCTTAACTCGTCTTTCTGCCGAGAGTTGGCGGAGCATTTTCATCGCTTTCTGCATAGCTTCCGATCTTTTGAGGGTGGAAGCGGAAGGGGCGAGTCTGTAGATACGCGAGGGTATGCGCCGAAAACAAGCAACGTAGGCACAAGACCGTCAGGTCCTGCCGTATCATTGATTGCTTTAACAGCCATTTGAAGGACTGTTTCGGCGGAAGTGGTGTGGCCAATCTCAGCATGGAGGATGTTAAAGGCGCGTCGGAGGGTGCGTGATAGCGTTCAATCTTTCCAATGGACCAATGCGTCTCAACAGGTACTTGAGAGCATTTGATTCCATAATCTTTGCTTCGTTCCGGAATTCGAGAGAAGCAAAGTTAGTTCCTGCATCATGACGGAGGGTATCAGGAGGTCCAAGATACGTGTCGATCCAGAGGGTCCGGAGGGTCTCCCATGTATCTTTAGCTGACATTGACGGTAAAAATCTGGCTCCTTGAAAGCAGTAGCTGAGTCCACAACGTGTAGAACAGGGCGTTGTGGTGTTCCTAGGTGCATCACATCAACGATGATTTCGTAGTTGAATTCTTGATCATCGTTAAGGGTGAACTTGAAGCGGCGTGGGGCTTGTGAGTGCATTTGACAGTGGTGACAGAACTTAGAGATAGTCTCTAATGTGTCTATCGAGACGTCACTGTGCCCGGCTTGCTTCAAGAGGTGATGGAGCCTAGGGACTGCTGGGTGTCCAAAGCGTCGGTGAAGTGTACGAATCTCTGTTTCCGTAAGAAACGAGATAGACTCTTCATCTTTCGTAAGGAAGAACCAGGGATGTCCCCATTTGCGGATGACTGGGATGCTGGTAGGGCGATTAGTACAATGATTACTACAATTGATGGTATCTGTGATGTTATTGAAATAGATACCAAGTCGATCCATATCAGCAAGGCAGAGCAAAAAAGGGAGTTGGGGTTTGAAGGATGTGGAACGTGATCCTTCCGAGGGGTGTTTTTAGGGGCAACTGTGCCAAGGGAGTTAATCGTGTCGCCGTTGCCAAATTTGATGGAGGCCTGGCCGGATGTAGAGCTGTCGAGAGCTACAGAAGGATCTTCTCGTTGTAGGGCGATGTACTGAGAATATCCTGCTGTGGAGAATGTTGCTGCACCTGTGTCGATCATGATACCTTGGAATCTATCCCTTGAATAGCGATCTTCAATAATAAATTGCGAGGCTGGAACAACGGTTTGATCCGTCTGATAGACGTCTTCTCCTGTGATCAAATGATTGAATGCCTGTTGACAGAGCATTTGGCTTGCTTGCCATTGTTCCGGGTGATCGTTGGTGCTATTGTCATGTTCTTCCCATGTATCTTCAGTGTCATCAAAGCTGCTCATCTCATGACCTTCGTAGTCTAGAATATAGCCTCCGATGTCCGTGAGTTGTACACCTATGAAGTGGCATTGAGTGATATGTTGGTCCTTGGCCTTTTGTCGTTCATCCGTAGAGTGTTTAGTTGACCAACAGCCTTCTTGTCCACAAACAAAACACTTCTTTGTCCAGTTGCGGTTATTGTAGCTAGGATTGTAGTTACTACGGCTTTGAGGCCGGTAGTTTCCACGGTTGTAGCTTTGTCCGTATCCGCGGCTGGGTCGTTGACCTGAATATCCGTATCTGCCTCGAGAGCGGTTGTTATTGTATCGACGGTCGAGGTAGTACTGATGGCGTGGATCGTTATGATCGAATGATCCAGCAAAGTCAAGGGAAATTGAGAAGTTGTTATGAGGGCAAGATGGGTTTCAACGGATGCACGAAGATCTGCAAGAAGGTGCTCGACGTTATCGGCGGGTTTGAAAAGAGCGTATTGGAGTTCGGGTACTCCACGGCATGCTTTCATAAGCGTTGTACGCAGTAGAAGGTCTCCTCCGTACTCCTGCCAAGGGCTCGTTGGCAGAGCTGAAGCTTATCAAAGAGGGTTTGAAGCACTTCGTGGGGTCTTCGAAGCATCTTGGGCACGGATGGAGTTAAAGGTTATTGTTGTCCAGTCAGTATGGTAGTGGACATGGTTGACTTCCGTGTCAAAGTGTTGTTTGAAGATATCATACGCTTGTCGGAACGTCGTAGCCCATGTGATCTTATCAAGATAGAATCTTTGGGCTCTTCCATCAAGGATCCGGGGAAAGAGTGCGTGAAATTGTGACGGTTTCACTTGGATATGAGAGCAGTTGCTTAAGAAGAGGCGGAGCTTATCATCAAGGAGATCGTACGGCTCTCCTGTGTAGTTCCGATCTTTGTTCCAGGTCTTCATAAACTTCTGCTGGATGTCGCTATCGACGATAGCGTTCGGGATGTTATCCGGGGGGAGTTTCATGTATTCTCCAAAGGTTGCAGGGCCGGATAAGTGTTCGGGGATGGGGTTGGTGACGGGTTGGACGAGATCGGGGTTCTGGAAGCGGTAGGAAGTCGGATGAATAGTAAGAGAGGTCGGAGCAGGTTTATCTTGGATAGTCGGAGCAGGAGTAGGTGCGTTAGGAGGGCTCGTTAGGGTCTTAATAGGTTGTGGTTCGTTAAGACCTTGATGAGGTGCTGCTAAGGGCGTAACTGATGGTGAAGGAGGTTGAGACGGATGGGGATTAGTGGAAGCATTTGATCCTAGTAATGCTGTCTGCCTCCTGAAGGCAGCAGTCCTCTCATCAAACACCATCTCCGTAAACTCCTGCTCTGGCCAGGTTTGTGGGTTCTCGATAGTTTGTAATATGAGAAATTGTGTTGCGAATTTCCCTTTGTGAACCTGTGTAGATACCTCTTTTCCTTAGTAGTTTCCTGAGGGCTCTCTTGTATTCATTCGGGCGCGGTCCCATGTGTCTTCGGTCCATTCTTCAAAATGCTGTTGGAAGTAACCAAGGAGGTCGTATCCTTGATCACTGCCAGATTGAACGATGAATATGAACTTTGCCACATATGTCGTTACTGCGATCTTGTCCTTTTCGTCGTGTGTGATATCGTTGTCCCAAAGGTCGATATTAATTTGTCGGAATGCGGATGCTTGGATGTCTAGTGCCTGCATCTGGTCGCATATTTCTTCGAGCTGGGCTTCTGGGGACATAGCTCGGGCGGTCGGGGCTATCGTGATCAAATGAATGAGACGATGTGGGGTTCGTATTGGTCTCTTCGTATACGAGTTGTCGCTAATAGGAGGTCGAGCGTCGCGTACTAAGTAGGTCGTTCGCGGCCAGACTGAACTGACGGGGATCTTGCTACTTAACGTCAAGGGTCGAACGTTCTTACTAGTTGTTTGCGATGTGGTCGCCTGTCGATTCCGGTGCTCACGGCTAGGCAAACTAGCGGGCGATCGTAATCAACAGTTGGAAGGACTCTCGCGCGGCTGGGCAAACCAGCGGGAGATTCCTTGTTCTTAGCACAAATAACCTTCTTCTGAGCGCTACTCAGGGCCACAGTAAAGTGACGCGGACTATAGCACCTTCGAAGGTTGAGGAATTTGTCTCTTCTACTTAGCTGTCTGTGACGGGCGTGCCGGTCACTGATCAGTGTGGGTAGGCACCTGCGGCAGCTGCTGCAATGAGACGGTACTAGGGTTAACCTGTGATGTTGTATTCGTCTTGATTCTCTATCTAAGGAGGCAGAGGCCAGCGTGGAGAAAGGGGGCACGCTGCCCTCAGCCGCACACGTGACCGTACGGGTCACGTGCCAACCATGGTTGGTCACACCACTAGATAGATACATTCCTACACCTTTATAGATATTATATAATAGTATTATTCTATAATTCTCTAGAATAGCTAGCTAATATATTTATTAGGCCGAGTAAAAGAAGCTATAAGCACTAATTATAATCGATATAGTAACTAATAATTCTAAGGACTGCTTCGATATTTCTAGTTCGAGTCTAGCTATCGATAGTTAGCAAGAGATACTATCTAGAAGGTATATAGTTAATTAATACTTCTCGAAGATTATTAGCAATTATCTCTATTAAATTTATTAGTATAGGGGCGGAGGGAATATAGAATTCTAGATAGTAAAAATAAACTAAGTCTTAGAAAGACTTATAGTTTACGATATTAATAGCTAAGTATATCTACGAAATAAAATTAGTAAGATAACGTTAATATTATAGCTTCTATTTTTAGGTGCTTTGACGGGGACGAGGGCACACACCCAAAGCACGCGCAGCACGTGGCAAAGGATTAGCAGAGCAATTAACTGCGCAATCATCTAATCACTTGGTCTGCATATAGCTCTATGGGCTTTGGGTTGTAAATGCGAGTCTTGGAGATTTCTTTACTCCATGCCTCTTCGTTTCTGCTAGAGTCGCGCAACTGGCGGCATCTGCTTTAAAGGGGAAAAACAAAAATTTAAATTGACTATGATTAAGGATGATGCCTGATCAGATGATCGAGGTCTTTGTGACGCCTTTAAGTATACTTGGAAGAAAGTTAGAGGGGGGGGGGGGGTGCTAGGGTCTCATCCCTCTAACGGGCTGATGTCTATAGGGGTGTGATCTTGCCCGTCAAAGTGCCTTATAATAAGATTAGTATAATAGATTACTATATTTTTATATAATAAATATAAATATACCGGGGCATATTTCTTTTATACTTAAGTAGATTAAAATATATTCTTAGGTTATTGTTTTTTAATATAAAACTTACCTTGCCTATAGCGTATAAGAGCGCTTATACCGGAACCTTTAATATAAGGATAGATTAGTATAGACTAGTAGGATATATAAATTACCTAAGGTTCCCTTATCTTATAGTTTACGCCTTCTTTAAAAGGCCGCTATATATCTAAACGATATAAAGTATTAAAGATTAAAAGAGCATTCTTCTTATAAGGAGATATATCTATATTAGTAGTATTAGAGCTTAAGATACTTACTTAAGAGTATATTATCCTAGGAGATTAAATATTATCTAATAAGTTAGCTTTGAATCTCGTTTTATACTAGCTAGTAGATATCTACTAATTAAGGAAATCTTAATAATCTTAATACTAAAAGCATAGCGGCTTTCTAAGAGATACTAGCCTATAAGTAGGAATTATACTAGTATCTATAGTACTACCTTCTTTACTTCCTTAATTAAAAGATTAAAAAGGAGATAGTAGGTCTTTATTTCTATTAAACGAAGAATTAAGATAATCGTACTAACTACCTTAAGTTAATAGCGAAGGGGTAAAAGGCGAATCTTAGTCTATATTACTATAAGGTAAGAAGATTAGAGCTTAGAGTAAGATATTCGACTTCTAAGCGTTTTATCTTTAAAGAAATAGATTATTAAAGTATAAAATCTATAGAGTATCTACTATAAAGAAGAGGATAAAGATCTATATAAATAGTTATTACGAGTAAATAAGTGCTTTTAATAAAGTAAAGTAGATAATATATATAAATAATTAGTATAATTAGTATATATAGAGTGCTTTATATTATATAGCACCGAGGTAATAAGTATATATCTAATAATAAGAGAAAGTAAGAAAAGCTATATACTACTTTAATATAAAGTTATATCTTAGTATATATACTATATATAAAACGTAAAAGAGTTTTACCGAGCCCTTATATATTGCTTATTAACTAAAATTTCCTACTACGTTACTATAGAAAGCATTCCCTCCTTTCTCTTTATTTCTAAAGGTACGCTCTTAGTATACTATATACCTTACCTTAAGAAAGGTATATCTAAAATAATATAAACTCTTACTATTCGCTAGTAAAAGCAAAGCTTATAGCTAGATAGCTAGAATTAAGCTTTAATAGCTTCTCTACTAGCTTAGCGATTATATTAGTCCCTAGTAAAAGTAAGACTAGGCGAATAATTAATCGACCGATTTAGCTTATAAGATACTAGCGCCCCTTCTATTAAGCTCGCCGTATTTATAAAGCTCGCCGTCTCTAGGAAGTTCGCCGCCTTTATAACTAACTTTACTGCCTCTATAATGCTTGTCTTCGCCTAAGTAAAGCTTTCCTTATCCTCTATAATAAAGCTCGCCGCCTCCTAGACTAAGCCTAGTATAATAAACGTTAATAGTATTCCCTAAGCCGCCGCTAACGCTAATACGTTAGATACTAACTCCCCTATCCTAGCTGCCCTTAAAACTTCTTCCTCCTTTACTAAGACGATCTCGAGACTCCCGCCCCTTAAGTTCTTATATATTTAGTCGTCCGGGCAGTTTATAGATAGATAACTCTACCTACCTAGTTTTAATCCTTTCTTAAGATAGATATATTTAGCCTAAAGGGTAAAAGGGAGGTAGTAGGATAGAAGAACTATTTAGAATATAGCTAGAATTCTATTCCTACCCTTAAGTATCTACCCCTATTTTAATAGGCGTAATTAATATCCTTTTTAATCTCTACCTAAGGGTATATACTTTTAATATTAGGTAATTATTTCTCTAGTAAGATATAGTGCGCTTTACTTATATAGAAGTTTATTTATTTAGTCCTTCTTATAGAGGGATATATTACCTAGGAAAAATAGAGGTCTATTAACTTTTATATAAAAAGGAAATAATTAAAATATATATTTATATATAGGTAGTAACTATACTATTACTACTTATTACGAAATATTATAGTATTTATAGTAATATTTATACTAATCTAAATAATAGTATATAAATAAAATATACTAAAATTCTTTACTTTCCTTACTTTTAAGCTAACTCTCTAAGGTAGTAATAAGTTAGGAAAAACGTCTTAAATACCTTCTATAGATTTAAATATCTACCTAGCTAACTTAAACCGAAAAGCTTTTTATTAATAGTATCTAGAATAACGCTAAGGCTTCTTATCGTAAAGGACTTAAAAGAAACTAATAGAGTATATTCTTATACTCCTTAGTATATATAAGAGTCTTTAACTATTATAGGTAATAGGCTTAGGCCGCGGCCTAAGCCGTATAGTTATATACGGAGGGCCGGATCCCGTAAGTATAGGGGCGGGCTAGCCGCGTATAGAAGAGCTCTATATAGCTTATTAATATTATCCTACGGACGGCACCTACGCGCACGCCTCTGCCTACTCCGTGATAGTATAAGCTATTAATTAATAGATCTAATAGATGTCTCTCCGAGAGGGCGCCTCCCCCTCGAGGAAGTACTCCGCCCCTCCCTAGACGGATAGGAAGTATCGTAGCTATCCTAGAAGCGATTAAAAGCGCGACGGCTAGCGAGAAGGACGAGGTTCTCGCTGCACTAAGGGAGCCGTCTATAAGACCGGCTTTAACCCCTACGGCCTCCGCAACGCCGGTTACGGCGGCGACACCACCGACGAGGAAGCCGCTCCCTTAGCCGACTTAGGATAGCAAGCCGGAGTCCTTTTACTTCTTCCTTAGCCGGCTATAGACGAAGTTTATAACCGACGAGAAATAGGGCCTAAATAGCTATCGCGATATAGCGTAGTATTCGCTCCTCTATACGCTACTAGAGCCCTAGATACGGCGGATCTCCGGATTCTAGGATAAGGGCGGCCCTAAGGGCAGACGCGACCTATAAGACTTCTTCTAATACCTTATATATACGTTCGGCAACGTATAGGAGCGGGAGAAGGCGTAAGATAGGCTACGGACCCTTAAGTAGAGAGACGGATAAACCTTTAGCGAATTCCTTCCCAATTTTAAAGAGACGCTCTTACGGGTAGCGGGGACTACGGTATAGGAAGATAGCGCGAAGCTTATATAGCTACGGAATTCGATTACGCCGGCCCTACGGGAGCTGCTTATCCCCGTAATTATGCCTACTAACTACGGCGAGTATATAAGCCGGTTAATAAAGGTAGCTTAGGGCTATAAGTAGACGCCGCGTTTCTAGAAGCTCCGTAAGCGTACGCCGTATAGCGGCGACGGGATTACCGCCCCTCTATAAGATAAATAACCGGCTATTAATATAGACGGGGATACCTTAATATCGGCTACCTATACGGACCGGGCTAAACGCGGTAAGAAGACGCCGTCGACTACCCCCTATACCGCCCTATACTCTAAGTAGCGGGCGAAGTAGGTAACGAGCGAGGAAATCAGGAAGAGGAAAGCTAACGGCCGCTACCTACGTTATAGAGCATCTACGTACTTTATATTAAAATGCCCCTTCCTTTTAACTAAGCGGCCTATAGCGGTTTAAGTAGCGAAGATAGAACCGCTCCTCGCCTTAGACGATAAGGAGGACTCCGCCCCCCTAGGCCTAAAGGAAAAAGAGTAGCTCCGGAGTAAAGATAGGCTCCGGAGCCCTAATTGCTAGTACTAGTAAAGGAGAAGGAAGAATTATCCGCCTATATAGAAGAGGAGCCTACTTTAATATAGGTTATAATTAATAACTCCTTACCCGTCGCCGCCCTTATAGACGAGGGCTATTAGTGCTACGCTATAGTTAACGAGGCGCTTACGCGAGAGATATAAGTGCCGGTAGAAAAGATCGCCCTAAGGCGAGTAAAGGGCGCCTTAAGCGCGATAGAGGGTATAGTAATTAGGGGCATTATATAGCTAGCTATAGAGGTCGACGGTTACTATAAGCTTATCGTAGCCTATATAATCCCCTAACTAAAGTTTCCCTTAATCCTTAGGAAACCCTAGTTATTATATATAAAGTTATACTTAGTTCTATATTAAAGGAAGCTATAGTTTAGGCCTATATAACGGTAGGTCCGCTATAACGATAGTTCTATAGGCGTAGGACTAAGCATATAAGCTTTATACTTAGTATAAGAAGTCCTTACCTCTATCTTCGTAAGAACCGTATAATAGGTAGAGCGGGGGCAAGGCCGGGTAGCGGCTAACGTAGCGGTCTATATAGTTAGCCTAGCGGATATTAATAAGGCCCTCTAGATAAAGAAGCTGAAGTCGCCCTCTAAGCTACGGCAATAGATACTAGAGCGCTTTTACGACCTCCTACCGCTATTTAAGTCCTAGGAAGCGGATAAGCTTAACCTATATAAGCTAAGGGTAGACTATAGGATCGTACTCCGTACCGATAAGAAGGGGTAGGAACTACCTATACTATTTAGACCGCTATATAGTATATTATACGCGGAGCTGCTAGTGCTAAAGAAGACGCTAAGGGACCTCTTAGATAAGGGTTTTATTTAAGTAAGTAGCTCCGAAGTAGGAGCGCTAGTCTTATTCGTGCGTAAACTAAGGGGCGGGATATAGTTCTATTACGACTATAGGGCCCTAAACGCAATTATAAGGCCGGACCGCTACCCCTTACCCTTAATCTTAGATACGCTCTATAACCTTTCGAAGGCGAAGTAGTTTATAAAGCTAGATATAAAATAGGCGTTCTATAAGGTACGGATCTTAGAGGGTAACGAGTAGAAGACGGCGTTCTATATACGCTATAGCTTATTCGAGTAGCTTATAACGCCCTTCGGCCTCTTAAGAGCGCCCGCTACCTTCTAGCGTTATATTAATAATATACTTTAAGACTTCCTCGATAAGTTCGCCTCTATATATATAGATAATATCCTTATCTATATAAGCGGCTCCTACGAGGACTATATATAGAAAGTACGGAGGGTCTTAGAGCGCCTCTAACTTTATAGGCTCTACCTTAACCTAGATAAGTGCGAATTCGGGGTTAAGAGGGTTAAGTACCTAGGCTTTATTATCTACGTAGGCGTAGGTATATAGGCGGACCCCGTAAAGATCTAGGCGATTCGGGACTAAGTGATGCATTTTGCATATGGATGAGATGAAGTGGGATCGTTGTTTCTCCAACTAAGCTATGACTGCCTCATCCTTATGTAGGAGGCAGCCAGGTCGGACTATCTAGGCGATCCGGCCGGTTTACAAGGCAGCCACATACCGATGCCTGTTCACACGGCTGCCTGTTTCACACGGCTGCCTGTTTCACACGGCTGCTCGTTCACACGGCTGCCTGTTCACATGGCTGTGCGTGCGGCAGCCGGTGTCCTTGATGCTTGGTGCCGTGCCCAACGCTCCAGTGTGCGTAGGGACACGCAAAAACGCATCATAATGCCGGCCTCAAAAGAAAACTCCACTGTCCTCAGTGACCGCCTCAACAAAGGCTACATGTCAGAACTTTCCGATCGTCCCTTTGCTTTGCTGTTGCGAACCACTCGCGGTCCCGTCGTCTGCCCGTGGAACTCATCCAGGGCCTTTGACGATATCTCTTCCTTCCTGACCCACTGATCATGCATGCTGCCCCATCCTTTCCAGTGGACCAAGTACTCCGTGACGGGCTTCCTGTTTCTTCCAATCTTCCTGACCCGTACGTCCAGAAGCTTGTCAACTTCGTAGAATTCGCCTTCCTGGTCCGTAAAGTCCTTTGTGACTTCTACTGGTCCGGGGTGAGCTTCTTCAAAGCAGCCTTCGTGAGCTGGCTTGAGGTGGTGTATTGAGATCACTGGGTGGACCTTAATTTGCTCTGGAAGGTCCAATTCACAGGCCAGGTCTCCAACCATCCTTCTGATCACAAAGGGGCCTTCCCGCTGTTGTGACCACTTCTTGGGTGGCCTGCCTGGCTGGTGATATCCCTGATGAAGCTTGAGATATACCTTGTCTCCAGCCTTGAGATGGATAGGTCGGTGTTTGGCATCGTACCAACGCTTGGCCTTCATCGCTGCAAGGTCCATAGCTAGGCTGGCCTGCTTACGCAAGGCTTCCTTGATGTAGGGCAATTCGTCTGCCTCTGCGCTGGCTGTGCGATCAACAGCCTCCAGGGCCCTTTCAGGGGAAACCGTACATTAGTTCATGGGCTGAGGTCTTCGTGCTGGTGTTGTAGGCTGTGTTTAGATGCCACTGCAGCGAAGGAATAAGGGTCTTCCAGTCAAGGTTGGGGTCCTCAATATAGGCCAGTCGCAACGCTGTTTCCACTGTTTGATTGCGCCGCTCGGCCAAGCCGTCCGCCTGCGGATGATATGCCGTTGTCATGCTGATTCTGGTGCCAAAGGCCTTCCAGAGCCCTTGCCAGAAAGCAGAGGTGAATTTGCGGTCTCTGTCACTGACTATCGTGCGCGGCATGCCCCAATCACATAGCATGAGCTGCCTAGCTAGGGAGGCTGCCCAGTCCTTGGCGCTATACTTTGCATTGCCTGGAATCAGTAGGCATCGCTTGCTAGCTAAGCAAGTGACTGTAAGTAATTGATTAAAGGCATTAAAGCCTTCAATATGCCAGGGTGAGCCCATAGCTGAGACGGCAGGCATGTCTGTGATGAAGTCCATTGCAATTGACTGCATTGGAAGCATCGGGGGTCGATTGGGCAGATAGCTTCCAGCAAGCTGTTGTCGATCAGTCTGTCCAAGGCAGCAAGCTTTGCACTTGGCGATGTGCTTTTCGCTTGCCAAGAGACGTTCCTGATCGAATAGGTTTCCAACTCCTTGAGCATTCTCACAACGCCAAAGTGGTGCTTGTCGTCGTGTGCCATTTGCATCAATTCGTGCGTGAGGCTTGCGGGCACGCAGAGACGAACATATCCATCTTTTCCTTCGTGATATAACAGACCCTGGTCCACGAAAAAGGGAATTCCTCTGCGCTTGATTTTCGCGATTTCCGGGGCCCTAGAAGCTTTGACCGTGTTCTCACTGTCCTGGATCATTTGAAGGATCTTGCGATAATGGGTATCAGCCTGATAGCCTTCTGTGAATTTGATGCGGTATGCTGGATCCATGATGGCCTCAGACGCAAGGAGCACATCGTCAAGCGCTGTGTAGTCAGGTCGTTGTCGCTCGATCAATTGGTCGGTCTCAGGGGCTGACAGCCTGCTTAAGGCATCAGGGATGAAATTGATTTTCCTGGAAGATGATCAACCTGCAATTCGTACTGAGAGAGATAGATGGAGGCTACTACTAGCCGTCTATTTGCTCTGTCCGTGCTTGAAGTGTCGAGGGAGGTCTTATTGACGATCTGCTGTGTGGCTGAATGGTCCGTAAGCACGATTAAGGGCTTCGTTGACGATTGGACCACTGTGCGCATCTTTTTGATAGCCCAGACTAGGCAGGCCACTTCTAATTCCGACGGACCATATGATCTCTCTGCGTTGGTGAGGTGCGGCTGAGAAAAGCTATAGGTTGCATCGCTGTTGAGGAAATAGCTTGGCCAGGCTTCCATTCGTAACCTTCTTTAAGGTGGAAGTAGGTACAGGCAAATCCTCGTTGCAAGGACCCGTCAACTTGACAGAACAGTTGCCTGCTTGGGTCCATATGGTGGACTCCTGCCGGAGGCTACTTCCTTTGGATAGCTTCAAATGCCAACCGCTCCTTTTCACTAGGCTCGAATTTGGTGTTCCTCGCAAAGGCACGGCGTTTGTTGATGTTACCTTGCTGAATTTTGCCAATTTCTCGTCCTTGGGCTAGTAATTGAGTTTTCCGGTGCTGCAATGGCTCAATGAGGGCTCCATAATACGGTAAGAGATGCCGTAGGTAGCCTGTTGCTCCAATGTAGCTTTCCAACGCAGATAGCTGGTCTGGAAATTCCAGCTTTGCAAAGGCTGCCAGCCTGTGTTCCGTTGTGCTCATTCCAAAGGCATCAACGCGGAAGCCAAGGAGTTGCACAGAGGGATACCCAATCCAGCTTTTCTTTGGCGACATCGTGAGGTTAAAACGCTCGAATAGCTGGAAGATCTTGCTAAGGTGCTGTAAGTGCTCCTTTTCCGTTTTCGAATAGATCACAACGTCGTCCATAAACGCTCTGCAAAACCCCTTATATGGTCGAAGCACTCGATCCATATAGCGCTGGGCGTAGGCCGGGCTATTGCAGAAGCCAATTGGTGCAACAGTCAGTCTTTCCAGTCCTCTATGGCTCGTGAGGGTAAAACGATCACGATGTTCGAGTTTGACTCGGAATTGGTGGTAAAGGACGATGCGTCGATTGCTGTGATGTACTGTGCGCCTCGAAGCTCTTGGATGATGTCTTCTTGCAATGGCAAGGGATAGCTGTCTGGCATGGTGACCTTATTAAGAGCTCGCAAATCGATGACGACCCTGCCCTTGGTTTCTCCTCGGGCTGTTCGCCACACAACGAAGACGGGGCTGCAAAGGGTTGGTCCGTGCACGTATTCCATACGTCCTTGTGCGTGGAGCTTGTCATGGGTTTCATCAATGACCTGTTTGTCTCGTAATCCCTGAGGATAGGGGCGTTGAGCCACCTTGTGCGTGTGCCAATCCTTGATAAGGGAACTGTGAGCTCGTGGCCTGCTTCGACTTCAGCTGTGCCCGAGTCTTTCCATAGTTTGGCGTGTTTTTCAACAAGGGCTTTGATCTTGGTCACGAAGCTGCCTTTCTGCGCATAGATGTGAATTCCGTCGTCAGTGCACACCTCTGGGAGCTCTGGCGTGCGTTGAACGTGCGTTTGATACGGAATTCGGGTCTCAGGGGCAAGGTCAGGAGTATCGGCTGTTGCTGCTGCACTCAGCTGGGTGCTTGTGACGTGGAGCTCCTTTCTTGTTGTTGACCAAGGCTGGCTGTCGTTGCTGGCTGCTGTTGTGTATGCGTACAAAGCTTCTGATAAGCTTGAAACTGATTCTGCGGTTGCTGCTAGAACAGGGCTTCCTCCGGGGTGAAAGTCCCGTCAGCTATTGCGATAACATCGTCTGAGAGGTGGAAGGTGCTATTGATAGCAAGATCATACGATGTATGGCTCTGGGGAGCGCTTTCAATCGTCATTGCAGAAGTTGTTGGGGCCAAGGCCGCTGTGGCTATTGTCAAAGCTGTCAGAGCTGATTTCCATGAGGCTGCAGCGAAGTAGCCCGATTCCTCGCATTCTTTGATCTGCCCTAGGCGCTGTTTGCGGTTCACGATGATATCTTGGTTCGTAGTGTTCGTGAACATGACCGCTGGGACAGTGTTTCGGTCAACGAGAGCATGAGCGGCCAAGGGATGATTGGAATGAAAAGCGAAGGAACGGCCTTTAGGGACTTCCTTCCAGCTAGCTGGGACTAGCATTGTCTTGCCTGCCGGGACCATGGTTTTTCTGACGGCCTGAACGCGTCGGACTACCCCTTTATGAGGCTTATAGATGTTAAAAGGGATACCGAAGTCGTCAAGGAGGCCTATTTGAACGACTTCCTTGTCGTAGTGGATGTTTCAACATACGGCTTGAGGAAGGCATTGCCTAGCAAGGCTCCTGGTTCCACGGTAGTCACCCAAGCGGAACTGGTGAATTTAGCTATGCCGGCGCTGCTACCGTCAGCCCTCTTCCTTCTGCATAGAAGGAGAACGTGGCCCAGTCTGTGCAGCGGACACTGCCGCTGATGCCTGCAATTGGCGTTGGAGGCTTCTTCTCAATGGTGTGCTCGAAGCTCTTGAGAAGCTTTCTGTCAATCAGGGGGTTGCCACACCCGGAATCCGCACAGACCTCGGTCTCTGGTCCTGTGGGAGCTGCCTTGATCTTGATGCGAAGATATGAGTAGCCGAAAGGGGCATCGTGCGATGGCGGCTCGAGCGGTTGTGGCTCGAGGATTTCCTGCGATAGCGCTCGCGATTGTTCCCAAAGATACTGGGCTTTTTGGGGGGGGATTGGATTGTGCTGCTCTACGGCTTTTTATGCCTCTCCATTTGAGTGGGCCTTGGGCTGTGACACGCAGCCAGGAAGGTGCCTGAAGAGTGCATTGCGTGAGGGAAATTGGGCGTAGCATTTCCCACATAACGAAGGTCTTGCTGGGGTCGCCTCCTGCTGGAGCTGTTGAGCAGACACACAGCAGCGTGCTTGTGTGTGCTCAAATAACACACTGCGGGAGGAACTTGCGGTTACACTTTCGGCATTGGTGGTTTCCTTGTTGGCCAAGATTCTCAGGAGTTGAGGTCATACAGACGTAGTATTCCTCGATAGAAGCGTCTGATCCTACATCACTGGCTTCATCGTCGTCGGAAATGGCGGTTTTCTTGTTGTCTGAAGCATCTTGCTTGTTTTCGTCCTCGCTGGCAAGGTAATTTTTCTCAAAGCGGACCTTTTTTCATAGCCGCCGCTTCGCTCTTTGTGCTTAGGATCTTTGGGGCGGTTCTCTCGCCTTCCTTGGCCCGTGAGTCGCTGCTGGGGTTGCTGCGGTCTCTGCGGTCAAGGCCTCGATCGCGTTGGTAGTGATCTCGCTGATAGCTGCGGTCGCGGTCGCGGCTATCGTTCCTAAAGCTGCGATCACGATCACTACTACGATCACGACTTTGGTAGTTGCGGTCACGGTCACGGCCTTGGGGCGTTCATCGTATCTGCCGCGAAATTCCAATGCCGCGGAGATCAGGGTCGGCGTCCTCGATTTCTCGTACCCACTTGTCAATTGGCGTGCGTTTAGTGGGCACAGAGAGGTGAGTAGCGATTTGGACCGCAATCAAGGGGTGGATGCTTTGGATGATTTGGTAGTCCTTTCGATGTTGATTTGCCTTGCTAGGGAGACTTTCCGTTGAATCCATTGAGGCAAGGAGACTTCACCAGCATTCCACATTGACACGGTATACGGAATGCCGTGTAATTCCTTGGAGACCTCTGCTGCTGGGCGTTGGAATCGCTTGATGAGCATTTTACAGAAACGCTCTACTGATGACTTCATAAGGCGATCCTTCTGCTCGATGGAAAGTTCATTCATGAACCACTGTAGAGCTCCGCCGGCAAGGAAAGACATATAGTGCTGCGACAAGGCGTAGGAGTCGAGATCCTTGTACATTCGCAGGCGCTCGCAGAAGAGGTATACATCCGTGTACACATTGCTGCCGCTTGAGAGGGACACAAGGCCTTGTTTATGAGGATCCTTGTGATTGGGGTTGAAAACACCCATGTTGTCACGTTTGAGCCTCTTGGCAACAGCTTCCACATCACTAGAGGTTTGAAAGGTCTGTGTGGTAGGGAGAGAGGCGCCCGGCGGCTGTGAGCGTATCCAATGCCAATGCTGCTTCCAGAGCTGCTGCTGCTGGAAGAAGAAGATTCCGAGTCGCTTGAATCATCTAGTCGTAGGTATCTGCGATGCTTGTGGTGACTGCGGCGGTCGCGGCGGCTGTGGTGGCTATGCCGGCTTCCTTTCTGCTTCCTCACGCCTGAAGGTGATTGTGACTGAGTTGGCGCCTTTGGGGGTTCCGTTGACTGCAACATAGCTTGAGAATTTATACCTCGCTGTTCCGTGGGAAGTTGTTGGTCGGCATCCGGAAGATATACCAAATTGATGTCATTGACCTCGAATCAACTTCCTTGGGCGTGATCTTCGAGATCAATTTCATCATGTTGTCCTCTGTGGGTTCCGGCACAATATAGGCTTTTTCCACCACTGCTCCATGCAGGCACATGTTCGAGGTCCGAGATGCCGGCTTGTGGTACAGCCAATACTTCGCGTAGGCTGATTTGATGAGCACAGACGTGGAAAAGGAGATCTTCCAAGGCTTCACATGCTTCCTTGTCACGGACTGTGAAGGTATCGAGAGCTTCCTTAGATTTGTCTCGCATCAGCTTGAGGAATCGGATGGACCATTTCCACGCGTTGAGAGCTTCTGGGAGCTGCTGTAATTGGTCTGCCAATTGCGAATGATTGTCCTTGGGGTTGAGAGAGACTCTGTTGCGCTTCGGGCGGCGTTGCTGGACTGCGTCCGGTAGCCGGGGTCCATCATCTTCTTCAGCCGGGCGTGGCGAGCTTCTATCGTCAGCTTGCTTGACCGAGCTTCCTTCGTTGGTCGGTTTGGCCATTGTGTGGTCGGTTTGCTTGCCAGCTGACACTTGCGATAGTGATATACGATTACACGGGCTTTCGCAAAACTTCCTATCACCAAAGTCGTCACGAGCGAAAGACACCTTAATGCAACGGTATTGACCCTATAGCGTTATCACGAGGGTGAAGAAATGTTGGCTGCTAGCTGTCAAGGGTGTCGGTCGCACCACAAGGTTAGCTGGTTAGCAAGCCAAAGGATTGATGAGCTTTGGGATAAGCTCGTGGGGGTGGTGAGCTTGGGTAAGCTCGGGGGCGACTTATGTAAGTCACGATGGTTGTTTTGGTGGTTTTTTGGTGCGAGCCCGAGTCAACGGCTCACGTGTGGTGCCCAAGCAGACTTGAGCTATGGTGTGAGGCTTACACAATGGCTCACTGGTGCTAATCAAAGCAAAGGGTAGGAATTGCTACCAATCTGATGCATTTTGCATATGGATGAGATGAAGTGGGATCGTTGTTTCTCCAACTAAGCTATGACTGCCTCATCCTTATGTAGGAGGCAGCCAGGTCGGACTATCTAGGCGATCCGGCCGGTTTACAAGGCAGCCACATACCGATGCCTGTTCACACGGCTGCCTGTTTCACACGGCTGCCTGTTTCACACGGCTGCCTGTTCACACGGCTGCCTGTTCACATGGCTGTGCGTGCGGCAGCCGGTGTCCTTGATGCTTGGTGCCGTGCCCAACGCTCCAGTGTGCGTAGGGACACGCAAAAACGCATCACTAAGCTACCTTAACTACGTAGATAGGCGTATAGAGCTTCCTTAGGTTCGCGAACTATTATAGGATATTTATTAAGGGCTTCTCTTATATTATAATGCCCCTAAACGATATTACCGGGAAGCGGACCGCCTTTTACTAGGGGCCCGTATAGGAAGGAGCGTTCCGTACGCTTAAGGACCTATTCTCTTAAGCCCCGGTACTACTCTAGTAGGACTTTAACTAGTCTATGTTAGTTAAAGTAGACTATAGCGGCTAGGCACTTAAAGGAACGCTCTCTTAGGAGGTAGATAGGCGGAAGTAACTAGTAGCGTTCTACTCCTATAAGCTAACCTTAGTAAAGCGGAATTACGCTATTTACGATAAGGAGATACTAGCGATTATTAGCTACCTTAAGTAATAGTAAGTAGAGCTCTAGAGCTATAAGAGCTTCGAGGTTCTTATAGACTATAGGAACCTTAAGTACTTTATAACTCGCTATCACCTCTTAAAGCGGTAAGCCCGCTAAGCGGAGTATCTCTTACGCTTTAACTTCTCGATTAAGTACCGCCCTAGGTAGGACTCCGCGGTCCTAGACGCGCTTTCCCGGAAGGATTAAGACCGGCTAATAAGAGCGGACATCGAGGCCTAGGATCTATAGCTTATCCTATAGGAAGCACTACGGACTTATATAGGAGCTTCCCTAGTAGAGGAAGACGCGGTGCTAGCGAATAAGCTTCCCCCTACGCCCTTACCTTAGTCCGGCGAGGAAGGATAGACCGGCCTAAGGGCGCGCGCGGCGAGAGTGTTCTAAGATAAGGCCCTATAACGCTTATAGGATAGGATAGCGGCTCTAGACCGTACCTACGAGGGCGTGCGCCGCGCCGTTAAGTCCGGCGCTCGACGCCTAGATCTAAAGCTAAAGCTAAAGGTATAGGTAGCCGACTACTATATCGACCTATAGGGGCATCTACGCTAGCGGGGGAGACTATAGGTACTAGGCGCACCGTATACTATAGAAGCTAAGGAGAAGGAGGGACCGCCGGAGCTAGACGAATAGAACGAGCTCTAAGGGAGGCTAGTCTAACTTATCTATAACTCTAGCGTCGTAGGTTACCTAGGTAGACAGGGCATAGTAGTAGGCCTTACGAGGGACTTTTACTAGCCCCTCTTATAGTACTATATTCGTCGCTTCCTCTATAACTACGATATCTACGGCCGTATAAAGATCTAGAGGGCGTAGCTTAAAGGGCTACTTAAGTAGCTTCCGGTGCCTAACCGGTTCTATACGTATATATAGATAGACTTTATAACGGACCTCCTACTTATAAAGGGCGGCAACCGCTATATATAGGTAATTAAGGACTGTCTTAGTAAGTCTATAGTATTAAAGCTAATACCGTCTATAGATATAGAGTCCTATATAGAGCGCTTCTTATAGTACTAGGCCCGCTTATATAGCTAGCTAGCCTTTATTATAAGCGATAAGGGATCGAATTAGACTAGCCGCTTTTAGTAGCACCTATACTAGCTGCTTTAGATTACGTAGCTACTTAGCATAGTATATTACTTATAGACCGATAGAGGGCCTAAGAGGGTTAACTAGGAGGCGTAGGCTTACCTATAGGCTATCGTAGCCCGTAACTAAGTAGACTAGGACCGGTAGCTCCCCGCGGCCTAACTTACGTTAAATAGTAAACTATATACCTCTATTAAGATAGCCCCTTTCTTTATAACGTATAGCTTTAAACTACCCTTACTAGTTCCCTTTACTATAAATATAGTAATAAAGTAGTATAGTAATACGTTACTAGAGGGCCGCGCCTCCGCGTTCGTATAAAAGCTATAGGAGACTATAGATTATTGCTAATCCGCGATAGCCGCCGCGGCGTAAGATTAAGAGTAGCACGCTAATAAGACTAGGGCCCTAGTAGATAGGTTCGCGGTAGGAAATAAGGTATAGCTAGACCTCTATAACTATAAGTCGGCACGACTAAAGAAGAAGCTTAACTAGCTATACACGAAGTTTATAGTATAGAGGGTTATTAGCCTATAGGTTATAGAGCTTAATAGTCTCCTAATAGGGGTCTATAATAAGATTAATATAGACCTCCTTCGTAGAGCCTCCTTTAACCCGCTACCCGGATAAGAAGTAGCGGACGCTTAACCGCCCGTAATCGAGGTAAAGGGAGAGGACGAGTTCGAGGTTAAAGAGATATAGGCCGCGCGCTAGAAAAAGGTCGGTAGGGGGAAACGCCGGAAGGTCCTCGTTAAGTAGCACGGGTATCTCGACCCTATATAGGAACCCGTACGTAAGTTTACGGGAACTATAGCCCTCGATAAGTTTAAAGCCTTATTTAGAACGGTAGACGAGAATAACGGACTAATAAACTACCGATAGTAGCCTAGGCTAGGACTACAAAGTAGGTATAGCGGAGGGGGTAGTTATAGTAATATAGGTAATATAAGCGCAATAGTATAGGCGGAGATAAAAATAGCGTTTATTATAGGGCGGAGCCCCTAGACTACCTAGGCCTATTCCTTATTATTATTATTATTATTATCTTCGTTATCGTCGTCCTCGTCGGCCTCCTCCTTCTTATTAGCGGCGGCGGCGGTCTCTAAAGCGCTAAAGCGGCCCTCTAAGCCTATAAGCTAGTCGGCGGCGGCGGCGGCTCTAGGGGTAGAGGGGCAGCGGCTAGCGGCGGCGGTAAGGGCAGCGGCGGTAGCGGAGGCGGGCACGGCTAAGGGGACCGCCGATAGGGCGACGGAGGCAGTATCCCTAGCGCCGGGGACGGTAGAGGCCGAAATGGGAGCGGAGAGTAGGACTTACTTAGGTATAAGGCCCTATCGCTCGAGGCGCGGAGGTTACGGGCGGCGGCGGCGGTAAGGCGCTTAGTAGCCCCCGCGCCTACCTATACGAGCCGGCCTTCTAAGCCGACGCCGTAGCGAGTAGGATAGGAGGCGCCGCCTTATAGGCGCGGCCGGCTCGCGCGCACTAGTAGCAGCTGCCGCCGCGGCGGCGCCTAGCCTAGTCGGAGTAGTCGAGCTCCTATAACGTATAACGTATATAGGGGGCCGAGCGGGCGGCGCCGGCCTATACTTAGCGCTTATACTATAGGAGGTTAGTAGATAATGTCTATTACGCTTACCTAATTACGGACTTATAGGGGTAGCGGAGATGGAGGCGGGGGCCGAGGGGCCGGGCGTTATAGGTAGCGGCGGGGACGGCGTCGTTACCTTAAGGGGCGACGTAAGAGCGAATAGCATAGTAGAGGCGGCGGCGGCGGCGGTAGGAGCGGTAGCAGCGGCGCGGGTAGGAGCGGCGGCAGCGGCGGAGTCGTCGTCGGCCGCGGCTAGCACGGCGTCGACGAACGACTCTATACGCTCCGAGAAGGAGGAGGTAGGAGAGGGAGAGGCGGATATATCTATCGCGGAAGTTAGCACGACGGAATACGGCCTCCCGCTCTATAAGGCATAGAACTTACTAGTTAGAGTTATTATTATTATTAGGGCTATTATTACTACTACTACTACTACTATAAGTATATATTAATAGAGCGGCCTATATAGCTAGGAACGGACTAACGCCCTAGGTAAAGCGGAACTTACCTATTAATACTACTACTATAGTTAAAGAAGGGAGAGAAGGAAGGGAAAGGGGAAGGGGGGAATGCCGCCTTATATACCCCTTAGTAGAGGATACTACCTAAGGTAGAGGGGACGGGTAACCTAAGGCTTACGTAGGTCTAGACTAGCCGCCGGCTACCTAGGGGCGTATATAATAGGTTACGCCCCTATTTAAACGGCTAGCCGGCCGATAAGTATAGAGCCGGGTCCCGGCTGCCTAGGCTAACGGGCGCGGGGATAATAGGGCTAGTAGGGCCGGCCTTATTAACGGGAAAGGGTAGGGAAGAGCCTACGGCACGGGCCTAATTATACGGGAGCTATTAATAGGGCAGTACTACGCCGCGCTCGAGGGAGGGCATTATATAAGAGTCTTTAACTATTATAGGTAATAGGCTTAGGCCGCGGCCTAAGCTATATAGTTACGTGCGGAGGGCCGGATCCTATAAGTATAGGGGCGGGCCAGCCGCGTATAGAAGAGCTCTATATAGCTTATTAATATTATCCTACGGACGGCACCTACGCGTACGCCTCTACTTACTCTATAATAGTATACCTCTTAAAGTTTAAAAGGATTCTCTTAAAAATAAATTAAGGAAAGTTATTAGTCTCTCGCTATAGCTACGCGGGTCTAGGAAGGATTACCTAGCTCCTTTTCTTCCCCTTGCCTTGCTCTATATAGCTATAAATCTCGCGTACTATCGAGATCTTTAAGGGCCTAGCTAAAATTCGTCGTCGAGAAATTACTTAAAATACCTAACGATAGATATTAGTCCTAAGCCGCGTACTAGAGAGTCTCCTATTTATCTAGTTAGTTTAATTAATTAGCTTAAATTATTAGAAGCCTAGTACTTATATAAATAGTCTTCTCGTTAACGCGATTCGTTGTAAAGGCCTAGTTTAAAGACTAAAAGCGAACTAATAAAATAGTTCGTAATATAAGAAAATATTTAAGCCGTAAAGAGATTCTAGAAATCTAGTAAGGAGTTAACCTAAAAATATATAAAGAAGTAAATAAAGTAAGACTTACTCTTCTTATTACTCCTAAAGAACGCTTTTTACTACTTAAACTACTAAGGTTAGGTATACTTTTATTATAGAGTAGACCTAAGAGGGCATAGGCTGTGGTCGCGCTACTACCCCCCTCTGCCACGTACGGCGTGTTGCACGCACGCGATAAAAGGTAACGAATTAACTAAGCTGCCTAGCTTATCGGTGGTGCCCGCAATTGCGTCGTAATTCACTTAGGCCACGTGACCACTTATCGCCCGCAAAACGCCGCCCGTGAAATCGTGTGCAGGACGCCTGATAAGTGCATTTGATAAGTTCCCACCCGACTTATCGGGTTTCCGGCCAACCCAGCCCAGACATTCGCCCCGTAGGAAGGTTGCCCGATCGACCGAGATGGCCGCGGACGACTCGTACACGGCAGCTGACGAGCGCGCCCGTGCCGCCCGGAGGGCGCGGCATCCAGGCGAAGAAGGACGAACAGCCGGCGAACACGACGCGGAGTTACGCGGCGAAGCAGCGGGAGTGGAAGGCGCGTCCCCGGCCGGTCCTCCACTTCGATCCCTGTCACGTACGGCCCCTGGGCGGCTAACAGACAAATGCGTATAGGCCTGGTGCCATACGCCTCGGGCTGCAGCAGACGGCTCGCTCTATAGCTGGCCCGACGGCGAGCTCGTAACGCCGGACAAGCTGGCGGCGTGGCTCAAAGAGGATATCCTGTTACGACGCGTTGTGCCGCCGCAGAAGAAGAAGCCGCGCGCGCGGGGTAAGATTAGGGGCAACGGCAACGGCGAGGCCGTACAGGTACGGCAACAGCGCGAACAGGAGCAGCTCGAGGCCGCGGCCATGGCAGAGGCCGAAAGCCTGGCCGAAGCTTTGGAGGTCCCCCTGGCCGAGGCCGCCGAGCTGCTCGCTGACGACCGCGAGGGCTACGTGCCACCCACAGGCCTCGCGACGGCTGCAGTAGACCTTACCGAAGGGTCTTTGCTTACGAGGGGCACTATCGACGCCTATATCGCGGCCGTTATCGAGCCATGGAGGCTCCAGGTGGCTCACGGCAACGCGAATACGGAGAATCCCGGGCGCCGCCGTACGAGGATTCCTTGAGCAACGGGGCCGGCAGCGGGGAAGCACGACCGCGCCTCCTTTAAAGACCGCGGAAGCGACGGGATCCAGGCCGGCTACCTCCCGATGAATGGCTTCGGATCCAGGATCTCCTTCTCACTGGCGCCGCGTATACGCCGCAAAACCTCCGTACGCGAGTCGACCTCCTCTTCGGCCACTACTACCTCTTACGGGGGGAGAACCGGCGCAAGATGGAGCTTGCAGACCTATCCCTACTCGACTATCCGCCTTCGGAGGGCCCGACCCCCTGTGGTTGCCTGGTAAGCCTTTTACGGGACGGCAAGCTAAATAAGACGGCGAGGAAGGAGTTTATGGGCGCGCTCCGGCACAAGGACCCCTTATTCTGTACGCAAGGGCCTAGCACAGCTCTTCTTTGGCGCTGGCACGTCGCCGGCGAACCGCCCCGTCCTTCCGGCGCCGTCAGGACTGGTATCGGATCAAGGTCCTCGTCGGGCGGGACCGCGAGCAGGAGCTCGTACCCGACGCAGCTACAAGAGACCTGGCGTATCTTCGGCGCTGCCGGCCTTATCGCGTCGAAGAAGACGCACCTCCCGCGCAGGGTGGGCGCCCAGGACGCGGAGACCCATGGCACGTCGCTCGCCCAGATCTCGCAGGCCGGCCGCTGGAACCAGAGCGTGCTCTGCCAGGCATATCTTACGCACCTACCGCGGCAGTTCATGCGTATCGTCGCCGGCTTCTCGGCCTCCCCGGGGGACTACTTCCTCGCGCGTGCGGCTCACGAACCCCCGTACGTCTTACAAAAGCAGCTGTGGCCGTGGATCGAGGAGTGGGAACCCGCTTTGAGGCGCGGGCGCGCCGGCAATGCTGGGCAGAAGGCGGTCTCGACGACGACGACCCAGCCGCTGACGGCTTCCTTGCTTATGCGGCGCCTGCGTATAGTACTTCTGCAGGACCTGGCCGTCCTACAGCTCCGCTACCCGTCGCTACCGTTCTTCGCCTACGCCCCTTTGGCGGGCCCGAGTGGGACGAGTTCGCCGTCGCCGTGCGGTCCACCGCGGTAGGGCTATGGAGCCGGTAAGCCTGCTCGTACGACGCGCGCTGCCGGAACTAAGCGGCGTCATAGAGAGCACGCGGGAGGCCCTGTTACAGAATAGTCAGCGGCTCGCCATCCGGCTTGAGGCCCGGCTGGACGGGATTCAGGGCGGCCTCGATGCCCTCCTCCAAGGCAAGGTCCCTATCACCTTTACCGGCTACTTCGGAGCCGGGTCAGCAGAGGCGCTGGCCCCAGCCCCGGCCCCGGCCCCGTCAACAGTACCTACCTTGAATCTCAAGCATGCCTATCGTCACAGCCCTGGCAAGGGTCTTTACGGTGGGGGACGTCTGGAAGGAATGGGGTGAAGGGTTTGCAGGTCAGAAGGCCGTACGGGAGCTGGAAGAGACGTGGGGAAGCCGCTGGCGCCGGGAACGGGGTCAGAGTGCAGTTCTGTCGCCGGAAGGTGATCTGGGACGAGCTGTTGGCCCGTATGGCGTCCGGCAAATGCAAGGAGGCGGCCGTTGCAGAGCTAGAGCTGTTACGCGCCGGCCGAAGCTTGAACCGACTCGTCGACGAGCTCAAACAGCGCCGACGGCGGGGCCAGGATCGGGGCCAGGGCCAGGGCCAGATACGGGTACAGGTAGGGACCCCCGTGCCCGATGACCCAGGTCCAGGCCCGGGACCAGGTCCAACTCGAGGTCAGGGCCGTCGGGGGCGGAGGACCCGGCTGGGAAAGCGGACCGCCCCTCGTCGACGTAAGCCAGCCGCCTCGTAGAGTCTTTATACATATTTATATCCATGTAACTAGACATATTTTTGAGGATCAAAGGGCCGTAGGATCGGTGCATTACTATCTCGCAGTTCCTGTAGCCGAGCCTAGCCCCCCCATTACCCATTCGCGGCGCTGCAACGCAAATATCTCGACGGACAGTAGCCTATACGGAGTGCTCCTCGACCAAACGCGCCGCCGGAGTGGAGTAGTCCCCCAGGCCCCGGAATGGCCTCGATTGGGCTGCTGGCCGTGGAGATATTCGCGTGCGCGGCGCCGGGCACTTATCAGATGGTAGATATGTAATCGCATACGATTTCCCGAAATTACTCCGCAAATCGACCCCACGATAAGTCCTGCTTATCAATTGACCACACTTATTAACTATCTAGGCAACGCCTAGACTCTTACACATGGTTTCTTCCCGCGCTCTCTTCCGTCACTCCCTTAGTTGATAGGCCATTACCCCTAGGTGCCGCACCACCTGTTAGCCTAGGTTGAGATCCCCCGCTGCCTGCGCCATGCACACGCCTCTAGGCTGCGGCGCCCGTATGCATGCGCGCCTGTCTGGCCTCACGCACGGGGACTCGAACCTACGACTAGTAGGTAGCTTAGTCAACATGTCATGGAGTAGACCTAAGAGGGCATAGGCTGTGGTCGCGCTACTACCCCCCTCTGCCACGTACGGCGTGTTGTACGCACGCGATAAAAGGTAACGAATTGACTAAGCTGCCTAGCTTATCAATTGACCACACTTATTAACTGTCTAGGCAACGCCTAGACTCTTATAACTTTAAGTACCTATAGCTTAGAAAATATTAACTAGACGGCTATATTAAAGTATCTTTAAAAGTACTAAAATACTAGTACTTCTTAGTTCTATAATAATTAGTATATAAGAGTAGTTAAGGTTAAGAAGATTAAAATACCTTTTAGTCTTACTTAAGTGCTTCTTTAATTCCTTAAAAAGGTTGCTTATTACCGAACTAAGCGCTAAACTTAAGCGACTTATTGCCTTTATTAAGAAGAAATATAATCTCGTCGATTTATTAGGCTTTATTCTCTATCTTAGCGTCGATATCCTTTTAGTTAGTATCCTTTTTAGTAAGAGCGTCCTTATTAAGGATTATATCGCCCTATAATACTAGTAAGTAAAGTATTTCTTTAACTTAGTCTAGATATTAGCTAAGTAGAAAACTAAATTATTTTTAATTAGTATAAAGATTAATTTATTTCCTATAGTTACTACTTAGTACTTACTACTTACTTTTAATTTTACGAGAATCTTTAGTAATTATAGTAGCTTTTTCTTCTTTACTTATATTTATCTAGGTTATAGAGGACTAGACTTTCTTTCTTAATCGTATAATAGCCTAATATATTATATTCTTAGCCTTTTCGAAGACTTTCTTATCGTTAGTTATCTTAGCAACGCGATCGCGTGCTTTCTTTATATTTATATTTATTAATAGGGTATCTTCTACCTTCCGTTTTTTTAAAGGCATACTAGGCGGACGGCCTATTATAGATTAGTATAAAGATTAGTATAAAGTAAAGAGGAGTATTTAGGAACTCTTACTATATCGCTGTCGCTTTTAATTATCTATAAAGAAGAGAGCTAAGAAATACGAAAATCTCTAAAATTATTAGCTAAAATATTATATAAAATAGAGAGAGATATTACTTACCGTTTAATATATAGTGTTAATATAGGTATTAAAAGTAAAATGAAAATTCCTAACGCTAAACGAAGACTAAATCTTTACCCTATATAGACCTACTTTTTACTAGAAATCGATTAGGTCGGTAGATCTTTATAACTAAATAACCGTATTTTAATTAGCTAAGAAGCTTATTACTACTAGCTTACGTTATCGTAACCTTTCTTTTTTTTTCCTCCCTCCTTAATAAATATATACTCGCCTACGACCGCTAAGCTTTTAAGGTTAGTACGCTATCCGTATATAAATAGCCTTATATTAATATACTAATTATTTATAGTAATCTCGCTTTTAGTCTTATAGCACGCGGCCGGTTTTTTAGCCGGCTAACCGGCGGAAAGACTCTCCCTAGCTAGAATATAAATACTAGCGGAAAAACTAGCGGTAAAAGCAAGTAGAAATTAGTTAAGCTAGTAGGCATTATTAAGCGTAAACGAAGATTTAAGCTAGGCAGTAAGTCTTTATTTATCTTTTCTTACTTAAACGCAATAAGACTTAAGTATATTTCTTTCTTAGATTATCTATTAATTTTAATATTAGCTATTGCTTTACGCGAAATTCGAAAATTCTAGTAAATTCCCGATTTACTTATCCCTCGCGCCTCGTTCGCCCGCCTTATTCGAGAGGTTATATAAGACATTACTCCTAGCCTTCGTATTTAGAAGGCAGTATTAGCAGCTATCTAGGAGTCGGTAGAGAGCATGCTAGCTACTATATTCTAAGGTAAGTTAATATAATTATTATACTAATTATTATACTAACTAGCGACTATAAATAGTAATAGGACGGCTAGCTATTGCGGCTAAAAAAGTTATAATTTAGTAGAAAGATATTACTACTCTTAAGGATATTATTAGTATCCTCGGGAAATAAGACTAGTCTTTCTTAGTCTAAAACAAAGCTAGTATATATACCTTATTAGAAGTTATTATATTAATCGTTTATACTAACCTTTTTCCTTTAGCGTATAGTTCTACCTCTTAGCGTAACTATTCTAATCTATTAAGAGTCGAAAAATAAAAGCTTCTATAAAGCACACGACTAGCAAAGATTAGAGAAGCGCGTGCTTATAAAGTTTAGGCCTAAAGAGATAATTTTAATAAGAAGCGGAAGTAGTTAAAGGAGTAACGATAATTAAAGGTATAGCGAAAGAAGAAAACTACTACTATAGAGATTAATAATAAGGGGAGCGAAAATAAAGATAATTCCGACTATAAATAGCCCTAAACGATTAAAAAGACCTATAAAGTCCCCCTAGATAATAAGGCTAATAAGGATAAAATATTCAAAGAATTACTATAATCGTTAGGCATAGAAGAGCCTATAATAACCGTAGATAGGCTTAAGCTTATCCTAGCCGGCGGGAAGTATAAGGGTAGAAAGTTAGGAGTAAAAGAGGCTAAAAATATCCTAGCTCTAAGTTAGAGATAAGGAGATAATTAGTATAATTAATTAGTACTAGACTTCTAGTTCTCTAATCTCTATAAATTCGCTTAACTAAAAGTAACTTCGAATAGGAATCTACTAAGTTATTTTAGGCTAGTCTAAGTACCTAGCTTTACCTAAAGCATATATTAATAACCCGTGGGTAAATATGGTCTTTTGTCTTAAAACCCATTTCTACCCATGGACTAGACTGAAAAAATTGGGCGGCCCATGGGTAGCCACGGGCGCCCACTTTTAAAGTCTATATCACTCTATCACAAACGCGTATAAAATGACCGGTAGCTCCTCTCATTCTCCTATCTATTCCAGTGTATATTTTCTCCTAAATATTTCCCTTTAAGGAGTTCGACGCTAAATACCTTCCCAGTTTACTTAAAATGGCGCCGCGAACCATATACCTTGCTAAATATCGCAGCGGTAGTCAGCGTGCCCACTTTGCCATATTCGTGCCAAACTCTGCCGGGAACCATATTGATCTTGAAAAGGAGTTTAGAAGTGTAAACTGCCCAGTTACTGTCATTCACGTTGTTGGAGAGCCTCTCATGTCGGGGTTCGCACTCGAGATCAAACGAAATTACGACGGAAAATACTCATTGCAACTCGAAAAAGTAACCGCCCTGGGCTCTATCGACTCAGCTCATATATTTGAGCCTCCTAACAAAGAGGTCAAGACGGAAAGCATTACTAGATGCAAGCTAGAACGTGAGGCGGCTCAGGTACCGCCTCCTCCTAAGGGTCAAGACCTACGCGCCCCTATTGACGGTGTAAGTGTCCTAGTCGCCATTAGACGAACTTCCTAGGACTCACCTATAAGCTTTAGGTGAAAACCAAACGATGCCAAGAATGGACAATGGAATTCCTCAAGCGTCTTGTGACAGAAGGTCTTCTTACAGCCGAAGCGGTTGGTATTGCAGAAAAAGAACGCGACCCGCCAACTCTGGGCATATTTGGGTACAAGTAAGGGTTGTCGCCAATTTAAGAGTCGAGTCTTGCGGGCTTGATATAGTATCAAACTGCAAGGCCGCTGCTCCGCCGAATAAGTCATATGAGATCACAAGAGGGTGTGCAATAGAGTCAAATTGAAGCGATCCGTAGCCGTTGCCTGGCCTATGGAAATGCACCCCCTCATATAATCACCGGGCCCCCGCCTTCAGCGGTTGCGGTTTCTCAACCATCGCCTAACCGGCACCTCCCTGATCTTGTACAGCTTCAGCGCCTCCCTAATGCCCGCCTCTAGCGCGTCCCCCCGCCTCGCCGGCGGCGGCACGTCTACGCACACTAGCACTAGGCTCTTTATCGCCTATGACAGCACTGGTACCGTGTTGTGAAGCCAATACCACGTCTCCCTTCGCCCGTGCTTCCTGTGCTCCTTCCACCAAGTGTCCAAGTAAGATGGGACGTCCATGAGCCCAAACTCGGCATGATCACACACGGGGCCCCTGGTGTACAACAGCCAGTCGACGCCGAATTTGATTCCCGCTCGCGGCACTTAGCCGAGCGACCGGAAGTGACACGGAGGAGTGCAAGAGGAATTCGTCGTCTCGGCAGAGATCCGGTTCCTCGGGTCCGATGCGCGGTGGAAAGTACGAGAACTGACGGAAGCGAGCCAATATGTCCCTCGTCGACAGACGCCTCCCAGGCTCCGGATCGGATACGCTGCGAGCCCCCAGTCCAAAACACAGGAAGAAGGCCTCCTCGGGTGTCGCTACCCTGCGAAAGAATAATTCGTGGCCTGGGCGGGCGACGGCCCGAAGCCGCAATTGTCCGTGGGTGCCCAACCCACGTAGGCGACAGCCTGAAGCGCAATCGTCCAATGTGTTCTTTGCCTCAAGCGCCACCACCCTTAGGGACAGTGTTGGCTTGCATTTTTGTGGTCGAGGTCGCATGACTAGTTCGTCCACTTGTCAGAGCCAATACGGGTGCCCCTTATGTTGTCACGTCATCCGATTCGTGTTGCGCAGTGACGAAAGGCGAATGCAGGCCAGAACGGATCTGAGACTTTAGAGGGCTCTATTGCCCTCAGGCGATGGTCTGAAGCGCAGCTGTGTTCTCTATAACTTAAGCTCCGTCGTCCTGCTCGTGAGCAGCAGCGACTTGCATTTTACCTCTAGTAGATGCCGCCAGACAAGGTTTTCCGCATGTCGATAGCATTACCAGCGCTCTTACGCAGCCATATTATGTAATTTCTGACATGCAGATTACTAACGTAGGGTTTATATGCAGATATAATATCAAAAGTTGTTTCGTCTAATTTATTAGGCGAGCGTTTAACTGCAGCTAAGTGTTGATTTCTAGATGTCGTTTTATAGTCTCTCTCGCTACTATGTCGTCTGGTTCCTAATGTATAGATTATAGTTGTATAGCTTGCATGTAAATATAGCGAGAGGGGCTAGCTTCGTCTGATTCTTAATATGCAGATCGCTGGTGTGGCGCTGGATGCGGGTGTGGGTTCTTATATATTTAACTACCCGTTGATCTTGGTGTGGGGCCACAGCAGCCCAACTAAGTGTCTTCGCCACTTAGTTGGCCCAAAAAATCCGGCACAGCCCAAAAAATCCGGCACAGCAGGGTCCTCAATTTGGGGTGCAAAATCAAGGGAAATTCTACGCTTCGCTTCATGGTGCCGTCAATGCGACTTCAAATAGCTAAAATATACATGTGATCAATAGCTGCGGATCACCTAAAGACGCAAGTAACAACGAAAAGTGAAAAAATCACGTCTTTGGGCCTATTTAGGAGCTGCCGCCTTCCAGTCGAAGAGATAGGAAGACCGCGTTTGTGAGTCCAAATAGACGTATTATGTAGTAATTTCGCCTGTTGTGCGTCTCTGAGAGCTATTTTATCCATACCTGTGTTCCTGGAGCGTCTGCTGTATCTTGTTGGACGATCGGGTGCGCGGTCGAGGGCATGGTGTATCGACTACCGCTTCAACCGCTGCTAACGGCGGCGATGAGGGTATATTCTCTTGCGTGTCGAGTAAATTGTCCTCGTCTTCATCGTCGGCGCCATCCTCACTATGTTTGTCAAGATCGAGGCCTGTGAAATAGACGGTATCGTCACTGCCGGGCAACGACGACATATCTGTAAGTGGGCGAGGTCGGGTCGCTGCGCGCGCCCTGACATCTCTGGCGGAGTTATTTCTCTTCGTGGTATCATAGAAAAGGATTCCTTGGATGGCTCTTTGAGCTCCCGCATGAGGGTATCGCAACTTTGCTCCAGAGTGTAGAACTCAACGTCTCGTCCCGTAAACTCTAGCCAGGGCTTAAAGTTCAATGTCTTGACTCTGCCATTGACTAACTGCTTCTTCCCGACTTTATAGTCTTCTCGGATCTTCTGCATCTCTCCACGAACTCGTTTAAGATGCATCCTTATCTCCTGGCGCGTTTGAAGCCGGGTTTGCTTTGCCTGGAGCTCCTCATACTCCCGGGTGATGTCGGCCATGCTGGAGCTCGTGATAAACTCTCCGCGCGGCCTGACAATCTTGCCTCTCTTCATTCGATTCGCATACGCCTGGGTTCGGCTATTCTTATCGCTGACTATGCCCTGGGAATGTGACGCCATCGCGATAGACTCGGTGTTCACTTTCGCAAGAACCCGCAAGTTTTCTCGTGATGGCGAGCTCATGAGGGGCCCATACCGTTGCCGGATATCATTGAGGGCATCCGCGGCGACTTGGAAACGCGTCTCCGAGGGTAGGAGCGAGGCGTATGCAGGATTGATCGGCTGCTGTTGTCGTAGCTGCTCGTGGAGGATCTTGGTGATCACCGGCGCTGGGTCGACAGGAAAGAGGCCTGTTTTTCAAATGCCGCCATAATGTTATGCCGCGTGAAGCCAGCCTCATATACGTCCTGAAAAGCTGTGAGGAAGTTGACCCGCGAAAATGATATGTTGCCTTCTGCGAGCGACTTCCGAAGCGCTTTCTGATGTGCTGACTTTAGTGGCTGGAATACCCCAACATCAAGCGGCTGCATGAGGTGGGTGGAATGTGGAGGAAAATAGCAATGATGATATCAAACTTGATACAATACTCAGCAAAGTCAAGGGTGGTATGCCCTGTAAAGCCATCCACAACAAGCAATCGGTAGATCTTCTCGTCGTCAGGCCGTTGGTTTGGCGGCGCCTCCACGCGACTCATCCCCATGTTGGGGCGCCGAAGATGCTCGTCACAGCCGAACCACTCTTCCAGCGAATTTCCTGACTGTTTTGCTTGCGCTGACGATGCCCAAGACCAGCAGTTGAAATGCCTTGCCCACTCAAGGTGTATCTCTGCGTTGGAAAAGCCAGTTGGCGACTGGGCAAACCGTACGCCTGTCATGATGTCGATGCCGGCCCAGTTGGTGGTAGGGTAATGTTGGAAAACAAGCCAGGGTGGAAGAGAGTCCCCCACTGCGTTAACTGAGGCAATTACCGTGCAGGATTCTCGGTTTGCTGGGTCTAAAACTCGGGGCCGGGTGCTCTTGACTCTAGTGGTGCGCGTGATGAGAACTTGGATGCGTTCTCGCAGGCACCCAATGCGTATTCCGGCCTCGTCTTCATTCCAGATCTCTGAACTGCCAATACGGTAGCTGGTGATGATTTCTCGAAGCTTTGAGTAGAAAAATTCGACTTCTTCTACCCCGTGGGCTTCAAAGGACTTCCGCTCGTTCAACTGCTTTGAGATACGTCTTCGCGATCGCAGGATGACTTCCACGCCAATTGTCAAGCCAACTTGACGAGACCGGGCGGGCATTGGGATCTCGACGCATTCTTATTGCATTTGCAACAGCTTCAAGTTGCTCTCTCGTGGCGGGCATGCCGGTGCGTTCCATCCACTGTACATACGCAACCAGGGCGTCGTCTTCGTCCTCCGTCAGCGCCAATGGACGCCCTGGAGCACGGGAAAGGGGTTTCTTATGAAATTAATGGCTCTCTGTACGGATGAGCTCTTCACATTGTAACGGATGGCCGCATCTCGCACGGAAAGAGGCGTTCTTTTGGTGTTGTTGAGCGACGAACATCGGCTCTGGGGTCGCGACGAGACGCCAGAACGGCTTTTGCTGCCTCCAGGGTAGCCATGTTATCTGTCATAATGTATTCCGGCAAAAAGATACGTAAATAAAGTCAAGTTGCGCGAGAAAACGCGGTTGAGATGCATAGGGTTGACGTTTTGGAGGTGGGCTGCTGTGCCGGATTTTTTGGGCTGTGCCGGATTTTTTGGGCCAACTAAGTGGCGAAGACACTTAGTTGGGCTGCTGTGGCCCCACACCAAGATCAACGGGTATACCTAACGGTTGTCTATTTAAAGTGCTGGGGGGTCGTAATGCGTCGTCTAAGGCCTAATAAGCAGATTACTTATGCGAATATAAGTCTAACTTAGGCATAGCGAAGGCCGTCGTAGGAGCTACCTAGCTACTTATATATACTTTACGGGACCGTTATAGTAGTAGCGGGATCTTCTTATTTATATAGCGCTAGCTTTAATTTAAGTAAGTTAAGTTCAGGGCTATAACTTTACTACTTGAAATAAAATCGTCTATAAACTTAATTAACTTAAATTAAATTAATATACTTAATATCTAAGGTAAGAATAAAACTACCTTATAAGTATAATATTTTATACCTCCTTTTTATCCTAACCTATTAGTTCCCTACTAAAGCTTATAATATTACCTATAGTAATTACTTAATAGCCTAGCTAATCCTATAAATACTATATTTCCTTTATAATAATAGGACTTAAGCTATACCTTTATAAACTTTCTATTAACTTTATAATATTAAAAGTTTACTTAGGATTACTAGATATAGTAGGAACTACTAGTATATAAGGTAAATTAGCTTAGATATATATAATCTTAGTAATCCTCTTACTAAAGGATAAGGTTTAATAATAAGGTCTATTACTAAACTAGCTCTTACCTTATATATATTAGAAAGAAAGATATATATATTAATTGTAGTGCTCCTTTTAGAGCGCGCGTTTTACTTTTGCCTACGTAGCGCAATAGTCTTCGCGATAGTTATAAGCCCGGGAGGAATAGAATTCCTATACCTTCCGGCTACTATAAAAGGCACCTTTCTTATATCCTTCGTAGCTTCCTTTTACCCCTCTTACTATAAAAGCCGATTTTTAACCGACTTTTCTACCCCTCTTTTATAATAATATTAAAAAACGACTCTGCCGCCCCTATAGTCTATAGGACGATTCTTATAGAGCCTTAAGATTAGGATAAGTAAGTAAAGGAGCTATAGGCTCGTATAGATAGAACTATTTATAATTTAGTCTTCTTTAATAAGTAGGACCCTCTCGAGCCCCCTCTTTAACCTAGAGTAATAGAAGTTATAAAAGGAGCTTCCCTCTTTTCTAAGCTAACCTCTATATAGTAGAGAGCTTTTTCTACTACCTTAGGTAACTACGAGAGTTACCGTAAGGAATACCTTTACGAGACGAAGCTACTAACTACTGCTTATATAGTAATAACGGAATCCGTTAGTACTATAAAGCTAATCTCTCTTTAAGAAAAAGAGACTCCTAGGTAGTAGCTTTTAAAGCTCGAGACCTTAATAGCTCCCTCGAGGGGCTATATAACTAACTATATTAGGAAGACCTATACGGCCTACCTAGGAGCCTTTTTTACTAAGAACCTACTAGCTTCTTTATAGCTAGCTAAATAAGAAGAAATCCTTAAGGAAGCTAATTAATACCTCGTAATAGAAGCTCTTTCTAGCTAGTAGCTATAGGATATATCTCTATTAATAAAGCCTATTAGTAACGGTTACTTAACTATCTTTCGAGAAGCTAGCTAGGAACTAAATAAAGAGGCTACTAGAGTATAATAGTAAGTAGTCTTATTCCTTTATAGCTAGTACTTAACCTAGACAGCTTAACCTACTACCCATATAGCTGCTGCAGCCCTTTTAGGTGCGGCTCCCGCTGCTGCTGCTACTGCCCTAGCCCCGGCTCCGCCTCTTACTCTAGGCCCGGCCCCGTTCCTATTAGTTAGACCGGCCTAACTAGTCCCCTAATAGACCTTTTAGTCCGTTAGTCGAAAAATCAAGGAACTAGTCGAAATCGAACCTCTTTATTAAAATTAATAATAAGGGGTAAAAAGGGGGGTTTTTTAAGCAGACCTTTTAGAAAGGGACGAGGGCTCTTTAAAGAAAGAACGAATAAGGAGGAATCGACCTACCTACTAAGTATATAAAAGGCCCTATCGGCTAGAAGACTACTAGTAGGTCTTTAAGGAAATTCGATCTTTTAGAATTATACCTCTTAAGGGACTAGAAAACGTTATTAAAAGGTCTCTTAAGGAAGACCCCTCGTTATAGAAGAAGATAGACGAGATTCGGGTTACTAAGAAATAATAACTAACGCCGCTACCCTTATTCGAGCTATAAATTCAAGGAAATATTATAGGTATAGTAAATCCGGCCTTTATCTTCCCTATGGATTAATAAAGCTAAGACTAACTATTAGGACCCTCTAACTATCCCCTATAAAACTTAGCTATCCTTAACTCTAGTACTTCCCTTAATATCTATAATATACTCTTATAATTCCGGTCCTTTAAAAAGGCATAGAGGGAATACCTTATTACCGCGGAAGTAACTATATAGATAGAGGGATATAGAAGGGTGAATTTTACGATAAAATTACCTAACGGGTCTATATAAATTCTTCGACGAAAAAAGGTAGCTTTTTACCCTCGATTTTTAACGAGCTTAATTTCCTTCTACCTTCTTTAAGAAGAAGGAATCTTCTAAGATATAACGTTTAAGCCTTTAAGGCTAGTATAGAAGAATTAGATAATTAAGCTTATTAAGGAGAAATTCGGTTAATTTATTCTTAAATTCTAACCTATCCTTAGGAAGGAATCTCTTAAGAAGTTAGCTTTCCCTACTAAAAGGGTAGGTTCTAAGGACCCTCTTCTAGTAGCCTAAAGAGACGGTCTTCTTTAGTATATATAACTTAGTTACCTAGGCCCCCTAGCTTTATATAAGCTAAGCTAATAATAAGGCGTATAAATAAGGGGCTTAAAGACTATCGAATATAAATACTACGGTTAAGGAAAGACTAAGAGACGAATTTCTAAACGAACCCCTTTATAGCCGGGCTAGCCGTATAAGGAAATTTAGGTCGACTAGACCGACGTCTCTAAGGACTAAGAAAGCTTTGTTAGGGTAATGTTTTTTATAGACGCTTTTTTAAGGATAGTTTTCCCTTATTTCTTACGGACCTACCTAAGTAAGTATAACTAGTCTGCCTTCTAAGACTTTATTAACTAGATAAAATCCTACTTAGGCTATAAGGTAAAGAAGATACGGTTTAATAGAGAGCTATTTATAAAGGATATCTTAAATTAGCTTCGAAAAAAGGGTGTTTTACCCCTCCTATTAATACTAAATACCTAGGCCTAGAACGGAGGGGTAGAAAGATTAAGGGGTACTATAATAGAAAGGGCTTATATAATAAGACTTATTATAAGGCTTCCCTACGACCTTTAAAGGGAAGTCGTTAAGACCGCCTATTACTTTTAGAACCGGACCCTTAGGGACCTTAAGGACCCTAGGGAACTAAACTAAGAAATAAACTAGAAATTACCCCTTAAGCTCTTTATAAAAAAAAGGGCCTCGCTAGCCTACCTTTATACCTATAGCTATAAGGTATATACTATAACTACTAATATATAGCTAAAAAGGAAAAAGAAAAAAAAGCTTAATCCTAGAGCCTTTATTAGTTACCTTGTTAGCTATAATTCTATAAATATCTTCCGGATTTAGATTCCTCTTTTATAGTAAGTTATTTTAACTAGGGATATAAATTTTAATAAATCTAGCTTCTTTAATAGAAAGAAGGATTAATAGCCCCTCTTACTCTCTTAATATTAGCTGATTTAAAAGATCTAAATCCCCCCTATCTAATAGTTATAAGAGGAGGCCCTAAATAAGGAAATAAAAGAAGAAACTAATATTAAAGTAGTTAAGAATAACGCTAACTTTAAAGAGAAAGAGGAAGCTATTAAATTAGATAATCTAAATAAAGAAGGAGACTATAGGAAAGCGGTAGAGCTAAAATACGCCTACCTTCTTATACCTCTTCTTATAGAATAAAATAAAGATTTAAAAGTAGCTTTTTCTATTAGTCTTCTTATCTCGGTCCTTAAGGGGGTAAGAAAGGTACCTCTCTTAAAAGATTACCTAGCTGCCTTTTTATACCTACCTTAAGAAGTAAAGGAAGGTATAGGGCCCGATATAAAAGAAGACTAACCTATTTCTTATTTTAATCGTTTTTCCGACTTTTATCTAACGCCTATAAAAGACGGTTCCTATAAAGCATTTATAGTAAGCTAGCTTTTTAAGCTACTATTAGTAAGGAAGGTATATAAAAGAGACCTCTTAGACCTACTAGTAAACTAAAAGTAGTTAGAAAGATACCCTTTTAAAGACTAGTCTTTCTAGGCTTAAAAAGACTATCTAGCTTTATATAAAGAGATAGGTTCTTTTAAAGAGGTCCTTAAGGAGAAAGTAAGAGGAAAATAGGTCCTTAGCTATAAGTAGGTCTTTATCTATAAGACTAATAAATATAGCTTCCTTTAAAAGTATAAAGCTTAGCTAGTTATCTATAGGAATTAATAGGAAAAAGGGGATCTACCTACTAAGGCGACTACCTTAATAGGGATGTCTTTTTAGACCCTTATAACTATAGTAGTAGAATTCGACCTCGAGCTTAAATAGATAGATATAGTTAACGCCTTTATTAACTACTTACTTAAGGAAAAAGAAGTTATCTATATACGCCTTTTACTAGGCTTTTAATAGCTAGGAAAAGTTCTATAGCTTAGGAAAGCTCTATATAGACTATAAAAATTACCCTTTCTTTAGTAATAGTATTTAACTAACTCCCTTAAAGCCCTAGGCTTTAAGAAAGTCTTATAGGAACTATATATAATATAAAAGGGTAAAATTATAGTCTTCTTTTATATTAATAATATTATCGAAGCTTACTTAAAAAAAGAAGAAGTAACTACTAAGGAAGCTATATAAGGCGTATAATAAAGGTATAAGATAACTAGGCTAAGGGAGCTAAAGTAGTTCTTAGGGATATAAATCCTTTAAAATAGGTCCTAATAAACTATCTAGCTTACCTAGGACGCTTATATTAATAAGGTCGCTTATAAATTCCTCTTTAATTCTATTAATAAGAAGCTTCCTTCTACGCTTATATTAGATAAAGAGCTTTTACCTAATCTATTATTTTAAGCTAGGGAGTAAGAGAAATACTAATATTAATAAAAGGTAGGCTCCTTACTTCTTTTTAGCTATTTCTACTATACTAGATATCTCTTTTACGGTCTCCTAGCTAGCTAAGTATAACTAGAATCCTAGCCCTAGGCACTAAGAAGTAATAGACTAAGTAATCCTTTATCTCTATTTAATAAGATTATATATTCTACGCTTAAGAGGGTTATAAGAATATACCCTTATATTCCTATTTTACTATTATAAAGAAATAATAGGCATAGGGAGGCTTTATAGAATAAGCTAGTAAAAAGAGGCTTTATAATATAGTCTAAGGGAATAACCCTTAAAAGATAAAGACCTTTACTAGATATCTATACCTTCCTCTAAGAAAGGCAGGTTAGGATAAGCCTATCCTTATAAATAAAAATATATATAAAATGCATAAGTTAATTACGAGTAGAACGGATACCCTATTACCTATTTTAGCTTAGCGGTTCTAAAGATATCTATAATACGAGAATAAGTAAAGCATAGAATATTCTAGTTAAATCTATAAGAGTCTTTAACTATTATAGGTAATAGGCTTAGGCCGCGGCCTAAGCCGTATAGTTACGTACGGAGGGCCGGATCCTATAAGTATAGGGGCGGGCTAGCCGCGTATAGAAGAGCTCTATATAGCTTATTAATATTATCCTATAGACGGCACCTATATATACGCCTCTGCCTACTCCGTAATAGTATAAGCTATTAACTAATAGATTTAATAGACATCTCCCTAGAAAGGGTGCCGCTTCCCTAAGGGAGCACCCCGCTACCCCCTAGGCGGATAGGAAGTATCGTAGCTATCTTAGAAGCGATTAAAAGCGCGACGGCTAGCGAGAAGAACGAGGTTCTCGCTATATTAAGGGAGCCGTCTACGAGACTAGCGTTAACCCCTATAACCTTAGTAATACCGGTTACGGCGGCGGCACTACCGATATAGAAGCCGCTTCCTTAGCCGACTTAGGATAGTAAGCCTAAGTCCTTTTACTTCTTCCTTAGCCGGCTATAAATAAAGTTTATAATAGACGAGAAATAGGGCCTAAATAGCTATCGTAATATAGCGTGGTATTCGCTCCTTTATATACTACCGGAGCCCTAGATATAGCGGATCTCCGGATTCTAGGATAAGGGCGGCCCTAGAGGTAGACGCGACCTATAGGACTTCTTCTAATACCTTATATATACGTTCGGTAACGTATAAAAGCGGGAGAAAGCATAGGATAGGCTATAGACCCTTAAGTAGAGGGATAGGTAGACCTTTAGTAAATTCCTCCCTTACTTCGAAGAGACGCTCTTATAAGTAGTAGGAACTATAGTATAGGAAGATAGCGTAAAGCTTATATAGTTATAGAACTTAATTACGCCGGCCTTATAAGAGCTACTTATCCTTATAATTATACCTACTAACTATAGCGAGTATATAAGCTAGTTAATAAAGGTAGTATAGGGCTATAAGTAGATACTATATTTTTAAAAGCTTTATAAGCGTACGCCGTATAGCGGTAATAGGATTACCGCCCTTTTATAAGAGGAATAGCTAACTATCGATACTAACGGAGATACCTTAATATCGGCTACCTATATAGACCGAGCTAAATATAGTAGGAAGTCGTCTTTAAATATCCCCTATACTATCCCGCTCTCTAAGTAGTAGGCGAAGTAGGTAATAAGTAAGGAAATTAGGAAAAAGAAAGCTAACGGCCGCTACCTACGTTACGGCGCGTTTATATACTTTATATTAAAATGCCCCTTCCTTTTAGCTAAGCGGCCTATAGTAGTTTAAGTAGCGAAGATAGAACCGCTCCTTACCTTAGACGATAAAGAGGACTCCGCTCCCTTAAGCCTAGAGGAAAAAGAGTAGCTCCGGAGTAAAGATAGGCTCTAGAGCCTTAATTACTAGTACTAGTAAAAGAGAAGGAGGAATTATCCGCCTATATAAAAGAGGAGCCTACTTTAATATAGGTTATAGTTAATAACTCCTTACCCGTCGCCGCCCTTATAAATAAGGGCTACTAGTACTACGCTATAGTTAACGAGGCGCTTATATAAGAGATATAAGTACTAGTAGAAAAGATCGCTCTAAGGTAAGTAAAGGGCGCCTTAAGCGCGATAAAGGGTGCGGTAATTAAAGGTATTATATAGCTAGCTATAGAGGTCGATAGTTACTATAAGCTTATTATAGCCTATATAATCCCTTAACTAAAGTTTCCCTTAATCCTTAGGAAACCCTAGTTATTATATATAGAGTTATACTCGGTTTTATACTAAAAGAAGCTATAGTTTAGGCCTACGTAATAGTAGGTCCGCTATAATAACGGTTCTATAGGTATAGGACTAAGCGTACGAGCTTTATACTTAGTATAAGAAGTCCTTACTTTTATCTTTATAGGAACCGTATAATAGTTAAAGTAGGAGGAAGGCCGGGCAGCGGCTAACGTAGCGGTCTATATAGTTAGCTTAGCGGATATCGATAAGGCCCTCTAGGCAAAGAAGCTAAAGTCGCCCTCTAAGCTATAGTAGTAGATACCGGAGCGCTTTTACGACCTCCTACTACTATTTAAGTCCTAGGAAGCAGATAAGCTTAACCTATATAAGCTAGGGGTAGACTATAAGATCGTACTCCGCACCGATAAGAAGGGGTAGGAACTACCTATACTATTTAAACCGCTATATAGTATATTATACGCGGAGCTACTAGTGCTAAAGAAGACGCTAAGGGACCTCTTAGATAAGGGTTTTATTTAAGTAAGTAGCTCTAAAGTAAGAGCGCCGGTCTTATTCGTATGTAAACTAAGGGGCAGGATATAGTTCTATTATAACTATAGGGCTCTAAACGTAATTACGAGGCCGGACCGCTACCCCTTACCCTTAATCTTAGATACGCTCTATAACCTTTCGAAGGCGAAGTAGTTTATAAAGCAAGATATAAAATAGGCGTTCTATAAGGTATAGATCTTAAAGGGTAATAAGTAAAAGACAGCGTTCTATATATACTATAGCTTATTTAAGTAGCTTATAACGCCCTTTAGCCTCTTAAGAGCGCCCGCTACCTTTTAGTATTATATTAATAACGTACTTTAGGACTTCCTTAATAAGTTCGCCTTTATATATATAGATAATATCCTTATTTATACGAGCGGCTCTTATAAGGACTATATATAGAAAGTATAGAGGGTCTTAGAGCGCCTCTAACTTTATAGGCTCTACCTTAACCTAGATAAGTACGAATTTAAGGTTAAGAGGGTTAAGTACCTAGGCTTTATTATCTACGCTAGCGTAGGTATATAGGCGGATCCTATAAAGATCTAGGCAATTTAGGACTAAGCTACCTTAACTATATAGATAAGCGTATAGAGCTTCCTTAGGTTCGCGAACTATTATAGGATGTTTATTAAGGGCTTCTCCTATATTATAATGCCCTTAAACGAGATTACTAGGAAGTAGACCGCCTTTTACTAGGGGCCTATATAAGAAGGAGCGTTCTATACGCTTAAGGACCTATTCTCTTAAGCCCTAGTACTACTTTAGTAAGACTTTAACCGGTCTATATTAGTTAAAGTAGACTATAGCGGCTAAGTACTTAAAGGAACGCTCTCTTAGAAGGTAGACGGGTAAAAGTAACCGGTAGCGTTCTACTCTTATAAGCTAACCTTAGTAGAGCGGAATTACGCTATTTACGATAAAGAGATACTAGCGATTATTAGCTACCTTAAGTAATAGTAAGTAGAGCTTTAAAGCTATAAGAGCTTCGAGGTTCTTATAGACTATAAGAACCTTAAGTACTTTATAACTCGCTAGTACCTCTTAAAGCGGTAAGCCCGCTAAGTAGAGTATCTCTTATACTTTAACTTCTTAATTAAGCACTAGCTAAGGCAGGACTCTATAGTCCTAGATATACTTTCTTAGAGGGATTAAGACTAGCTAACGGGAGCGGATATCGAGGCCTAGGATCTATAGCTTATCTTATAAGAAGCGCTATAGACTTATATAAGAGCTTCCCTAGTAAGGGAAGGCGCGGCGCTAACGGATAAGCCTTCCCCTATACCTTTACCTCGGCCCGGCGAGGAGGGATAGACCGGCCTAGGGGCGCGTATAGCGCGGGTGTTCTAAGATAAGGTCCTTTAGCGCTTATAGGATAGGATATTATCTCTAGACTATACCTACGAGAGCGTACGCCGCGCTATTAAGTCCGGCGCTTAATACCTCGATCTAAAGCTAAAGCTAAAGGTATAAGTAGCCGACTATTATATCGACTTATAGGGGCACCTACGTTAGCGGGGGAGACTATAGGTACTAGGCGCGCCGTATACTATAGAAGCTAAGGAGAAGGATAGACCGCTAGAGCTAAACGAATAGAATAAGCTCTAAAGGAAGCTAGTTTAGCTTATCTATAACTCTAGTATTATAGGCTACCTAAGTAGGCAGGGTATAGTAGTAGGCCTCGTAAGGGATTTCTACTAGCCCCTCCTATAGTACTACGTTCGCCGCTTCCTCTATAACTACGATATCTATAGCCGTACTAAGATTTAGAGGGCATAGCTTAAGGGGCTACTTAAGTAGCTTTTAGTACCCGACCGGTTCTATATATATATATAGATAGACTTTATAACGGACCTCTTACTTATAAAGGGCGGCAACTACTATATATAGGTAATTAAGGACCGACTTAGTAAGTCTATAGTATTAAAGCTAATACCGTCTATAGATATAGAGTCCTACGTAGAGCGCTTCTTATAGTACTAGGCCCGCTTATATAGCTAGCTAGCCTTTATTATAAGCGATAGGGGATCGAATTAAACTAGCCGCTTTTAATAGTACCTATACTAGCTACTTTAGATTACGTAGCTACTTAGTATAGTATATTACCTATAGACTAACGGAGGGCCTAAGAAGGTTAACTAGGAGGCATAGGCTTACCTATAGGCCGTTATAGCCTATAACTAAGTAAACTAAGACTATTAGCTCCCCGCGGCCTAACTTATATTAAATAGTAGACTATATACCTCTATTAAGATAGCCCCTTTCTTTATAATATATAGCTTTAAACTACCCTTATTAGTTCCCTTTACTATAGATATAGTAGCGGAGTAGTATAGTAATTTATTACTAAAGGGCCATGCCTCTACGTTCGTACGAAAGCTATAGAAGACTATAGATTATTACTAATCCGCGATAGCCGCCGCGGCGTAAGATTAAGAGCGGCACGCTAATAAGACTAGGGCCCTAGTAGATAGGTTTATAGTAAGAGATAAGGTATAGCTAGACCTCTATAACTATAGGTTAGTACGGCTAAAGAAGAAGCTTAACTAGCTATATATAAAGTTTATAGTATAGAGGGTTATTAGCCTATAGGTTATAGAGCTTAATAGTCTCTTAATAGGGGTCTATAATAAGATTAATATAGACTTCCTTTATAGAGCCTTCTTTAACCTACTACTTAAATAAGAAATAGCGGACGCTTAACCGCCTATAATTAAGGTAGAGGGAGAGCACGAGTTTAAGGTTAAAGAGATATAGGCCGCGCGCTAGAAAAAGGTTAGTAAGGGGAAACGCTAAGAGGTCCTCGTTAAGTAGCGCGGGTATCTCGACCCTATATAGGAACCTATATATAAGTTTACGGGAACTATAGCCCTTAATAAGTTTAAAGCCTTATTTAGAATAGTAGATAAGAATAATAAACTAGCGGACTACTAATAGTAGCTTAAGCTAAGACTATAAAGTAAGTATAGTAGAGGGGGCAGTTATAGTAATATAAGTAATATAAGCGTAATAGTATAGGTAAAGATAAAAATAGCGTTTATTATAGGGCGGAGCCCTTAAACTACCTAGGCTTATTCCTTATTATTATTATTATTATTATCTTTATTATCGTTGTCCTTATTAGCCTCCTCTTTCTTATTAGCGGTAGCGGCGGTCTTTAGGGCGCTAAGGCGGCCCTCTAAGCCTATAAGCTAGTCGGCGGCGGCGGCGGCTCTAGGGGTAGAGGGGCGGCGGCTAGCGGCGGCGGTAAGGGCAGCGGCGGTAGCGGAGGCGGGCACGGCTAAGGGGACCGCCGATAGGGTAATAGAGGCAGTATCCCTAGCACCGGGTATATTAAAGGCGGAAATAGGGGAGCGGAGGAGTAGGACTTACTTAGGTATAAGGCCCTATTACTTAAGGGCGCGGAGGTTACGGTAGGCGGCGGCGGCGGCGGTAAGGCGCTTCTTAGTAGCCCCCCGCGCCTGCCTATACGAGCTAGCCTTCTAAGCTAACGCTATAGCGAGTAGGATAGGAGGCACCGCCTTATAGGCGCGGCCGGCTCGCGTATACTAGTAGTAGCTACCGCCGCGGCAGCGCCCGGCCTAGTTAGAGTAGTCGAGCTCCTACGACGTATAACGTATATAGGGGGCTAAGCGGGCGGCGCCGGCCTATACTTAGCGCTTATACTATAGGAGGTTAGCGGATAATATCTATTACGCTTACTTAATTACGGACTTATAAGGGTAGCGGAGACGGAGGTAGGGGCCGAGGGGCCGGGCATTATAGGTAGCGGCGGGGACGGCGTCGTTACCCTAAGGGGCAACGTAAGAGCGAATAATATAGTAGAGGCGGCGGCGGCGGCGGTAGGAGCGGTGGCAGCGGCGCGGGTAGGAGCGGCGGTAGCGGCGGAGTTATCGTTGGCCGCGGCTAGTATAGCGTCGATAAACGACTCCGCACGCTCTAAGAAGGAGGAGGTAGGAGAGGGAGAGGCGGATATATCTATCGCGGAAGTTAATATAACGGAATATAGCCTCCCGCTCTATAAGGCGCGGAACTTATTAGTTAGAGTTATTATTATTATTAGGGCTATTATTACTACTACCGCTACTACTATAAGTATACGTTAATAGAGTAGCCTATATAGCTAGGAATAGACTAACGCCTTAAGTAAAGCGGAACTTACCTATTAATACTACTACTATAGTTAAAGAAAGGAGAGAAGGAAGGGAAGGGGGAAGGGGGGGATACTACCTTATATACCCCTTAGTAGAGGATACTACCTAAGGTAGAGGGGACGGGCAACCTAAGGCTTACGTAGGTCTAGACTAGCCGCCGGCTACTTAGAGGCGTATATAATAGGTTACGCTCTTATTTAAATAGCTAGCCGGCCGATAAGTATAGAGCTAGGTCCTAGCTACCTAGGCTAACGGGCGCGGGGATAATAGGGCTAGTAGGGCCGGCCCTATTAACGGGAAAGGGTAGGGAAGAGCCCGCGGTATAAGCTTAATTATATAGGAGCCGTTAATAGGGCAGCGCTACGCCGCGCTCGAGGGAGGGTATTATATAAGAGTCTTTAACTATTATAAGTAATAGGCTTAGGCCGTAGCCTAAGCTATATAGTTACGTATAAAGGGCTGGATCCTATAAGTATAGGGGCGGGCTAGCCGCGTATAAAAGAGCTCTATATAGCTTATTAATATTATCCTACGGACGGCACTTATATATATACCTCTACTTACTCTATAATAAAATCTACTATTTATACTAGAACCTATAGTCTTACGTTAACTATTACGCTATAATTAGACTACTTACTAAGTTAGGAAGATATACTATAAATAGAGCCTTTTAAGTACTATAAAATATACTAGAAAGATAACTAATTAGTCTACTAGTAGGCGAGCAATAGTTTATAAAAGATGAAGGATTTCCCTAGGAGTAGTAGATAGAATAAGTAAATTCGTAAGTATCTTTTATAACGCTATTCTTTTAATATATTATTCTGCCCCTTATATACTCGTTATAAATTCTAGACGAAATCCTACCCTATACTCCTTCGACCGATCTTTCCGCTTATATTATCGATTACCTAATTCTACGCTTATTACTTATACCTTCTTATAAGGGTAGGGAAGGAAATTAGCTACTAAAATATTCTTTTATTTAAGCGATTTATCCTTTATAGATAATTCCTTAGATAGAAAGAGCTTATAAGGGTATATTATATCCTTTTTTAAAGGAACTATTACTTAAAGAGCTTCGAAATAAGCTACTATTATAACTTTAAGTATAGAAGTAAAGCTATTAGCTCTTTTAAAAGCGTTAAAAGAAGCGATTCTCCTTAGCTAGCTACTAATATCTTTACGACTATAAATTCCGTCCCTATTAGCTATAGAATATAATAATATATAGACTATACGAATTCTTATAAAGGAAAATAGTAAGCTATTAACCTAGCTATAGTATATTAATATCTACTAGTATTAGTAATACTAAGAAGTCTAAAAGGGACTTATTTCTATTTATTAAGTTCTAGTAGTATTAATAAAAGCTAATAGTCTTATAAAGCCCTTACTAAAGTAAAAGCTAGCTATCTTTTTATAGTAAATTAGGCTAAAAGACGTTTAAGAGAAGCTATCCTTAGAAGCCCGCTTTAAGAGTCTATAAGAGGAGCTAATAATACGTAAGAGGAAGAAGACGTCTATAGCTAAAGAGAGGAGTTAAGACTTATCTTAAAGGAGGGCCCCTAGCTTAATTAAGACTTATTCTTTTTAAAAGGCCCCCTTTTAAGGACTTATCCTTAAAGAAGCCCCCCTTTCCTATAGGACTTAATATCCTCCTTAAGGCCCCTTTTTCCTAAAGTAAGTCTAAAAGAGCCTAAGGCTAAAACCCGGATTTCTTAAGTAAGGGATAAGTATAAACTAAGACCTCCTTTATACGCTTACTAGCCTAGGTATTTAGCTTTACCCTTTCTATAAGGGCAGGCTATAGCTAAGGGGGTATATCGTAAAGTATAGCTTAATTTTATAGTTCTTAGAGATATCCCTTAGTACGAGGGACTTAGGAAGCTAAAAAGTAGGTTTTAAGAAAGGAGCTTAAAAGAGGTATAAAAAGGAGGGTAGGGGTAAGAGGGGAAGTAAAAGTAGCGATAGCTTTCTATAAAAGTAGTAAAAGATAAGACGGATATACTAGTAATAGCTAGAAAAGAAAGGAAAAACTAGTAAAAAGCTTTATAGTTAAAAGGATATTAGTAGCTTCTTAAGTAAGATCTTCTTTATTAATTAAGATACTAAATAAGTATAAAGAGGAGCGTTAAATAAAGGAAAGAAGGAAGATTAAAGTAATATAAAAAATAATTACTCCCTTACCTTAATTACTACCCCTATAAGAATTAAATAGCTTAGCCCTACCTATCTATCTCCTTACTTTTACTTTTACCTTTATATATTTTTATATACTTTTTATATCTCTCTATATAAGATATTAAGGTATAGCGCTAATACTATATAATTAAGTATATATATTCTTTATACTTATATAATAGACTCTTTAAGAAATATATTACTCTTTAATATATATATTACTCTTTAATATATATATTACTCTTTAATATATATATTACTTTTTAATATATATATTATAAAGTAAAGCTATTTATATATAGGTAAGCTCTTTATATTATATATATATATAAAGCTTAAGACTTAAAGATATATTATTTTATTAAATTAAGCTTTACTTACCTTACTTACTTTAATAAACCCGCTAGCTATAGTTTAGCTACGCTATAAAGTATATATCTTTATATAAGTTTATCTATATATATATTATACTATACCTCTTCTTTCTCTTAGACGTTTACTTTTATCTTATTTTATATAACGACCGGTATTATTCCTTAAGGGATAAACTTATTAAGGGGTTTATATTAGTAGATATAATAGGGCGTGGTCTAAGTAATAATAAGTATATTATATTAGTAATAAGTTAAAGGTTATAGACCGTAGACTATAACTAAGTAATTAGAATTAAAGATAGAATTATAATAAAGATCTATATTAAAACCTAGAGAGCTATCTATTTAAAGGAGTAAAAGTAGGTAGCTATATATACCTATAGAGACTATCCTTAGATTACGGTCCTAGCCGTAATCCCCTTTATAGCTTACTATAGCTTACTTATAAGCTATACTCCTAAGTAGTAATCTATCTATATAAGGCTTACTTAGCTTACGTACTTTAACGGTAGCTACGGTATATACCTAAAGATATACCTATGCTAACGGTAATAGTAGTAGCTAGATACTAAAGGATAAAGGGGTCTAAGGGGAACGAAGGAAACGAGAAAGTACTAGGCAAGGTAAGGTAAAAGTAAAGAGGGCTAAAAAGGTATATTAGTAAAAGAGGATATAAAAGAAGATAATACTAATACTATTTACTAGCTAAGGAGGAAAAGAGACCTCTTTTATAAACCGAATTTTCCCTCCTTCTTCCTTAGATAAATAGGGGCTAAGGGATTATCTAATTAAGAAGAGGGCTAGCTAGAGACTCTACTAAGGACCCTACTAAGGACCCTACTAAAGACTCTACTACGTAGGCTATATATTCCTTAGGGTATAGATGCCCTTATTAAAGTACGCTCTAGGTAAGCTAAGCCTAAGTAACTTCTCGTCCTAACTATTATTCCGAGCCGCCTTATTACGTAAACTTAGCCGGCTCTCCTATAGCCCGCTAACTATAGTCGTAATATCTTATTACTTTACTATATACTCTTACTTAGTCGGCTTAAATAACTTATACTTTATATCTTATTAAAGCTTTTCTTATAAAGGTTTTTATAAGATCTATTATAAAAGTATTATAATAATAATTTCCTTTTATATAAGATCGATTAGCTAGTATTATAGCTTAGTAGTATTATTAATAGTATTTTTAGTAGTATCGTTAGTAGTATTATTAATAGCTTTATTAATAGCCTTTTTATTAAAAAACAGCGTATATATAGCTTATTAATATACTTATAGGGATCGCTATACTATTAAAAGTATTATAAGCCTTAAGTAAAGGTAAAGGCTATAACGCCTATATTAAGTATTAGTAGCGCTATTAATAGTAGTAGTACTATTATAGCTTTAATATATTTAAGGCTTTTTATAATATTATATACTATTATTATTATTATTATTGTATTTTCCGTCCAGCGACCTTTAGGTCGCTCAGGTCCCCGAGACGGGGCACAGGACGTGCTGAGCTGCTGGAAGTCTACTATCGCGGAGTAGGCCCACAATACGCGAAACGAAACGAGTACCAATCCGCGTCTTCTGCCCTTCCACAGAACGTAAACAATCCACCATTCAGCATTTCATCGGCTCAAAGGCGCTTCTTTGCTCAGCCTGCTGCCCGTCAGCGGGACGTTCAGGCGCGACAGCCATGTCTTTCGTTTTGGCCTCACAGGGCCGGTTCCGAGAGCACCCTCCGCCCGGCCGAGTCGGGTAAGAGAAAATGGGTGTGTGTGCAAACAAAGGGAAGGGAAGGAGGAAAGCGGTTGCTGCCGCCTAGTGGCGAGGGCAGATCGTTCCAAAGAACGAGCTTGCCTTCGCCACCTTGACGAACTGGTCGAAGTCTCTGCCTATTGCTCGGTTGACCGCCGCGCTCGGTGAGGTGCCAACCTCATCCGATGTCGCGGCGCGATCTTCCGGCAATAGAAGAGATGCTTTGGTTCTTTTCGTCGACCACATGAGCACGTCAGTCGCGCATCGTCGTGGTTCAACCTTTCGTGGTAATCAGCGAAGTCCCCGTGGTGGGTTCTTGCTGCGAGCAGATGGTGGAGCAGAGGTCGTGGAATGGTAAGTTCTGGCGGGCAGCCAGTCGTGGCATCGAGGTCGAGGACCCTGTACTGTTGGGGTGCAGAAACTTCCCACCAGGCTTTGAATGCGTCTTTTGGTCGCTGCCTAGCGACCTTGCGCAGATATGCCAGCGTCGGGAGAGCGTCTGCAGGCTCGGGTTGAGAGGTTCCTGCCTTTGCTAAGGCGTCTGCCTGCTCGTTACCTGGGATGTTGGTGTGGCCGGGGATCCAGCGGATCTCAGTGGCACCATGTTCTCCAAGGCCTGGAATTCCAGGAACTCCTTCTGGGAGGAATCTGACGGCATGCCTTGAAGACACGTCGCGACCGCGAGGTTATCGAGGCATACGACAATCTGGTCTGCAGCCGGGAGGCTCAACGCAGCACGCAGACCCTCTAGGGAGCCTCTCGCCTCGGCATCAAAGACCTCAGCAAGCCCAAGACGGCCGTTACCGCTGAGGACGGTGAGTCCATCCTGATGTACCGCATAGCCGTACCCCGCGGCTAATATTATATACTAACGGCTTATACTATATACTATAGGTTATTTTTTTAAGGTTAAGGGCGCCCTTAAGCTTACCTTTACTATATATAATAACTAGCTTATAAGGGGCGGCTGCTTTAAAGCTTATAATATCTTATAGGCGCTATATATACTAAAAAGGGTTAAAGTTATTAAGCTAAAGTAATACCTTTTTATTAAGAAAAGATACTAGTATAGTAGATATATATATAAGAGTCTTTAACTATTATAGGTTATAGGCTTAGGCTATAGCCTAAGCTATATAGTTATATATAAAGGGCCGGATCCTATATATATATATATAAGCTAGCCGCGTATAAGAGAGCTTTATATAGCTTATTAATATTATCTTATAAACGGTACCTATATATACGCCTCTACTTACTTTATAATAGTATAAGCTATTAACTAATAGATTTAATAGATATCTCTTTAAAGAGGGCGCCTCCCCCTTAAGGAAGTACTTTACCCCTCCTTAGATAGATAGGAAGTATTATAGCTATCCTAAAAGCGATTAAAAGCGCGATAGCTAGCGAGAAGGATAAGGTTCTCGCTATACTAAGGGAGCCGTTTACGAGACTAGCTTTAACCCCTATAACCTCCGTAACGCCGGTTATAGCGGCGATACTACTAACGTAGAAGCCGCTCCCTTAGCCGACTTAGGACGGTAAGCTAGAGTCCTTTTACTTCTTTTTTAGCCGGCTATAGATAAAGTTTATAACTAATAAGAAATAGGGCCTAAATAGCTATCGCGATATATCGTAGTATTTACTCTTTTATATACTACTAAAGCCCTAGATATAGCGGATCTTTAGATTCTAGGATAAGGGCAGCCCTAGGGGTAGACGCGACCTATAAGACTTCTTTTAATACCTTATATATACGTTCGGTAATATATAGGAGCGGGAGAAGGTATAAGATAGGCTATAGACCCTTAAGTAGAGAGATAGATAAACCTTTAGCGAATTCCTTCCCGATTTTAAAGAGACGCTCTTATAAGTAGCGGGGACTATAGTATAGGAAGATAGCGCGAAGCTTATATAGCTATAAAATTCGATTACGCTAGCCTTATAAGAGCTACTTATCCCTATAATTATACCTATTAACTATAGCGAGTAAGTAAGCTAGTTAATAAAGGTAGCTTAGGGCTATAAATAAACGCCGCGTTTCTAAAAGCTCTATAAGCATACGCTATATAACGGTAATAGGATTACCGCCCCTCTATAAGATAAATAACCGGCTATTAATATAGATAGGGATACCTTAATATTAGCTACCTATATAGACTAGGCTAGACGTAGTAAGAAGACGCCGTTAACTACCCCCTATACCGCTCTATACTTTAAGTAGTAAGTAAAGTAAGTAATAAGTAAGGAAATTAAGAAGAGGAAGGCTAACGGCCGTTACTTATATTATAGAGTATCTATATACTTTATATTAAAATACCCCTTCCTTTTAGCTAAGCGGCCTATAGCGGTTTAAGTAGTAAAGATAGAACCGCTTCTTACCTTAGATAATAAGGAGGACTCCGCCCCCCTAAGCCTAGAGGAAAAAGAGTAGCTTTAGAGTAAAGATAGGCTCTAAAGCCTTAATTACTAGTACTAGTAAGGGAGAAGGAGGAATTATCCGCTTATATAAAAAAGGAGCTTACTTTAATATAGGTTATAATTAATAACTCCTTACTTATTACCGCCCTTATAGATAAAGGCTATTAGTACTATACTATAGTTAATAAGGCGCTTATACGAGAGATATAAGTACTAGTAGAAAAGATTGCCTTAAGGTAAGTAAAGGGCGCCTTAAGCGCGATAAAGGGTATAGTAATTAAGGGTATTATATAGCTAGCCATAGAGGTTAACGGTTACTATAAGCTTATTATAGCTTATATAATCCCTTAACTAGAGTTTCCCTTAATCCTCGGGAAACCCTAGTTATTATATATAAAGTTATATTAAAAGAAGCTATAGTTTAGGCCTATATAATAGTAGGTCCGCTATAATAATAGTTTTATAGGTATAAGACTAAGTATATAAGCTTTATACTTAGTATAAAAAGTCCTTACCTCTATCTTTATAAGAACTATATAATAAGTAGAGAAAGAGTAAGGCTAGGTAGCGGCTAATATAGCGGTCTATATAGTTAGCTTAGTAGATATCGATAAGGCCCTTTAAATAAAGAAGCTAAAGTCGCCTTTTAAGCTATAGTAGTAAATACTAGAGCGCTTTTATAACCTCCTACTACTATTTAAGTCCTAGGAAGTAAATAAGCTTAACCTATATAAGCTAAGGGTAGACTATAGGATCGTACTTTATACTAATAAGAAGGGGTAGGAACTACCTATACTATTTAGACCGCTATATAGTATATTATATATAGAGCTACTAGTACTAAAGAAGACGCTAAGGGACCTCTTAAATAAGGGTTTTATTTAAGTAAGTAGCTTTAAAGTAAGAGCGCCGGTCTTCTTTATATATAAACTAAGAGGTAGGATATAGTTTTATTATAACTATAGGGCTTTAAACGTAATTATAAGGCTAGACCACTACCCCTTACCCTTAATCTTAGATACGCTCTATAACCTTTTAAAGGTAAAGTAGTTTATAAAGCTAGATATAAAATAAGCGTTCTATAAGGTATAGATCTTAGAGGGTAATAAGTAAAAGACAGCGTTCTATATACGCTATAGCTTATTTAAGTAGCTTATAACGCCCTTTAGCTTCTTAAGAGCGCCCGCTACCTTCTAGCATTATATTAATAATATACTTTAAGACTTCCTTAATAAGTTCGCCTTTATATATATAGATAATATCCTTATTTATATAAGTAGCTCTTATAAGGACTATATATAGAAAGTATAGAGGGTCCTAAAGCGTCTCTAACTCTCTAGGCTCTACTTTAACCTAAATAAGTACGAATTTAAGGTTAAGAGGGTTAAGTACCTAGGCTTTATTATCTACGTAGGCATAGGTATATAAGCGGATCTTATAAAGATCTAAGCGATCTAGGACTAAGCGGCCCTAACTATATAAATAGGTATATAGAGCTTCCTTAGGTTCGCGAACTATTATAGGATATTTATTAAGGGCTTCTTTTATATTATAAGTCCTTTAAATAAGATTACTAGGAAATAAACCGCCTTTTATTAAGGGTATATATTAAAAGGAGCGTTCTATATACTTAAGGACCTATTCTTATAGGCCCTAGTACTACTTTAGTAGGACTTTAACTAGTTTATATTAGTCGAAGTAAACTATAGCGGCTAGGTACTTAGAGGAACGCTCTCTTAAGAGGTAAATAAATAAAAGTAATTAATAGCGTTTTACTCCTATAAGCTAACCTTAGTAAAGTAAAATTACGCTATTTACGATAAGGAGATACTAACGATTATTAGCTACTTTAAGTAATAGTAAGTAGAGCTCTAAAGCTATAAGAGCTTTAAGGTTCTTATAGATTATAGGAATCTTAAGTACGTTATAACCCGCTAGTACCTCTTAGAATAATAAGCCTACTAAGTAAAGTATCTCTTATGCTTTAACTTCTTAATTAAGTACTAGCTAAGGTAGGACTCTATAGTCCTAGATAAACTTTCTTAAAAGGATTAAGACCGGCTAATAAGAGCGGATATTAAGGCCTAGGATCTATAGCTTATCTTATAAGAAGCGCTATAGACTTATATAGGAGCTTCCTTAATAAAGGAAGGCGCGGCGCTAATAGATAAGCCTTCCCTTATACCTTTACCTTAGCTTAGCGAGGAGGGATAGACCGGGCTAAGAGCGCGTATAGTATAGGTATTTTAAGATAAGGTCCTTTAGCGCTTATAGGATAAGATATTATCTTTAGACTATACCTACGAGAGCGTACGCCGCGCCGTTAAGTCTAGCGCTTAACGCCTCGATCTAAAGCTAAAGTTAAAGGTATAAGTAGCCGACTATTATATTAACCTATAGGGGCATCTATATTAGCGGGGGAGACTATAGGTGCCGGGCGCGCTATATATTATAGAAGCTAGGGAGAAGGATAAACCGCTAAAGCTAAATAAATAGAATAAGCTTTAAGGGAAGCTAGTCTAGCTCGTTTATAACTTTAGTATCGTAGGCTACCTAAGTAAGTAAGGTATAGTAGTAGGCCTTATAAGGGATTTCTACTAGCTCCTCTTATAATACTACGTTCGCTAATTCCTTTATAACTACGATATCTATAGCTATACTAAGATTTAAAGGGCATAGCTTAAAGGGCTACTTAAGTAGCTTTTAGTACCTAACTAGTTCTATATATATATATAAATAGACTTTATAATAGACCTCTTACTTATAAAGGGTAGTAACTACTATATATAGGTAATTAAGAACCGACTTAGTAAGTTTAAAGTATTAAAGCTAATACTATTTATAGATATAAAGTCCTATATAGAGCGCTTCCTATAATACTAGGCCCGCTTATATAGCTAGCTAGCCTCTATTATAAGTAATAAGGGATTAAATTAAACTAGCTACTTTTAATAGTACCTATACTAGCTACTTTAGATTATATAGCTACTTAGTATAGTATATTACCTATAGACTAATAAAGGGCTTAAGAAGGTTAACTAAGAGGTATAGGTTTACTTATAGGCTATCGTAGCCTATAACTAAGTAAACTAAGACCGGTAGCTCCTTATAGCCTAACTTATATTAAATAGTAAACTATATACCTTTATTAAGATAGCCCCTTTCTTTATAATATATAGCTTCGAACTACCTTTATTAGTTCCCTTTACTATAGATATAGTAGTAAAGTAGTATAGTAATTTATTACTAAAGGGCCGCGCTTTTATATTTATATAAAAGCTATAAGAGACTATAGATTATTACTAATCTGCGATAGCTGCCATAGTATAAGATTAAGAGCGGTACGCTAATAAGACTAAGGCCCTAGTAAATAGGTTTATAGTAAGAGATAAGGTATAGCTAGACCTCTATAACTATAAGTCGGTATAGCTAAAGAAGAAGCTTAACTAGCTATATATAAAGTTTATAGTATAAAGGGTTATTAGCCTATAGGTTATAAAGCTTAATAGTCTCTTAATAAGGGTCTATAATAAGATTAATATAAACCTCCTTTATAAAGCCTCCTTTAACCCGCTACCTAGATAAGAAATAGTAGACGCTTAACCGCTTATAATTAAGGTAAAGGGAAAGGATAAGTTTAAGGTTAAAGAGATATAGGCCGCGCGCTAAAAAAAGGTTAATAAAAAGAAACGCTAAGAGGTCCTCGTTAAGTAGTATAAGTATCTTAACCCTATATAAGAACCTATATATAAGTTTATTAGAACTATAGCCCTTAATAAGTTTAAAGCTTTATTTAAAATAGTAGATAAGAATAATAAACTAATAGACTACTAATAGTAGCTTAAGCTAAGACTATAAAGTAGGTAGAGTAAAGTAAGTAGTTATAATAACGTAAGCGTAATAATATAAGTAGAGATAAAAATAGTATTTATTTTAAGGTAGAGCCCTTAAACTACCTAGACTTACTCTTTATCCTTATCGTTATCTTTATCCTTATCCTTATTATCCTCCTTTACCTTATTAGCGGCGGCGGCGCTCTCTAGGGCGCTTAAGCGGCCCTCTAAGCCCGCGAGCTAGTTAGCGGTAGCGGCGGCTCTAAGGGCTCTAGGAGCAGGGGGGGCCTAGCTAGTAGTAGCAATAGGGGCGGCGGCGGGCATAGCTAAGGGGACCGCCGATAAAGCGATAAAGGTAGTGTCCCTAGTACTAGGAGAGTTAGTAGCGGAAGTAAAAGAACTAAAGGAGAGGAAGTTACTTAAGGATAAGGCCCTAGCGCTTAAGGGCGCGGAGATTACGGTAGGCGGCGGCGGCGGCGGTAAGGCGCTTCTTAGCAGCCCCCTATACCTATACGCGCCGGCCTTTTAAGCCGACGCCGTAGTAAGTAGGATAAGAGGCGCCGCCTTATAAGCGCGGCCTATACGCGTGTATTAATAATAACTACCGCTATAGCGGCGCCCGACTTAGTCGGTATAAGGGAGCTCCTATAACGCGTACTATATATAGGGGGCCGCGTAGGCGGCTCTAGCTTATACTTAGCGTTTATACTTTAAGAAGTTAGTAGAAAATAGCTACTATACTTACTAAGTAGCGGACCTATAAGGGTAGTAAAAGTAGAGGTAGGGGTAAAGGGGCCGGGCGTTATAGCTAAGGGCGGGGATAGCGTCGTTACCTAGAAGGGTAATATAAGGGCGGCTAGCGTAGTAAAGGTAAAGGCGGCGGCGGTAGGCGCGGTCGCGGGGGCATAGGTAGGAGTAGCGGTAGCGGCGGAGCTATTATCGGCCGTGCCTAGTACGGCGTCGATAAACGACTCTATATACTCTAAGAAGGAGGAAGTAAGGGAGGGGGAGATAGATATATCTATCGCGGAAGTTAGTATTATAGATTACGGCCTCTTACTTTATAAAGTAAAGAACTTATTAGTTAAAGTTATTATTATTAAGGCTATTATTACTACTATAGCTATTACTATAAGTATATATTAATAAAGCGGCCTATATAGCTAAGAATAAACTAACGCCTTAGGTAGGGCGGAACTTACTTATTACTATTATTATTATAGTTAAAGAAGGAGGAAAAGGAAAGAAAGAAGGAAGGGAGGGATACTACTTTATATACCCCTAGGTAGAGGAGGCTACTTAAGGCTAAGGGGACGGGTAATCTAAGGCTTACGTAGGTCTAGGCTAGCCGCCGGCTACTTAGGGGCGTATATAATAAGTTACGCCCTTATTTAAATAGCTAGCCGGCCGATAAGTATAGAGCCCGGTTCTAGCTACCTAGGCTAATAAGCGCGGAGATAATAAGGCTAGTAAGGCTAGCACGATTAACGGGAAAGGGTAGGGTAGAGCTAGCGGTATAGGCCTATTAGTATAAAAGCTATTAATTAAGTAACGCCGCGCCGCGCTTAAGGGAGGGCATTATATAAGAGTCTTTAACTATTATAGGTTATAGGCTTAGGCTATAGCCTAAGCTATATAGTTATATATAGAGGGCCGGATCTTATATATATATATATAGGCTAGCTGCGTATAAGAGAGCTCTATATAGCTTATTAATATTATCTTATAAATAGCACCTATATATATACCTTTACTTACTTTATAATAATATATTAGTATTAAAGGTATAAAAGTAACCTTAACCTTACTATATTAAGTAGCTATATAAAGGCGATATAAGCTTCTTTATATATAGGATTATATAAATTATATAGTATTAATCGGTTATAAGCTTAAGCGCTTATAATAAGACCTTTTTATATATAGGGAGATATAGGTCTTTAAGGGTAAAGAAAGCAATCTTATATATATTATAATAATAACTAGCTTTAATTTTAAATACTTAATATATTTAGAAATCGCTAAATTTCTTAAAGATAGTTATAAGGTCCTTTATTAATAACTAAAGTAACTACTTTATTATAGAATATAGCCCTTTAATAATTAAGTTTACTATATACCTAAAGTAATAGCCTTAGTTAATAAATTAAGTAATAATCTTTTCTTTTTATAGCTTAAGCTATATTTAAAGGGTATAATATATAGTAGTAAGTAAGTACCTTACTCTCTTATATACTTAAAGGCGTTAGTTAAAGCTATTTATAGTCTTTAAGTAAAAGAGACTCTCTTAGTCTTAAAGGAATAATATAAAGCTTAGTATACGTTTAACCTAAATAGTCTATAGGTCTTTTATAGCTTTTAAGAAGTAAGCCTTATACTTAGTAAGGACGTTCTTACTTATATATTAAGAGTAAAGTACCTAGGTAACTCTCTTAAGCTCTTTATTATTATTAAAGGTATTAATAAGAATAAGGTCGCGGTTTATAATAATAATATATAGTAATTTAATTCCTTTACTTATAAGGTATATTAATAAGGCTATAAGGGCCTACTTATATTCTTTCTTAGCTTAGCTAGGTAAGAAGACTAAGGCTATTAAAAAGGTCTTTTTTATATATATTATACTATATATATTAAACAGCGATATATTAAAGTAATTAGTCTTATAAGTATAGTTAAGTATAATAACTAGTATTATTCTTAAGGGATAAACCTATTAATATCGCGAAGTATAGCCTGATTTTATAGTTCTCGGAGATATCCCTTAGCGTAAGGGACCTAGGAAGCTAAAAAGACCTAGTATAGGAAAAGGAAGAAGGAGCTAAAAAGAGGTATAAAAAGGAGGGTAGGGGTAAGAGGGGAAGTAGAAGTAGCGATAGCTTCTTATAAAGGTAGCGAGAGATAAGACGGATATACTAGTAACGGCTAGAAAGGAGGGGAAAACCGGTAAAAAGCTCGGTAGTTAAAAGGATATTAATAGCTTCTTTAAGTAGGATCTTCTTTATTAATTAAGATGCTAGATAGGTATAAAGAGGGGCGTTAAATAAAGGAAAGAAGAATAATTAAGGCAATATAATAATTACTCCCCTACTATAATTACTGCTCCTAAAAGAATTAAATCTCTCTGCCCTACCTATCCGACCCCTTACTTTTACTTTTACCTTTATATATTTTATATATACTTCTTATATCTCTCTTTATAAGAGTTATAAGCCTAGGAGGAATAGAATTCCTATACCTTCTAGCTACTATAAAAGGCACCTTTCTTATATCCCTCGTAGCTTCCTTTTACCCCTCTTACTAGAAAAGCCGATTTTTAACTAACTTTTCTACCCCCTCCCTCTTTTATAATAATATTAAAAAACGACTCTACCGCCCCTACGTTCTATAAGACGATTCTTATAAAGCCCTAAGATTAAGATAAGTAGGTAAAGGAGCTATAGGCTCGTATAGATAGAACTATCTATAATTTAGTCTTCTCTAATAAGTAGGACCCTCTTAAGCCCCTTCTTTATCCTAAGGCAACGGACTTTATAGAGGGAGCTACCCTCTTCTCCGAGCTAACCTCTATATAGTAGAGAGCTTTTTCTACTACCTTAGGCGACTACGAGAGTTACTAAAAGGAATACCTTTATAAGACGAAGCTACTAACTACTGCTCGTACGGTAATAACGGAATCCGTTAGTGCTATAAGGCTAATCTCTCTATAAGAGGAAGAGACTCCTAAGTAGTAGCTTTTAAAGCTCGAGACCTTAATAGCTCCCTCGAGGGGCTATATAACTAACTATATTAGGAAGACCTATACGGCCTTCCTAAGAGCCTTCTCTACTAGGAACCTACTAGCTTCTTTATAGCTAGCTAAGTAGGAAGAAATCCTTAAGGAAGCTAACTAATACTTCCTTATAAAAGCTCTTTCCGGCTAGTAGTCTTAAGGTATATGAGCAAAAGCGGAATTTTGGGAAATCAAGAAATCACGTAAGACTACGTGATAGAGGGGAAGAAGGAGTATAAGGTAGGAATTTTAACGGAATTTATTGGTAGTGTATTGGTGTGTGGAAGAGGTGTTAAAGTTGATGATTTTTTATCTATCTACCAGCGGACATGCTGTCTTATATAGACAATTGTAGCTGAACGGAAGAACCTTTCGGGACCAGATTTAGGCTGCCGTATAGCCCTGAGACTGAGGAATTCCGTGATATCTCGAGTGAATCTGGAAGTGTCTTGGTTCTACTGATATTCGTGTTTAGAGGAGGTTGGTCGTGCGGTGTTCTTGAGAGGTCTTAGCTAGCATTCTAAGCTAGCTCTGTTCCTTCGATTCCCGATTGTACGATAACCGGCAACCCGTTTAATGCATAATGACATGCAAAATGACGAGCGATTCTTGCTCTATAGGATGAGATTTTGTCTATAATTAATATACTACTTATTGGCTTATATAATCGGGAGAGTATATTATAGCTGCTTTATTTATAGTAGGAACACCGTTCCTTACAAGTAGCTATAAGATATATTTCTACTAATAAAGCCTATTAATAACGGCTACTTAACTATCTTTCGAGAAGCTAGCTAGGAACTAAATAAAGAGGCTGCTAGAGTATAATAGTAAGTAGTCTTATTCCTTTATAGCTAGCACTCGACCTAGACGGCTCGACCTACTGCCCCTATAGCTACTATAGCCCCTATTACTACGGCTCCCGCTACTACTGCTGCGGCTGTTGCTCCTTTAGCTCCTCCTCCCTCGAGAGCCTTAACGCCGTCGTTAACTATAGCTACGGCCCTAGGCCCGGCCCCGGCTACGTATCTTACTCCGGGCCTAGCCCCGGTCCCGTTAGTTAGACCGGCCCGACTAGTCCCCTAATAGACCTTTTAATCTATTAGTCGAAAAATCAAGGAACTAGTCGAAATCGAACCTTATTAATATTAGTAAAAAGGAGTAAAAAGAGGGGGTTTTTAAGTAGACCTTCTAGAAAGGGATAAGGATTCCTCGAAGAGATAACGTATAAGGAGGAATTAACTTACCTACTAAGTATATAAAAAGCCTTATTAGCTAGAAGACTACTAGTAGGTCTTTAAGGAAAACCGACCTAAAGGTATTAACCCTTTAAAGAGGCTACGAGAAATAGTATAAGTCTCTTAAGGAGGACCCCTCGTTATAGAAGAAGATAGACGAGATTCGGGTTACTAAGAAATAGTAACTAACGCCGCTGCCCTTATTCGAGCCGTAAATTCAAGGAAAATTTATTAGTATAGTAAATCCGGCGTTCGTATTCCCTATAGATTAGTAAGACTAACCGTTAGGACCCTCCGATTATCCCCTATAAAAATCAGCTATCCTTAACTCTAGTACTTCCCTTAATATTTATAATATACTCTTACGATTCCGGTCCTTTAAGAAGGCATAAAGGGAATACCTTATTGCTAGGGAATTAACCGTACGGATAGAGGGATATAGAAGGGTGAATTTTACGATAAAATTACCTAACGGATCTATATAAATTCTTCGACGAAAAAGGGTAGCTTTTTGCCCTCGATTTTTAACGAGCTTAATTTCCTTCCGCTTTCTTTAAAAGGAAGGGATCTTTTAGGATACGACGTCTAAGCTAACGAGGCTAGTCTAAAAGAATTAGACTATTAGGCTTATCGAGGAAAAATTCGGTTAATTTATTCTTAAATTCCGACCTATCCTTAATAAGGAACCTCTTAAGAAGTTAGCTTTCCCTACTAAGAGGAATAGGTCTACTATAAAGGACCCTCTTTTAGCAGCTTAAAGAGACGGCATTCTTTAGTATATATAACTTAGTTACCTAGGCCCCCTACCTTTATATAAGCTAGGCTAATAATAGGGCGTACGAATAAGGGGACTAAAGACCGTTAAATATAAATGCTATAGTTAAGGAAAGACTAAGAGATAAATTTCTAGACGAACGCCTTTATAGCCGGACTAGCTATATAAGGAAATTTAGGTCGACTAAACTAACGTTTCTAGGGATTAGGAAAGCTTCGTTAGGGTAATGTTTTTTATAGACGCCTTTTTAAGGATAGTTTTCCCTTATTTCTTACGGACCTACCTAAGTAAGTATAACTAGTTTACCCTCTAGGACTTTATTAACTGGATAAAATCCTACTTTAGCTACGAGGTAAAGAAGATATAATCTAATAGAGAGCTATTTATAAAGGATATCTTAAATTAGCTTCGAAAAAGGGGAATTTTACCCCTCCCGTTAGCACTAAATACCTAGGCCTAGAACGGAGGGGCAGAAAGATTAGGGGGTACTATAATAGAAAGGGCCTATATAATAAGACTTACTATAAAGCTTTTATATAACCTTTAAAAGGAAGTTATTAAGACCGCTTATTACCTTTAGAACCGGACCCTTAGAGGGACTACCTAAGGAATAGACTAGAAATCCCCCCTTAAGCTCTTTATAAAGAAAAGGGCCTCGCTAGCTTACCTTTATGCCTATAGCTATAAGGTATATATAATAACTACCGATATATAGCTAAAAAAAAAGAAGAAAAGAAAGCTTAATTTAAGAGCCTTTATTAGTTACCTTATTAGTTATAATTCTATAAATATCTTCTAGATCTAGATTCCTCTTTTATAGAAGGTTATTTTAACTAGGGATATAATTTTCGATAAATCTAGCTTCTTTAATAGAAAGAGGGATTAATAGCGCCTCTTACTCTCTTAACGTTAGCTAATTTAAAAGATTTAAATCCCCCCTTTCTAATAGTCTTAAGAAGAGATCCTAGATAAGGAAATAAACGAAGAAACCGACGTCGAAGTAGTTAAGGATAATACTAACTTAGAAGAAGAGGAAGCTATTAGATTAAATAATCTAAACGAAGAAGGAGACTATAGGAAAGCGGTAGAGCTAGAATACGCCTACTTACCTACGCCTCCTCTTATATAAGAAGAAGATCTAGAAGCAGCTTTTTTAGTTAGTCTTCCTATCTCGACCCTTAAGGGGGTAGGAAAGGCACCTCTCTTAAAGGATTACCTAGCTGCCTTTTTATCCCTGCTTTAAGAAGTAAAGGAAGGTATAGGGCCCGATATAGATACTAAAGAAGACTAACCTCTCCCTTATTTCGATCGTTTTTCTAACTTCTACCTAACGCTAATAAAAGACGGTTCCTATAGAGCATTTATAGTAGGTCGGCTTTTTAAGCTATAGCTATTAGTAAGGAAGGTATATAAAAGAGACCTCCTAGACCTACTAGTAAACTAAAAGCAGCTAGAAAGATATCCTTTTAAAGACTAGTTTTTCTAGGCCTAGAAAGACTACCTAGCCTTATATAAAGAGATAGGGTCTTTTAAAGAGGTCCTTAAGGAAAAGGTAAGAGGAAAATATATCCTTAGCTATAAGTAGGTCTTTATCTATAAGACTAATAAATACGGCTTCCTTTAAAAGTATAAAGCCTAGCTAGTTATCTATAAGAATTAATAGGAAAAAGGGGATCTACCTACTAAGGCAACTACCTTAGTAGGGATATCTTTTCGGACCCTTATAGCTATAGTAGTAGAATTCGACCTCGAGCTTAAATAGATAGATATAGTTAACGCCTTTATTAACTACTTACTTAAGGAAAAAGAAGTTATCTATATACGCCTTTTACTAGGCTTTTAATAGCTAGGAAAGGTTCTATAGCTTAGGAAAGCTCTATATAGACTATAAAGATTACCCCTTCTTGAGTAATAGTATTTAATAGGTTCCCTTAAAGCCCTAGGCTTTAAGAAAGTCCCTTAGGAACCGTATATAATATAGAAGGGTAAAATTATAGTCTTTTTCTACGTCGACGATATTATCTAGGCCTACCTAAAAGAGGAAGAAGCTAATACTAGGGAGGCTATATAAGGCTTATAATAAAGGTATAAGATAACTAGGCTAAGGGAGCTAAAGTAGTTCCTAGGGATATAAATCCTTAGGAATAGGTCCTAACGGACTATCTAGCTTACCTAGGACGCCTATATCGATAAGGTCGCTTATAAATTCCTCTTTAATTCCCTTGATAAGAAGCTTCCCTTTATACCTATAATAAATAAAGAGCTTTTACTTAATCCGTCCTTTTAAGCTAGGGAGTAAGAGAAACACTAATATTAATAGAAGGTAGTCTCCTTGCTTTTTTTTAGCTATTTCTACTAGACCGGATATCTCTTTTACGGTCTCTTAGCTAGCTAGGTATAACTAGAATCCTAGCCCTAGCTATTAAGAAGTAGTAGATAGAGCTATCCTTTATCTCTATTTAATAAGATTATATAGTCTATGCCTAGGAGGGCTAGAAAGGAAGAAATAAGCTACCGAAATCTTCCTTTATTTAAGCGATTTATCCTTTACGGATAATTTATTAGATAGAAAGAGCTTATAGGGGTATATTATAGCCCTTTTTAAAGGAACTATTAGTTAGAGAGCTTTAAAGTAAGCTACTATTACGACTTTAAGTATAGAGGCAGAGCTACTAGCTCTTTTAAAAGCGTTAAAAGAAGCGATTTTCCTTAGCTAGCTACTAATATCTTTACGACTATAAATTCTATCCCCGTTAGCTATAGAATATAATAATATATAGACTATATAAATTCTTATAAAGGAAAATAATAAGCTATCGACCCGGCTATAGTATATTAATATCTATTAGTATTAGTTATACTAAGAAGTCTAAAGGGGACTTATTTCCGTCCGTTAGGTTCTAACGGTATTAATAAAAGCTAACGGTCTTATAAAGCCCCTACTAAAGTAAAAGCTAGCTGTCTTTTTATAGTAAATTAGGCTAGAAGACGTTCGAGAGAAGCTATCTTTAAAGGCCCGCCTTAAGAGTCTATAAGAGGAGCTAATAGTATATATAAGAAGGTAACGTCTATAGCTAAAGAAAAGAAAGACGTTTTTCCTTTTAAAGGGCCCCCTATTTTAATTAGGGTTTTCCCTTTAAAGAAGGCCCCCTTTCTTATAAGACTTTCCCTTCTTTAGGCCCCTTTTTCTTAAGTAGGTCTAAAAGAGCCTAGGGACCTAAAAGGGCCTATAAGGGAGTATATATTATAGTACGATTAGTTAGGTAGTAGAGATAGCTAGAGGTACTACGCTATATATATTATATTCTCCTTATCGTAAGACTAAAGCTTATAGGAAGAGGGATTTTCCCTCTTTAGTTAGAGTAGCGAGAGGTCTATAATATATAAGTAGGGTAGGCACGATTCCCTACTAATACCCTATTAATATATTAGTACTACGTACCTAAGTACTTTATTAGCCTATACCTTTTAGTAGCGCTCTTATAATTATCTCCCCTCCTATATAGACGTCTCGGCTATATCTTTAATATATATTACTTTTACTATACTATATATATTCGGTTAAAAAGAGAGGTAGTTTCGGTTATATATCGCGCGTATACGCTTATATAAGTATACGTTAGTCTATACTTTATAACGTTAATAGTTATTATACTAGCGGTAGCCGCTAAGCAACCGTTATAATATTACCTATATATCGGCCGCGTAACTATAATATAAAGAGCGTGCGTATATATCTCTTACTTTTTCTATTTTCTTTTCTTCTTTAACTCTTCCGCTTACGATTATTATAGAGTTTTACGCCCTTTTTTATTAATCCCTTATACCTTTTTATATTACTTTTTATCGACGATTTATTAACGATAATACCTTCTACGCTAAAGAAAATAAAGAACTATAACGCCGATTTCCTACGCTATATATAAAAGTAGGTAGCGGCGGGTTTACCCTTAAAATATAAGTAATTAGCTTAAAAGTCTTATAGCGACGCTAGTTCCCCTTTAGCGAAGAAAGCTAAGAAAGGTATAGGGGAATCCTAGTCCTAGGAGACTTTTAGTCTAAGACCTAACGTTAGCGAGGGTCGTGCCCCTATTACCCCACTAAATACCCTAGCTCTAGCTATTAATAAGCCTACCTTTATAGGCTAGGAAACTTATAAGTCTATTACCCCTATTAGCGATATTAATACTAGCGAGGAGATCGTGCCTAGGCGCTCCTAGGTAAGTACCGATAACTTAGCTACTCTGTCTTAATAGGGCGGCTCTAGCTAATAAGAGATCGTCGCTTAGGCCGCTCCTTAGAATAAGTAGGCTAATATTAACGATAAGGCCTAGCCGAACGAGGGCTAAGACTATCCTAATACCTAGCCGAATAAGGGCTAAGATAACGATAATAGTAATAATAGAGACGGCCGCGATCTAACTCCTCCTACCGACGAACCTAAGAATAGCGGCGCCGGAGATAAGGGCACCTAGGCGGTAGTACGAGGCGGTCGCGCTCCTATAAAGAAGCGCACCCGATCTAAGGCTAAAGCCCGTACAGTTAAGGCCTATAAGGTTATCCCTTATAAGCTCTAGTATATTTATTATTTTAGGATAGTTATTAAAAAGTATAGTATAACCGAGCTTAACCCTATTAAGGTACTTTTAATTAGCTATATTTTCTTAGGTATTTCCTTAACGCGCTATAAGTAGTGCTATAGATATACCGCGACCTATAACTAAGTAGGTTTCCCCTTAACTTTAAATATTACGATTAATAAGCTAATCCTTCTTAAGGCCGCTACTCTTATATCTAGTAACTAGGCCGATATAGTCGCTATTATTAAGTACTTATATATACTTAATAAGCTAAAGACCGGTAATAAGGATACTAAGGACGATAGCTTAGACGTAGGCGTGCTTATTTTTAAGGAAGCTAATTAGCGCCGTCTTACTATTATAGTATAGTATTTAGCCGAGGCTTTTAACGCCGCTAAGACGGCCTATTATAAGTCCTTTAGGACTATAGGTATATAGAAGTCTACTATTATAAGTTTTATCCGACCCTTTTATTAGCGACCGCTTAACGATATACTAGGTCGAGCATACCGACTACTATACGCTAATTAATAAGCGCCGCGAGCTTATTATTCGCCTTAACCCTACGCCCTTATTCGATATCGCCTATATAAGCCTAGAGTACTAGGCCTAGGAATCCTAGTTAAAACTCTACTTTATTAACGGCGATATAGGCTATACTTCGTAGTAATATACCTTACTATTTACTAAGGCTAAGGTAAGTGCCGTACTAATAAAGATAGGTCTTAATATAGAGGATAAAGAAGGAGTAGAGGATAGGGTAGTTTTAGTATTTCCGGAGGTATTTAGTATAGTAGAGGGGGCGCCTTAGTTAGTTCCCGCTATACTAGTAAAAAAGAGGGGTAGTCGGAAGTAATAGATAGGTCTTATCTTTCTTTTATTTAGCTATAACTATCCTTCTCTCCTTTATTATTAAGGCCTTAGTAAAGTTATAGTTTAGTTTTATTTTCCTTAATAATATTTAATAGGTAGTATAAATAGTTTTCCCTATTCTTTTATTTTACTATTTTATATATAGTTATAGGATATTTAGGCGTGCTAATATATTAACGAGTTAGTAGCGATTTAGTAGGGATTTATTACCGATTTAGTAGCGTCTCCTTATACTAATAGGTTTCCTTACCTTACTTAGTCTTACGCTTCTTTTTCCTAGTTAGGCGAGTAGTATATTCTTTAATAAAGTCTTAGCTATTTACTATATCTTTAGCATCGACCTATTAGTTATACTTAGCTAGCTATCCTTTTTATTTAATAAGGAAAAAGGTATTGCCCTTAGATCTCTTTTAGTCTTTAATCTCTTAGACTTCCTATTTGCCTTTATCGTCCTCTAAGTTTAGTATCGGTAAGGTTTTACTATCTTTATAGGTGCCTTTACGCTTTTCTTAGGGAGTATAAAACGATATACTTACTTTCTAATAGCTTATAGGACCTAAAACGGTCTAATATACTTAGGTAAGAGTTTTCCTTTTTTATCCTTAAGGCGTAAGTTCTTTATCGATAATACTATAAGGTCTCTTACTTTTAGTATAAGCGGTTAGTGCCTTAAATTATAGTATTTCGCTTACGATTTAATAGCCTTTCCTTAGTATTCTTTAAGCCTCTTTTATAGCTCTTATAGCTTAGTAACTCTTACTCTTACTTTAGGTACCCCCCTTTAAATAATATTATCCTTAGTATTAATATAGAAGTTTAGTTAGTAACCTATTAACGCTTTATTAAGTAATAACCTAGTTATTACGTTCTTTATATTATTATATATAAATTAAGTAATATATAAGAGTAACGCTTAGTTAGTTTATTCTAAGTTAGTAAAGTATCTTAAGTAGTGCTATATAGCTTAGTTTATTCGTTCCGTTTACCTATTAGTTTATAGGTAAAATACCGTCGATAGCCTATATTTTACTTATAAGATAAAATAAAGATTTAACTAGACCTTACTTATAAATAGGGACCCTCTATCTAAGATAATGCCTTTTAAAGGTCTATATACTAATTTAACTTAGTAATAGAATAATTCTACTAGCTCTAGGGCTATTATTATCTTAGAGATAGGAAAGAAGAAGTAATACTTAGTATATCGGTCTATAATTACTAAGATCGTATTAACGTCTTATTTATTATACTATACTTTAGGCAGACCTATAGTAAAGTCTATTAATAATTCTTCCTATAGTTATATAAGATATAGTAACGATTATATAGTACTATAGGGGCGATGCCTCTTAGATACTATACCTTAATATACTAAGTATAACTAAACGTATTTATTTATATCTTTTATTATTCTATCCTAGTAGAAGTTCCTCGCTAGTAGTTTACTAGTATATTAAGAGCTAAAGTATCTTACTAATAGATTATTATAAAAGAGCTATATTAGCTCTTACTATAAGGCTGCCTTTAAAGGTACTATAATATAACCCTTTTATAGTAATAGTTTATCTAGGCGCACTAACTAGAAACCCTTTCCTTTTAAGAAGTCTTTAGTCTCCTTTAGCCTATTAATCGCTATGTTAACCGACTAAGTACGTTTTAGTAACTCTAGGAATAGTTCTAGAACTTCTACTATATAAATATTTATATAGTAGGCTGCTTTTTTAGCGGTCTTCCTTAAGAGTAACTATTTATAACTAGCTCTCTCTTTAGCTTAATCGGCTAATCGTTTAAGTCTTACGCTTAAATTATTATAGTTTTGCTATAGATAAGCTTATATATTTTCCTTATATAAAGGCACTTTACTATACTTATATTAACTTAAGGTTAAGCGTCTCTTTACCTATAAAAACGCCTTATTATTTCTTTATATAGATATAGTATTAATAGTAGCTAGTTTCGCTTATAGCTCTAGTAATAGTTTTATAGATAGGGGCTTCTCGCCCTTATATCTAGGCATTCTTAATAGCGCGTCCGCTAAGTTAGATTTACCTATATAATATTTAATCGTAAAGTCGAATAGTACTAAATATATATACTATCTTACTTACCTCTTATTTAAGGAGGTCTAGTATATAAACGTCTAGAGGTTATAGTAGTCTAATAATACCTTTACTTTATACGCTGCCCCTTTAATATAATATCGCTAGTATTTAAATAACTTAATAATAGTAAAGAGTTCTTAGTTTAAAATACTATAATTAAGTTTAGCTCTAGTAAACTTCCTTAACTAAAATACGATTAGATAGTAACGCCCTTTATTATTAGGTTAAGAGATAATCCCTACTATCGTAAATTGCGATATATTTATTTCGATATAAATATATCTTTTTAGATCGTAATATTAAAGGAGTAGAGCTCCTTAAAAAGCGTCCTTAAGAGCCTAAAACGCTGCCCTTTTAGCGAGATTTAGCTCTATACTCCCTAGCTTCTTCTTATTCTTACTCCCCTTTAGTAATATAGTTAAGGGCGCTATAACTCTTAAGTACCTATATATAAATTATCGGTAAAAATTATAGAACCTAAGGAAAACCTAAATATTATAGTAGGTTATAGGTTTAAGCTATTAGGCTATTGCCTCTACTTATTAAAGGTCTATTAATACCTTATTAATAGATAATATAAACCTAAGGAACTTAACTAACTATTAATAGAAGATATACTTTAATAGTTTTATATAAAGCTTTATAGCCCTTAGCCTTTCTATTACTTATCCTAAGTATTTAGTATATTCTTCTCTTATTTTAAAGTATATAAGGATATCGTTAAGGTAGACTACGTAGATTATATCTACGAGCCCCTTAAGCGCTTAATAGATATAGCTCTAAAATATAGCTAGTACGTTAGTAAGTTTAAAGGGTATTACTAAGTATTCGAAATATCTATAACGCGTTTAGAAAGCGGTCTTTTATTTATCTCCTCCTTAAATTCGAATATATTAATATATATTCTATATATTAATCTTAGAAAAATACTTAGCTCCTTAATAGCGGTTAATAATCTCTAAAATAAGGGGTAAAAGGTACTAATTCTTTTATATAACCTAGTTAAGTCTATAGTAGTCTATATATAGCCGTAAGGTGCTATCCTTTTTTAGAATAAAAAGGATAGGCGCCCTAGCTAAGCTCTTTAACTCCTAGATTATTTTCCTTTTTATCGCGTCTTAGATCTAGTCGCGTAATACTTAGAGTTCCTTTTACGATAGAAGGTAAATCGGTCTATAAGGAGGTTCTATATTAAGGATTAAATTAATTAAGTAATCCGTTCCTTTTCTAGCTAGTAATAAATCGGATTTATTAGCTAAGAAGGTATCTTTAAACCGGTAGAAAGTTAGTAGGATTTCGGCTTATTCTTCCTATAAAATCCCTTTATCCTTATCTTTATCTAGTAGCGGGATTAGCTTAGGATTAAGGGCTATTATATATACCCTTACCTTATTCCTATATTCTTAAAGGAATCTATAGGGATTTTATAGGGTTTCGCTACCTAGTTAATACTTAAACTACTACTATTATTTCTATAAGATAATATAGATACGTTTATCCTCTAAGGTAGTAACTAATAAAAGGATTAATACCCGATTATTTAGCGTTAACTTATTAGTACCGATATAGAAATAAGTAATTATCTTTTCGGTGCCCCTTATATTTATTATTTAAAGCGGTACTAACTATACTCTATACTCCCTTACCCTACTATTATTAAGCCCTAATAACTTAGGGTATAATAGCGCTACTTATAGTAACCCTTATTATTAGGTAAAGTATATATTTATAAGGTTAACGGTACTATAAGTATCTAGGTATATAGGGACTTTAGTAGGGTTTCGCCTTAATATCGTTATAAGAGTTTTAAGTAACTATCTTATAGGTATTAAGTTTACTAAGGGAAAGGCGTTTACCCCGATATCTTACCTTTTCTTTATTTTATAGTATTAAGTCTAAGAGTCTTTACTAAGGTTTCTACCTTTAAAGAATTAGTATATTCTATAAATAGGTATCCTAGCTTATTATATTAAAAATATATAATTCCCGATTAAGTAAAAGATCCTCTTCCTTAATAACGTTCCCTAGTTTAGCCCTTAATAGGTATATCGCTAGCTTACTAGTTATTAGTCGAATCGGTAGTATTTCCTTAACGATTTTACCTAGCTTATCGACCTCTTTAATTCCTTCCCCTATATATACTACCTTAGGGTATAGCACTACTTCTATTCCTAGTTCCTTTAAAGGTAGAAGTAGTATTAGTATATTGCCTTTTATTAATAGTAGTATCCTAATATCGTTAGGCGACTTATATAAGCTCTTCCCGTTAATAGGCATAAATAGGTATTAAATAAAGGTTAATTTAGTCTCGAAGTTATAGCTCTAGCTTAGCGAAAAATATAAGAGCACGCGCCTTTTTTAATAGGCGTTCGAAATACCTCTTTAAGGAGTTAAGGTATAAGCTAAACTCTAAGGGGGACTAGCCTTCTCGTTAGCGAGCCTCCTTTAATTATATCGCTAATAATATCTCCCTATTTATAGTATCCTTAATTAGGATAAGTATCTATTCCTTAAAGTATACTTAATCTATACTATATTTAGATTAGTTAATTAGCGTTTATTCTTTAAGGTATCGGCGCTATCTTACTTTATAGTCGCTATATATATAATCTACCGCGTAGAGGATCTTTATTTTATCGCAATAAAAGCGTCTAGGCGCTGCCCTAAAAGCGTCCTCTAGATCGTAAGTCTAGTCTAGACGTTTCCGTATATTAGTAGGTTAAGATAATTAAGCGATATTTTTAATCTTAACCTCGCTACCGCGACTACCGTCCGATTTAAGGGAGTAAGACTATCGACGCTTTCCTAAATAGATAGCGATAGCGCTAGCACGTTTAGTAATTTCCTCCTCTAATTATATAACGCGGTCTTATAGGCGTTTTATCTCTTTTAGCTCCTTAATACGCGCTTATAGGGCTATAAGCTTTTCTTTATAAGTTAACGGTCTTACGCCTATAGGTAGCGATATCTTTAATATAGTTAGAATATCGTCCGTAATAAGGGTCTATTCTAAGGATATATCTTCTAGTTCTTTATCTCTTAAGTAGATACTTAATATACGTAATAAAGAGGCCTTAACTAGTAAACTACTACGTCGCGCTATAAGAGCGTTATATAGTCTTCTTTAAGTAGCTATCTTTATTAGGTAACTAAAAAGGGAAGCTTTAGAAATTATAAGGGAATACGTATTACGGTATAATTAGTTAGGTAGTAGAGATAGCTAGAGGTACTACGCTATATATATTATATTCTCCTTATCGTAAGACTAAAGCTTATAAGAAGAGGGATTTTTCCTCTTTAGTTAGAGTAGTAAGAGGTCTATAATATATAAGCGGGGTAGGCACGATTCCCTACTAATACCCTACCGATATATTAGTACTATATACCTAAGTACTTTATTAGCCTATACCTCTTAGTAGCGCTCTTATAGGGCCCTTGCTTTCCTTAAGTAAAGGGAAAAGTATAGAGCTAAGAACCTCCTCTATACGCTTACTAGCCCGAAGCTATATTAGCTATGCCCTTACTATAAGGGCAGGCTATAGCTAAGGGGGTATATCGCGAAGCGTAGCTTAATTTCGTAGTTCTTAGAGATATCCCTTAGTATAAGGGACCTAAGAAGCTAAAAACACCTAGTATAGAAAAAGGAAGAAGGAGCTAAAAAGAGGTATAGAAAGGAGGGTAGGGGTAAGAGGGGAAGTAGAAGTAGCTATAGCTTCCTATAGAGGTAACGAGAGATAAGACGGATATACTAGCAACGGCTAGAAAGGAGGGGAAAACTAGTAAAAAGCTCGGTAGTTAAAAGGATATTAGTAGCTTCTTTAAGTAAGATCTTCTTTATTAATTAAGATACTAGATAGGTATAAAGAGGGGCGTTAGATAGAGGAAAGAAGAATAATTAAGGCAATATAATAATTACTCCCCTACTATAATTACTGCTCCTAAAAGAATTAAATCTCTCTACCCTACCTATTAGACCCCTTACTATTACTTTTACCTTTATATATTTTATATATACTTTTTATATCTCTCTTCGCGAGAATTAAGGGGTTTATATTAATAGATATAATAGGGCGTAGTCTAAGTAATAATAAGGATATTATATTAGTAATAAGTTAAAAGTTATAAACTATAGACTATAACTAAGTAATTAAGTAATTAGAATTAAAGATATAATTATAATAAAGATCGTTATAATTATAATATTAAAAGCTATTAAGCTATTTATATAAAGGAGTATTCCGTTCCTTCCTTATATATCTTAAGAGCTTTCTTAGATCGCTAAGAGTACTAAGTAATCCTATCGCTTAGGAGCGCTAGAGCGCTAAAGCGATCCTACGATCCTAGCTATAGAGTATTAAAGCGCTAAAGTAACCTATCGCTTTAAACTTAATTAGCCCGTTAGTCTATTTAATAACCCTTACTCCCTATATTATATATCCTCGTAATATATATTAGTCCCTATAGCTTATTAGACTATAGTTATAATAGGATACCTCCCCTCCTTTAAGTCTTATCCCTAAGACCTACTACCTTAGCCGCTATATATAAATATACCTTTATCGCGTTATACGTAAGTATATCGTTCCTTATTCTATTATCCTTTTAGGATATACTACTAATAGTATATCTAGTTATATTTAAAAATCCCCTTCTTATAATTCTAATAAATTATATTAATAATTAAAGCTAGTATCTTAGACTAAGATCTATAGTATTAAAATTATACCTTACTCTTATTTTTTTCGGTTAAGCCTAACTTATAAAGTCGGCGAGCGTTTTAATCGGTATTTTAAATATACCTTTATAGGCCGTTCCTATAATAGTTATAATATAGCGTCCGCTTATTTATTTTATCCCTTTCCTTCCCTACTATTCTTTTTACTAATATTCCTTCTTTTTTAGTTTATTATATTATAAATTAATAGTTATAAGAATATACCGTTATATTCCTATTTTACTATTATAAAGAAATAATAGGCATAGGGAGGCTCTATAAAATAAGCTAGTAAAAAGAGGCTCTATAATATAGTCTAAGGGAATAACCCTTAAAGATAAAAGACCTCTACTAGATATCTATACCTTCTTTTAGGAAAGGCGGGTTAAGATAACCCTATCCTAATAAAATAAAATATATATAAAATGCATAAGTTAATTAAAAGTAGAACGGATACCCTATCGCCTATTTTAGCCTAGCGGTTCCGAAGATATCCGCGATACGAGAATAGGTAGAGCATAGAATATTCTAGTTAAATCTACTACTTATACTAGAACCTATAGTCTTACGTTAACTATCACGTTATAATTAGACAACCTACTAAGTTAGGAAGACATACTATAGATAGAGCTTTTTAAGCACTATAGAATATACTAGAAAGATAACTAATTAGTCTACTAGTAGGCGAGCAATAGTCTATAAAAGATAAAGGATTTCCCTAGGAGTAGTAGATAGAATAAGTAAGTTTATAAGCATCCTTTACAACGCTATTCTTTTAATATATTATTTAGCCCCTTATATACTCGTTATAAATTCCGGACGAAATCCTACCCTATACTCCTTCGACCGATCTTTCTACTTACGTTATCGATTACCCGATTCTACGCTTATTACTTATACCTTTTAACAATAGTAAAAGATTAATTTAAACGAATAGAAAGTAAAAGAAGCGTTAAAAGAAGTAATAGCTCGCCTAGCTCGGATTAGGAAATAAAAGCGTTTCTTAAAGGACTAAGGTAGTAAGTTATTTTAGTAGGGTATATAAGCTATTAATAAAGAAGATAGTATAACGCGTTCTTCTTAAGATAAGTTAGTTTATTTATTAAATAAGGAAACTATTACTATTAGCGAGGTTTAATCGTTTAGTACTTTAAATATATTAAACTAAGATATTATTCTTAGTAACCTTATATTTCTAAGTAAGGGTTCGCTTAGTAGAACTATTAGAGTAAAGAACTTCTCGTAAAGAGAGATATAAGAAGTATATATAAAATATATAAAGGTAAAAATTAAAAGTAAGGGGACGGATAGGTAGGGCTAAGCTATTTAATTCTTATAGGGGCAGTAATCGAGGTAGGGGAGTAATTATTATATTGCCTTAATTATCCTTCTTTCCTCTATCTAACGCCTCTTTTTATACCTATCTAGTATCTTAATTAATAAAGAAGATCTTACTTAAAGAAGCTACGAATATCCTTTTAACTACTAAGCTTTTTACTAGGTTTTCCCCTCTTTTATAGCCGTTACTAGTATATCCGTCTTATCTCTTACTACTTATACTTCCCTTTATACTCCTACCCTCCTTTCTATACTTCTTTTTAGCTCTTTCTTCTTATAAGGAACGGTGTTCCTACTATAAATAAAGTAGCTATAATATACTCTCCCGATTATATAAGCTAATAAGTAGTATATTAATTATAGATAAAATCTTATCCTATAAAGTAAGAATCGCTTATTATTTTATATATTATTATATATTAAACGGGTTGCCGGTTATTATATAATCGGGAATCGAAGGAATAGAGCTAGCTTAGAATACTAGCTAAGACCTCTTAAGAACACCGGTATAACTAACCTCCTTTAAATATAAATATTAGTAGAACTAAGACACTTTTAGATTTACTCGAGGTATCACGGAATTCCTTAGTCTTAGGGCTATACGGCAGCCTAAATCTAGTCTTAAAAGGTTTTTCCGTTTAGCTATAATTATCTATATAAGATAGTATATCCGCTAGTAGATAAATAGAGAATTATTAACTATAATACCTCTTTTATATACTAATATATTACTAATAAATTCTATTAAAAATTCTGCCTTATACTCCTTCTTCCCTTTTATTATATAGTCTTACGTAATTCCTTAATTTCCTAAAATTCCGCTTTTACTTATATACCTTAAGACTTCTTTCTTTTATACTAAGTATTTTTAGCTTCCTTAGTCCTTCTTACTAAGGGATATCTCTAATAACTATAAAATTAAGCTATACTTCGCGATATACCTTCTTAGCTATAGCCTACCCTTATAGTAAGCGTATAGCTAATATAGCTTTAGGCTAGTAAGCGTATAAAGGAGGTTTATAGCTCTATACTTCTCCCTTTACTTAAGGAAAGTAAGGGCCCTTTTAGGTCCCTAGGCTCGTTTAGACCTACTTAAGGAATAGGGGCCTAAAGAGGGGAAATTCCTATAAGAAAGGGGGCCTTCTTTAAAGGGAAAAACCTAATTAAATAAAGGGCCCTTTAAAGGGAAAACCTCTTCCTTCTTCTTTAGCTATAAACGTTACCTTCTTATATAGGCTATTAGCTCCTCTTATAGACTTATAAGGCGGGCCTTTAAGGATATCTCCTCTTAAACGTCTTCTAGCCTAATTTACTATAAAAAGATAGCTAGCTTCTACTTTAGTAAGGGCTTTATAAGACCGTTAGCTTTTATTAATACTATTAAAACCTAACGGACGGAAATAAGTCCCCTTTAGGCCTCTTAGCGTAACTAATACTAATAGATATCGATATACTATAGATAGGTTAATAGCTTACTATTTTCCTTTATAAGAATTTATATAGTCTATATATTATTATATTTTATAGCTAATAGGGACGGAATTTATAGTTATAAAGATATTAGTAGCTAGCTAAGGAAAATCGCTTCTTTTAATACTTTTAAAAGAGCTAGTAGCTCTGCCTTTATACTTAGAGTTATAACGGTAGCTTACTTTAAAGCTCTCTAAGTAATAGTTCCTTTAAAACGGGATATAAGATACCCTTATAAGCTCTTTCTATCTAATAAATTTTTATAAAGGACGAATCGCTTAAATAAAGAAAGATTTCGGTAGCTATTTTCTTTCTTTTCTACCCTCCTAGGCATAGACTATATAATCTTATTAAATAGAGATAAAGGATAGCTCTATCTACTACTTTTAGTTTACTAATAGGTCTAGGAGGTCTCTTTTATATACCTTCCTTACTAATAGTAGCTTAAAAAGCTAGCTTACTATAAATACTTTATAGGAACTATCTTTTATAGGCATTAAATAGAAGTCGGAAAAACGATCGAAATAAAGGAAAGGTTAGTTTTCTTTAGTAACTATATCGGGCCTTATACCTTCCTTTACTTCTCGAAGCAAGGATAAAAAAGCAGCTAGGTAATCCTTTAAAAGAGGTGCTTTTCCTACCCTCTTAAGGGTCGAGATAGGAAGACTAATAGAGAAAGCTACTTCTATACCTTTTTCTTATATAGGAGGAGGCATAGGGAAGTAAGCGTATTCTAGCTCTACTACTTTCTTATAGTCTCCTTTTTTATCTAGATTATTTAATTTAGTAGCTTCCTTTTCTTTAAAGTTAGCGTTATCCTTAACTACTTTAACGTTAGTTTCTTTTTCTATTTCCCTATTTAAGGCCTCTTCTTATAACTATTAGGAAGGGGGGATTTAGATCTTTTAAATTAGCTAACGTTATAAGAGTAAGAGGGGCTATTAATCCCTTTTTCTATTAAAGAAGCTAGATTTATCGAAAATTATATCCCTAGTCGAAATAACCTTTTATAAAAAAGGAATCTAAATCCGGAAGATATTTATAGAATTATAGCTAACGAGGTAACTAATAAAAGCTTTAAGATTAAGCTTTCTTTTCTTCTTTCTTTTTAGCTATATATTAATAGTTATTATATATACCTTATAGCTATAAGTATAAAGGTAGGCTAGGGAGGCCCTCTTTTTTATAAAGAGCTTAAGAGGAGATTCTAGTTTATTACTTAGGTCTTAATAAGGGTCTCTAGGTCCCTATAGTCTTTTAAGCCCTTACGGTCCCTTAGGGTCCGGTTTTAAAGGTAATAGGCGGTCTTAACGAGTTCCCTTTAAAGGTTATAGGGAAGCTTTATAATAAGTCTTATTATATAGGCCCTTTCTATTATAGCACCCCCTAATCTTTCCGCTCCTCCGTTCTAGGCCTAGGTATTTAGTGCTAATAGGAGGGGTAAAATACCCCTTTTTTAAAGCTAATTTAAGATATCCTTCGTAAATAGCTCTCTATTAAACTATATCTTCTTTACCTTATAGCTAAAGTAGGATTTTATTTAGTTAATAAAGCCCTAGAAGGTAAACTAGTTATACTTACTTAGGTAGGTTTATAAGAAATAAGGGAAAACTATCCTTAAAAAAGCGTCTATAAAAAACATTACCCTAATAAAGCTTTCTTAATCCCTAGAGATATCGGTTTAGTCGACCTAAATTTCCTTATATAGCTAGTCCGGCTATAAAAAGGTTCGTTTAGAAATTCGTCTCTTAGTCTTTTCTTAGCTATAGTATTTATATTTAACGGTCTTTAGGCCCTTTATTTATACGCCCTATTATAGGCCTAGCTTATATAAAGCTAGGGGGCCTAAGTAACTAAGTTATACGTACTAAAGAAGGCGGTCTCCTTAGGCTGCTAGAAGAGGGTCCTTTATAGTAGACCTATTCTTCTTAGTAGGGAAAGCGAACTTCTTAAGTAATTCCTTCCTAAGGATAGGTTAGAATTCGAGAATAAATTAGCCGAATTTCTCTTTAATAAGCCTAATAGTCTAATTCTTCTAAACTAGCCTTATAGGCTTAGACGTTATATCCTAAAAGATCCCTTTCTTTTAAAGAAAGTAAAAGGAAATTAAGCTCGTTAAAAATTAAAGGTAAAAAGCTACCCTTTTTCGTCGAAGAATTTATATAGACCTATTAGGTAATCTTATCGTAAAATTCACCCTTCTATATCCTTCTATCTATATAGTTAATTCCCTAGTAATAAGATATTCCTTTTATACCTTTTTAAAGGACCGGAAGTATAAGAGTATATTATAGATATTAAGGGAAGTACTAGAGTTAAGGATAGCTAATTTTTATAGGGGATAGTTAGAGGGCTCTAACGGTTAGTAATTTTTCCTCGAACTTATAGCTTAAATAAGGGCAGCGGCGTTATTAGTTACTATTTCTTAGTAACCTAAATCTCGTCTATCTTCTTTTATAATAAAGGGTCCTCCTTAAGAGACTATTATACTATTTCTTATAGCCTCTTTAAAGGGTTAACTCCTTTAGGTCGGTTTTCCTTAAAGACCTACTAGTAGTCTTCTAGCTAATAGGGCTTTTTTTATACTTAGTAGGTAGGTCTATTCCTCCTTATTCGTGTCTTTAAGGAATCCTTATCCCGGTCTAAAAGGTTTGCTTAAAAACACCCCCTTTTTACCCCTTATTACTAATTTTAATAAAGAGGTTCGATTTTAAGTAGTTCCTTAATATTTCGACTAACGGACTAAAAGGTTTATTAGGGGACTAGTCGGGCTAGTTTAATAGACGGGACCGGGCCTAGAGTAGAAGGCAGAGCTAAGGCCGGGACTAAGGCAGCCGTTAAAGATAGGGTTAAGGCTCTTAAAGGAGGAGGAGCTAAAGAAGTAATAGCTATAGTAGTAGGGGCTATAGTAATAGGGGTTATAGTAACTATAGGTCGAACTATCTAGGTCGAGTACTAGCTATAAAGGAATAAGACTACTTACTATTATACTTTAATAGCCTCTTTATTTAGTTCTTAGCTAGCTTCTTAAAAGATAGTTAAGTAACCGTTACTAATAGGCTTAATTAATAGAGATATATCCTATAGCTACTAGCTAAAAAGAGCTTTTATTAAGAAGTATTAGTTAGCTTCCTTAAGGATTTCTTCCTACTTAGCTAGCTATAAAGAAGCTAGTAGGTTCTTAGTAGAAAAGGCTCTTAGATATACTATATAAGTCTTCTTAATCCGGTTAGTTATATAGCCCCTTAAGGGAGCTATTAAGGTCTTAAGCTTTAAAAGCTATTACCTAAGGGTCTCTTCCTCTTAAAGAGATATTAGCTTTATAGTATTAATAAATTCTATTATCGCTATATATATAGTAGTTAGTAGCTTTATCTTATAAAGGTACTCCTTATAGTAACTTTTATAGTTACCTAAGGTAGTAGAAAAAGCTCTCTATTATATAGAGGTTAGCTTAAAGAAGAGGGTAGCTCCCTTTATAAATCCTATTGCCCTAAGATAAAGAGGAGGCTTTAAAGGGTCCTACTTAATAAAGAAAACTAAATTATAGATAGTTCTATCTATATAAGCCTATAGCTCCTTTACCTACTTATCCTAATCTTAAGGCTCTACTAGAATTATCCTATAGACTATAGGGATAGTAAAGGAGTCGGTTTTTATTATTATTATAAAGAAGGGTAAGAAAGATAGGTAAAAATCAGCTTTTTTAGTAAGAAGGGTAAAAGAAAGCTATAAGGGATATAAGAAAGGTGCCTTTTATAGTAGCTAAAAGGTATAGGAATACTATTCCTCTTAGGCTTATAACTCTTATAAAGAGAGATATAAGAAGTATATATAAAATATATAAAGGTAAAAATTAAAAGTAAGGGGATAGATAGGTAGGGCTAAGCTATTTAATTCTTATAAGGGTAGTAATCGAGGTAAGGGAGTAATTATTATATTGCCTTAATTATCCTTCTTTCTTATATCTAACGCCCCTTTTATACTTATTTAGTATCTTAATTAATAAGGAAGATCCTACTTAAAGAAGCTACTAATATCCTTTTAACTACTAAGCTTTTTACTAGTTTTTCCCTTCCTTTTTAGCTATTACTAGTATATCTATTTTATCTCTCGCTACTTATACTTCCCCTTATACTCCTACCTTCCTTTCTATACTTTTTTTTTAGCTCCTTCTTCCTTCTTTTATACTAGGTATTTTTAGCTTCCTTAGTCCCTCTTATTAAAGGATATCTTTAATAACTATAAAATTAAGCTATACTTTATAATAGAACTATAGTAGGTTAAGTACTTAAGTAGTTCCTAGTTATTTTCCTTTAGTTTATATCTTTTTTATTTAATAAGGTATTTTTATTACTAACCTTATTTTCTTATATTTAGTATTTATTTAGCTTTATATTCTTAATTATTATTAACTTTAATTTTTACTTATAGTTTAGCGTTTTATAGTACTAGTTTTAATAATAAGATATAAAATATTAAGTATATCTATATTATTATTAGTAGTAAAAGTTTATAGTTAACTTTTAAAATAGCTTTCTTAACCTTAAATATTTTAAGTTTCTTTAAATTTAATTTATTACTTAGTCGTTTTATTTTAATATTTTACTATATAAGGTAGACTATATCTCCCTTTTAAAAGATTAGTCCTTATAATCTTTTTTAATTATAGTAAGTAAATATTTATTCTTTAATAAATTAAAGTTCTTATTATATTTTTTTTATATAATATTTATAGCTAATCTACTTATAATATTACTTATTTTACTTATAGTTTTTATTAAGTAACCTTAAATACTTCTAGCTTATATTTATAATTACTATATACTAATAAGAGCTTAGTTATTTCTATAACTAAGCTATTATAAGCTAGTTATACTATTAATAGCTATTTAACTTAATTATTTTATTTATAGCTGATATAGTATTATAAATATTATTTAAGCGTTTAGTTAAGTCGTTCTAATTATCTATTTATTTATAGGTAATAAGCTATACTAAGCTTAGATTTCGTTCTTAATTATACTATAAGACCTTACTAAAATTTAGCTATAAATATACTTCCTTTATTAAATATAATCTTATTTAATAGTCTATAATTACTAATAATTATTTATAGGAATATATATACTAGCTCTTTTATATTACTTACTTTTTTATATAGTAAAAAGTATTTATACTTTATTAATTTATTAGTAATAACGAATATACTATTATTGTCGCGAAGCGTGGCCTGATTTCGCAGTTTTCGAAGATATCCCTTGGCAAGAGGGACTAAGGAAGCTAGAAACACCCGGTGTAGAAGAAGGAGCCGAGAAGAGGTGCAGAAAGGAGGGTAGGGGCATAAGGGAAAGCATAAAGTAGCGAGAGATAAGACGGATATGCCGGAAACGGCTGCAAAGGAAGGAAAAACCGGCAAAAGCTCGGTAGTTAAAAGGACATTAGTGGCTTCTTTAAGCAGGATCTTCTTTGTTAATTGAGATGCTAGACGGGTATAAATAGGGGCGTTGGATAGAGGAAAGAAGGACAATTAAGGCAATACAACAGTCACTCCCCTACTGCAATTGTTGCCCCCGCAAGATTCAAATATCTCTGCCCTGCCTGTCTGACCCCTTACTTCTACTTTCACCTTCGTGCATTTTATATGCACTTCTCGCATCTCTTTTCGCGAGAGTTATAAGCCCGGGAGGAATAGTATTCCTATACCTTCCGGCTGCTGCAAAAGGCACCCTTCTTAAATCCTTCGTGGCTCCCTTTTACCCCTCTTACTAGAAAAGCCGATTTTTAACCGACTTTTCTGCCCCCTCTTTCCGCAACGATGACAAAAATCGACTCCTCTGCCGTCCCTACGGTCCGTAGGACGATTCTAGCAGAGCCCCAAGATTGGGATAAGTGGGTAAAGGAGCTACGGGCTCGTGTAGACAGAACCATCCACAATTTGGTCTTCTCTGATAAGCAGGACCCTCTCGAGCCCCCTCTTCGTCTAAGGGCAACGGACTTTGCAGAGGGAGCTACCCTCTTCTCCGAGCTAACCTCTGCACAGCAGAGAGCTTTTTCTGCTGCCTTAGGTGACTACGAAAGTCATCGAAAGGAATACCTTTACGAGACAAAGCTACTAACGGCTGCTCGTACGGCGATAACGGAATCCGTTAGTGCCGCAAAGCTAATCTCTCTTCGAGAGGAAGAGACTCCTAGGCAGTAGCTTTTAAAGCTCGAGACCTCGACAGCTCCCTCGAGAGGTTATATGACTGACCGTATTAGGAAGACCTATACGGCCCACCTAGGAGCTTTTTCTGCTAGGAACCTACTAGCTTCTTCGTGGCTAGCTAAGTAGGAAGAAATCCTCGAGGAAGCTAACTAATACTTCCTAATAGAAGCTCTTTCCGGCTAGTGGCTACGGGATATATCTCTACTAATAAAGCCTATTAGTGACGGTTACTCGACTATCTTTCGAGAAGCTAGCCGGGAACTAGACGAAGAGGCTGCCAGAGTATAACAGCAAGCAGTCTTATTCCTTCGTGGCTAGCACTCGACACAGACAGCACGACCTGCAGCTGCTGCAGCCCCTGTTGCTGCGGCCCCCGCTGCTGCTGCTGCGGCTGTTGCTCCTTCGGCTCCTCCTCCCTCGAGAGCCTCAACCCCGTCTTCAACAGCTGCCCCAGTCCCGGCCCCGGCTTCGCCTTTTACACCGGGCCCGGTCCCGTCTATCAGACCGGCCCGACTAGTCCCCTAATGGACCTTTTAGTCCGTTAGTCGAAAAATCAGGGAACTAGTCGAAATCGAACCTCTTCGTTAAAATCAGCAATAAGGGGTAAAAAGGGGGGGTTTTCAAGCAGACCTTCCGGACCGGGACGAGGATTCCTCGAAGAAACAACGTACGAGGAGGAATCGACCTACCTACCAAGCGTGCAAAAAGCCCCATCGGCTAGAAGACTGCTAGCAGGTCTTCGAGGAAAACCGACCCGAAGGAGTCAACCCTTTAAAGAGGCTACGAGAAATAGTATAACAATCTCTTAAGGAGGACCCCTCGTTGCAGAAGAAGATAGACGAGATTCGGGTTGCTAAGAAATAGTAACTAATAACGCCGCTGCCCTTATTCGAGCCGCAAATTCGAGGAAAAATCGTTAGTATAGCAAATCCGGCATTCGTCTTCCCCACGGATCAGCAAGACCAACCGTTAGGACCCTCCGACTATCCCCTACGAAAATCAGCTATCCTTGACTCTAGTGCGTCCCTCGATATATGCAATACACTCTCACGATTCCGGTCCTTTAAGAAGGCACGAAAGGAATATCTTATTGCCGGGGAATTAACCGTACGGATAGAAGGATATAGAAGGGTAAATTTCACGATGAAATTACCTAATGGATCTATACGAATTCTTCGAAGAAAAAGGGTAGCTTTTTGCCCTCGATTTTCAACGAGCCTGATTTCCTTCCGCCTTCTTCGTAAGGAAGGAATCTTCTAGGATACGACGTCTAAGCCTACGAGGCTAGTCTAGAAGAATTAGACTATTGGGCTTATCGAGGAGAAATTCGGTCAATTTGTTCTCGAATTCCGACCTATCGTTAGGAAGGAACCTCTCGAGAAGTCAGCTTTCCCTGCTAGGAGGAATAGGTCCACCACAAAGGACCCTCTTCCGGCAGCCCAAGGAGACGGTCTTCTTTGGCACGCACGACTTGGTCACCCGGGCCCCCTAGCTTTGCATAAGCTAGGCCAACAACAAGGCGTACGAATAAGGGGCCCAAAGACCGTCGAATGCGAACACTGCGGCCAAGGAAAGACCAGGAGACGAATTTCCAGACGAACGCCGTTACGGCCGGACCAGCCGTGTAAGGAAATTTGGGTCGACTGGACCGACGTCTCTAGGGATCAGGAAAGCTTCGTTAGGGTGATGTTTTTCACAGACGCCTTTTCAGGGATGGTTTTCCCCTATTTCTTACGGACCTACCTAAGCAAGCATAACTGGTCTGCCCTCCGGGACTTCGTTAACTAGATGAAATCCTACTTTGGCTACGAGGTAAAGAAGATACGGTCTGACGGAGAGCTATTTACGAAGGATATCTTAAATTAGCTTCGAAAAAGGGGCATTTTACCCCTCCCGTCAGCACCGAATACCCAGGCCCAGAACGGAGGGGCAGAAAGATTAGGGGGTGCTGTGATAGAAAGGGCCCGTACGATGAGACTTACTGCAAAGCTTCTACACGACCTTTGGAGGGAAGTCGTTGAGACCGCCTGTTACCTTCGGAACCGGACCCCAAGGGACCCTAGGGGACTAAGGGACTATAGGGACCCAGAGACCCTTTTTAAGACCCAAGGAATAGATTGGAAATCCCCCCTCGAGCTCTTTACGAAGAAAAGGGCCTTACTAGCCCACCTTCGTGCCTACGGCTGCAAGGCATACGCAATGACTGCCGATGCACAGCTAAAAAGGAAGAAGAAAAGAAAGCTTGATCCTAGAGCCTTTATTGGTTACCTCGTTGGGTATAATTCTACGAATATCTTCCGGATCTAGATTCCTCTTCTACGGAAGGTTATTTCGACTAGGGATATGATTTTCGACGAATCTAGCTTCTTCGACGGAAAGAGGGATCAACAGCCCCTCTTACTCTCACAACGTCAGCTAATTCAGAAGATCTAAATCCCCCCTTCCTAACAGTCTTAAGAAGAGGTCCTAGACGAGGAAACGGAAGAAGAAACCGACGTCGAAGCAGTCGAGGATAACGCCGACTTCGAAGAAGAGGAAGCTGCTAGATCAGATGATCTAGACGAAGAAGGAGACTATAGGAAAGCGGTAGAGCTAGAATACGCCTACCTACCTACGCCTCCTCCTACGCAAGAAGAAGATCTAGAAGCAGTTTTTCAGTCAGTCTTCCGTCTCGACCTAAGGGGTGGAAAGGCACCTCTCGAAGGATTACCCGACTGCCTTTTGTCCCTGCTTCGAGAAGCAAAGGAAGGTATAGGGCCCGATACAAAAGAAGACCAGTTTCTCCCCTATTTCGATCGTTTTTCCGACTTCTATCCCATGCCTATAGAAGACGGTTCCCACGGAGCGTTCACAGCAGGCCAGCTCTTCAAGCCACAGCTATCAGCAAGGAAGGTACATAAAAGAGACCTCCCGGACCCACTAGCAAACCAGAAGCAGCTAGAAAGACATCCTTTTAAAGACTAGTTTTTCCAGGCCTAGAAAGACCACCTAGCCTTACACGAAGAGATGGGGTCTTTCGAAGAGGTCCTAAAGGAAAAAGCAAGAGGAAAACAGGTCCTTAGCTGTAAGTGGGTCTTTATCTATAAGACTAATAAACACGGCTTCCTTTAAAAGTGCAAAGCCCGGCTAGTTGTCTGCGGGAACCAGCAAGAAAAAGGGGATCTTCCTACTAGGGCAACTACCCTAGCAGGGATGTCTTTTCGGACCCTTATAGCTATAGCAGCAGAATTCGACCTCGAGCTCGATCAGATAGATGCAGTCAACGCCTTTGTTAACTGCCTACTCGAGGAAGAAGAAGTTGTCTACATGCGCCTTCTACCAGGCTTCCAACAGCCAGGAAAGGTTCTACGGCTTAGGAAAGCTCTATACGGATTACGAAGATCACCCCTTCTTTGGCAATAGCATTTAATAGGTTCCCTCGAAGCCCTAGGCTTTAAGAAAGTCCCTTAGGAACCGTGTATAATGCAGAAGGGTAAAATCACGGTCTTCTTCTACGTCGATGATATTATCTAGGCATACCTAAAAGAGGAAGAAGCTGCTGCAAGGGAGGCTATACGTGGCCTGCAACAAAGGTATAAGATGACCCGGCTAGGGGAGCTAAAGTGGTTCCTAGGGATACGAATCCTTCGGAATAGGTCCCAACGGACTATCTAGCTTACCTAGGACGCCTATATTAATAAGGTCGCTTATAAATTCCTCCCTAATTCCCTCGATAAGAAGCTTCCCCCTACGCCTATATCAGACGAAGAGCTTTTACCTGATCCGTCCTTTTAAGCCAGGGAGCAAGAGAAACACCAATATCAACAGAAGGTGGGCTCCCTGCTTTTTTTAGCTATTTCTACTAGACCGGATATCTCTTTTACGGTCTCCCGGCTAGCTAGGCACAACCAGAATCCTAGCCCTAGGCATCAAGAAGCAGCAAACAGAGCTATCCTTTATCTCTATTCAACGAGATCATATAGTCTGCGCCTAGGAGGGCAGGGAAGGAAACAAGCTGCCGAAATCTTCCTCTGTTCGAGCGATTCGTCCTTTGCAGATAATTCCTTAGACAGAAAGAGCTCACAGGGGTATATCATGTCCCTTTTTGGAGGAACCATTGCTTAGAGAGCTTCGAAGCAGGCCACCGTTACGACTTCTAGTACGGAGGCAGAGCTACTAGCTCTTTCAGAAGCGTTAAAAGAAGCGATTTTCCTTAGCCGGCTGCTAATATCGTTACGACTGCAAATTCCGACCCTATTAGCTATAGAATGCGATAACACGCAGACTATACGAATTCTTACGGAAAACAGCAAGTTGTCGACCCGGCTACGGCATATCGATATCCACTAGCATTGGTTACGCTAAGAGGTCTAAAGGGGACTTATTTCCGTCCGTTGGGTTCTAACGGCATCGATGAAAGCCGACGGTCTTACGAAGCCCCTGCCGAAGCAGAAGCTAGCTATCTTTTTACAGCAAATTGGGCTAGAAGACGTTCGAGAGAAGCTGTCCTTAGAAGCCCGCCTTGAGAGTCTACGAGAGGAGCTAATAGCCCGTACGAGAAGGTAACGTCTGCAGCCGAAGAAAAGGAAGAGGTTTTTCCCTTTAGAGGGCCCCCTATTTTGATTGGGTTTTTCCCTTCTAAGAAGGCCCTTTCTTATAGGACTTTCCCTCTTTGGCCCCTTTTCCTTAAGTAGGTCTGAAAGAGCCCAGGGACGAAAGGCCCCTGCTTTCCTCGAGTAAAGGGAGAAGTGCAGAGCTAAGAACCTCCTCTATACGCTCACCAGCCCGAAGCCGTATTAGCTATGCCCTTACTATAAGGGCAGGCCATAGCTAAGGGTGTGTGAAGCGTGGCCTGATTTCGCAGTTCTCGAAGATATCCCTTGGCAAGAGGGACCAAGGAAGCTAGAAACACCGGTGTAGAAGAAGGAGCCGAGAAGAGGTGCAGAAAGGAGGGTGGGGCATAAGGAAAGCATAAAGTGGCGAGAGATAAGACGGATATGCCGGAAACGGCTGCAAAGGAAGGAAAAAACCGGCAAAAAGCTCGGTAGTTGAAAGGACATCAGTGGCTTCTTTAAGCAGGATCTTCTTTGTTAATTGAGATGCTAGACGGGTATAAATAGGGGCGTTAGATAGAGGAAAGAAGGACAATCAAGGCAATACAACAATCACTCCCCTACTGCAATTGCTGCCCCCGCAAGATTCAAACATCTCTGCCCTGCCTGTCCGACCCCTTACTTCTACTTTCACCTTCGTGCATTTTATATGCACTTCTCGTATCTCTCTTCGCGAGAATTATACTTAATATTAGTTATAGGTTCTTTTAATAATAGTTACTTTATAATATAGTTAAAAGCTATTAGATCTTATAGTTTCTCTAGTACTAATAGTAGTTATAATTCTTTATATAGTTTATATTATTTAGCTTTACTTTATATATAAAGTTTATATTCTTTAATAACTTATTATATTAGTTTTTTAAGCTATAAAAAGTTATATTATTATTTAATTTATTTTATTATTCTTTAGATTCCTTAATATCTATATATTAGATATTTATATATATCTTATATAACCTTATCTTATTATATTAATAGTATCTAGAATTTATTTTTATTTATTAGAACTTCTAAATATTTTATATTATATCCGTTTAATACTATATATTCTTTTATTTATTTTAGGATCTTTTAGTATATTAAGTTATTAGGTTATACTTTAAATATTATATTTAGCTATCGTTATTAATAGTTATTATTTTCGTTAATTTCTAAGAGCTATCCTTTTATTATAAGTGCCCTTATATTATAGTTACTTTATCGACTAAGGGTATTAGCTTAACCGTTTTTTATTCCTTTTTATAGATTATTTTATAGTCGAATTCTAATAAGTATTTAGTATATTAAATCTATTATCTATTTAACTATTATATTATTATAAAGTATAAGATATTTTTATAATCTATATAAACCTTAACTTTATACTTACTTTTAAGAAGGTAGTATTAAAATTCCTTAAAAGCTTAAATAATTATAAGGGATTCTTTATTATAAGTAAAGTAATTAAGTTTTATACTATATAGCCTCTTTAAATAAAATATAATTTATTATAGTCTTTCTTTATTATCTTTTTATTTAATTTATACTCCTAAAATAAAGTTTAAGTTATTAGTTTTAAGTTTAATTTATTATTATTATTATTAAGATTATACTAGTAACCTATCTAAAGGTATCTAGAACTTCGACGTTAAATAGGAGGGAAAAACTAAAGTGCTTAGAGGAAAACCCTCCCCTCTTTCGTAGCTGGTCCGCCCTTATACCGGGTCGCGGTTGCAATACATAGGAATCTTACGCCGGCTATCTTAGGTATCGTTATAGTTAGTCGGAATCGCATTAGCCCCTATAAAGTAACCTTAGAAAGTGACTCCTTTACGTACGCGGGGTATATAGCGTTAATCGGTGGTACGAGCGTTTTTAGTTAACGGTTAATAGTTAATTATATAATTATCTCCGACCTTATCCTATAACGATATCTTCCCGGGCTCTGCCTTGTTTTTCCGCCGTAAGGCTTAGCGGGCTATTTTTTATTAATGCCGGCCTTTAGCCGGGCCGGTAGTCGGGTTATCGCACCGGCTTCGCGCCGTACTTATTGAGTTGCTAGTATCGGCCCCGGGTTTTTATTTTCCCGCTCGGGGGGCCCGGACCAGGGTTAGGGGGAGGTCCTAACGAATTCGTCGCTAGGTCTAGGTAGGCGAGGTCCGGGCTAGCCTACTTATAGCGGGGCTAGACTGCTAGTGTATTTATAAGCGCTTCTAGAAGCGCTAATTAGCTAATTAATAAGTAGGTTAGCGTAGTCTACTAGTCCGACTAAAAATTAATCGTGCCCCTAGCCGGATTCGAACCGACTCTAGCGTTATAGCTAGCAAGCTTCCTAGGTATATAACTACTATACTACGAGGGTAGTTTAATTTATTATTTTAAATTAAAGGTAGTTAAAACTAGTTCTTATATAATTATAATCTTAATATATTTTAAAGCTTTATTAGCTTTATCGTTTTATATAAATCCTTTTTCCTTTTTTATTAAGTTATATAGTAGTAGTATAATCTTTCTAAAATCTTTAATTAATCGTTAGTAGTAATTTATAAATCCTAAGAAACTTTATATATCCTTAATAGTTTTTAGTATTAACTATTCTTTAACTAAGTTAATCTTATCTTTTATATTTTAAAGTATATAAAATGCCTTCTAGATATATTCCTTATATTCTTCTAAGGTATCTAAGAAGATTAAGATATTATATAAGTATATTACTATAAAGATATCTAAGTATTTATATAGGATATTATTAATTATCTATTAAAAGGTAGCTAGTATATTTATAAGTCTAAATAGTATTACTAGATATTTAAAAAGTCTAAATTTTATTTTAAAGGCTATTATTTATTTATATCCTTTTTTATATATATTAATTTATAGGCACTTTTATAGTTAAGGGCTATAAACTATTTTTTATTATATAGTTAATCTTATAGTTCTAATATAAGCGGTAATAGTATTCGGTCTTTTATTATAATATTATTTAAGCGTTTATAGTTAATAACTAGTTATAGCTTACTATTTTTCTTTTAAATTAAATATAATTAAATAGCCTACTTTAAATATTAACGTTTATATATATCTCTTTTATAGATTCTTATTAAGGTAGTTATATAGTATTTATAGTTATATAGTATTTATAGTTACTTTTTATTTAAGTTATAAATCTTTTAGAACGTTAGCGTTATTTTATCCTTAAGATAAGTTTTATAGTCTTATTAGCTATATTTAAGTAACCTTATCTTAAGTTCTTCCTTAAAAGGTCTATTATATTTCTAGTATTCTTAGGGGATATTCTCTATTTTATCTTATAAGCTTTATTCTTTCTTTTAAGAGCTAGGTTCTCTTAACCTAAGCTCTTTATTAATTTATTTAAGGTCTTTCCTTAAAGTAGTAATAACTCTTTAAATCGTTATATTATATCCTTTATTCTATTTATATTAAATACTAAATTATATAGCTATATTAATTAATATATAGGTTTTATTAGTTAATTTTATTATAATTATTAGTTTAGTTACTATTTTTACTTATATTACTAAAGCCTATAATAATTTACTTAAATATTTCTTCTTTCTATTTTATTTAGTAGCTAAATATTATAAAATTTTACTTTCTTTTAAATCTATTAGTCTTAGAAACTTATATCTTTATTTTAATATAGCTAGCTAGTTTTTTAGTTAATTAGTAGGTTACTCTCCTATAGCTATAGAAGTATTAATATAAAGTTATATTCTTAAATATCTATAATATTAAAGTTAACTTATTTATTATAGCCCTAGATATTAATATTAAGGTAATTAATCTTTATATTAATAATTCTATTATTATAGTTAAAGGCCTCTCCTTTAATATTTATAAGTTTATATAGAATTTTCTTATATTTCTATAAAAGTTAGTAATAATTAATAACTCTAAGTAAAACGTAATTACTTATTATCCTATAGTCTAAAAGTATATATATATAATATTCTATAATTTAGATATCTAATACTATTTAGTTACTATAGCTTACTATTACTATATATAAGGTCCTTAGATCTTATTATATAATATTAGTTTATAGCCCTTTTATAAATAGCTATTATAACTATAGTTTAGCGAATTATAGGGACTAGTATATATTATAAGGATATAAAACGTAGGGAGTAAGGAGTATTAAATAGACTAAAGGGCTAATTAAGTTTAAAGTAATAGGTTACTTTAGCGCTTTAACGCTCTATAGCTAAGATTATAGGATCGCTCTAGCGCTCTAGCGCTCCTAGGCTATAGGATTACCTAGTACTCTCGGCGATCTAAGGAAGCTCTTAAGATATATAAAGAAGGAATAAAATACTCCTTTAAGTAGATAGCTTAATAGCTTTTAATATTATAATTATTACGATCTTTATTATAATCTTATCTTTAATTTTAATTACTTAATTACCTAGTTATAGTCTATAGTTTAGAACCTCTAACTTATTACTAATATAATATACTTATTACTACTTAGACTACGACCTATTATATCTATTAATATAAACCCCTTAATAGGTTTATCCCTTAAGAATAATACTAGTTATTATATATTAAAAGCTCTTATTTAATATAATACCGCGTTACTTTAAGTAATATCGTAATTATTAATATACCTATATAATAAGCTAGATTAACTAACTCTAGAACTATTATATTACCTTAAGATATAATATATAAGATTATTGCCTTTCGATATAAGGTATAGTTACTTAGGAATAAAAAAAGTAGCGGATAAGTTAAGGACCTTAAAGAAATAGTTTAACTAAAATAGCTAGGACTATTTAATAGTACTTATAGTATACTTTAAGACTTTCTTACTTAACTTAAGGCCTACTATTAGTTTTACCCTATTAAACTCTTAGACCTAGTTAAAAAGGTACTTTATATAGGAAATTATTTATCTAAAATAGTACTTACTTAGTTTAGACTTTTTATAAGGGATTTTCTCGATAATTAACTAGTATAATAAGATAATAAGATAGATAAAGTCTTTACTAGTTTTTAAGGATTTAAAGAAGCTATTATAAAGGTATTTAGAATAACTAATAAGGAATAAAAAGCTAAATAGAAATTTTAAGAACTTTAATAAAGGATCTTAGTATTAGATTATACTATAAAATTCTATTAAGTTACCTTAAAACTTAATTAGGACGATAAACCTCTTATATTACGATTTTATAATAGGCTTAAAGAAGAAGTTAAGGACGAGCTTTATAAGGAAAATCGACTTAATAACCTCTTAAACTATATTACTATAGTAGTATAAATTAATAATAAATAGTATATATAATATTAAGAAAAGAAATAAGGAAGAGGAAACTAAAACCCTTCTTATAAGAATAACTTTAACTAACGCGCTAACTATAAAAAAAAGCGCGAAACGCTTATTACTTATACTTATATAACTAACTTAAGTAAGATATATTTAGATATAATATAAAAAAGTAAAAGAAAGTATTTTAATTATAGGAAACTTAGATATTACTTTAAAGAATATAAATAACCTTATAAGGAGAAGAAAACCTATTAAGTACTAGCCTTAAAAGGTAAGAAATACTTAAACGCTATTAATAGATAGGAACTAAAGTATAAACTCCTTAGTTAGACTATATACTATAATAATAAATATATAGTATACTTAAGTAATAAAAATAGTATTAAATAGTTCTTAAAGCTATTAAAGAAGACCCTTATAATAATATAATAAAGGGATCTTAAAATATAGAAATAAGTTAAATTTATAAAACTAAAATACCCTTATTTTAAAGGAGTCTCTTAAGACTAAATTAAAAAGAATAGTAAATGATTCTAGGAAGATATATAAAATAAAAATTAATAATAATAATAAGTAGTTTATAAATAATATAATAAAGAAGATATAAATATAGCCTTTATACTTATAAGATATAGATAATAGCTTAAGGAGGAATAATAAAGTATTAATAATATAGGCTTTAAAAAATAAGAAATACCTAGAGAAATAAAAGATAAGAACGAACTTATACTACTACCCTTACTATTAATAGAAAATACTATAATTAAAAAATACGCTTTATACTTTAAAGAATTTAAAGAAATACTTAAAATTATAACTTAATAAATACCTTAAATACTTATAGAAAACTAATAAACTATATTAATTTAGTATTAACTAGTACTATATAAAGGAGACTATATTATAGCTATTACTATAGTTAATACCTTTATAGCTTTATAATAAAAATAGTAACTATAAAGAGAATTAAAAGATAATCTATAAATACTACTTACTTATAAGTACTATAAGTATATTTTATAGATATTATATATTTACTTAGATTATATATTATACTTTTAGATAAAAGTATAATATAATACTTTTTTAGTTAGGTTTAAGTAATAAGTACTTTCGAAACCCTACTTAAGTATAAAGCTAAACTACGAGAAAACTAATTAACGCTACTTAAAAAACTAAGTTATATTATTAAAACCTAATTATAGTATACTACTTAAATATTATAATAATTATAGTTTATTAATAAGATATCTTTTAAAGATATATAAAATCTATAAATACGCTAAAAGAAAAGAATAATATAATACTACTTACTTTAAGGTATTTAAACCCTTAATCTTTTAAAGACTTATATAATAAGTTAAATATAATAAAGAATATTATAATAAATATAAATACTTAAACTATAGAGTTTATAAATATAAAAAAGTATAAGTATAGTATAAATAATATAATAGTATACTTAAAGATTATTAGTAATATATATAAAAGCTATAAGCTATATTTAACTAAGGAAGAATTAATATAAAAATACTATATAAAAAATAAAAAGACGCTAAATAAAAACTTAACCTATAATATAAAAAGAAATAAAATTATAAAGTATAGTATATAATTAACTAAAAAGTAATATAATATAAATAATATAGTATTAAGAAATAAGAAATCTTTAATTAGCTATAAGAAATTAGTCTCTTAAGGTTTAATATAATACTATATAACGAATATATAAAGAAATAATATTAATAATAAATTAAAGAAGAATAGCTAAATAAAATAAATAAAGACTAAGTAAAAAATAAGGTATACTATCTATAAAAAGGCTATAAACTAGTTAATATAATAAGATCTAAGGACCCTATATATAGTAATAGTAAGCTATAATAACTAAATAGTATTAGATATTTAAATTATAAGATATTATATATATATACTTTAAAACTATAGTATAATAAGTAATTATATTTTACTTAAAGTTATTAATTATTACTAACTTATATAAAGATATAAGAAAGATCTATATAAACTTATAAATATTAAAGGATAGGCCTTTAACTATAATAATAAAATTATTAATATAGAAATTAATTACTTTAATATTAATATTTAAGGCTATAATAAATAAGTTAACTTTAATATTATAAATATTAAAGAATATAACCTTATATTAAGACTTCTATAGCTATAAGAGAGCAACCTATTAATTAACTAGAAACCTAGCTAGCTATAGTAAAATAAAGATATAAGTTTTTAGGACTAGTAGATTTAAAAGAAAGTAATATTTTATAATAATTTAACTATTAAATAAGATAAAAGGAATAACTATTTAAGTAAATTATTATAGGCTTTAGCGATATAAACGAAAATAGTAACTAAACTAATAGATATAATAAAATCGATTAATTAGACTTATATACTAACTAATATAGCTATATAACCTAGTATCTAATATAAATAAAATAAAGGATATAATATAAAGATTTAAAGAGTTATTACTACTTTAAGGAAAGACCTTAAATAAATTAATAAAGAGCTTAAGTTAAGATAAGCTAGCTCTTAAAAGAAAGAATAAAGCTTATAAGATAGAATAAAGAATATCCCTTAGGAATACTAAAATTATAATAAACTCTTTAAGAAAGAACTTAAGATAGGGTTACTTAAATATAGCTAATAGGACTATAAAATTTATCTTAAGGATAGAATAACGCTAACGTTTTATAAGATCTATAACTTAAACGAAAAGTAATTATAAACGCTATATAACTACCTTAATAAGAATCTATAAAAGGGATATATATAAATATTAATATCTAAAGTAAGCTACCTAGTTATATTTATTTTAAAGAAAAATAGTAAGCTATAACTAGTTATTAATTATAGAGGCTTAAATAATATTATAATAAAGGACTAAATACTATTACCGCTTATATTTATCGCGTATACTATATACGTTAATTAACGCTATCGCTTATATTTAATAGGCGGCTATATCTTTTTTATTAAAGTTATAAGCCTAGGAGGAATAGAATTCCTATACCTTCTAGCTACTATAAAAGGTACCTTTCTTATATCCCTTATAGCTCCCTTTTACCCCTCTTACTAAAAAAGCTGATTTTTAACCGACTTTTCTGCCCCCTCTCCTTATAATAATATCGAAAAACGACTCTACCGCCCTTATAGTTTATAAGACGATTCTTATAGAGCCCTAAGATTAAGATAAGTAGGTAAAGGAGCTATAGGCTTATATAAATAGAACTATCTATAATTTAGTCTTCTTTAATAAATAGGACCCTCTCGAGCCCCCTCTTTATCTTAGGGTAATAGACTTTATAGAAGGAGCTACCCTCTTCTCTAAGCTAACCTCTATATAGTAAAGAGCTTTTTCTACTACCTTAGGTAACTATAAGAGTTACTATAAGGAGTACCTCTACGAGATAAAGCTTCTAACTACTATATATATAGCGATAACGGAATCCGTTAGTACCGTAAAGCTAATCTCTCTTTAAGAAGAAGAGACTCCTAGGTAGTAGCTTTTAAAGCTTAAGACCTTAATAGCTCCCTTAAGGGGCTATATAACTAACTATATTAAGAAGACCTATATAGTATACCTAAGAGCTTTTTCTACTAAGAACCTACTAGCTTCTTTATAGCTAGCTAAGTAGGAAGAAATCCTTAAGGAAGCTAACTAATACTTCCTAATAAAAGCTCTTTCTAGCTAGTAGCTATAGGATATATCTCTACTAATAAAGCTTATTAGTAATAGTTACTTAATTATCTTTTAAGAGGCTAGCTAGGAACTAAATAAAAAGGCTACTAAAGTATAATAGTAAGTAGTCTTATTCCTTTATAGCTAGTACTCGTATTACGACTACGGCTACTAGGCCGCTAACGGTCGACCGCGTTAAGCACGTAACACGGTCTAACAGATAAATAGTCGGCACGACTATCTAATAGATATAGGATCGAGGGGATTATAGAGATCTAAGTAATCTAGGATTAACGAGATTACTATGCTCTATACGATCTAACGTTAGGGATTATAACTAGGCCTATAATCTAAGGATAGTCTCTATAGGTATATATAGCCACCTACTTTTACTTCTTTAAATAGATAGCTCTCTAGCTTTTAATATAGATCTTTATTACGATTTATCTTTAATTTTAATTACCTAGTTATAGTCTATAGTCTACGACCTCTAACTTATTACTAACGTAATATACTTATTATTACTTAGACCACGCCCTATTATATCTACTAATATAAACCCCTCGATAGGTTTATCCCTTAGGAATAATACTAGTCGTTATACGTTAAAAGCTTTTATTTAATATAATACCGCGTTACTTTAAGTAATATCGTAACTATTAATATACCTATATAGTAAGCTAGATTAACTAACTCTAGAGCTACTATATCGCCTTAGGATATAATACGCGAGATTATTACCCTTTAATATAAGGTATAGTTACTTAGGAACGGAGGAGGCAACGGATAAGTTAGGGACCTTAGAGAAGTAGTTAAACTAAAATAGCTAGGACTATTTAACGGTACTTATAGCACGCTTTAAGACTTTCTTACCTAACTTAAAGCCTACTACCGGTTTTACCTTATTAAACTCTTAGACCTAGTCGAAAAGGTACTCTACGTAGGAAATTATTTATCTAGAACGGCACTCGCTTAGTTTAGACCTATTATAAGGGACTTTCTTAATAACTAACTAGCGCGACGAGATAACGAAATAGATAAAGTCTTTGCTAGTTTCTAAGGATTTAAAGAAGCTATTATAAAGGTATTTAGAATAACCGACGAGGAATAAAAAGCTAAATAAAAACTTTAAGAACTCTAATAAAGGATCTTAATATCGGATTATACTATAAAGTTCCGTTAAGTTACCTTAAAGCTTAATTAGGACGACGAACCCCTTATATTATAATTCTATAATAAGCTTAAAGAAGAAGTTAAGGACGAGCTCTATTAGGAAAATCGACCTAATAACCTCTTAGACTATATTACTATAGTAGTATAAATCGACGATAGATAGTATACGCGATGCTAAGAAAAGAAATAAGAAAGAGGAAACTAAAACCCTTCTTATAGAAATAACTTTAGCCGACGCGCTAACTATAAGAAGAAGCGCGAAACTCCTATTACCTATGCCTATATAACTAACCTAGGTAGGATAGATCTAAATATAATATAGAAAAGTAAAGGAAAGTATTTTAACTATAGGAAACTTAAATATTACTCTAAAGAATATAGATAACCTTATAAGGAGAAGAAAACCTATTAGGCACTAGCCCTAAAAGGTAAGAAATACCTAAACGCTACTAATAGATAAAAACTAAAGTATAAATTCCTTAGTTAGACTATATACTACGACGACGAATATATAGTATACTTAAGCGATAAAAACAGTACTAGATAGTTCCTAAAGCTACTAAAAAAGACCCTTATAATAATATAATAAAGGGATCTTAAAATATAAAGATAAGTTAAATTCGTAGAACCGGAATACCCCTATCTTAAAGGAGTCTCTTAAGACTAGATTAGGAAGAACGGTAAACGATTCTAGGAAGATATATAAAATAAATATCGATAATAATAACGGGTAGTCTATAAATAATATAATAAAGAAGATATAGATATAGCCCTTATACTTACGAAACTTAGATAATAACCTAAGGAGGAATAATAAAGTATTAACGATATAAGCTTTAAAAAATAAGAAATACCTAGAGAAACGGAAGATAAGAACGAACTCGTACTACTACCCTCGCTACTAAGGGAAAATACTATAATTAGAGAACACGCTTTATACTTTAAAGAATTCGAAGAAATACTTAAAATTAAAACCTAATAAATACCTTAAATTCTTACGGAAAACTAATAAGCTATATTAATTCGATATTAACTAGCACTACGCGGAGGAGACTATACTATAGCTATTACTATAGTTAATACTTTTATAGCTCTATAATAAGAATAGTAACTATAAGGAGAATTTAAAGACGATCTATAAATACTACTTACTTATAAGTACTATAAGTATATTTTATAGATATTATACGTTTACCTAGATTATATAATATACTTTTAAATAAAAGCACGATACGACGCTTTCTTAGTTAAGTTCGAAAGATAAGTACTTTCGAAACCCTACCTAAGTATAGAACTAGACTACTAGAAAATCGATTAACGCTACTTAAATAACTAAGTTATATTATTAGAACCCGATTATAGTATACTACTTAAATACCGCGATAATTACGGTTTATTAATAAGATATCTTTTAAAGATATATAAAATCTATAGATATACTAAAATAGAGGAAAAGTATAACGCTACTCGCTCTAAGATATCCGAACCCTTAATCTTCTAAAGACTTATATAATAAGTTAAATATAATAAAGAAAATTATAATAAATATATATACCTAAACTATAGAATTTATAAATATAAAAAAGTATAAGTATAATATAAATAATATAACGGTATATTAAAAGATTATTAGTAGTATATATAAAGGCTATAAGCCGTATTTAACTAAGGAAGAATCGATATAGAAATACTATATAAAAAATAGAAAGACGCTAAACGAAAACTTAACCTTTAGTATAAAAATAAATAGAATTACGAAGTATAGTATATAATTAACTATAAAGTAGTATAATATAAACGATATAGCGTTAAGAAATAAGAAATCTTTAATTAGCTATAAGAAATTAGTTTCTTAAGCCCTAATATAATACTACGCGATAAAAATATAAAGAAACGATATTAATAATAAATTAAAGAAGAATACCTAAATAAAATAAATAAGGACTAGGTAAAAAACGAGGTACGCTATTTATAAAAGGGCTATAGACTAGCACGATATAATAAGATCTAAGGACCCTATATATAGTAACGGTAAGCTATAGTAACTAAATAGTATTAGATATTTAAATCGCGGGATATTATATATATATACTTTTAGACTATAGCGCGATAAGTAACTATATTTTACCTAGAGTCGTTAATCGTTACTAACTTATATAGAGATATAAGATAGATCTATATAAACTTATAAATATTAAAGGAGAAGCCTTTAACTATAATAACGGAATTATTAATATAGAGATTAATTACCTCGATATTAATATCTAGGGCTATAACGAATAAGTTAACTTCGATATTATAGATATTAAAGAATATAACCTTATATTAAGGCTTCTATAGCTATAGGAGAGCAACCTATTAATTAACTAGAAAACTAGCTAGCTATATTAGGACGAAGACGTAAGTTTCTAGGACTAGTAGATTTAGGAGAAAGTAAAATTTTATAATAATTTAGCTATTAAATAGGATAAAAGGGATAACTATTTAAGTAAATTATTACGGGCTTTAGCAATATAGACGAAAATAGTAACTAAACTAGTAGATATAATAAAATCGACTAATAAAACCTACGTACTAACTAATACGGCTATATAACCTAGCATCCGATATAAATAGAATAAAGGATATAATATAAAGATCTAAAGAGTTATTGCTACTTTAAGGAAAGACCTTAAATAAATTAATAAAGAGCTTAAGTTAAGAGAAACTAGCTCTTAAAAGAAAGAATAAAGCCTATAAGATAGAATAAAGAATATCCCTTAAGAATACCGGAAATATAATAAACTCTTTAAAAAAGAACTTAAGATAGGGTTACCTAAATATAGCTAATAGGACTACGAAATTTATCTTAAGGATAGAATAACGCCGACGTTCTATAAAATCTATAACCTAAACGAAAAGTAACTATAAACGCTACGCGACTACTTTAACGAGAATCTATAAAAAGGATATATATAAATATTAATATCTAAAGTAGGCTATCTAGTTATATTTATTTTAAAGAAAAACAGTAAGCTATAACTAGTTATTAACTATAGACGCCTAAACGATATTATAATAAAGGACCGAATACTATTACTACTTATATCGGAACTACGAGATCGACTATATAGTAAAAAATAGTTTATAGCCTTTAACCTTAAAGGCGCTTATTGTCGCGAAGCGTGGCCTGATTTCGCAGTTCTCGGAGATATCCCTTGGCACGAGGGACCAAGGAAGCTGAAAAACACCCGGTATAGAAGAAGGAAGAAGGAGCTAAAAAGAGGTGCAGAAAGGAGGGTAGGGGCATAAGGGGAAGTAGAAGTAGCGATGGCTTCCTATAGAGGTAGCGAGAGATAAGACGGATATGCCGGCAACGGCTGGAAAGGAGGGGAAAAACCGGCAAAAAGCTCGGTAGTCGAAAGGACATTAGTGGCTTCTTTAAGCAGGATCTTCTTTGTTAATTAAGATGCTAGAAGGGTATAAAGAGGGGCGTTAGATAGAGGATAGAAGGACAATTAAGGCAATACAACAATCACTCCCCTACTATAATTGCTGCCCCCGCAAGATTCAAACATCTCTGCCCTGCCTATCCGACCCCTTACTTCTAATTTTACCTTCGTGCATTTTTATGCACTTCTCGCATCTCTCTTCGCGAGAGTTATGAGCCCGGGAGGAATAGTATTCCTATACCTTCCGGCTGCTGTAAAAGGCACCTTTCTTGCATCCCTCGTGGCTTCCTTTTACCCCTCTTACTAGAAAAGCCGATTTTTAACCGACTTTTCTGCCCCCCTCTTCTTTCGCAACGATGACGAAAATCGACTCCTCTGCCGTCCCTACGGTCCGTAGGACGATTCTTGCAGAGCCCTAAGATTGGGATAAGTGGGTAAAGGAGCTACGGGCTCGTATAGACAGAACCATCCACAATTTGGTCTTCTCTGATAAGCAGGACCCTCTCGAGCCCCCTCTTCGACCTAGGGCGACGGACTTTATAGAGGGAGCTACCCTCTTCTCCGAGCTAACCTCTGCACAATAGAGAGCTTTTTCTGCTGCCTTAGGCGACTACGAGAGTTACCGAAAGGAATACCTCTACGAAACGAAGCTACTAACGGCTGCTCGTACGGCGATAACGGAATCCGTTAGTGCTATAAAGCTAATCTCTCTTCGAGAGGAAGAGACTCCTAGGCAGTGGCTTTTAAAGCTCGAGACCTCGACAGCTCCCTCGAGGGGCTATATGACTAACCGTATTAGGAAGACCTATACGGCCCACCTAGGAGCCTTTTCTGCTAGGAACCTGCTAGCTTCTTCGTGGCTAGCTAAGTAGGAAGAAATCCTTAAGGAAGCTAACCAATACTTCCTCATAGAAGCTCTTTCCGGCCAGTAGCTACGGGATATATCTCTGCTAATAAAGCCTATTAGTGACGGTTACTCGAATATCTTTCGAGAGGCTAGCCGGGAACTAGACGAAGAGGCTGCCAGAGTACAACAGCAAGCAGTCTTGTTCCTTCGTGGCCAGCACTCGACCCAGACGGCTCGACCTGCTGCCCCTGCAGCTGCTGCAGCCCCTGTTGCTGCGGCTCCCGCTGCTGCTGCTGCTGCGGCTGTTGCTCCTTCGGCTCCTCCTCGAGAGCATCAACACCGTCATCAACGGCTGCCCTAGGCCCGGCCCCGGCTCCGCCTCTTGCTCCGGGCCCGGCCCCGGTCCCGTCAGTCAGACCGGCCCGACTAGTCCCCCAATAGACCTTTCAGTCCGTTAGTCGAAAAATCAGGGAACTAGTCGAAATCGAACGTCGTCAAAATCAGCAACAAGGGGTAAAAAGGGGGGGTTTTCAAGCAGACCTTCTAGACCGGGACGAGGATTCCTCGAAGAAACAACGTACGAGGAGGAATCGACCTACCTACCAAGCGTGCAAAAAGCCCTATCGGCTAGAGGACTGCTAGCAGGTCTTCGAGGAAAACCGACCCGAAGGAATTAACCCTTTAAAGAGGCTACGAGAAACAGTATAACAGTCTCTTAAGGAGGACCCCTCGTTGCAGAAGAAGATAGACGAGATTCGGGTTGCTAAGAAATAGCAACTAACGCCGCTACCGCAAATTCGAGGAAAAATCGTTGGTATAGCAAATCCGGCCTTCGTCTTCCCTACGGATCAACAAGGCCAAGACCAACCGTTAGAGCCCTCCGACTATCCCCTACGAAAATCAGCTATCCTTGACTCTAGTGCTTCCCTCGATATATGTAATACACTCTTACGATTCCGGTCCTTTAAGAAGGCACGAAGGGAATATCTTATTGCCGGGGAATTAACCGTACGGATAGAGGGATAGGGAAGGGTGAATTTTACGATGAAATTACCTAACGGATCTATACGAATTCTTCGAAGAAAAAGGGTAGCTTTTTGCCCTCGATTTTTAACGAGCCTAATTTCCTTCCGCCTTCTTCGAGAGGAAGGAATCTTCTAGGATACGACGTCTAAGCCTACGAGGCTAGTCTAGAAGAATCAGACTATCGGGCTTATCGAGGAAAAATTCGGTCAATTTATTCTCGAATTTTAACCTATCCTTAGGAAGGAACCTCTCGAGAAGTCAGCTTTCCCTGCTCGAAGGAGGGTAGGTTCAAAGGACCCTCTTCCAGCAGCCCAAGGAGACGGCATTCTTTGGCACGCACGACTTGGTCACCCGGGCCCCCTAGCTTTACATAAGCTAGGTCAACAACAAGGCGTACGAATAAGGGGCCTAAAGACCGTCGAATGCGAATACTGCGGCCAAGGAAAGACCAGGAGACGAATTTCTAGACGAACGCCTTTACGGCCGGACCAGCCGTGTAAGGAAATTTAGGTCGATTAGACCGACGTCTCTAGGGATCAGGAAAGCTTCGTTAGGGTGATGTTTTTTATAGACGCTTTTTTAGGGATGGTTTTCCCCTATTTCTTACGGACCTACCTAAGCAAGCATAACTGGTCTGCCCTCCGGGACTTCGTTAACTAGATAAAATCCCACTTTGGCTACGAGGTAAAGAAGATACGGTCTAACGGAGAGCTATTTACGAAGGATATCTCAAATTGGCTTCGAAAAAGGGGCATTTTACCCCTCCCGTTAGCACCGAATACCCAGGCCTAGAACGGAGGGGCAGAAAGATCAGGGGGTGCTGTGATAGAAAGGGCCCGTATAATAAGACTTGCTGCAAGGCTTCCACACGACCTTTGGAGGGAAGTCGTTGAGACCGCCTATTACCTTCGGAACCGGACCCCTAGAGGGACTACCTAAGGAATAGACTGGAAATCCCTACTCGAGCTCTTTACGAAGAAGAGGGCCTCGCTAGCCCACCTTCGTGCCTACGGCTGCAAGGCATACGCAATGATAGCCGATGCATAGCTAAAAAGGAAGAAGAAAAGAAAGCTTGATCCTAGAGCCTTTGTTAGTTACCTCGTTGGTTATAATTCTACGAATATCTTCCGGATCTAGATTCCTCTTCTACGGAAGGTTATTTCGACTAGGGATGTGATTTTCGACGAATTTAGCTTCTTTAACGGAAAGAGGGATCAACAGCCCCTTTTACACTCACAACGTTAGCTAATTTAGAAGATCTAAATCCCCCCTTCCTAACAGTCTCAAGAAGAGGTCCTAGACGAGGAAACGGAAGAAGAAACCGACGTCGAAGTAGTCGAGGATAACGCCGACTTCGAAGAAGAAGAAGAGAAAGCTGCTAGATCAGATGATCTAGACGAAGAAGGAGACTATAGGAAAGCGGTAGAGCTGGAATACGCCTACCTCCCTACGCCTCCTCTTACGGAACAAGAAGAAGATCTAGAAGCAGCTTTTTTAGTTAGTCTTCCCGTCTCGACCCCTAAGGGGGTGGGAAAGGCACCTCTCTCGAAGGATTACTAGGCTGCCTTTTTATCCCTGCTTCGAGAAGCAAAGGAAGGTATAGGGCCCGATACGAAAGAAGACCAACCTCTCCCCTATTTCGATCGTTTTTCCGACTTCTACCCAACGCTAATAGAAGACGGTTCCCACGGAGCGTTCACAGCAGGCCGGCTCTTTAAGCCACAGCTATCAGCAAGGAAGGTATATAAAAGAGACCTCCCGGACCCACCAGCAAACTAAAAGCAGCTAGAAAGACACCCCTTTGGAGACCAGTTTTTCTAGGCCTAGAAAGACCACCTAGCCTTACACGAAGAGATAGGGTCTTTCGAAGAGGTCCTTAAGGAAAAGGCAAGAGGAAAACAGGTCCTTAGCTATAAGTGGGTCTTTATCTATAAGACTGATAAACACGGCTTCCTTTAAAAGTGCAAAGCCCGGCTAGTTATCTATAGGAATCAATAGGAAAAAGGGGATTTACCTACTAGGGCAACCACCCTAGCTAGGATATCTTTTCGGACCCTTATAGCTATAGCAGCAGAATTTAACCTCGAACTCGATTAGATAGATGCAGTTAACGCCTTTGTTAACTGCCTACTCGAGGAAGAAGAAGTTGTCTACATGCGCCTTCCACTAGGCTTCCAACAGCCAGGAAAGGTTCTACGGCTTAGGAAAGCTCTATACGGACTACGAAGATCACCCCTTCTTTAGCAACAGCATTTAACAGGTTCCCTCGAAGCCCTAGGCTTCACGAAAGTCCCTTAGGAACCGTGTATAATGCAGAAGGGTAAAATCACGGTCTTCTTCTACGTCGACGATATTATCTAGGCGTACCCGAAAGAGGAAGAAGCTGCTGCTAGGGAGGCTATACGAGGCCTACAACAAAGGTATAAGATAACTAGGCTAGGGGAGCCAAAGTGGTTCCTAGGGATACGAATCCTTCGGAATAGGTCCTAACGGACTATCTAGCTTACCTAGGACGCCTATATCGATAAGGTCGCTTATAAATTCCTCCCTAATTCCCTCGATAAGAAGCTTCCCTCTATGCCTATATTAGACGAAGAGCTTTTGCCTGATCCGTCCTTTTAAGCTAGGGAGCAAGAGAAACACTAATATTAATAGAAGGTGGGCTCCCTGCTTTTTTCAGCTATTTCTACTAGACCGGATATCTCTTTTACGGTCTCCCGGCTAGCTAGGCACAACCAGAATCCTAGCCCTAGGCATTAAGAAGCAGCAGACAGAGCAATCCTTTATCTCTATTCAACGAGATCATATGGTCTGCGCCTAGGAGGGCAGGAAAGGAAGAAATTAGCTGCCGAAATCTTCCTCTATTCGAGCGATTCGTCCTTTGCGGACAATTCCTTAGACAGAAAGAGCTCACAGGGGTATATCATATCCCTTTTTAGAGGAACCATTGCTTAGAGAGCTTCGAAGTAGGCTACCGTTACGACTTCTAGTACGGAGGCAGAGCTACTAGCTCTTTTAGAAGCGTCAAAAGAAGCGATTTTCCTTAGCCGGCTACTAATATCGTTACGACTGCAAATTCCGTCCCCGTTAGCTATAGAATGCGATAACACGCAGACTATACGAATTCTTACGGAGGAAAATAGCAAGCTATCGACCCGGCTACGGCATATCGATATCTACTAGCATTAGTTACGCTAAGAGGTCTAAAGGGGACTTATTTCCGTCCGTTGGGTTCTAACGGCATCAATAAAAGCCGACGGTCTTACGAAGCCCCTGCCGAAGCAGAAGCTGGCTGTCTTTTTATAGCAAATAGGGCTAGAAGACGTTCGAGAGAAGCTGTCCTTAGAGGCCCGCCTTAAGAGTCTACGAGAGGAGCTAATAGCACGTACGAGAAGGTAACGTCTATAGCCGAAGAAAAGGAAGAGGTTTTTCCCTTTAGAGGGCCCCCTATTTTAATTGGGTTTTTTCCCCGAAAGGGCCCCTGCTTTCCTCGAGTAAAGGGAGAAGTGCAGAGCTAAGAACCTCCTCTATACGCTCACCAGCCCGAAGCCGTATTAGCTATGCCCTTACTATTAGGGCAGGCCATAGCTAAGGGGGTGTGTCGCGAAGCGTGGCCTAATTTCGTAGTTCTCGGAGATATCCCTTGGCACGAGGGACCAAGGAAGCTGAAAAACACCCGGTGTAGAAGAAGGAAGAAGGAGCTGAAAAGAGGTGCAGAAAGGAGGGTGGGGGCATGAGGGGAAGCAGAAGTGGCGATGGCTTCCTATAGAGGTGGCGAGAGATAAGACGGATATGCCGGCAACGGCTGGAAAGGAGGGGAAAAACCGGCAAAAAGCTCGGTAGTCGAAAGGACATTAGTGGCTTCTTTAAGCAGGATCTTCTTTGTTAATTAAGATGCTAGAAGGGTATAAAGAGGGGCGTTGGATAGAGGAAAGAAGGACAATTAAGGCAATACAACAATCACTCCCCTACTGCAATTGCTGCCCCCGTAAGATTTAAACATCTCTGCCCTGCCTGTCCGACCCCTTACTTCTAATTTCACCTTCGTGCATTTTTATGCACTTCTCGTATCTCTCTTCGCGAGACTTATAACTTAATACGTATAAAAAAGGGATATAAATAGATAATAGCCTTTAAAACGAAATTCGGACTATTTAAATATCTAGTAATATTATTTAGACTTATAAATATACTAGCTACCTTCTAATAGATAATTAATAATATTCTACGCGAATACTTAGATATCTTTATAGTAGTATATCTAGATAATATCCTAATCTTCTCGGATACCTTAGAAGAATATAAGGAATATATCTATAAGGTACTCTATATACTTTAGAATACGAAGTTACTAGTTAAACTAAAGAAAAGTAAGTTCTATATATAGGAAGTAGACTTCCTTAGATATACGATCTTACTAAGAGAGATACGTATATAATAAGATAAGATTAACTTAGTTAAAGAATAGCTAACGCTAAAGAACGTTAAGGACGTATAAAGTTTCCTAGGATTTATAAATTACTACTAACGATTTATTAAAGATTTTAGAAAAATTATAGTATTATTATACGACTTAATAAAGAAGGAAAAAGAATTTATATAGGACGATAAAGCTAACGAAGCTTTCGAATATATTAAAACTACGATTATATAAGAACTAGTTTTAACTACCTTCGATCTAGAATAATAAATCGAACTTAAAACTAATATATTAGACTTTACTCTAGGAGTATAAATCGGATAAAAAGATAATAAAGGAAGACTATAACTAATTATATTCTACTCGAAAAAGCTATATAGTATAGAACTCAATTACCCTATCTACGATAAAGAATTCCTTATAATTATTTAAGCTTTTAAGGAATTTCGATACTACCTTCTTAAAAGTAAATATAAAGTTAAGGTCTATATAAATTATAAGAATATCTTATATTTTATAACGATATAATAGTTAAATAGATAATAGATCTAATAGGCCGAATATTTATCGGAATTCGACTACGAAATAATCTATAGAAAAGGAATAGAAAATAGTCGAGCTAATGCCCTTAGTCGACGAAGTAACTATAATATAAGGGCACCTATAGTAAAAGGATAGCTCTTAGAAATTAATAAAAATAGGAACTACTAGTAATAATAGCTAAATATAATATTTAAAGTATAACCTAATAACTTAATATACTAAAAGATCCTAAAATAGATAAAAGAATACGAAGTACTAAACGGATATAATATAGAATATTTAGAAGTTCTAATATATAAAAATAAAATTTAGATACTACTAGAATTACGAGATAAAGTTATATAAGATATATATAAATATCTAATATATAAATACTAAGGAATCTAAAGAATAATAAAACGGATTAAACGATAATATAACTTCCTATAGCTTAAGAAAGCAGTATAATAAGTTATTAAAGAATACGAACTTTATATATAAAGTAAAGCTAAACGATATAAACTATATAGAGAATTATAACCGCTACTAGTACTAGAGAAACTATAGGATTCGATAGCTTTTAACTATATTATAAAGCTATTACTATTAAAAGAACCTATAATTAATATTAAGTAAAATAGTATATTCGTTATTACCGATAGACTAACGAAGTATAGGTATTTTTTACTATATAAAGAAGTAAGTAATATAAAAGAGCTAGTATATATATTCCTATAAATAATTATTAGTAATTATAAACTACTAAACGAGATTATCTTTAATAGAGGAAGTATATTTATAGCTAAGTTTTAGTAAGCTCTTATAGTATAATTAAGGACGAAATATAAGCTTAGTATAGCTTATTACCTATAAATAGATAGATAAATAGAACGACTTAACTAAACGCTTAAATAATATTTACGATACTATATTAGCTACGAATAAAACGATTAAGTTAAATAGCTATTAATAGCGTAACTAGCTTATAATAGCTTAGTTACGGAAATAACTAAGCTCTTACTAGTATATACTAATTATAGATATAACCTAGAAGTATTTAAGGTTACTCGATAAGGACTATAAGTAGAACGAGCGATACTATAAGTAGATTAGCTATAAAAATTATATAAAGAAATATAATAAGAACTTTAATTTATTAGAGAACGAATATCTACTTACTATAATCGGAAAAGATTATAGGGACTAATCTTTTAAGAGGGAGATATAGTCTACCTCGTACGACGAAATATTAAAATAAAATAACTAAGTAATAAATTAGATTTTAAGAAACTTAGACCGTTTAAGGTTAAGGAAACTATTTTAAAAGTTAACTATAAACTTTCGCTACTAATAATAATATAGATATACCCGATATTTTATATCTTATTATTAGAACTAGCGCTATAAAACGCTAAACTATAAGAAAAAATCGAAGTTAATAACGATTAAGAATATAAAGTAGAATAAATACTAGATATAAGAAAATAAGGTTAGTAATAAGAATACCTTATTAAGTAGAAGGGATATAGACTAAAGGAAAATACCTAGGAACTACTTAAGTACTTAACCTACTATAGCTCTCTACTTCGATAATTTTACTAGAAGGTTTAGGAGGGATTAAAGGACTAAGATCTATAAACTCCTTAGTAATACTAAATAAGGACTAATTCGCTTTATTAGGAACGCTTAACGATTATAAGTTATTTACTACCTAATACTTATATATATCGAGCGTAGGCAAAACGCTATCCTTAGTATCTACTTCTTAGATACTACGACGAAATAACTTAGAACTCTTTTCCTTTATACGATTCCGAATCTTTTAGATACGAGCTAAACGATTAACGGCGATAGATATTTACGACTAAAGATTCGTAAGCTATACTTAAAGCTTTAATAAGGCTTCCCTAGCTTCCTCCTCTTCGGAATATAGCCTACGCTACTCCGCTAATAATTTAGTTACTAAAAGAAATATATTAGCTACTACGTATAGAAAGAATTAAAAGATACCTATAAGAAGAAGCTACTAAAACACTATTATAATAGGGATAACTACTAGTAATATAATTATTATAGCGCGAAGAATTTTCGGCTATTTAATAATTTATCTTCTTTGCCTTAAAGTATTAAGTATATAGTATATTAGTAGGATCTCTACTTAAGTCGATATATTCGGTAAGAGTAGCGCGCTTAGAGGCTTTTTAGGAACGATTTTTTAGTATACGACTAGATATATTATTAGTAGTATATCCCGAAAGGATAAAGAGATAAGGAACGATATACTTATATACGACGCGATAAAGGTATATTTATATATAGCGGCTAAGGTAGCTATAGTAGGTCTTACGGATAAGACTAAAAGGAGGGGAGATATCGTATTACGACTATAGCTACTAGGCCGCTAACGGTCGACTACGTTAAGTATGTAATATAGTCTAACGGATAAATAGTTAGCACGACTATTTAATAGATATAGGATCGAGGGGATCGTAGAGATCTAAGTAATCTAGGATTAACGAGATTACTACGCTCTATACGATCTAACGTTAGGGATTATAGCTAGGCCTATAATCTAAGGATAGTCTCTATAAGTATATATAGCTACTTACTTTTACTTCTTTAGATAGATAGCTTTCTAGCTTTTAATATAGATCTTTATTATAATTTATCTCTAATTCTAATTACTTAGTTATAGTCTATAGTCTACGACCTCCGACTTATTACTAACGTAATATACTTATTATTACTTAGACTACGCCCTATTATATCTACTAATATAAACCCCTTAATAGGTTTATCCCTTAGGAATAACACCGGTCGTTATAACTCGACCTAGACGGCTCGACCTACTACCCTTATAGCTGCTATAGCCCTTATTACTACGGCCCCCGCTACTGCTACTATAGCTATTGCTCCTTTAGCTCCTCCGCCCTTAAGAGCTTTAACCCTGTCTTTTAGCTCCGCCTATTACTCCGGGCCCGGTCCCGGCTCTGCCTACTACTCTAGGCCCGGTCCTATTAGTTAGACCGGCCCGACTAGTCCCCTAATAGACCTTTTAGTCCGTTAGTCGAAAAATCAAGGAACTAGTCGAAATCGAACCTTATTAATATTAGTAATAAGGAGTAAAAAAGGGGGGTTTTTACGCTAACCTTCTAAACTAAGATAAGGATTCCTCGAAGAAATAATATATAAGGAGGAATCGACCTACCTACTAAGTATATAAAAAGCCCTATCGGCTAGAAGACTACTAATAGGTCTTTAAGGAAAACCAACCTAAAGGAATTAACCCTTTAAAGAGGCTATAAGAAATAGTATAATAGTCTCTTAAGGAGGACCCCTTATTATAGAAGAAGATAGACGAGATTTAGGTTGCTAAGAAATAGTAACTAATAACGCCGCTGCCCCTATTTAAGCTATAAATTTAAGGAAAAATCGTTAGTATAGTAAATCTAGCCTTTATCTTCCCTATAGATTAATAAGGCTAAGACTAACTGTTAGGACCCTCCGACTATCCCCTATAAAAATTAGCTATCCTTAACTTTAGTACTTCCCTCGATATCTATAATATACTCTTATAATTCTAGTTTTTTAAGAAGGTATAAAGGGAATATCTTATTACTAAGGAATTAACCGTATAGATAGAGGGATATAGAAGGGTAGATATTATAATAAAATTACTTAATAGGTCTATATAAATTCTTCGACGAAAAAGGGTAGCTTTTTACCCTTAATCTTTAATAAGCTTAATTTCCTTTTAATTTCTTTAAAAGGAAGGAATCTTCTAGGATATAACGTCTAAGCCTATAAGGCTAGTCTAGAAGAATTAAACTATTAAGCTTATTAAGGAAAAATTCGGTTAATTTATTCTCGAATTCTAACCTATTTATATAAAGGAACTACTTAAGAAGTTAGCTTTCCCTACTAAGAGGAATAGGTCTACTATAAAGGACCCTCTTTTAGTAGCTTAAGGAGACGGTATTCTTTAGTACGTACGACTTAGTTACCTAGGCCCCCTAGCTTTATATAAGCTAAGCTAATAATAGGGCGTACGAATAAGGGGCTTAAAGACTATCGAATACGAATACTATAGCTAAGGAAAGACTAAGAGACGAATTTTTAAACGGACCCCTATATAGTCGGACTAGCTATATAAAGAAAGTTAGGTCGACTAAACCGACGTCTCTATAGATTAAGAAAGATTTATTGGGGTAATGTTTTTTATAGACGCTTTTTTAAGGATAGTTTTCCTTTATTTCTTACGGACCTACCTAAGTAAGTATAACTAGTTTACCCTCTAGGACTTTATTAACTAAATAAAATCCTACTTTAGCTATAAGGTAAAGAAGATACGGACTAATAAAGAGCTATTTATAAAGGATATCTTAAAATAGCTTCGAAAAAAGGGTATTTTACCCCTCCTATTAGTACCGAATACCTAGGCCTAGAACGGAGGGGTAGAAAGATTAAGGGGTGCTATAATAGAAAGGGCCTATATAATAAAGCTTACTATAAGGCTTTTATACGACCTTTAGAGGGAAGTCGTTAAGACCGCTTATTACTTTTAGAACCGGACCTTAAGAGACCCTAGGGGCTTAAGGGACTATAGGGACCTAGAGACCCTTATTAAGACCTAAGGAATAGACTAGAAATCCCCCCTTAAGCTCTTTATAAAGAGGAGGGCCTCCTTAGCTTACCTTTATACCTATAGCTATAAGGTATACGCAATAACTACTAATATATAGCTAAAAAGGAAGAAGAAAAGAAAACTTAATCTTAGAGCCTTTATTAGTTACCTCGTTAGTTATAATTCTATAAATATCTTCCGGATCTAGATTCCTCTTCTATAAAAGGTTATATCGACTAGGGATATAATTTTTAATAAATCTAGCTTCTTCGACGAAAAGAGGGATTAATAGCCCCTCTTACTCTTATAACGTTAGCTAATTTAAAAGATCTAAATCCCCCCTTCTTAATAGTCTTAAGAAGAGGTCCTAGATAAGGAAATAAAAGAAGAAACCAACGTTAAAGTAGTTAAGGATAACGCTAACTTCGAAGGAAAAGAGGAAACTACTAGATTAAATAATCTAGATAAAGAAGGAGACTATAGGAAAGCGGTAGAGCTAGAATACGCCTACCTTCCTACGCCTCCTTTTATAGAATAAGAAGAAGATCTAGAAGCAGCTTTTTTAGTTAGTCTTCCTATCTTAACCCTTAAGGGGGTAGGAAAGGCACCTCTCTTAAAGGATTACCTAGCTACCTTTTTATCCCTACTTTAAGAAGTAAAGGAAGGGATAGGGCCTAATATAAAAGAAGACTAATATCTCCCTTATTTCGATTGTTTTTCTAACTTCTACCTAATACTAATAGAAGACGGTTCCTATAGTATATTTATAGTAGGCTAGCTTTTTAAGCTATAGCTATTAGTAAGGAAGGTATATAAAAGAGACCTCGTAGACCTACTAGTAAACTAAAAGTAGCTAGAAAGATACCCTTTTAAGGACTAGTTTTTCTAGGCCTAGAAAGATTACCTAGCCTTATATAAAGAGATAGGGTCTTTTAAAGAGGTCCTTAAGGAAAAAGTAAGAGGAAAATAAGTCCTTAGCTATAAGTAAGTCTTTATTTATAAGACTAATAAATATAGCTTCCTTTAAAAGTATAAAGCCTAGCTAGTTATCTATAGGAACTAGTAAGAAAAGGGGGATCTTCCTACTAAGGCAATTACCCTAGCAGGGATATCCTTTTAGACCCTTATAGCTATAGTAGTAGAATTCGACCTCGAGCTTAATTAGATAGATATAGTTAACGCCTTTATTAATAGCCTACTTAAGGAAGAAGAAGTTATCTATATACGCCTTCTACTACGCTTTTAATAGCTAGGAAAGGTTCTATATCTTAAGAAAGCTTTATATAGACTATAAAGATTACCCCTTCTTAAGTAATAGTATTTAACCGGTTCCCTCAAAGCCCTAGGCTTTAAGAAAGTCCCTTAGGAACCGTATATAATATAGAAGGGTAAAACCACGGTCTTCTTCTACGTCGATAATATTATCTAGGCCTACCTAAAAAAGGAAGAGGCTGCTACTAAGGAGGCTATATAAGGCCTATAATAAAAGGTATAAGATAACTAAGCTAAGGGAGCTAAAGTAGTTCCTAGGGATATAAATCCTTTAAAATAGGTCCTAATAGACTATCTAGCTTACCTAGGACGCCTATATCGATAAGGTCGCTTATAAATTCCTCCTTAATTCCCTCGATAAGAAGCTTCCCTCTATATAAATATTAAACGAAGAGCTTTTGCCTAATCCGTCCTTTTAAGCTAGGGAGTAAGAGAAATATAAATATTAATAGAAGGTAGGCTCCCTGCTTTTTTTAGCTATTTCTACTAAACCGGATATCTATTTTACGGTCTCTTAGCTAGCTAGGTATAACTAGAATCCTAGCCCTAGGCATTAAGAAGTAGTAGATAGAGCTATCCTTTAACTCTATTTAACGATATTATATAGTTTACGCTTAGGAGGGTAAGAAAGAAAGAAATTAGCTACTAAAATCTTCCTTTATTTAAGCGATTCGACCTTTATAGATAATATATTAGATAGAAAGAGCTTATAGGGGTATATTATATTCCTTTTTAAAGGAACTATTACTTAGAGAGCTTTAAAGTAAGCTACTATTACGACTTTAAGTATAAAAGTAGAGCTACTAGCTCTTTTAAAAGCGTTAAAAGAAGCGATTTTCCTTAGCTAGCTACTTATATCTTTACGACTATAAATTCCGTCCCTATTAGCTATAGAATACGATAATATATAAACTATACGAATTCTTATAGAGGAAAATAGTAAGCTATTAACCTAGCTATAGTATATTAATATCTACTAGTATTAATTACGCTAAGAGGTCTAAAGGGGACTTATTTCCGTCCGTTAGTTTCTAACGGTATCGATAAAAGCTAACGGTCTTATAAAGCCCTTACCGAAGTAGAAGCTAGCTATCTTTTTATAGTAAATTAAGCTAGAAGACGTTTAAGAGAAGCTATTCTTAGAGGCCCGCTTTAAGAGTCTATAAGAGGAGCTAATAGTACGTATAAGAAGGTAACGTCTATAGCTAAAGAAAAGGAAGAGGTTTTCCCTTTTAGAGGGCCCCTTATTTAATTAGGTTTTTCCCTTCTAAGAAGGCCCCCTTTCTTATAGGACTTTCCTCTCTTTAGGCCCTTATTTCTTAAGTAGGTCTAAAAGAGCCTAGGGACCTAAAAGGGCCCCTACTTTCCTCGAGTAAAGGGAGAAGTATAGAGCTAAGAACCTCCTCTATACGCTTACTAGCCCGAAGCTATATTAGCTATGCCCTTAAGGGGCAGGCTATAGCTAAGGGGGTATATCGCGAAGCGTAGCTTAATTTCGTAGTTCTTAGAGATATCCCTTAGCACGAGGGACTAAGGAAGCTAAAAACACCTAGTATAGAAGAAGGAAGAAGGAGCTAAAAAGAGGTATAGAAAAGAAGGTAGGGGTATAAAGGGAAGTAGAATTAGTAATAGCTTCTTATAGAGGTAGCGAAAGATAAAACGGATATACCGGCAACGGCTAGAAAAGAGGGGGAAAAACTAGTAAAAAGCTCGGTAGTTAAAAGGATATTAGTAGCTTCTTTAAGTAGGATCTTCTTTATTAATTAAGATGCTAGATAGGTATAAAGAGGGGCGTTAGATAGAGGAAAGAAGGATAATTAAGGCAATATAATAATTACTCCCCTACCTTTATTACTGCTCCTATAAGAATTAAATCTCTCTGCCCTGCCTATCTAACCCCTTACTTTTAATTTTACCTTCGTATATATTTATATACTTCTCGTATCTCTCTATGCGAGAGTTATAAGCCCGGGCGGAGGGGTTACCCCTCTAGGAACTTCCTAGTAACTACGTACGTACTTCTTCGGGCTAGCCTAGCGCGTATTACCCGAAGGCCCATAGTTCGAGTCCCGCTAGCGCAATTAAGCGCGGTTTTAGTATAGGGCCTACCTATATAAAAATTCACTCTATAGTCTAGATATCTAGGTATCCTAGGACGAATTAACCTAGCATCCCTAAGGGGGTATATTATATATACTATATACGTTAATTAACGCCGTCGCTTATATTTAATAAGCGGCTATATCTTTTTCGTAATAATATTAAAACTATAAGATTAACTATATAGTAAAAAATAGTTTATAGCCTTTAACTTTAAAGGTGCTTATAACTTAATATATATAAAAAAAGGGATATAAATAGATAATAGCCTTTAAAACGAAATTTAAACTATTTAAATATCTAGTAATACTATTTAGACTTATTAATATACTAGCTACCTTTTAATAGATAATTAATAATATCCTATATAAATACTCAAATATCTTTATAGTAATATACTTAGATAATATCTTAATCTTTTTAGATACCTTAAAAGAATATTAGGAATACGTTTATAAGGTACTCTATATACTTTAGAATATAAAGTTACTAGTTAAACTAAAGAAAAATAAGTTTTATATATAAGAAGTAAACTTCCTTAGATATACGATCTTACTAAGTATAAGAATATACCTTTATATACCTATTTTACTATTATAATACAATAATAGGTATAGTAAGGCTCTATAAAATAAGCTAGTAAAAAGAGGCTCTATAATATAGTCTAAGGAAATAAACCTTAAAGATAAAGACCTTTACTAGATATCTATACCTTCCTTTAAGAAGAGTAAGTTAAGATAAGCCTATCCTAATAAATTAAAATATATATAAAATGCATAAGTTAATTATAAGTAGAATAAATACCCTATTACCTATTTTAGCCTAGCGGTTCTAAAGATATCTACGATATAAGAATAGGTAGGGCATAGAATATTTTATTTAAATCTACTACTTATACTAGAACCTATAGTCTTCTATTAACTATTACGTTATAATTAAACTACCTACTAAGTTAAGAGGATATACTATAGATAGAGCTTTTTAAGAACTATAAAATATACTAGAAAGCTAACTAATTAGTATACTACTAGGTGTAAGAAGGTATAAGTAATAAGCATAGAATCGGGTATTTAATAACGTAAGCGGAAAGATCGGTCGAAGGAGTATAGGGTAGGATTTTATGCGGAATTTATAACGAGTATATAAGGGGCGGAATAATATATTAAAAGAATAGCGTTGCAAAAGATATATATAAACTTACTTATTCTATCTACTACTCCTAGGGAAATCCTTCGTCCTTTATAGACTATTGCTCGCTTACTAGTAGACTAATTAGTTAGCTTTCTAGTATACTCTATAATACTTAAAAAGCTCTATCTATAGTATATCTTCCTAACTTAGTTAGTAGTCTTATTATAGCATAATAGTTAACGTAAGACTATAGGTTCTAGTATAAGTAGTAGATTTAACTAGAATGTTCTATGCCCTACCTATTCTCGTATCGCAGATATCTTCGGAACCGCTAAGCTAAAATAGGCAATAGGGTATCCGTTCTACTTATAATTAACTTATTCATTTTATATATATTTTTATTTATAAGGATAGGCTTATCCTAACCCGCTTTTCCTAGAGGAAGGTATAGATATTTAGTAGAGGTCTTTTTCTTTTAAGGGTTATTCCCTTAGACTATATTATTGTCGCAAAGCGTGGCCTGATTTCGCAGTTCTCGGAGATATCCCTTAGTACGAGGGACCAAGGAAGCTAAAAACACCCGGTGTAAAAGAAGGAAGAAGGAGCTAAAAGGAGGTATAGAAAGGAGGGTAGGGGTATAAGGGGAAGCAGAAGTAGCGATAGCTTCCTATAGAGGTAGTAAGAGATAAGACGGATAGGCCGGCAACGGCTAGAAAGGAGGGGAAAAACCGGCAAAAAGCTCCGTAGTCGAAAGGATATTAGTAGCTTCTTTAAGTAGGATCTTCTTTATTAATCGAGATACTAAACGGGTATAAAGAGGGGCGTTAGATAGAGGAAAGAAGGATAATTAAGGCAATATAACAATCACTCCCCTACCTTTATTACTACTCCTATAAGAATTAAACCCCTCTACCCTGCCTATCCGACCCCTTACTTCTAATTTTACCTTTGTATATTTATATATACTTCTCGTATCTCTCTTCGCGAGAGTTATAAGCCTAGGAGGAATAGAATTCCTATACCTTCCGGCTGCTATAAAAGGCACCTTTCTTATATCCCTTATAGCTTCCTTTTACCCCTCTTACTAGAAAAGCCGATTTTTAACCGACTTTTCTACCTTTCCCTATAATAATAACGAAAATCGACTCCTCTACCGTCCCTATAGTCCGTAGGACGATTCTTATAGAGCCCTAAGATTAGGATAAGTAGGTAAAGGAGCTACGGGCTCGGGTAGATAGAACTATCTATAATTTAGTCTTCTCTAATAAGCAGGACCCTCTCGAGCCCCTCTTCGTCCTAGGGCAACGGACTTTATAGAGGGAGCTACCCTCTTCTCTAAGCTAACCTCTATATAATAGAGAGCTTTTTCTACTGCCTTAGGCGACTACGAGAGTCACCGAAAGGAATACCTCTATAAAACGAAGCTACTAACGGCTGCTTATACGGCGATAACGGAATCCGTTAGTGCCGTAAAGCTAATCTCTCTTCGAGAGGAAGAGACTCCTAGGTAGTAGCTTTTAAAGCTCGAGACCTCGATAGCTCCCTCGAGAGGTTATATAACTAACCGTATTAAGAAGACCTATACGGCCTACCTAGGAGCTTTTTCTACTAGGAACCTACTAGCTTCTTTATAGCTAGCTAAGTAGGAAGAGATCCTCGAGGAAGCTAACTAATACTTCCTTATAGAAGCTCTTTCCGGCTAGTAGCTACGGGATATATCTCTACTAATAAAGCCTATTAGTAACGGTTACTCGACTATCTTTCGAGAAGATAGCCGGGAACTAGATAAAGAGGCTGCTGGAGTATAATAGCAAGCAGTCTTATTCCTTCGTGGCTAGCACTCGACCTAGACGGCTCGACCTGCTGCCCCTGCAGCTGCTGTAGCCCCTATTGCTACGGCTCCCGCTTCTGCTGCTGCGGCTATTGCCCCTCCGGCTCCTCCTCCTTCGAGAGCCTTAACGCCGTCGTTAACTGCAGCTGCGGCCCTAGGCCCGGCCCCGGCTCCGCATCTTACTCCGGGCCCGGCCCCGGTCCTATTAGTTAGACCGGCCCGACTAGTCCCCTAATAGACCTTTTAGTCCGTTAGTCGAAAAATTAGGGAACTAGTCGAAATCGAACCTCTTCGTTAAAATTAGCAATAAGGGGTAAAAAGGGGGGGTTTTTAAGTAGACCTTCTAGACCAGGACGAGGATTCCTCGAAGAAACAACGTACGAGGAGGAATCGACCTACCTACTAAGCGTGCAAAAAGCCCTATCGGCTAGAAGACTACTAGTAGGTCTTCGAGGAAAACCGACCTAAAGGAATCAACCCTTTAAAGAGGCTACGAGAAATAGTATAATAGTCTCTTAAGGAGGACCCCTCGTTATAGAAGAAGATAGACGAGATTCGGGTTGCTAAGAAATAGTAACTAACGCCGCTGCCCTTATTCGAGCCGTAAATTCGAGGAAAAATCATTAGTATAGTAAATCCGGCCTTCGTCTTCCCTATAGATTAACAAGGCCAAAACCAGCCGTTAGAACCCTCTAATTATCCCCTACGAAAATCAGCTATCCTTAACTCTAGTAATTCTATCGATATTTATAATATACTCTTACGATTCCGGTCCTTTAAGAAGGCACGAAAGGAATATCTTATTGCTAGGGAATTAACCGTACGGATAGAGGGATACGGAAGGGTAAATTTTACGATAAAATTACCTAACGGGTCTATACGAATTCTTCGACGAAAAAGGGTAGCTTTTTGCCCTCGATTTTCAACGAGCCTAATTTCCTTCCGCCTTCTTTAAGAGGAAGGAATCTTCTAGGATACGACGTCTAAGCCTATAAGGCTAGTCTAGAAGAATTAGACTATTAGGCTTATCGAGGAGAAATTCGGTTAATTTGTTCTCGAATTCCGACCTATCCTTAGGAAGGAATCTCTTAAGAAGTTAGCTTTCCCTGCTTAAAGGAGGGTAGGTTTAAAGGACCCTCTTCCGGCAGCCTAAGGAGACGGTCTTCTTTAGCACGCACGACTTAGTTACCCGGGCCCCCTAGCTTTGCATAAGCTAGGCTAATAATAGGGCGTACGAATAAGGGGCCTAAAGACCGTCGAATGCGAATACTACGGCTAAGGGAAGACTAGGAGACGAATTTCTAGACGAACGCCTTTACGGCCGGACTAGCCGTATAAGGAAATTTAGGTCGACTAGACCGACGTCTCTAAGGATCGAGAAAGCTTCGTTAGGGTAATGTTTTTTATAGACGCTTTTTTAAGGATAGTTTTCCCTTATTTCTTACGGACCTACCTAAGCAAGCATAACTAGTCTGCCTTCTAGGACTTCGTTAACTAGATAAAATCCTACTTTAGCTACGAGGTAAAGAAGATACGGTCTAACGGAGAGCTATTTATAAAGGATATCTTAAATTAGCTTCGAAAAAGGGGAATTTTACCCCTCCCGTTAGCACCGAATACCTAGGCCTAGAATAGAGGGGCAAAAAGATTAGGGGGTGCTATAATAGAAAGGGCCCGTACGATAAGACTTACTATAAGGCTTCCCTACGACCTTTAGAGGGAAGTCGTTAAGACCGCTTATTACCTATAGAACCGGACCCCTAGAGGGACTACCTAAGGAATAGACTAGAAATCCCCCCTCGAGCTCTTTATAAAGAAGAGGGCCTCGCTAGCCTACCTTTATGCCTACGGCTATAAGGTATACGCTATAACTACCGATATATAGCTAAAAAGGAAGAAGAAAAGAAAGCTTAATCCTAGAGCCTTTATTAGTTACCTTATCGGGTATAATTCTACGAATATCTTCCGGATCTAGATTCCTCTTCTACGAAAGGTTATTTCGACTAGGGATATGATTTTCGACGAATCTAGCTTCTTCGACGGAAAGAGGGATTAATAGCCCCTCTTACTCTCTTAACGTTAGCTAATTTAGAAGATTTAAATCCCCCCTTCCTAATAGTCTTAAGAAGAGGTCCTAGATAAGGAAACGAAAGAAGAAACCGACGTCGAAGTAGTTAAGGATAACGCCGACTTTAAAGAAAAAGAAGAGGAAGCTGCTAGATTAGATAATCTAGACAAAGAAGGAGACTATAGGAAAGCGGTAGAGCTAGAATACGCCTACCTCCCTACGCCTCCTCTTATAGAATAAGAAGAAGATCTAGAAGCAGCTTTTTTAGTTAGTCTTCCTATCTCGGCCCCTAAGGGGGTAGGAAAGGCACCTCTCTTAAAGGATTATCCGGCTGCCTTTTTATCCCTACTTCGAGAAGCAAAGGAAGGTATAGGGCCCGATACGAAAGAAGACTAACCTCTCCCCTATTTCGATCGTTTTTCCGACTTCTACCTAACGCTAATAGAAGACGGTTCCTACGGAGCGTTTATAGCAGGCCGGCTCTTTAAGCTATAGCTATTAGCAAGGAAGGTATATAAAAGAGACCTCCCGGACCTACTAGCAAACTAGAAGCAGCTAGAAAAACACCCCTTTAGAGACTAGTTTTTCTAGGCCTAGAAAGACCACCTAGCCTTATACGAAGAGATAGGGTCTTTCGAAGAGGTCCTTAAGGAAAAGGCAAGAGGAAAACAGGTCCTTAGCTATAAGTAGGTCTTTATCTATAAGACTAATAAACACGGCTTCCTTTAAAAGTGCAAAGCCCGGCTAGTTATTTATAGGAATTAATAGGAAAAAGGGGATCTACCTACTAGGGCAACCACCCTAGCAGGGATGTCTTTTCGGACCCTTATAGCTATAGCAGCAGAATTCGACCTCGAGCTCGAATAGATAGATATAGTTAACGCCTTTATTAACTATCTACTTAAGGAAGAAGAAGAAGTTATCTATATACGCCTTCTACTAGGCTTTTAATAGCTAGGAAAGGTTCTATAGCTTAGGAAAGCTCTATACGGACTACGAAGATCACCCCTTCTTTAGCAATAGCATTTAATAGGTTCCCTCGAAGCCCTAGGCTTTAAGAAAGTCCCTTAGGAACCGTGTATAATATAGAAGGAAAAAATCACGGTCTTCTTCTACGTCGATAATATTATCTAGGCCTACCTAAAAGAGGAAGAAGCTAATACTAGGGAGGCTATATAAGGCCTGCAATAAAGGTATAAGATAACTAGGCTAGGGGAGCCAAAGTGGTTCCTAGGGATACGAATCCTTCGGAATAGGTCCTAACGGACTATCTAGCTTACCTAGGACGCCTATATCGATAAGGTCGCTTATAAATTCCTCCCTAATTCCCTCGATAAGAAGCTTCCCTCTACGCCTATATTAGACGAAGAGCTTTTGCCTAATCCGTCCTTTTAAGCTAGGGAGTAAGAGAAACACTAATATTAATAGAAGGTAGGCTCCCTGCTTTTTTTAGCTATTTCTACTAGACCGGATATCTCTTTTATAGTCTCCCGGCTAGCTAGGCATAACTAGAATCCTAGCCCTAGGCATTAAGAAGTAGTAGATAGAGCTATCCTTTATCTCTATTTAACGAGATTATATAGTCTACGCCTAGGAGGGCAGGGAAGGAAACAAGCTGCCGAAATCTTCCTTTATTCGAGCGATTCGTCCTTTACGGACAATTCCTTAGATAGAAAGAGCTTATAAGGGTATATTATATCCCTTTTTAGAGGAACTATTACTTAGAAAGCTTCGAAGCAGGCTACTATTACGACTTCTAGTACGGAGGCAGAGCTACTAGCTCTTTTAGAAGCGTTAAAAGAAGCGATGTTTCTTAGCCGGCTACTAATATCGTTACGACTATAAATTCCGACCCTATTAGCTATAGAATACGATAATACGCAGACTATACGAATTCTTACGGAAAACAGTAAGTTATCGACCCGGCTACGGTATATCGATATCTACTAGCATTGGTTACGCTAAGAGGTCTAAAGGGGACTTATTTCCGTCCGTTAGGTTCTAACGGCATCGATAAAAGCCGACGGTCTTACGAAGCCCCTGCCGAAGCAGAAGCTAGCTGTCTTTTTATAGTAAATAGGGCTAGAAGACGTTCGAGAAAAGCTATCCTTAGAGGCCCGCCTTAAGAGTCTACGAGAGGAGCTAATAGCACGTACGAGAAGGTAACGTCTACAGCCGAAGAAAAGGAAGAGGCTTTTCCCTCTAGGGGGCCCCCTATTTTAATTAGGTTTTTCCCCCTTTTCTTATAGGACTTTCCCCTCTTTAGGCCCCTTTTCCTTAAGTAGGTCTAAAAGAGCCTAGGGACCTAAAAGGGCCCTTGCTTTCCTCGAGTAAAGGGAGAAGTGCAGAGCTAAGAACCTCCTCTATACGCTTACTAGCCCGAAGCTATATTAGCTATGCCCTTAAGGGGTAAGCTATAGCTAAGGGGGTGTATCGCGAAGCGTGGCTTAATTTCGTAGTTCTCGGAGATATCCCTTAGTATAAGGGACTAAGGAAGCTAAAAACACCCGGTATAGAAGAAGGAAGAAGGAGCTAAAAGTAGGTGCAGAAAGGAGGGTAGGGGTATAAGGGGAAGTAGAAGTGGCGATAGCTTCCTATAGAGGTAGTAAGAGATAAGACGGATAGGCCGGCAACGGCTAGAAAGGAGGGGAAAAACCGGCAAAAAGCTCGGTAGTTAAAAGGATATTAGTAGCTTCTTTAAGCAGGATCTTCTTTATTAATCGAGATACTAGACGGGTATAAAGAGGGGCGTTAGATAGAGGAAAGAAGGATAATTAAGGCAATATAATAATTACTCCCCTACCTTTATTACTACTCCTATAAGAATTAAACCCCTCTGCCCTGCCTATCCGACCCCTTACTTCTAATTTTACCTTCGTGTATTTTATATGCACTTCTCGTATCTCTCTTCGCGAGAATTATAGAGCCTCTTTTTACTAGCTTATTCTATAAAGCCTCCTTATACCTATTATTTCTTTATAATAGTAAAATAAGAATATAAGGGTATATTCTTATACTAGGTAAGTAATAGTCTATAAAAGATAAAGGATTTCCCTAGGAGTAGTAGATAGAATAAGTAAGTTTATAAGTATCTTTTAAAACGCTATTCTTTTAATATATTATTTAGCCCCTTATATACTCGTTATAAATTCTAGACGAATTCCTACCTTATACTCTATCGACCGATCTTTTTACTTGCTTTTTCGATTACCTAATCCTACGCTTAATACTTATACCTTCTTATACTAAGAGAAATATAAATATAATAAGATAAGATTAGCTTAGTTAAAAAATAGCTAATATTAAAGAACGTTAAGGATATATAAAGTTTCCTAGGATTTATAAATTACTATTAACGATTTATTAAAGATTTTAGAAAGATTATAGTACTATTATATAACTTAATAAAAAAGGAAAAAGAATTTATATAGGATAATAAAGCTAACGAAGGTTTTAAATATAATAAAACTACTATTATATAAGAACTAGTCTTAACTACCTTTAGTTTATAATAATAAATCGAACTTAAAACTAATATATTAAACTTTACTTTAAGAGTATAAATCGGATAAAAAAAATAAAAAAGGAAGACTATAACTAATTATATTCTACTTAAAGAAGCTATATATTATAGAACTTAATTACTTTATCTAAGATAAAGAATTCCTTATAATTATTTAAGATTTTAAGGAATTTTAATACTACTTTCTTAAAAGTAAATATAAAGTTAAGGTCTATATAAACTATAAGAATATCTTATATTTTATAATAACGTAATAGTTAAACGGACGATAGATCTAATAGGCTAAATATATATTAGAACTCGACTATAAAATAATCTATAAAAAAGGAATAAAAAACGGTCGAGCTAATACCTTTAGTCAATAAAGTAACTATAATATAAAGGCACTTATAGTAAAAGGATAGCTCCTAGAAATTAATAAAAATAGGAACTACTAGTAATTATAGCTAAATATAATATTTAAAGAATAACCTAACGACTTAGCTTATTAAAAGATCCTAAAATAAATAAAAGAATATAAAGTACTAAACGGATATAATATAGAATATTTAGGAGTTTTAATATATAAAACTAAAATCTAAGTACTACTAGAATTATAAGATAAAGTTATATAAGATATATATAAGTATTTAATATATAGATACTAAGGAGTCTAAAGAATAATAAAACGGATTAAATAGTAATATAACTTCTTATAGCTTAAGGAAGTAGTATAATAAGTTATAAAAAAAATAAACTTTATATATAAAGTAAAGCTAAATAATATAAGCTATATAGAGAATTATAACCGCTACTAGTAATAAGGAAACTATAGGATTTAATAGCTTTTAACTATATTATAATACTATTACTATTAAAAGAACTTATAACTAATATTAAGTATAATAGTATATTTATTATTACTACTAGATTAATAAAGTATAGATACTTCTAACTATATAGAAAAGTAAGTAATATAGAAGAGCTAGTATATATATTCTTATAAATAGTTATTAGTAATTATAGACTACTAAATAAGATTATCTTTAATAAAAGAAGTATATTTATAGCTAAGTTTTAGTAAGCTCTTATATTATAATTAAGGACGAAATATAAGCTTAGTATAGCTTATTACCTATAAATAAATAGATAAATAAAACGACTTAACTAAACGCTTAAATAGTATTTATAATACTATATTAGTTATAAATAAAACAATTAAGTTAAATAGCTACTAATAGTATAACTAGCTTATAATAGCTTAGTTATAAAAATAACTAAGCTCTTATTAGTATATACTAATTATAGATATAAGCTAGAAGTATTTAAGGTTATTTAATAAGGACTATAAGTAGAATAAGCGATATTATAAGTAGATTAGCTATAAAAGTTATATAAATAAATATAATAAGAACTTTAATTTATTAAAGAATAAATATCTACTTATTATAATTAAAAAATATTCTAGGGACTAATCTTTTAAAAGGGAGATATAGTTTACTTTATATAATAAAATATTAAAATAAAATAACTTAGTAATAAATTAGATTTTAAGAAATATAATATATTTAAAGTTAAGAAAACTATTTTAAAAGTTAACTATATACTTATACTATTAATAATAATATAGATATACTTAATATTTTCTATCTTATTATTAAAAATAGCGCTATAAAAACGCTAAACTATAGGAAAATATTAAAGTTAACGACGATTAATAATATAAAATAAAATAAATACTAAATATAAGAAAATAAGGTTAGTAATAAGAATACCTTATTAAATAAAAAGGATATAAACTAAAGGAAAATACTTAGGAACTACCTAAGTATTTAACTTATTATAGTTCTTTTCTTTAATAGTTTTACTAAGCGAACCCTTACTTATAAATATATAGTTACTAAGAATAGTTCTCGCAAAGAGAGATGCGAGAAGTATATATAAAATGCACGAAGGTAAAATTAGAAGTAAGGGGTCGGATAGGTAGGGCAGCGATGTTTAAATCTTACGGGGGCAGCAATTATAGTAGGGGAGTGATTGTTATATTGCCTTAATTGTCCTTCTTTCCTCTATCTAACGCCCCTATTTATACCCGTCTAGCATCTTAATTAACAAAGAAGATCCTGCTTAAAGAAGCTACTAATATCCTTTTAACTACCGAGCTTTTTGCCGGTTTTTTCCTTCCTTTATAGCCGTTTCCGGCATATCCGTCTTATCTCTCGCTACTTTATGCTTTCCCTTATGCCCCTACCCTCCTTTCTGCACCTCTTCTCGGCTCCTTCTTCTACACCGGGTGTTTTTAGCTTCCTTAGTCCCTCTTACTAAGGGATATCTTCGAGAACTGCGAAATTAGGCCACGCTTCGCGACACACCCCCTTAGCTATGGCCTGCCCTTATAGTAAGGGCATAGCTAATACGGCTTCGGGCTAGTAAGCGTATAGAGGAGGTTCTTAGCTCTGCACTTCTCCCTTTACTCGAGGAAAGCAGGGGCCCTTTCGGGTCCCTAGGCTCTTTTAGACCTACTTAAGGAAAAGGGGCCTAAAGAGGGGAAAGTCCTATAAGAAAGGGGGCCTTCTTAGAAGGGAAAAACCCAATTAAAATAGGGGGCCCTCTAAAGGGAAAAACCTCTTCCTTTTCTTCGGCTGTAGACGTTACCTTCTCGTACGGGCTATTAGCTCCTCTCGTAGACTCTTAAGGCGGGCTTCTAAGGACAGCTTCTCTCGAACGTCTTCTAGCCTAATTTACTGTAAAAAGACAGCTAGCTTCTGCTTCGGCAGGGGCTTCGTAAGACCGTCGGCTTTTATTAATGCCGTTAGAACCTAACGGACGGAAATAAGTCCCCTTTAGACCTCTTAGCGTAACCAATGCTAGTAGATATCGATATGCCGTAGCCGGGTCGACAGCTTACTGTTTTCCTCTATAAGAATTCGTATAGTCTGCGTGTTATCGCATTCTATAGCTAACGGGGACGGAATTTATAGTCGTAACGATATTAGTAGCCGGCTAAGGAAAATCGCTTCTTTTAACGCTTCTAAAAGAGCTAGTAACTCTGCCTCCGTACTAGAAGTCGTAACGGTAGCCTACTTCGAAGCTTTCTAAGCAATAGTTCCTCTAAAAAGGGATATAATATACCCTTATAAGCTCTTTCTATCTAAGGAATTATCCGTAAAGGACGAATCGCTCGAATAAAGGAAGATTTCGGCAGCTTATTTCCTTCCCTACCCTCCTAGGCGTAGACTATATAATCTCGTTAAATAGAGATAAAGGATAGCTCTATCTGCTACTTCTTAATGCCTAGGGCTAGGATTCTAGTTATACCTAGCTAGCCGGGAGACTATAAAAGAGATATCCGGTCTAGTAGAAATAGCTAAAAAAAGCAGGGAGCCTACCTTCTATTAATATTAGTGTTTCTCTTACTCCCTAGCTTAAAAGGACGGATTAGGCAAAAGCTCTTCGTCTAATATAGGCGTAGAGGGAAGCTTCTTATCGAGGGAATTAGGGAGGAATTTATAAGCGACCTTATCGATATAGGCGTCTTAGGTAAGCTAGATTGTCCGTTAGGACCTATTCCTAAGGATTCGTATCCCTAGGAACTACTTTAGCTCCCCTAGCCTAGTTATCTTATACCTTTATTGTAGGCCTCGTATAGCCTCCCTAGCAGCAGCTTCTTCCTCTTTTAGGTAGGCCTAGATAATGTCGTCGACGTAGAAGAAGACCGTGATTTTACCCTTCTATATTATATACGGTTCTTAAGGGACTTTCGTAAAGCCTAGGGCTTCGAGGGAACCTATTAAATACTGTTGCTAAAGAAGGGGTGATCTTCGTAGTCCGTATAGAGCTTTCCTAAGCCGTAGAACCTTTCCTAGCTATTAGAAGCCTAGTAGAAGGCGTATATAGATAACTTCTTCTTCCTCGAGTAGGCAGTTAATAAAGGCGTTAACTATATCTATCTAATCGAGCTCGAGGTCGAATTCTACTACTATAGCTATAAGGGTCCGAAAAGACATCCTAGCTAGGGTGGTTGCCCTAGTAGGTAAATCCCCTTTTTCCTATTAATTCCTATAGATAACTAGCCGGGCTTTGCACTTTTAAAGGAAGCCGTGTTTATTAGTCTTATAGATAAAGACCTACTTATAGCTAAGGACCTATTTTCCTCTTGCTTTTTCCTTAAGGACCTCTTCGAAAGACCCTATCTCTTCGTGTAAGGCTAGGTAGTCTTTCTAGGCCTAGAAAAACTAGTCTCTAAAGGGGTGTCTTTCTAGCTGCTTCTAGTTTGCTGGTAGGTCCGGGAGGTCTCTTTTGTGTACCTTCCTTGCTAATACTGGCTTAAAAAGCCGGCCTGCTGTGAACGCTCCGTGGGAACCGTCTTCTATTAGCGTTAGGTAGAAGTCGGAAAAACGATCGAAATAGGGGAGAAACTAGTCTTCTTTCGTATCGGGCCCTATACCTTCCTTTGCTTCTCGAAGCAGGGATAAAAGGCCGCCGGGGAATCCTTCGAGCCCCCTTAGGGTCGAGACGGGAAGACTAACTAAAAAAGCTGCTTCTAGATCTTCTTCTTATTCTATAAGAGGAGGCGTAGGGAGGTAGGCGTATTCTAGCTCTACTGCTTTCCTATAGTCTCCTTCTTCGTCTAGATTATCTGATCTAGCAGCTTCCTCTTCTTCGAAGTCGGCGTTATCCTCGACTACTTCGACGTCGGTTTCTTCTTCCGTTTCCTCGTCTAGGACCTCTTCTTAAGACTATTAGGAAGGGGGGATTTAGATCTTCTAAATTAGCTAACGTTGTATAAGTAAGAGGGGTTGTTAATCCTTCTTTCTGTCGAAGAAGCTAGATTCGTCGAAAATTATATCCCTAGTCGAAATAACCTTCCGTAGAAGAGGAATCTAGATCCGGAAGATATTCGTAGAATTATACCTAACGAGGTAACTAATAAAGGCTCTAGGATTAAGCTTTCTTTTCTTCTTCCTTTTTAGCTATATATCGGCAGTCATTGCGTATGCCTTATAGCCGTAGGCACGAAGGTAGGCTAGCGAGGCCCTCTTCTTCGTAAAGAGCTCGAGGGGGGATTTCCAGTCTATTCCTTAGATCTTAAAAAGGGTCTCTTGGTCCCTATAGTCCCTTGGTCCCCTAGGGTCCCTTGGGGTCCGGTTCCGAAGGTAATAGGCGGTCTTAACGACTTCCCTCTAAAGGTCGTGTGGAAGCTTTGCAGCAAGTCTTATCGTACGGGCCCTTTCTATCACAGCACCTCCTAATCTTTCTGCCCCTCCGTTCTAGGCCTAGGTATTCGGTGCTAACGGGAGGGGTAAAATGCCCCTTTTTCGAAGCTAATTTAAGATATCCTTCGTAAATAGCTCTCCGTTAGACCGTATCTTCTTTACCTCGTAGCCGAAGTAGGATTTTATCTAGTTAACGAAGTCCCTAAGGGCAGACTAGTTATGCTTACTTAGGTAGGTCCGTAAGAAATAGGGGAAAACTATCCCTAAAAAGGCGTCTATAAAAAACATTACCCTAACGAAGCTTTCCTGGTCCCTTGAGACGTCGGTCTAATCGACCTAAATTTCCTTATACGGCTAGTCCGGCCGTATTAGGGTCCGTCTAGAAATTCGTCTCCTGGTCTTTCCTTGGCCGCAGTGTTCGCATTCGACGGTCTTTGGGCCCCTTATTCGTACGCCCTGTTGTTGGCCTAGCTTATATAAAGCTAGGGGGCCCGGGTGACCGAGTCGTGCGTGCTAAAGAAGACCGTCTCCTTGGGCTGCTAGAAGAGGGTCCTTGGATCCTACCCTCCTAGCAGGGAAAGCTAACTTCTCGAGTGGTTCCTTCCTAAGGATAGGTCGGAATTCGAGAACAAATTAACCGAATTTCTCCTCGATAAGCCTAATGGTCTGATTCTTCTAGACTAGCCTTATAGGCTTAGACGTCGTATCCTAGAAGATTCCTTCCTCTCGAAGAAGGCGGAAGGAAATCAGGCTCGTTAAAAATCGAGGGCAAAAAGCTACCCTTTTTCGTCGAAGAATTCGTATAGACCCGTTAGGTAATTTTATCGTGAAATTTACCCTTCCGTACCCTTCTATCCGTACGGTTAATTCCCCGGCAATAAGGTATTCCCTCCGTGCCTTCTTAAAGGACCGGAATCGTGAGAGTGTATTGCAGATATCGAGGGAAGCACTAGAGTCGAGGATAGCTGATTTTCGTAGGGGATAGTCGGAGGGTCCTAACGGTTGGTCTTGCTAATCCGTAGGGAAGACGAATGCCGGATTTGCTATACTAACGATTTTTCCTTAAATTTACGGCTCGAATAAGGGCAGCGGCGTTATTAGTTGCTATTTCTTAGCAACCCGAATCTCGTCTATCTTCTTCTATAACGAGGGGTCCTCCTTAAGAGACTGTTATACTGTTTCTCGTAGCCTCTTTAAAGGGTTGATTCCTTTAGGTCGGTTTTCCTCGAAGACCTGCTAGCAGTCCTCTAGCCGATGGGGCTTTTTGCACGCTTGGCAGGTAGGTCGATTCCTCCTCGTATATTGTTTCTTCGAGGAATCCTCGTCCCGGTCCGGAAGGTCTACTTAAAAACCCCCCCTTTTTACCCCTTATTGCTGATTTTAACGAAGAGGTTCGATTTCGACTAGTTCCCTGATTTTTCGACTAACGGACTAAAAGGTCTATTAGGGGACTAGTCGGGCCGGTCTGATAGACGGGACCGGGCCCGGTGCAAAAGGCGAAGCCGGGGCCGGGACTGGGGCAGCTGTTGAGGACGGGGTTAAGGCTCTCGAGGGAGGAGGAGCCGAAGGAGCAACAGCCGCAGCAGCAGCAGCGGGGGCCGCAGCAACAGGGGCTGCAGCAGCTATAGGTCGTGCTGTCTGTGTCGAGTGCTGGCCACGAAGGAATAAGACTGCTTACTGTTGTACCCTAGCAGCCTCTTCGTTTAGTTCCCGGCTAGCCTCTCGAAAGATAGTCGAGTAACCGTTACTAATAGGCTTTATTAGCAGAGATATATCCCGTAGCTACTAGCCGGAAAGAGCTTCTATTAGGAAGTATTAGTTAGCTTCCTCGAGGATTTCTTCCTACTTAGCTAGCCGAAGAAGCTAGTAGGTTCCTAGCAGAAAAAGCTCCTAGGTAGGCCGTATAGGTCTTCCTAATACGGTCAGTTATATAACCTCTCGAGGGAGCTATTAAGGTCTCGAGCTTTAAAAGCCACTGCCTAGGAGTCTCTTCCTCTCGAAGAGAGATTAGCTTTACGGCACTAACGGATTCCGTTATCGCCGTACGAGCAGCCGTTAGCAACTTCGTCTCGTAAAGGTATTCCTTTCGGTGACTCTCGTAGTCGCCTAAGGCAGCAGAAAAAGCTCTCTATTATGCAGAGGTTAGCTTAGAGAAGAGGGTAGCTCCCTCTATAAAGTCCGTTGCCCTAGGACGAAGAGGGGGCTCGAGAGGGTCCTGCTTGTCAGAGAAGACTAAATTGTGGATAGTTCTGTCTATACGAGCCCGTAGCTCCTTTACCCACTTATCCTAATCTTAGGGCTCTGTAAGAATCGTCCTACGGACCGTAGGGATGGTAGAGGAGTCGATTTTTATTATTGTTGCGGAAAGAGGGGGCAGAAAAGTCGGTTAAAAATCGGCTTTTCTAGTAAGAGGGGTAAAAGGGAGCCACGAGGGATGCAAGAAGGGTGCCTTTTATAGCAGCCGGAAGGTATAGGAATACTATTCCTCCCGGGCTTATAACTCTCGCAAAGAGAGATACGAGAAGTGTATATAAAATACACGAAGGTGAAATTAAAAGTAAGGGGTCGGATAGGTAGGGCAGAGATGTTTGAATCTTGCGGGGGTAGCAATTGCAGTAGGGGAGTGATTATTATATTGCCTTAATTGTCCTTCTTTCCTCTATCTAACGCCCCTATTTATACCCGTCTAGCATCTTAATTAATAAAGAAGATCCTGCTTAAAGAAGCCACTAATGTCCTTTTAACTACCGAGCTTTTTGCCGGTTTTTTCCTTCCTTTATAGCCGTTTCCGGCATATCCGTCTTATCTCTCGCTACTTTATGCTTTCCCTTATGCCCCTACCCTCCTTTCTGCACCTCTTCTCGGCTCCTTCTTCTACACCGGGTGTTTTTAGCTTCCTTGGTCCCTCTTGCTAAGGGATATCTTCGAGAACTGCGAAATCAGGCCACGCTTCGCGATAATAGTATCTTAGTTTAATATATCTAAGGTACTAAATAATTAAACCTTATTAATAGTAATAATTCCCTTATTTATTATTATAAAGCTATAAAGGCATTAACTATAGTAATAGCTATAATATAGTCTCTTTTATATAGTACTAGTTAATACTAAATTAATATAGTTTATTAGTTTTCTATAAGTATTTAAGGTATTTATTAAGTTTTAATTTTAAGTATTTCTTTAAATTCTTTAAAGTATAAAGCGTATTCTTTAATTATAGTATTTTCCCTTAATAATAAAAGTAGTAGTATATATTCCTTCTTATCTTTTATTTCTCTAGGTATTTCTTATTTTTTAGAGCTTATATCGTTAATACTTTATTATTCCTCTTTAAGTTATTATTTAAGTTTTATAAGTATAAGGGCTATATTTATATCTTTTTTATTATAATATTTATAAACTACTTATTATTATTATTAATTTTTATTTTATATATCCTCTTAAAATCGTTTACTATTCTTCTTAATTTAGTTTTAAAAGACTCCTTTAAAATAAAGGTATTTTAGTTTTATAAATTTAACTTATTTTTATATTTTAATATCCTTTTATTATATTACTATAAGGGTTTTTCTTAATAGCTTTAAGAACTATTTAATACTATCCTTATTACTTAGGTATACTATATATTTATCGTTATAGTATATAGTTTAACTAAGGAGTTTATACTTTAGTTCCTATCTATTAATAGCGTTTATATATTTCTTACCTTTTAAGGCTAGTACCTAGTATATTTTCTTCTCCTTATAAGGTTATCTATATTCTTTAAAATAATATCTAACTTTCTTATAATTAGAATACTTTCTTTTACTTTTTTATATTATATTTAGATTTATCTTCCTTAGGTTAGTTATATAAGTATAGGTAATAAGAGTTTTATACTTTTTTTTATAGCTAGCGTACTAGTTAAAGTTATTTTTATAAAAAGGGTTTTAGTTTCCTCTTCCTTATTTCTTTTTATAGTATTATATATACTATCTATTATCGATTTATACTACTATAGTAATATAGTTTAAAAGGTTATTAAGTTAATTTTCCTTATAGGGCTTATCCTTAACTTTTTCTTTAAGCTTATTATAAAATTATAATATAAAAGGTTCGTTATCTTAATTAAGTTTTAAGGTAACTTAATAGAAATTTATAATATAATCTAATAATAATATTCTTTATTAAAGCTCTTAAAGTTTTTATTTAGCTTTTTATTCTTTATTAGTTATTTTAAATACCTTTATAATAGCTTCTTTAAATCTATAGAAACTAGTAAAGACTTTATCTATCTTATTATCTTATTATACTAGTTAGTTATTATAAGGAACGGTGTTCCTACTATAAATAAAGCAGCTATAATATACTCTCCCGATTATATAAGCTAATAAGTAGTATGTTAATTATAGATAAAATCTCATCCTATAGAGTAAGAATCGCTCGTTATTTTTCATGTTATTATGCATTAAACGGGTTGCCGGATATCGTATAATCGGGAATCGAAGGAACAGAGCTAGCTTAGAATGCTAGCTAAGACCTCTTAAGAACACTAGCACGACCAACCTCCTTTAAACACGAATATCAGTGGAACCAAGACACTTCTAGATTCACTCGAGGTTTCACGGAATTTCCTAGTCTTAGGGCTATACGGCAGCCTAAATCTGGTCCCGAAAGGTTCTTCCGTTCAGCTATAATTGTCTATATAAGACAGCATGTCCGCTAGTAAATAGATAGTAAATCATTAACTTTAACACCTCTTCTATATACTAATATACTACTAATAAATTCCGTTGAAAATCCTACCTTATACTCCTTCTTCCCCTCTATTACGTAGTCTTACGTGATTCCTTGATTTCCTAAAATTCCGCTTTTGCTTATATACCTTAAGAGTTATTAAGAAAATCCCTTAAAATAAGTCTAAACTAAGCGAGTACTATTTTAAATAAAAAATTTCTTATATAAAGTACTTTTTTAACTAGGTTTAAGAGTTTAATAGGGTAAAACTAATAGTAGGCCTTAAGTTAAGTAAGAAAGTCTTAAAGTATATTATAAGTACTATTATATAGTCTTAGCTATTTTAGTTTAACTACTTCTTTAAGGTCCTTAACTTATTTATTACCTCTTTTATTCTTAAGTAACTATACCTTATATCGAAGGGTAATAATCTCGCGTATTATATCCTAAGGTAATATAATAGCTCTAAAGTTAGTTATTCTAGCTTACTATATAGGTATATTAATAGTTATAATATTACTTAAAGTAACGCGGTATTATACTAAATAAGAGCTTTTAATATATAATAACTAGTATTATTCTTAAGGGATAAGCCTATTAAGGGGTTTATATTAATAGATATAATAAGGCATAGTCTAAGTAATAATAAGTATATTATATTAGTAATAAGTTAAAGGTTATAGACTATAGACTATAACTAGGTAATTAAGTAATTAAAATTAAAGATAAGATTATAATAAAGATCCTAATAATTATAATATTAAAAGCTATTAAGTTATCTATCAAAAGAGTATTCTATTCCTTCTTTATATATCTTTAAAGCTTTCTTAGATCGCCGAGAGTACTAAGTAATCCTATTACCTAAGAGCGTTAAAGCGCTAAAGCGATCTTACGATCTTAGCTATAAAGCGTTAGAGCGCTAAAATTATCGCGAAGCGTAGCCTGATTTCGTAGTTCTCGGAGATATCCCTTAGTAAGAGGGACCTAGGAAGCTAAAAACACCTAGTATAGAAAAAGGAAGAAGGAGCTAAAAAGAGGTATAGAGAGGAGGGTAGGGGCATAAGGGGAAGCAGAAGTAGCGATAGCTTCCTATAGAGGTAGCGAGAGATAAGAAATATAAGTAGAAAGAGCGGTCGACGGAGTATAGGGTAAGATTTTATCTAGAATTTATAACGAGTATATAAGGGGCTAAATAATATATTAAAAGAATAGCGTTATAAGAGATACTTATAAACTTACTTATTTTATCTACTACTCTTAGGGAAATCCTTTATCTTTTATAGACCATTACTTACCTATTAATAGACTAATTAGTTAGTTTCTTAGTATATTCTAAAGTACTTAAAAAGCTCTATCTATAGTATATCTTCTAGACTTAGTAGGTAGTTTAATTATAGTATAATAGTTAACGTAAGACTATAGGTTCTAGTATAAGTAGTAGATTTAACTAGAATATTCTATGCCCTACCTATTTTTATATTACGAATATCTTTAGAACCGCTAAGCTAAAATAAGTAATAGGTTATCCGTTCTACTTATAATTAACTTATATAATTTATATATATTCTTATTATTAAGATAAGCTTATCTTAACCTATGTTTCTTAAAATAAGCTATAAATATTTAAGAGAGGTCTTTTATCTTTAAAGGTTATTCTATTTAAACTATATTATAAAGCCTCTTTTTACTAGCTTATTTTATAGAGCCTCCCTATACCTATTATTTCTTTATAATAGTAAAATAAGAATATAAGGGTATATTCTTATAAAGGGTAAGGAGGAAGTATAAGTAGGAAAAGGGGAAGTATAAGTAGGAAAAGAGGAAGTATAAGTAGGAAAAGAGGAAGTATAAGTAGGAAAGGAGTAAAGCGAACTAAGAAGACCTATATAAGGCAACGGCGGCTTAAAAGTAGACCGTATATAAAGTAAGGAGGGCTTACTAACGTAAGTTCCTAGAAGAATTTAGCGCTAATAACGCTAAACTTTAAAATATAAAGAGGTAAGCTAACTTTATAGTAAGCTACTATTAAAACCGACTTATATCCCGCCGCTCTTAAAGGAAGGTAAGGACCGACTAATAGAAACCTTTAAAGGGAAGGCTTAGATACTAGCCGCTAAGTTCTTTATACTAAAGGCCGATATAACTTAAGGGCTACCCTAGCCTATAGCTAAGGCGACCCTTATAGTCGATTAATAGATCCGGCTAGCTAACGTTATAACGGCGCTAAGTAAGATAGTAAGCTAGAAAGTAGCGGGCTAAATAGCATCCCCTTAAGGTTTATTAAGAAGTATAAACTAGCCTTAGTTTAGTAACTAGCTACGATCTTTAATACTTATACCTAACTCTTATATTTCCTAAGGCGGTTTTATAGCGCGAGTATAGTAGTACTTTAAAAGCTAGGTAAAAGGCTAGAAGCTTATTATATAGTAAGGGGATAAAGACTAATTTCCCTCTTACCTATAGTAAGGAAAGTACTTAAGTAGATACTAGCTTAAAGGATTGCGAGAGTAATAAAGGCGAACGATATCTTACTAAATAGATAAATAAAAAATAAGAGGGAGCGCTCTATAAAAGCAGCGATCTTATTAGTAATAAAATTAATACGCGCGACCTAAGCCTAGAAGGGCATTATATTATTCTTATAGCTAGATATTAAGGGTATATTTAATATAGTTAACTATAATAAGCTTATAAGGGAACTAAAACTTTAAGGATACCTTAGATAGCTTATAAGCTTAATATAGAGCTTTATAAGTAATAAAAGATCGACCTTTTACTTTAATAAGAGATCCTTAGAGCTAATATAAGTATTAATAGGAGTCCTTTAAAGCTCCTTTTATTATAGAGTAGGTAAAGGTATAGGCTTAGGTATAGTTTATTAAAAGAAGGTTAATAATCTATAAAGGGAAAAGAAAGAGAAGTATAAGCTTAGCCTATATAAGCGCGGAGGCTATATATATATAGACTTAGCCTAGACCTTAGTTTAGGCTTATATAGGGCAAAAGCCCTTATATTATGCCCTTACCTAGCTTTTAAAGGGGCTCGCCTTTAAATAATACTTATACTACGCTTAAAGGGATAGAACCCTCGCGTAGACTATATATACTTAGTCGCGGAAAAAACATTAATAAATAATATATACTACCCTTTTTAACTAAGCTTCGTAGATAAACTATATTATTAATAAGGGCCGCGCCCTAAGAGTTAGGCTTTAGTACTTATAGCTAGGGAGTAAAGGTATATAAAATAATATATAGCTAGCTTTAGTAAGCTTATAATATCCCGCCCCCCTTATATTAGCGTATAGTAGTAGCTCTTAGTACTATAATATAAGAGACGGTACTTTAGTATATAAGGATCCGCTCCCTCTTATATAGGGCTATATAAGCACTCCCTTTTACTATAGTTATATTATATTAGCGGCCTTCTTATATCTTAGCTGCCCTTTTAGTCGCTATAGGTATATATCCTATTTATATAGTAGCTACTACTATATATTAGGGACCGCCGATAAAGCTTATAGAGGCGTTACTAAGATTACTTATTACTAGAATCGCTATTATTAAACCTAACCTCCTTTCTATCTTAGTACGTACGCCCTTTTATTACTTAGAGTATATTTACCCGCGCCTCTTAGTACGGGCACTTTAAAAACTAATAGAATTTACTACTATAGCCTATATAGCGACCCTCTTATTACTACCTTTATCTATCCTTAGTCCTTAAGGTAGAGATAAAGATATCTATAGTATTACCTATATTATCCTCTTTATATATTATAAAAAAAGATAAAAAAAAACCTTATTACTACTAAGCTTATAAAGAATATAGACGAGATCGGTATATATATCTAGTAGTATAGACCTTTTACTTAAATAGGTACGCTAATCTATATTTAAGCTTATAATAAGGTAATTATACTTTACTACGTTAGGCTAGCTATATATATTTACTCGATAAAGCACTTCTTTAAACTATATAAAGTAAGCTAGAATAGCTTTACTTTACTTTTAATAGAGCATTATAAGCTCTTAGCCTACCGACTTAGCTACGTTAGGTTTAGCGTAATTAATATAGAGCTTTATAAGGAGGTTAGCTAGTCTATTTATACTAGTATGCGTAAATAGTAAGAGATACCTTTATAAGTATAGGGATAGGCTTATATAAAGATAGTTAAATTAAGCACGGATATCCCTTATTATAGCGCTATTAATATAGAGCTTTACTTTTATATAAATTAGCTATAGCTCGAGCTTTATAAAGGAGCTATCGAACTTACTAAGGTATAGTAGTACCGCTCTTAGTTATATAGAGCCCTATTATTATAAGAGGCTCTTAATTACCTAAGCGAACTAAGTATTATATTTACTTTAATTTTATAACTATAAGAGTATAGATATTTTATATATATATATACTAGCGTAGGCGGTTTAACTAGACTAGGTAATTAAATATTAGCTTTAAAAGCAGCTAAAAATAGCTATTTTATATATAGGGATATAAAAAAGGTAAAATAAAGGGTAGATTATACTATTATAAAGTAAGTAAAGGTATAGGCTTAGGTATAGTCCGTTAAAAGAAGGTTAATAATCTATAAAAGGAAAAGGTAGAGAAGTATAGGCCTAGCCTATATAAGCGCGGAGGCCGCTTATATATAAACTTAGCTTAGACCTTAGTCTAGGCCTATATAAAGTAAAAGCCCTTATACCCCCTTATCTTTAATCCTATTTCTATACTATATAGCCCCTTTATATAAAAGGCTTAGTATAATATTTAGTATTTAAACTATTAGCTTTACTAATAATATAAATATAGTTAGTATTAAACTTAACGAGGCTACTATAGTAGTATACTTAGAGGAGGCTTAGAAGGTATATATAGAGTAAGCGACTAAGTTTATAGTTACTTTTAAACTATTAAAAAGTAAGTTAATATACTTTATATAAAGGAGATAAGTAATAATAACGCTAGTTTACCTTAAGGCTAATAAGGTAATACCGATTTAGGAGGCCCGCCTACTAAGGGTATAGGTATACTAGAGATTATAATAAAAGGCATACTTAAAGTAGCTTTAAGTAAAGATAAAGAGCTAGACTATAGCCTTAACTAAGCTCGTAGCGTTTATATAAGGCTATACCCTACTATATACTAAGGAAGTCTATAGTAAGGTAATCTAGTCCTTAATCTCTTATACTATATTTATATTTTATAAGATAATACTTATAAGGGGAAAACTATATAAGATTACGCGGGACCTAGTATAAGACTAGTTAGCTTACCTCTAGGTAGTAATAGGCTCTTACCGCGCGACCTAAGTCTACTAAGTTAAGGCGGAGGTATAAGTGCCCTTAACTAACCTTTACTTAAACTAAAGAATAATAAATACCCTTTAAAAGCTAGAGGACTTAAGGCTCTTAAGCTAAACTTAATATATATTTAACGCGGTTAAGGGTATACTTAAAAAGAGATAACGCTAGAGAATAGTTAAATAGGTAAGATCGCACCCTTATAGATATTAGCCCGTTAAAGGGATAAGACCCTTAGTACTCCTTATTTAACTTACTTCTAAGTATATTTAAAAGCTTTATAAAGACCTTAATTATCTAAAAAGGTATCTTTATTAACTATAGATAATTTAAATTTTACTTTTCCCCCTTTAAAGTAAAGGCCGCTAGTTACGCGACTTTAGTAAAGATAAAGAAGTATAAAGTAAAGAAATCTCTAAGACTTATATTAATAACCTAAGACCCTTAGAGCTATATATAAGACTAATAATTAGATAATTATATAGTTAATTACTTTACTAATCCTTAGCCGCGTACTATATATACTTTAACTATATACCCTTATCCCTATTAAAACTAGTCTTTAAGGCATAAACTCGTTATTCTATTTTATTTATATAGCGATAAATAGCTTTATAAAGCTAAGAGTACTTAGAGGATAATAGTACTATTTAGAAAAAATAAATCTAAGGATTTAATAATTAAAGTAGTAACTACCTTAATAGCTAGAGTTAGGGACCTAATAAAGTAATAGACTTACTAAGAAATAAATAATTAGATAATACCTTTATTAATAGTAAAGGAAAAGTAATAAGCTAATATTAAAAAGCCTTAAGCTCTTATTATTAGCCTTATAGCTTTTAATACTAGCGACTTAGTTAAGAAACTATAATCCTTATATAATACTTTAAAAGATATAAATAATAATAATAGCGTAATCTAAACTATTTTAGAACCTTACTAAGACCTCTTACTTATATATATACTAATAATACTAATATAGGTACTAATAAAGGATACCTTAATAACCTTAACCTTAGCTCTCCTTTATATAGTAGCTTATAGAGAACGCCTACCTCCTACTAATAGATAAGGAAGTAAGTAATAAGATAGTTATAATAAGATATCCTTTAACTTCGAAAACTCTAACTTTAAATTTCGTAACCTTATAATCTATAAGCATACTATATCTAGAAACGCTATCTATTAAAAAGGATTATTTAATCTTACTACTAGCGATATAAAAGAAATTAAGGTAGATATTAATAAGATTATTAATAGACTTAAAGATATACTCGCTAAAAGCTAAGATAACCTTATAAGAAGACTCTACTAACTATAACTCCTACCTATTAGTAAATTTAATAGTAAAGACGTAACTAAATTCCTTAAAAAGTTTAAATAAGAGATATATATTAACTATATTTATAATAAAGATAAAATAAACTAGCTTAAAGTCTATATATCCTCTATATAAGCCCTTATTATTAAAATTCTAATAAATAGACTTACTTAAGAAGAAGTAAAAAATAAACTCCTTTAATACTATTATATATATAATATTAAATAACTAGAAACTACTAACGACCGCTTAGACTATTATAATACTAAAAAACCTAAGACTATTATAGAAGTTATAAAATAGCTTAGTCTTTACTTATACTTATAGCGTAAGGTATAAATTAATAGCTAGGAAGAATCTATAGTTTAGTTATACTTTATCTACTATATAATATTAAAGAAACTTATTATTAATATTATAAAGAGAAATAAAAAGATATTTAAAGTTATCTTAAAACTCTTATATAAAAGCCTTATCTATATAGTTAATAACTACTTAGTACCTTACTAAGATATTAAGCGACGAGATATAGTATCTAAAGTCTATAATTAAAGGCTTAATAGCTTAAAGAAAGACTAGCTTTTTAGGGAAATTAATAAAGTAAAAGAGGAAGCTAAATCTAATAAGAGTAAAGAAAAACTTCTTAAAGAGTTAAAGAAAATAGATAAGAAACCTAGATAGCCTATAAAGGAGATCTTAGACCTAATAAAAGCCTTTAAAGATATAAAGATTAACCTTACTCGCTAGTAAGAGTAGATATTTAACTAGCTTAATAGGGAATAAAAACGTATTAGTAGTAAAAGCTACTTTTTAAGTTATAAATAAAAAGGTAGCGTAAATACTATTAGATTTTACTACCTATTTAATTAATATATATAGTTTTAGGTTAATACTTTTAACTAGCCTAAGAAATACTTTTATTATAGTAAAGAAGGATACTACCTTAATAAGTATAAGGTATACTCTTAGGACTATAAGATCGGATTTATAATATATAAAGTAGTAAATAAGACTCTTTACTTTAAAAGAAAAGATAATAAAAGCGTAATTCCCTTAATACTTATTAATAGGTTTTCTTAAATAAGTATATATATTTAAAGGCTTATTATATACTAAGTAAGTATATAGCTAGACTCCTTTATATTACTACTTATAAAATAGGTTAAAGCTATAGTTATACTATCTTACTTAAATTAAGCTACTAATAAAAGAGAATTTAGTTTCTTAAACTAGTTTTAAAGATATAAAAGCCTATATAAGTAAAAGCTAAGGAATCTAAAAGTAAGCGATATAAGAAATAAAATAGGAAGGATATTAGTTATTATAATTATAAATAATATATAATAAAGCAATACATATAATTAGATAATTTATATAACTATAATAAGGATTAATACTTATAAGAGGAAAAGATAAAGAGTTAAAGAGGATATAAAGGAAATCGAGATAATAAAAATAGTAAAAACTAACTTAAAGATTATCCCTATATACTATAGATATAATATAGATCTAGATAAGAAGTTCGATAAACTTATAGATAAAATCGTTAGAGAAATTATATATAAAAGAATCCTAATCCCTTTAAATTACTTAATTAACTTTATTCCTTAACTAAGTAAGAGACTTAGTATAAGATATATAGATATAGCTTAAGGTATAGAAAATACTAAGTTCTAGACCTTAGAGAAAGTAAAGAGTAATATAAGACCTTATAGAGCTATAATAATAGTTATAAAAGTAGTTAAAGATAATATAAAAAGTAGTTTACTCCTCTTTAAATATCTATAAGGAAAACTTATAGTAACTTTAGTATAAGTTAAAGAATAAGATAAAGAATACTAGGTCGAACTAATTAAGCTTACTTACCTTACTTATAAAGAATCGGATTATAGGTGCCTTAAGGTTTAATAAGTATAAAAGGAAGTTAGGTTTATAACTAATATAATTAGTATAATATAACTAGCTTAAGGACCGTTTAATTAATAAACTTTAAAGGTAATAAGACTAAGGAAAAACGAATTTATTATATAGGAAGTAGTACTCTTAATAAGATACTAAGAGATAACTCTAAAAGACCTTATAGCGATTCCTATAATATATATAAATACGGTCCTTATACCCTTCCGCTTGCTTAAGTATATATAAGACCTACCCTATATTTAAGTATAGCTTAGTACTTAGAAAGCTAAAGTTCTAAGCACCTTAATTAATACTAGGTTTAAAGGAAACCTTATTATTAAAAGATATATAAATATATATAAGCTTAAAATCCTATTAATAAGAGTATTAACGATAGCGTATACTAGGTCTTTTATAAATATAGTTAAGGAGGTAGAGACTAAACCCTATCTAAGTATAGCCTAGATATTAATCTATTTTTATATTATACTAAATAGAGTCTTAGTCCCCTTTATCCTAGGTATATTATTTATTAGAGCCGCGCGTATATTATTTAATTATTCTTTAAGAAACAGCGATATATATATTAAATATTAAATCGGTACTTTCTCGGTAGTTATACTAGTAGTAGGAGCTATTAAATAAGAGCTTTTAAATAAGGTTAATATAGTAAAATCCTTTTAGACTATAACCTTAATAGTTTATAAAGATATATATAAAGACTAAAGCTTAAGGAGACTATATAGGAAATAGCTACCTAGCTCCTAAGAAAAATATTTTAGGCTTTAGTAATAGAAGTTAAAGAAGATAACCTAAGAGCTACTTAATAATTATAAAGAGAACCCCTTATAGATACCTTAATAGCCGAGATTCTCTTACTAAGAAGTAAGATCCTTAGTTATAAAGAGGGCGCTAATTAAGTCCTTAACCTAGCTTATACTAGCGGAAATAAGCTATTAATAGTACTAGTATAGTAGTAATTAATTATAAATAAAGGAGATAAAGCGATTCTAGCTATTAAATCTAAAATAGTAAAAGAGATTATTAAAGTTATAGTTATAAAGGCTATAAGAGAATTTAAGAAAAACATTATTAAACCTAGAAAGAAGTTTAGAAAGATTTAGAAGGTTAAGGTTAAGATAGGGAGGAAACGACCTATTAAATTATATAATCTAAGAGTTAATACTCTCTTTAAAAGAAAAGTAAATAAGATTAACCTTATTAACGATACTCTATTAAATAGCTTAACGCTAAAAAGGGACCCTAACTAAAAGAAGACTAAATAAAATATAGTTAAAAATAAAATATAGCTTAGACCTTACTTAGAATACTTAATAGGAAAATTCTTAAGTATATAGAAAGGAAAGCGGCTAATATAAAAGAGACTTAAAGTAATTTATAAATAATTTAAGGGCTTTCTTATAAAGGTAGAAATCTAGATCTTTAATTATATTCTATTTAATAAGGAAGTAGCGTGATCCTAGGACTTTATAAAAAGAGGTAAAGTAAACTTAGCTATAGCCCCCTATAGGTTATTAAGATAATAAAATATAAGGGGTAGTAAGTAGCCTTAATTCTAATCTTAAAAGCAATAAAGTAGAAAGTTATTAATATCCTTAAAATTAAACTAGAAATAAGAGTCCTTAAAAAAGGGTATAGGCTTTATAAGAACCCCTTTTTCCTAGTAGTAAAGAAAGATAAAGGACTATACTTAATTAATTCCGCTATATATATAAATACTATTATAATAAGAGATATAAACCTACCGCTAAATATAAATAAGTTTAGTAACTACTTCTTAATATATAAGATCCTTTCCCTCCTAGACCTTTTTTTAAGCTATAATTAGATCCCTCTTAATATTAAAAGCTATAACTTAACGATATTCGCGATACTTATTAGCCTCTTATATATATATATATTCCCTTAAGAGGCTATAAACTTAGTTAGTAAATTTATAAGGATAATATAAAGAATCTTATAAGACCTTATACTAAATATTTATAGGAATTTCTTAATAATATAGGTATTAAGAGGCCTAATATAACGTATAATAATAAAGAGGTAGCGCTAAAGGTAAAGAGATTTATCTTTAAATACCTTATTATCCTTAATAAAGTCCTTATTAACGTTAAACTCTTTAGTTATATAATTATAAGGGCTAAATTAAAATTCTATTAGTAAGTAACTAAAGTTATTAATTATATTTATAGAATAAAAAAAAGTACCCTATAAATACTAAAGTTATTAAAATTAAGGAATAGATAAGATACCTTAATATAATATATACTAAAGCTTTCCTTAGTATTATAGGATACTATCAAATTTAAATTAAATAGTTCGCTGTTTTAGTAAAACCCTTTATAGACCTACTAAAGAAAGAAGTTTATTAAGAATAAGGGCATAAATAAGTAAAAGTAATAGCTACCTTTAAGGAAGCTATTATTAATCTAGTCTTTTTAGTATCCTTTAACGTTAGCTAAGAAAGAAGAGATATTATTTTAATATATAATAATAGTTTACTTAGCTAGGAGGTAGTCTTAATATAAATCGTTAATAAAGAGAGGCGCTTTATAAGGTTCGAAAGTAAAACGTAGTTACTAGTAGAAACTAAATATAATATAATAAAGAGGGAGTATAGGGCTATATTAAGTACGCTTAAGAGACTAAGAATATACTTATATAGCGTATATCCTATCCTAGAAACTAATATATAGGTCTTAGTTAATTAACTAAAAGGTGCCTATAAAGATATTCCTAGAGCTATAATAACTTACTAAATAAGCTATATTTTCCTCTTTAACTTTACTATATAATATATTAAAGGTAAGAAGAATAGTATAGCTAATAGACTCTTAAGAAAGCTTAAAAGAGCTTTTAATATATTAAATAGGGAAATAGAAAGCGATATTAAAGAATTTATAGACTTTTACTTAAACGTAGTATAAAGGACTAAGCTATAAGGGGACTACTTAAAGGAATTAAGGATAATTATAGACTTCCTTTAAACGTTAAAATAGCTAGAGGGCCTTTTTAAATAAGACTATAAGAAGCTATATCTAAATAGTTTAAATTTCTATATTAAAGATTAAAAGCTTTAGCGACTCCTTAAGAAGAAAGAAAGGGGACCTATATTAGTTATAAATAACTTAAAAGAATAGAAAAGGATTATTATAAAGTACTACGCGTAAATAAGATATAAAGGAGAATAAGTTATATATATATTTATAAAAAATAAGTATTAGTAAGCTAGCCTTTAAAACGATCTTTATAGTATAGTCTCTTTTTATAAAGAATACTAATACTTTATAACTAAGAGACCTTAGGAAGTTATAACTATAACTACGCCTAGCTACCTTATAAGTAAGATTTACTTTAATAGCTAGTATATACTATTTAATTATAAGTATTTATACCTTATAAAAGTATAAAATAACCTTATTAAATAAGTAAAAGTAACCCTAGTTAAAGAAATTATTATAGGAGCTATAACTAAATTTATACTTTTTATTATTTATAGGTATAGTATAATACTATACGCTATAATCGATAGAGGGCCTAAAATAAAAAAAGACTTTAAGTATATCTTAAAGGATATTATCGCGTATACTATATGCGTTAATTAACGCTGTCGCTTAAATCTAACAGGCGGCCATATCTTTTTCGTGACAGTTATAAGCCCGGGCGGAGGGGTTACCCCTCCGGGAACTTCCCGGTAACTACGCACGCACTTCTGGCTAGCCTGGCGCGCATTACCCGAAGGCCCGTGGTTCGAGTCCCGCTAGCGCAATTAAGCGCGGTTTTAGCATAGGGCCTGCCTATATAAAAATTCCCGCTGTGGTCTAGGATATCTAGGTATCCCGGGACGAATTAACCCGATATCCCTAAGGGGGTGTATCGCGTATACTATATACGTTAATTAACGCTATCGCTTAAATCTAATAGGCGGCTATATCTTTTTCGTGATAGATATAGGCGTTAAAGTTATTTAAACTTTAGTATATAATCTAAAGGCGAACGCGGTAGTAAAATAAGGGTATTAAAGGTTAATAATAATACTTATAAAAATAGTAGAGAAAAAGGGTAAGTAAATTAAATACCTTAACTAAGTAATCCTTATAGACTAAATAGTAGTTAAAGAGTCTTATAAAATATTAGCTTTCTACCTACTATATAAATAAGAACCGGTACTACCTCTTAAGGTAAAATACCTAACTTAGCGACTAATTAACTAAGATAAAGTAAAGATAAGAGAAGAAGGGTTTAAAGTATAAGTATAAGTTTTTTTTTTTAAAAAAGAAAAAGATATAAAAGAAGCTAAGAAAAGAGTAATAAGATATTAAAATCGATTAATAGAAAGGATAGATAAAGCTAATAAGTATATAATAAAGAAAGAAAGCGTATAACCTAGAAACCCTATCTTACTATTTAATATAAACCGATTAAATAATCTAGGGAAGTAAGCTAAGTATTAAATAAAGTAGAACGGTCCCTTTTAAGTAGTATCGCGCTTAAAGTAGTTTAGGGCGTATAGGATTAAGACTTTAAATAGAATCGTACTTAATAAAATAATCTAAAGAAAGTATCTAAAAAAGTTTAAAAAGGATAAGGAAGGTTAATAGTATTTTACTAAGGACGACTAATTACTTTAGGATAAGATTACTCTTTATAAGAGGAGGAAAGAAGAAATAATAAATAAAGTAGATAATTTACTGCTCTTATTAAGTAAAGAAGCCTTAGATTAAATAGTACTATAGTTATAATAACTCCTTAATAAACCTTAAAAGAAATAAAGCTAGGAAAGGAAGAAAAGTAACTATAGATACCTAAGAAAGGCCTAAGGTATATAATTAAGGTTTAGCTATTATAACTCTCGCGAAGAGAGATATAAGAAGTATATAAAAAATATATAAAGGTGAAATTAAAAGTAAGGGGTTAGATAAGCAAGGCAAAGAGATTTAATTCTTATAGGAGTAGTAATAAAGGTAGGGGAGTAATTATTATATTGCCTTAATTATCCTTCTTTCCTTTATCTAACGCCCCTTTTTATACCTATCTAGCACCTTAATTAATAAAGAAGATCCTACTTAAAGAAGCTACTAATATCCTTTTAACTACCGAGCTTTTTACTAGTTTTTCCCTTCCTTTTTAGCCGTTACCGGTATATCCGTCTTATCTCTCGCTACTTATACTTCCCCTTATATACCTCTTTTTAGCTCCTTCTTCCTTCTTTTATACCGGGTGTTTTTAGCTTCCTTAGTCCCTTATACTAAGGGATATCTCTAAGAACTAAGAAATTAGGCTATACTTCGCGATACACCCCCTTAGATATAGCCTGCCCCTTAAGGGCATAGCTAATATAGCTTTAGGCTAGTAAGTATATAAAGGAGGTTCTTAGCTCTATACTTCTCCCTTTACTTAAGGAAAGTAAGGGCCCTTCTAGGTCCCTAGGCTCTTTTAGACCTACTTAAGGAATAGGGGCCTAAAGAGGGGAAAGTCCTATAAGAAAGGGGGCCTTCTTATATAAGGAACGGTGTTCCTACTATAAATAAAGCAGCTATAACATACTCTCCCGATTATATAAGCTAATAAGTAGTATATTAATTATAGATAAAGTCCTATATTATAGAGTAAGAATCGCTCGTTATTTTATATATTATTATATATTAAACGGGTTGCTAGCTATCGTATAATCGGGAATCGAAGAAATAGAGCTAGCTTAGAATACTAGCTAAGACCTCTTAAGAATACTAGCACGACCAACCTCCTTTAAACACGAATATTAGTAGAACTAAGACACTTTTTAATATACTTAAGGTATTATTAAATTCCTTAGTCTTTAGGCTATATAGCAGCCTAAATCTAGTCCTAAAAGGTTCTTCCGTTTAGCTATAATTATCTATATAAGATAGTAAGTCTGCTAGTAGATAGATAGAGAATAATTAACTTAAATACCTCTTCTATATACTAATATATTACTAATAAATTCTATTAAAAATCCTACCTTATACTCCTTCTTCCCCTTTATTATATAGTCTTATATAATTCCTTAATTTCTTAAAATTCCGCTTTTACTTATATACCTTAAGATCTTAAAAGGGAAAAACCTAATTAAATAGGGGGCCCTCTAAAGGGAAAAACCTCTTCCTTTTCTTTAGCTATAGACGTTACCTTTTTATACGTACTATTAGCTCCTCTTAAAGACTCTTAAGGCGGGCCTCTAAGGATAGCTTTTCTTAAACGTCTTCTAGCTTAATTTACTATAAAAAGATACCTAGCTTCTACTTTAATAAGGGCTTTATAAGACTATTAGCTTTTATCGATACTATTAGAACCTAACGGACGGAAATAAGTCCCTTTTAGACTTCTTAGCGTAACTAATACTAGTAGATATCGATATACTATAGCTAGGTTAATAGCTTACTATTTTCCTCTATAAGAATTTATATAGTCTATATATTATTATATTTTATAGCTAATAGGGATAGAATTTATAGTCGTAAAGATATTAGTAGCCGGCTAAGGAAAATCGCTTCTTTTAATACTTCTTAAAGAGCTAGTAGCTTTACTTCTATACTTAAAGTTATAACGGTAGCTTACTTTAAAGCTCTCTAAGCAATAGTTCCTTTAAAAAGGGATATAATATACCCTTATAAGCTCTTTCTATCTAAGGAATTATCTATAAAGGACGAATCGCTTAAATAAAGGAAGATTTCGGTAGCTTATTTCCTTCCCTACCCTCCTAAGCATAGACTATATAATCTCGTTAAATAGAAATAAAGGATAGCTCTATCTACTACTTCTTAATGCCTAGGGCTAGGATTCTAGTTATGCCTAGCTAGCTAGGAGACTATAAAAGAAAGATCCGGTTTAGTAAAAATAGCTAAAAAAAAAAGTAAGGAGCCTACCTTCTATTAATATTAGTATTTCTCTTACTCCCTAGCTTAAAAGGACGGATTAGGTAAAGGCTCTTTATTTAATATATATATATAAGGAAGCTTTTTATCGAGGGAATTAAGGAGGAATTTATAAGCGACCTTATCGATATAGGCGTCCTAGGTAAGCTAGATAGTCTATTAAGACCTATTTTAAAAGATTTATATCCTTAGGAACTACTTTAGCTCCCTTAGCCTAGTTATCTTATATCTTTATTATAGGCCTTATATAGCCTCCCTAGTAATAGCTTCTTCCTCTTTTAGGTAGGCTTAGATAATATTATCGATATAGAAAAAGACTATGATTTTACCCTTCTATATTATATACGGTTCTTAAGGGACTTTTTTAAAGCCTAGGGCTTTAAGGGAACCTATTAAATACGATTACTAAAGAAGAGGTAATCTTTATAGTCCGTATAAAGCTTTCTTAAGCTATAGAACCTTTCCTAGCTATTAAAAGCCTAGTAGAAAGCGTATATAAATAACTTCTTCTTCCTTAAGTAGGTAGTTAATAAAAGCATTAACTATATCTATTTAATCGAGCTTAAGGTCGAATTCTACTATTATAGCTATAAGGGTCTAAAAAGATATCCCTACTAAGGTAGTTACCTTAGTAAGTAAATCCCCTTTTTCCTATTAATTCTTATAGATAACTAGCTAGGCTTTATACTTTTAAAGGAAGCTATATTTATTAGTCTTATAAATAAAGACCTACTTATAGCTAAGGACCTATTTTCCTCTTACCTTTTCCTTAAGGACCTCTTTAAAAGACCCTATCTCTTTATATAAAGCTCGGTAGTCTTTCTAGGCCTAGAAAAACTAGTCTTTAAAAGGGTGTCTTTCTAGCTACTTCTAGTTTACTAGTAGGTCTAAGAGGTCTCTTTTAGGTACCTTCCTTACTAATAGTAGCTTAAAAAGCCGGCCTACTATAAATACTCCGTAGGAACCGTCTTCTATTAGCGTTAGGTAGAAGTTAGAAAAACAATCGAAATAAGAGAGTAATTAGTCTTCTTTTATATTAGGCCCTATACCTTCCTTTGCTTCTTAAAGTAGGGATAAAAAGGCAGCTAGGTAATCCTTTAAGAAAGGTGCCTTTCCTACCCCCTTAAGGGTCGAGACGGGAAGACTAACCGAAAAAGCTACTTTTAGATCTTCTTCTTATTCTATAAGAAGAGGCGTAGGAAGGTAAGCGTATTCTAGCTCTACCGCTTTCCTATAGTCTCCTACTTTATCTAGAATATCTAATCTAGTAGCTTCCTCTTTTCCTTTAAAGTTAGCGTTATCCTTAACTACTTTAATATTAGTTTCTTCTTTTATTTCCTTATCTAAGACCTCTTCTTAAGACTATTAAGAAGGGGGGATTTAAATCTTCTAAGTTAGCTAACGTTATAAGAGTAAGAGGGGCTATTAATCCCTCTTTCTATCGAAGAAGCTAGATTTATCGAAAATTATATCCTTAGTCGAAATAACCTTCTATAAAAGAGGAATCTAGATCTAAAAGATATTTATAGAATTATAACTAACGAGGTAACTAATAAAGGCTCTAGGATTAAGCTTTCTTTTCTTCTTCCTTTTTAGCTATATATTAGTAGTTATTGCGTATACCTTATAGCTATAGGTATAAAGGTAGGCTAGGGAGGCCCTCTTCTTTATAAAGAGCTCGAGGGGGGATTTCTAGTTTATTCCTTAGGTCTTAATAAGGGTCTCTAGGTCCCTAAAGTCCCTTAAGCCCCTAGGGTCCCTTAGGGTCCGGTTCTAAAAGTAATAGGCGGTCTTAATAACTTCCCTCTAAAGGTCGTATAAAAGCCTTATAGTAAGTCTTATTATATAGGCCCTTTCTATTATAGTACCCCTTAATCTTTCTACCCCTCCGTTCTAGGCCTAGGTATTCGGTGCTAATAGGAGGGGTAAAATACCCCTTTTTCGAAGCTATTTTAAGATATCCTTTATAAATAGCTCTCTATTAAACTATATCTTCTTTACCTCGTAGCTAAAGTAGGATTTTATTTAGTTAACGAAGTCCTAGAAGGTAAACTAGTTATACTTACTTAGGTAGGTCTATAAGAAATAAGGGAAAACTATCCCTAAAAAAGCATCTATAAAAAATATTACCCTAATAAATCTTTCCTAATCCCTAGAAACGTTAGTCTAGTCGACTTAAATTTCCTTATATAGCTAGTCCGGCTATATAGGGGTCCGTTTAGAAATTTGTCTCTTAGTCTTTCCTTAGCTATAGTATTTATATTCGACGGTCTTTAGGCCCCTTATTCGTACGCCCTATTATAGGCCTAGGCCTAGGTAACTAAGTCGTACGTGCTAAAGAAGGCTATCTCCTTAGGCTGCCGGAAGAGGGTCCTTTATAGTAGACCTATTCCTCCTAGTAAGGAAAGCTAACTTCTTAAGTAATTCCTTCCTAAGGATAGGTCGGAATTCGAGAATAAATCAACTAAATTTTTCCTCGATAAGCCTAATAGTTAAAATCTTTTAGACTAGCCTTATAGGCTTAAACGTTATATCCTAAAAGATTCCTTCCTTATAAAGAAGGCGGAAGGAAATTAAGCTCGTTAAAAATCAAGGGTAAAAAGCTACCCTTTTTCGTTAAAGAATTTATATAGACCCGTTAGGTATTTTTATCTTGAAATTTACCCTTCTATATCCCTCTATCTATATAGTTTATTCCCTAGTAATAAGATATTCCCTTTATACCTTCTTAAAGGACCGGAATCGTAAGAGTATATTATAGATATTAAGGGAAGTACTAGAGTTAAAGATAGCTAATTTTTATAGGGGATAGTTAGAGGGTCTTAATAGGTAGTCTTACTAATCTATAGGAAAGATAAATACTAGATTTACTATACTAATAATCTTCCCCTAAATTTACGGCTTAAATAAGGGCAGCGGCGTTATTAGTTACTATTTCTTAGTAACCTAAATCTCGTTTATCTTCTTCTATAACGAGGGGTCCTCCTTAAGAGACTATTATACTATTTCTTATAGCCTCTTTAAAGGGATAACTCCTTTAGGTCGGTTTTCCTCGAAGACCTACTAGTAGTCTTCTAGCCGATAGGGCTTTTTATATACTTAGTAGGTAGGTCGATTCCTCCTTATATATTATCTCTTTAAGGAATCCTCGTCCTTTTCTAGAAGGTTTACTTAAAAACCCCCCCTTTTTATACCTTATTACTAATATTAATAAGGTTCGATTTCGACTAGTTCCTTGATTTTTCGACTAACGGATTAAAAGGTTTATTAGGGGACTAGTCGGGCCGGTCTAACTAACGGGACCGGGCCCGGAGCAGTAGGCGGAGCTAGGGCCGGGACTAGGGCAGCCGTTAAAGACAGGGTTAAGGCTCTTAAGGGAGGAGGAGCTAAAGGAGCAATAGCCGTAGTAGCGGGGGCCGTAGTAATATAGGCTATAGTAGCTATAGGTCGAGCTATCTAAGTCGAGTGCTAGCTATAAAGGAATAAGACTACTTACTATTATACTTTAGTAGCCTCTTTATCTAGTTCTCGGCTAGCTTCTTAAAAGATAGTCGAGTAACCGTTACTAATAGGCTTTATTAATAGAGATATATCCTATACCTATTAGCTAGAAAGAGCTTTTATAAGGAAGTATTAGTTAGCTTCCTCTAGGATTTCTTCCTACTTAGCTAGCTATAAAGAAGCTAGTAGGTTCCTAGTAGAAAAGGCTCCTAGGTAGGCCGTATAGGTCTTCTTAATATAGTTAGTTATATAGCCCTTTAAGGGAGCTATTAAAGTCTTAAGCTTTAAAAGCTACTACTTAGGAGTCTCTTCCTCTTAAAGAGAGATTAGCTTTACGGTATTAACGGATTCCGTTATCGCTATACGTATAGTAGTTAGTAGCTTTATCTCGTAGAGGTACTCCTTTTAATAACTCTCGTAGTCGCCTAAGGTAGTAGAAAAAGCTCTCTACTATATAGAGGTTAGCTTAGAGAAGAGGGTAGCTCCCTCTATAAAGTCTATTGCCCTAAGATAAAGAGGGGGCTCGAGAGGGTCCTACTTATTAAAGAAGACTAAATTATAGATAGTTTTATCTATACGAGCCCGTAGCTCCTTTACCTACTTATCTTAATCTTAGGGCTCTACTAGAATCGTCCTATAGACTATAAGGGTAGTAAAGAAGTTGTTTTTCGTTATTATTATAGGGAAGGGTAGAAAAGTTAGGTAAAAATCTGCTTTTTTAATAAGAGGGGTAAAAGGAAGCTATAAGGGATATAAGAAAGGTGCCTTTTATAGTAGCCGGAAGGTATAGGAATACTATTCCTCCTAGGCTTATAACTCTTATAAAGAGAGATATAAGAAGTATATAAAAAATATATAAAGGTGAAATTAAAAGTAAGGGGTCGGATACGTAAGGCAGAGAGATTTAATTCTTACGAGAGTAGTAATAAAGGTAAGGGAGTAATTATTATATTGCCTTAATTATCCTTCTTTACTTTATCTAACGCCCCCTTTTATACCTATCTAGCACCTTAATTAATAAATAAGATCCTGCTTAAAGAAGCTACTAATATCCTTTTATCTACTAAGCTTTTTACTAGTTTTTCCCTTCCTTTTTAGCCGTTGCCGGTATATCCGTCTTATCTCTTACTACTTATACTTCCCCTTATATACCTCTTTTTAGCTCCTTCTTCCTTCTTCTATACTAGGTGTTTTTAGCTTCCTTAGTCCCTTATACTAAGGGATATCTCTAAGAACTATAAAATTAAGCTACGCTTCGCGATAATAACTTAGTAAATTAAAAAAGGATCTTTATATAGGAGCCTTAAAGACGCTAATTTAATAAGAAAAGGAGGAGGTAAAAAGGAGCTAGGAAGGAAAAGGTAGTAAAGATAAAAATCTATAACTATTATAAGAAGTATACTAAAACCTAACTAGTAACTAGGGCACTATCTAACTATCGAATTAAAGGATAACTATAGTAGCTAAGATATTTACGAGCGCCTTACTTACTACCTTATTATTTTAAATTTTCTACTTAAAGCTCCCTAAGTAAATAAAGATAATATTTCCTACCCTTCCTTAATAACGACCTACCCTTTACTACCTTAAAGAAAACGAATAGAGATATAATTAAATAATAAAGTAAGAAAATAAATATTCTTACTACCTACCTTCTTTAAAAATAGGATTTTTTACTTTATAGATAGGGACGTTTAGTCTTTATTATAGAAAGGAATTCCTATTATAGTAAAAATAAACGCGCTTAAAAGATAAAATTTAATATATTTTCGACTTATTAAATTAAACGTATATAACCTTAAGAGAAAAACTTTTACTATTAAAGATAGCGATTAAATAAGGCTACTTACTCTTAGTAAACCTACTATAGATTACTATAAAGAAAACTTAAAGACTATTTAATTATTACTTAAGAGAGAGCTTATTAAAACTATATAATCTCTTTTTAAGTAAAATAAGTATAAGGTTAATTTCCTCCCTTTCCTTTAAATTCTTAGTAAGACTAAAGGGATTAAGGATATTATAAAGAAGATAAAAAGCGGTCTTATTACTAATATACTTATTATAAAATTTATTAGTCTTAAGGTCGGTATAGAAATTATAACTATATATATAGTTAGCGAATCTATTAAGGTTATAAGTAGTCCTATAATATCTAAGGAAGTACCGCTATTTATAAATAAGCGCCTTAGTTAAATCCTAGATATAGTTAGTATAAGAGCCGCTAATAGTACTTAAAAGAAAGATATACTTATAAAAAGGAAATATAATATACTTATAAGCGGAAGTTATAGTCGTTTAATAAGTTTAAATATACCCTTAATAAAGGTAAGGGTTATAAGTTCTATATAAAGTAATTAAGACTACTTAAGAGTATTCTTACCGCTTTAAACTAAGCTAAGAAAAGATATATCTATATAGATAAGCGATTTCTATAAGGATATAGGTTACTAGCTAATATCTATAATAAAGGGTATAGAAGACGATTTAATTATACCGACTTAGCGTACTCTTAAGAAAGTAAGAGAAAGGAGAGCGACCGCGTGCTTTAGTCCTAATAATATTAAGAGCTTTTAATAAAACCTATAACTAAAAGGTAATTTCTATATAAATTAAAAACCCTTAGTAACTAATATTATTTTTACTATAGACCTAGGTTTCGAAGTAACTATAGATCTATAAAAGAAGATAGTTAAAACGAGCTAAGTAAGATTAAATAAGTTAGATAGTTATTACTTAAAAGTACTTTATATAAAGAGGAAAGACCTTAGTATAATAATTCTAAGTAAGAAGAGTAGTAGTAATAAAAGAAAGTTATAGAAGAGTAGTTAAAGAGAGGATAATAATATCTAATAGCTCTTTAGTTTTAAGTTTAGCGGTCTTATAAGATATAATAAGGAAGAAGAGGTAGTTATAAAAAGAGAAGATAAGAGGTAGCGGTCTAAAGAAATAAAAAAAATAGAAAAAAAAAGGAAAAAAAAAGAATAAAAAGAGTAAAGAAGGGAAGAAAAAGGCAGAGATTAAATAGCTCCTTAATCGATAACTAGTAAAAGAAGCTATTTAAGCGTAACCCTTAAATATACTTAAGACCTTATTATTATAGAGGCTAGCTAAAGTAATTAATAACCGCGCGCTTTAATAACTATTTATTCCTCTTACTATAGCCTCCTTCTTCCTTTCTTTTTCTTCCTTTTATATATATATATATATACTTTATATGCTTTCTTACTTATAATAATCCCCTCTACTAATATAACTCTTATATATATATATATAACCCTCTTAGCCTCTTAGTATTATAACTTAAAACTACTTACCTTAACTATTTAATCTTATCTTTTCCCTCTCTTTTACTTACTTTACCCTTTCCTAAGATATAGCGGTAAACTTAAATAGTATCCTAGGCCTAGCTATAGACCTCCTTAAGAATACCGCTATCTTTTTTAGTATACTACTATTTAGGAGTAAGAGCTTTATTTTACCTACTTACTATAGTAAAGTTAAAGTAAAAAGTAGTAAAGGGCGCTTTTATATTAAAGATAAGGAAAGGTTTATAGACTAAGACTAATAAAACGTTTATAAGTAAAAGTAACCTCCTTAATATATTTATAGAGATCGTTAGCACTTAATATTAACGGGCCTTATTAAATAGCGGGATACTACCTTTAAAGATACTTAGATAATAGATAAAGGCGTTAAAAAGATAAACGGATTTATTAGGAATAAGGCTTACTAGGAAGAGTATATCGTTAATATATATATCTTTCTCTATAAACCTATCGATAAACGATAGGCTATAAGCTTTAGCCTTAGCGTAATACTTAAGATCTTAATAAAAGGTATTAAGAATATAGTATACCTTTTACCTTACCTACTATTAGTTTATACTAACTATTAAAGGGAACCTATTAAAGATATAGAAGATAAATATATAAAGTACTACGAATACTTAAACGATAGGGAGTATTTAATTAAGTTTACCGCTCTTACCTTTAACCTTAGTTACTTTATATATAAATAAAGATATATAACTAAAGTTATTAACTTTTTAATAGGAATAAATAAAAGGGGACTTTACTAAGGAGCGTTCTTTTAGGACTATAAGGAAGGAAACTTAGTTGTTTTTAATACTTAGAAAAAAAGATAGTATACTAAACTCTATAAGTTTTTATAAGTATAGCGGTAGTTTCTTTATATCCTTTAAGTTCCTTATAACTTTACTTATATACTAGTCCCTTATATTACTTAGTAAGAAGGGTAGGAATATAGCTACTTAGCTTTAATAATAATTTAATATTAAGTTAAAGGTATAGTTAAGCTATACTTTAAGATAATTAAGTAGCGATACTTAATTATATATAAGCGATATTATAAGGTAGCGGAGTTTCCTAGTAGTTTAATAATAGGGTTAAACGATTATAAAGGATACTATTTAATTAGGGTTTAATAGCTTTAAGTATTACCATTTATATATATATATATCTCTATTTATACTATACTTATATAGAAGGTAGCGGTACCGCTTAAATGCCCGCGCCTAAGCCCGCCTATATATATATACTATATATATATATAAGATCCTACCTATATTCTATATATATATACTAAATTTAAAGCTATTACCGCCGCCGCGATAGACCCCCTTCTCTCCCTCCTTAATATACCTACGCTACCCTAAGGCAATAATAAATCTTACGATACTAATAAGGAACGCGGAGATACTATCCTACCCTTACCGCTATCTCTAAGCTTCGAAACCTATAATAAGGTATATAACTTCGTTTAAAGCTTCCTTTACGAGAACGGTGCCGCCGTTATTAAGCGGTTAAGCTTATATAAGTAAGATATTAATAGGATCTCCCTTATAACCTAAGTCCTCTTTATATACGATTATAGCCTACGTCGGGCTTCTATTAGTATAAGGCTATATAAGCCGTCTACCTAAAAGCTTAACTACCCTTTCTACCTTATTATAACGGCCTTATATAACGAGGAAGAAGGAGCTTAGTAATAGACTTTTTAAGTTACTAAGAGCTACTATAACTATAGGCTATCTCTTAAACCCTTAGCGTATAATATTTATCGCTAACGGACCGTAATATAGTAAGGTCTTAAGTAGAACCTCTCTTAATATAAAGCGCTGCTAGCTTAAGAGATATCGACTATTTTATATAAGGCTAAGCCTTCTATAGCGTTCTTTTATTTCTAAGATATCTATAACGATCGCTAAAAGATTTATTTTACCGCTCTTAGAGGTATAATAGCTATATAAGCGTTCTTATAGTATTTTTAAGCTAGCGATCTTCCTTATTATATTAAATTCGACTTATACGATAAAAATAGTATTTAAGGTATATTATAGACCTACCTATAGTATTAAAAGATATAGAAACGTTTCCCTAAGGTTCTTAGTATCGATAATATATATAAAGCGAACCGCTTTAAGCTCTTTCTTTTCTAGGTTACTAAGGTTACTAACTAAAAGTCTCTAATAAACTTTGCCTTCGGCCTTATTAATATAAAGAAAGAGGAGGGATATTAATAGCTTTATAAATCTCTTAACGAGCTTTATAAGGCGATTAATATATAAGAGCTTAATATAGTTATTATAGATAAAGAAGCTGCCTTTAAAAACGCCCTTTTTTATATTTTCCCTCTTATATAATAATAACTCTATATATTCTACGTTAATAGTAATATTAGGGCTCGAATTTAGTTACGCTAGAGAGATAAAGTAAATCCTAATAGCCTTAAAAACCCTACTAATATAGAGATCCCTTTAAAGGTCGAAGCTATTCTCGCTTAAAAAGCCGTCGAATAAAGCGCCGCTAAGTAAAGCGCCGCCGCCGCGGCTAATTTAAACCTCGACCTAAATAGTAAAGTCGAATATAGCCGTAAGGGTATATTCCTTATTTAAAAGCGCGTTATTTATATAAAGATAGAGGCGAATTTCTATAAGGCGTAAGAGAGGCTCGATAAGATCTTTAGTATATAGTAAGGCTATATCGTAACCTATATCTTAAACGAATATATACTATAGTATAAGTAATAGGTAAGCTACCTTATTAGCTAGTATTATAACTTTAAGTAGCGGGTAAATAGCTTAGTCGAGACTACTTATAAGGATATAAAGTCGTATTTAGTTATAAGTACCTTTAACCTCTTATATTATTATAATGCCCTTATATAAATAATTAAGAATAAAGAAATAATATATATATAAAAGGCCGCTTAGTAAGAGATATAATAAAGGCGTTATTTCCTTAGGTAGACTTAGCTCGGGGATCTTAGTATTAAAATTACCTACGAAGTAGTTAACCTACTTACTACGTAATATAGGCTTGCCCTCGCTACGATGCCCTCGCTAACGTAAGAGCTATAGCCGTTATAGCCTTATAGCGGGCGATTTAAATACTAATTTAGGCTGCCTTATATATATACGATCCTTTAACGCCTTAAAGCTAGGTTAACGCTTAAAAAGCGTAATATTATCTCGCGCTAATAGCTTAGGAAGCTATTAGTAAAGACCCCTTTCTAGTAATTTCTTTACTAATTATTACTATTAGGACCTTAAGGAGCTATTATTACGAATCTATAAACCTAACGTCGTTATGGTTATATACGGCCGCCCCCGTAATAATAAGCTATCTATACTAAGCTCCCTTATAGCGAAGGTATCGTAGCTAGCCGAGGTAGCTATAGCGGCGACGAGGTTATTATAGCTACTTAATTTAAGTTAGGCTAGCTCGAGGTAGCTTAACGCGAGCATTCGAAGGCACCGAGGGCAAGACGAGATAGACGAACTTAGCTATAGCCCGCGTTCTCTTATAGCGTTATAATAAGGATCGTTAGCCTAAGGAAATATAAAGGGAAGGAGATTAAGAGGAGGACGCGGTAAGAGGAGCGCGCCTTCGGCTTCGTTAGGGCCGCCGGCTTCGTTAGGCGTTAGAGGGATTATTAAGTAGGAGGCTATTAAGTAAGGGCGACCGCCGCCGCCGCCGCCTATATAGCTATAAGCGCTAAAGGGGCTAGATTAATTAATAGGCCGATTATTTTAACTTCGAGCTTAAGGCCCGGAAATATATTATTTAAGTAAATTAAGAGGCATACGTTATACGGCCTTTCTTACCTTATATATAGTATATATATATAAGCGGGCTTAGGCGCGGGTATTTAGGCAGTACTACTACCTACTATATAGGCGCGGTATAAATAAGTAGGATAGGCTAGCGTTAGTATATATCTTAAAAATAGGGCGTTTATATAAATAAAGATATATATATATATAAATAGTAATACTTATAGCTTTTAGTAGAGTCTTTCTTATAAGGATTCCTAGGTATAAACGGATTTACTAATATAACTATATTATTTTAGGAGATTAAGAAGAATAAGACCTCTAAGAAGTCCTAAAGGTAGTTAACCTTTAAGATAGGCCTAGTAGATAGAAACTACTACTTTAAAGAAACGTAAAACTAGCTTATATAGTAAGGAGAGCGAGAAAAGAGCTAACTATACTAGCTACCCTTATAGAGTAACCTAACCCGATCGCTTAAGCTATATATAGTTTCTTTATAAAACTCCTCCTTAAAAAGACCCTTAATTATTTAATCGCGCTAATAGGAATTAAGAATAAGCCTAGACCTTTATTACCTTAAGCGTTAACTAAATTAAGCTCCTTATTTAAACTAAGTAGCCTTTCCCTAAGTAACCTTAAAATAGGATCCCTACCCTAGAATCTATAAAAGAGAGAGCTAAGCGCCCTTACTAGTCCCTTTATCTATATAGAAACAACGCTTTTATTTTCCCCCTTAAATATATAGCTAATTAAGCTTACTCCTCGCCCGCTATTAACGACCCCTCTAAATATATAAAGGAGTAGAAGACTTATAACTATACCCTTATTAATAGCTTAATAAGAAGCTAGTAAGGAAGAAAGGTAGATAGCGCGGCTACTAACTTACCTAAAGACTTTAAAATTACTAAGCGCTTAGTTAATTACCTTAAGGCTAAAGACTCTAGTAATAGCTATAGCGCGCCCTATTACTTCCTAGAAATAAAGTATAATAATAGCCTCTTTAGCTATAGTTCTTATAAGGTTTATACTAAGCTTTAAACCCTCTTAGGTTAAAGGAGTTTAAAACCTAGGAATATATTATAACTACTACTAAGATATTAATAACTATAATTCTATATATTTATATAAGACTATTAGTAACGTAATAATAATTAGTTTATAAGACTTTATAGCTTATTTAATCTAGCTATAAAGTCTTATAATACTTTAGACTAGTAAAGACGCTAACTACTTTATTTCCTTAACGCCCTTAGGAATAATAAGCGCGAATACTTAGGAGCGTATATAAGGGGTAGTAAATAATTATCTAAAGAAGGAAGTACGCGAGTAAAGAAAGGAAAGAGCTAAATAAGTAGCTTATAAGTAAAAGGAGGAATAAATAACGTAAAGGGAAGGGATTATAGTAAAGGAGAAAGGTTCTATCGATAGTTTATTTACTTACTTATATACTTAGGAAGAGAGCCTTACTTATTATTATTGCGCCCTTTCTATTAATATCTTAGGTTAGAAAGTCGCTAGGAAGGAGTTTAATAAGTAAGATCGTACCCCTATAGATATTAGCCTATTAAAAAGATAAGACCTTTAGTACTCTATATCTAACTTACTTCTAAGTATACTTAAAGGCTTTATAAAGACCTTAATTATCTAATAAGGTATCTTCCTTAATTATAGTTAATTTAAATTTTATTTTTCCCTTTTTAAAGTAAAGGCCGCTAGTTACGCGACTTTAGTAAAGATAAAAATATATAGAGTAAAGAAATCTATAAGACTTATATTAATAACCTAAGACCCTTAGAGCTATATATAAGACCGATAATTAAATAATTATATAGTTAATTACTTTACTAATCCTTAGCCGCGTACTATATATACTTTAGGTATATACCCTTATCCCCGTTAAAATAAGTAAGCCCTTAGCGGCGCTACTACTTAGTAGGCCCCCCCTTATAAAGAAGATAAGGGGGGCCTAGAGCTAGATAAGATCGGACGACCTCTTAAATAAAGCTAAGTTACTTAAAAAGCTAAATAAGGAATAAGCTACTTAATAGAACGCTAAGAAAGATATAATCTAATAATACTAAACTACCTTTTACCCTACTAACTTCTTATTATTATTATTAAGATTATACTAGTAACCTATCTAGAGGTATCTAGAACTTTAACGTTAAATAGGAGGGAAAAACTAAAGTACTTAGAGGAAAACCCTCCCTTCTTTTATAGCTAGTTTGCCTTTATACTAGGTCGCGGTTATAATATATAGGAATCTTACGCTAGCTATCTTAGGTATCGTTATAGTTAGTCGGAATTATATTAGCCCCGCTATAAAGTAACCTTAGAAAGTAACTTCTTTATATACGCGGGGTATATAGCTTTAATCGGTAGTACGAGCGTTTTCTAGTTAACGGTTAGTAGTTAATTATATAATTATCTCTAACCTTATCCTATAACGATATCTTCCTAGGCTCTGCTTTATTTTTCCGCCGTAAGGCTTAGCGGGCTATTTTTATTAATACCGGCCTTTAGCCGGGCTAGTAGTTAGGTTATCGCACCGGCTTAGCGCCGTACTTATCGAGTTACTAGTATCGGCCCCGGGTTTTTATTTTCCCGGTTAGGGGGCCCGGACCGGGGTTAAGGGGGAGGTCCTAACGAATTCGTCGCTAGGTCTAAGTAGGCGAGGTCCGGGCCGGCCTACTTATAGCGGGGCTAGACTGCTAGTATATTTATAAGCGCTTCTAGAAGCGCTAATTAGCTAATTAATAAGTATATTAGCGTAGTCTACTAGTCCGACTAAAAATTAATCGTGCCCTTAGCCGGATTTAAACTAACTCTAGTATTATAGCTAATAGGCTTCCTAGGTATATAACTACTATACTACGAGGGTTAACTTCTTACTATAGTTTAATAAGGCGATAATACTAGACCGCTATAAAAGCCTCCCTAAGTATATTAATATAGTAATTACTTAGATATATATAGGAAAGATCGGGCTTAATAACTTCCTCTTTAACTAAAAGGTCCTTAGTATAGTTTTACTAATATATACTTATAGATAAAAAAAGGATATTATCTACTATATAATAATTAACTATTTATTAATAGTAAAAGTAAGGAGTCCCTCTTAATATAGGCCTAGGATATAGGTAATATTAAAGCGGGCCTTTAAAGGAAAAAGATAGCAGCGCTATTAATATAATAGTTCTTTTACTTAAGTAGGCTCTATTAGTTTAATCTAGCTTAGATACTATATACGGATATAGCGGGCGATAGCCCTAGGGTCGTATTAAAGATAGAGCGGCCCTAACTAAGACTACCTTAGCTAACTACCTACCTTATTAAGGCGACCTAAGAAAGGAAGGGGACTTACGATAATAAGACTATAGTACCGACCGAACTAAACCTATACTAAATATAAAACCTTGCCTCTTAAACTATAAACTAAATAAGACTAAGGAGACCTAACTAAACCGGCCTTAGTAGCTATAAAATAAGACCTACTACTAAAAGACTATAACTAAATAAGAATAAATATAAAACTAAACTAAGCTAGCGCTAATAACTAGCCCTTAATCTATAACTTTAGCTTAACTTATTAATAGTACTATCCGCCTTACTATTATAGTAGGAATAATAAGACCCCCTTAAGGTAGTATATAGTATATAGGAGGGAGTAACCTAGGATTTATAAGGAGTATAAAGACTACTACTACTATAAGAAGCTTAGTAACGACTAGCTAGACCTAGCCTTAAACCTAAACTAGACCTAGCTTAGATAGCTAGCTTATAAGATAAAGTAATAACTAAGGACTATATTAAGGTAGGACCTATACTAGCGGCGGCGTAGAGGCGCTTACTATAGCCTATACTATAACCCTAAATCTAATTAAGGTTAAGACTAACGATAATCTTAGCTAAGACTAAACCGCGATAGCTATAAAGACGCTACTAAATAAGGTTAGGAGCGCTAGTAGGGTTAGTAGGCGATATAAGATAGGGACGCTTTAAGGTAGGCTTATTAATAAGAGAGCTACTAGGATATAGCTTAGCGTTAAAGCTAATAAAAGGGACGTAGTAAGATCTTATACCGACTTTAAGATAACTATAAGTATAAAGTTAGCGGTAGACTCCTTAGCCTTAGCCTTAGATAAAGCCTTAAATATAATAGCTACCTTACCCTTACCTTTACCCTTACCCTTCCCTTTACTAAAAGAAGCTAGGGCTAAACTAAGCTTAGTACGATTAATACTATTATCCTTACTATTATAGTTATTACTAGTAATAAGATAGAAATAATTAGTAAGATTATTAACTATTATAAAAGTCTTTTAAGTAACCGAAAGCGACTTAGGCTTAACCTAAGCTAAGGTCTTAATAATATTACTAAACTTACTTAAGTACTTCTTTAAGGACTTATATATATAGTAGGTTTTATCTATAAAATAAGTAAAAGCTAAGGTAAGCGTTTTAATATTCTTAGTAACTATAGCTAGACTAAGGGTAGACTCGCTTAACGCGCCCTTACCTTTAGCGGTAGGGGCCTTCTAAGTAGCGCGAATATAAGTTTCTAGAGTAGCGCGGTAAAGGCGCTCTTATATTAAACCCTTAATAAGGGAGGGGCTATCGACCTTAAACTAAACTTAGTAAAGGGCACCTATAGCCTACTTACCCTTAAAGGTAATTTAAATATAAATTAGTACTAAACTTAGACCGTACTATAGTAGGATAAGGTTACTTACTTAGTAATAAGACTAGTTAAAGTTAATATAAGTAATATATACTTTAGCTTTTATAGCTAGTAAAGTTAGTAAAAAGTACTAAAGGTAAGACCGACCTAAGGTAGAACTAAGACTAATACTTATAAGACTAGTTTTAATAGCTAGTAAAGGACTTATAAGTAAGCTTACTAGTAAGTCGCTTAATATATATAAAATATAAGATAGAGCGCTCTAAACCTATTATAGTAGCGACTTTCTTATAAGAAAGGGGCTTAGGAAGAAGCGAGCCGCTACTACCTAAGTTAGCTTCTTAGTTAGATATTATAGAGCGACGATAAACGATCTAGATATAGTACTAGAGAGACCTAAGAATATAAAAATAAAGTAAGTAAGAAACTAAGGCCTATAAAAGAAATAATAGATAGAGAGGTAGGAAGAAGTATAAAACTAAAAAGGGACGGTAGGTATATATATATATAAGCCGGGCGCGCGTAATTAATAACTATACGATAGATAGTAAATATAAGCTACTATACCCTTAATTAAGAAGTCGCGCGGCTAAACGGGAACCGATTTTTAATTAGTAGAGCTAGCTAACTAAATTTCGATTAGCCGGCCCTACCTAGGGGCGACCTATACTAGTGCCCGGCCTAGTAACTAGATATTACCTGCCCTATTAACTAATAGACCGATAGGCCGATATAGCTATACCTACGCGGTAGCGACGCGGGAGCTATAGGGAATAAAGGCGCCTAGGAGTTAGGCCCCTAGAGAGAGACTACTACCTATAACCCTAGGCCTAGGCTAGGGAGCCCGGGCCGCGTCCGCTTAGGATAAAAGCAGCTATAGCCTAAGAGGGCCTACGTTAAAATATAAATACGCGGGGGAAGCCCGCGGTAGCTAGCGTAAATTTCCTACGTACTACTATTATAACCTTATTTAAAGTAAACCCGCACTAAAAGAGGGGAGGGTTTTCCCTTAAGTACTTTAGTTTTTCCCTTTAATTTAATATCGAAGTTCTAGATACCTCTAGCTAGGTCCTTAGTATAATCCTAATAATAATAATATATTAGTTAGGCAAGCTCCTTTATATATAAATATTAGGTCTATAGGGTATAATTCTAGCCTCTTAAGCCTACTCTCCTTAATAAGTACTAAACTATCTAGATATAGACTAATACTTTTAATATTAGAACGTAGGAGACCTTCTCTATTAAATCCTTTCCGGTTGCCTAGCTAGCTAAAGCCTTTAAGACATTCTACTACTAACTGTTCTCTAAAGTAATTTAATTTACTAGTTAAAAGATCTAGAGAATAGAGGTCGCGATCTATTAGAACAAGGAGTATCCGCGTAGACGGAATAGGGACTAAATCGTGCGGACCATCCCACTATTTAGCAAAGCCGCCTTTCTATCCCGAATCTAACCGTCTAGCAGCTAACATTTTATGACTTATAGATTTCGTGAGACGATTAGATTTATCGTACTTATATCGTTAGACAATGCCGTAGGACTTGCCTCGACTTCCATCCGCGGCTTCCGTAGTGCCTGCAACCTATAATGCTTGGCTCTGTTGATCCTAAAGCATTCTATGAACTGCTCGCACTCTGGATAACTTTTGTAGAGGAATAGGGTCAGCCACCATATTCCTAGCATCGTAAACCTAGATCCCGGCATCCGGTATCTGACCAGTCGTAGCTAATGCAAAGAGATTTCCCGGTATCAACTCCACTGTATACGCATTTCCTAGTTCTCTATGAAGACAGACTGCAAAGTCAACCGTTTTATCTATAGGCTTTCCTAACGCGTGGTTAATAATAACAGCGGAATGGCCGATGACTGCCAAGATTTTCCCCCCATTTGAGGCAAACTTGACTTCCGTTGCCGATGAACCGTCCTAGATGCAGCGTTTAAACTTGGCAGGGACACGACCCAGCCCTATGGAGGCGTCCTAAGTCCAGAGTTTGCTCTGGCTATCTTGAATTTCTGTCTTCGGTACGGTCCCGTAGAGCCCTATGATAATTTGATAATTTTTTGTAGATGCTTCGAGACCCAGGACTTGTCCGTTGTCCGATGATATCACTCTATCGACTAATAGAGTGATGAAGGTAAGGAATAGCCAAATTGGACTCAATAGCATTTTACCAGGCTGTGATAAATAGCTACATCAAGTCAAAAGGGTGTCTAGGGAATAAATTAAGTGTCTGCCTAAACAAGATGCTCATATATAGAAAAAAGTTCTTAACTATTCTTTTAGCGCGGCGCGTATTAAAATTTGTTGACACGGACAGAACAGAATTTCGAGACATTAGCATTCCTGTCCACTATTATGACGCGTATATATAGGGTCTATCAATCACGAGGATAAACATTGAGTGGGAATAGGGAGGCATGTAAGTTAATCGTTATGGTCGCACATTAGGCAAGTTTCGCAAACAGGCCTTAAGGAACGAAGCAGACATCTTAGTAATCAACGTATATTAGTCAAGGCCATCTATATCGATATAAATATAGACGGCTTTAAACAATATACATTATTAAGTATCGAAAATATAGGCCCCCTATTTTCCGTTGTCGATTCACCTATATATTTCGGTTTAATTTACTTTCCTTACGCATAAGCCGCCGTGGTAGATAGAGGGCGAATATCACCGACGGTTTATATTTATTGGCAATAGAAATTATTTGCTGCCTCGCTATGGCCCTTACACCGGTCATGTCTACAGCTTGAAATGCATTAGCGACATATCTCTCGACGCGACAATAGACGTCAACATACCCTCGCTGCCGCAATCTAGCGCCACATCAAGCTCTTTCTCCCTTCTACCATCTGACAGTGTCTCACAAGCTGCCAGCATACTGTCGGAATCCGAGACATCTTCAGTTCAGCCTACGGTCAAGAGAAGGAAATTAAGAGCCATATCAACGTGGCATCACTTTCGAGAAGCTCGAGGCGACGAGCCACGCACTGTGAGCAGTAATTTGCTCAACTACTGCAAGCGTTGTCGCGATCTATCATAGTCAACCTATATTTCTGGCAACACCCCTTATCATCTTAAGAAGGCTCATCTCATAGTTATTTGGGAAGATTTAAATCCTCGATACAAGCGTCAACTAGCCATGGAAAATGCCTTCGCAAGAACAACTGTCAAGCAGCTGCGTCTAGTCAGAGAATGAAATGAACACCCTGCGGAGTGTAATCAACGTCGACGCCTTTCGAGAGGCATAGATGCTACTGTCGGGTGTTGCCAAAAATGTGGGTTGACCATGATGGATCGCGACAACGCTTGCAGTAGCTGAGCAAATTGGGTGACCAAATAAAATTGCGCGCCCGGGCGCGCCACTAAGAACCGCAGACCGTCATTGGCCCATGAATGAACACACGTATCTGTGCACGCGCTCTGCAACTGCACGTTGAGTCTAAGAATCCGGAAGCGGCGAAGATGCCCTCGTCCGAATCCGGAGGCACCGAATGAGGCAGTCAACCTGTGGGACGCTAAGGAAGTCACCAGACGGATCCGGGTAACCGTAAGTAAGCCGGATTAATAGTAGGGAATCCTATTTCCCCCCGCACTTCGTGTATATATATATAGTCACACCCGCGGACTCCCCCTTTCAGGCAGGACAGCGTAATCTATACCCTCTCTTCTCAGAGTAATCAAACATACACTCCTGATTTTCAAACATACACTCCCGACCTAAGCCCCATTTGGAAGAAGACCCCGCCACCAAAATTTGGCGCGCGCTTTCCCAACGCCCTGGCTTGCCGTGACCATCGCCGCCGCCCACCCGCCCAGCCACCTGCCTTTTTGGCCGCCATCTGCATTTTCGCAATCATCAACAATTGAAGCTATCACCACTTGACTCAACACAACAGCAACGCCGCCGCCGCCTACCGCAATAGTCACGTCTAGTCAATCGTCCCGATGAATTCGACCGAAAGCAATACCAACAGTAGCACCGAGGCTATCACGGAGATGTCTTTCGATACGTATGATGAGGCGCTTGAAACACTCAAAGCTACGCAAGAGCTCCTTGGCTACGTCGTAGTCGTTGCAAATAGCAAGAATACCGGCAAGCCTAGGCGCAAGGAAGCCAATATCCGCTGTGAATACAGTGGTCAGTATAGGCCCTGGGACGAGGCAGAGGGTATATACAAGACGTCATCCAAGAAGTCGGGATGTGACTTTCGCTGTTACATCCGCTTCTACCGACGTTGCAATGCATTCAAAGTCACCATCAAGCACGGCTCTCATAACCACGAACCTCTATTTGAGCCAATTGCTAACCCCATCGTCCGTCAACGAAGCCAACGCAAATTCGGCATCGAGCGTCTTCATAGCCTCGTCGAGGGGCTTAGCAAGAACGTCAATAACAAGAGCAGGGATATCGTGGATGCTATCCGACAGGAATATCCTGAGCTCCTTATTACCGATTCTGATATACACTTCATCCAGCTGCAACTTCGTGCCTTCCGTTACGGCGCCTCTACATCTACACAAGCCTTCCTCGATGTACTCAAAGATGCTAAAGCAAAGGGGAAATCAGCTACTATGCAGTTGACCGTGGCCCTAATGGGAAGGTTTGGAGGTTTTTCTGGACATACGATGACTGTATTGCTGACTGGAAGCGTAACCCTGAGCTCCTTATCATGGATAATACGTATAAGGTCAACCGCTTTAACATGCCGCTTCTACAGATCATTGGCACAACAGGGCTACACAAGAGCTTCAGTGTAGGCTTTGGCCTCACTGCCAAGGAAGACGAAGGCGCGTTCCAATGGATCCTCTCACAGTTGCGTGAGGCTGGTCGGCAGGCTGATATTCCGGACCCGGGCGTTGTGATTACCGACTTTGATACCGCCCTGAAGAACGCCCTTGACTCTATCTTCCCATCAACGCAACAACAAGTGTGCGTTTGGCATATGATGAAGAACGTGATCCTTCACATCAAGAAGAAGTGGAAGGATCCTCGATGGCACCGAGATTGGCGGAGATAGGCCAGAACAGGAGACTCGCCTCGCTGCAGCAGCCGCTCTCGACGACCCTATACAGGCAGATAATGCCATTGACGAGGACCGACCTATCGACCGTGCCACTGATTACCAGATTCAACATGCCTCACAACTGGCAGATCAGTGCGTTGAGCAACAAGATGATCGTGAAGATGACGATGGAAACCCAATACTACCCCGGCTCCAAGGCGGACTTTTGAGCACACAGCTGACGGTATCCGTGATGCCTGGGTTTCAGTCTTTAGGGCTCGCACGGCTGAGGAGTGCAGAGATCAGTGGGATCTACTCTGTATAGAGTTTTCGGATCAGCCAGGTAACCCTAGCCCTAACTACCCTCCTACTCTAACCTTTTACTAAATAGCTCCTCTTATAGCTCTCGTTAATTACCTCCGTACAACCTACTGGCCATGGCGTGCCCAGTTTTCCACCTACGCTATCCAACAGTACCGAAATTATAACATTACGGTAACTTCCCGTGTGGAGAGCACACATCACGAGTTGAAGTCACGATTACGCAACCGCTTCATTGACCTCCATCAGCTACAAGAGCACATCAGAGGGCTCGTTACCCATCGGCAAAAGAAGCATCGCGAGAAGCTTCAATCCGAGTTTGCAAGAGCTAGAGTTGAATGGGCCAAGCAGACGATTATGAAGTCACTGCACCGAAAAATTGGCTGGCAGCCGATGAAACAGATCTTCAGGCAAGTTAGGCTAGCCGGGCTGAGCTTGCCGATAATCGAGGCATGCCTACGATTTGTACGGGTGCTTTCACGATGCAATGGGGGCTGCCCTGCCGGCATACAATCCGCGATTTGATCCAGGCTGACGCGGCCGCCCTTATACCATTGCATCTTATTGATAACCACTGGCGGGTTTACGGCGTGACTGTAAGTATCTTGCTCCAGCCATAAGTACTATACTAATTTACTAGCAGCCTGAACAACAGCAATATATCGATGCAGACCACGAAGCCGATCCTGACGTTGTCCAGCCTCGCCGGCGTGGAAACAGTAGACGCGAGGTATCCTCCACTAGAGGCATCTACGGGCCGGATCCTTAGTGCTTGGGAGCAAGAGGAGCATAGAGCCAACCCAGAGCTCGTATCACGGCCACCAGAGACGCAAAGAAGAAGAGGAAGGGCACAGGCACCACTATCATGAACAAGAGGTCGAATACACTTGCTTCCGTGAGCAGCCGGGTTGACGATCTTGCCCAGCAGATCGGTGATTTCATCAAGTCACAAGCAGCAGCAACGCCGGTGCTGTTATCACAGGTGCCCTCACTTCCACAGGTGCCGCTGGTGTCACAGGGATACCAAACGACGATGCCCTCACTTCCACAGCCGGCGCCGCCGTCACAGGATACTATGTGATGCCACCGCCTACACCAATTGTGCCTGTATACGTACAGGCGCCGGCGCCGTCACAGTGGCAAGAACCGCCTCCTCGTCACAGGCACATCACGACGGCTTCATGTGGGCACAGCCGCCGGCACAGTCTCACGAGACGGCTACGGAGCATTTCCAGCAGCTAGGGATCAGAGGACACGGCACCATACAAAACTAGCAGGCAGGCCGGTCACAAATTCGTTCCTTACGTGCCTCGCCCTCCGCCGCGTCGGACGGATCCTTCCTCACAGTCACAGTCACAGTCACAGAGGTAGGCAAAGACCTTCCGCCATTATATGCATATTGTATATATATCGGAAGATCGATCGGGCCGGGCTTATTGATAGCTTCAATTGAATGACTCTAAGGGATGCATCTTCCGGCGTTGGTAATAATTGCAGATAGAATCCATATATGTCAGACAATAGTGTCCCACACCTCGCACGTGACAGCGGTTGATCTTTGTGGCATCAGTCAATTGATGAGAATTATCTAAAGAACAAAGGAAAGGAAAAGAATTGGATGCACACATTCGTGCAACAATATATACCCGATCATTGCGGCGAAGCCGCGGCGCAGCAGTGGCAGTGATCGAGCATAAGGTTTCAGGAACTGACACGGGCGTGATATGCGACAATATATCTAGGCAGGCAGCCGCGGCAGCGGCGTTGGGAAAGCGCGCGCCAAATTTTGGTGGCGGGGTCTTCTTCCAAATGGGGCTTAGGTCGGGAGTGTATGTTTGAAAATCTGGAGTGTATGTTTGATTACTCCTCTTCTCAATGCAAAGATCCAATAACTAGTGATAATTGGGGCCGGTCTGATCGAATCCGGAACCCGGGGAAACTAGTATTCCCTCGGGCTTAGCGCTAAGGGGGCCAGAGCACTAGTCCTAATTAGAAAGGAGGCTTATAACGGTAAATTACCGGTCTTTTAGGGTTTTTTTTTCGTTGTAGTTGGTCAGTTGGGGTTTATGAGTCAAAAACCTATCTCCATTCCCCATGCGTGACGGCTAGCAGCGATATAAATCAGTTAAGAGTCAAGACTAGATTTAGCTGATATGCTGTCCTATAATCCCAAGAAAGCTTAGTGATAATATATATGCTTTAGTGTTCCTCCTCTACCTCTATACCGCTAATCGAGATTCTTCTATGACGTTTATCTCCCCGTTACCTACTAGCCTCCTCGCCTCGGCATTCCAAACGGTGCTGATCTTCGCTTTATTCGCTACCCAGCTTGTTCGCTACGTATGGATTATTCTTAATACCCTCCGACGTCATCATTGACCTTTCTTCTAGGTATTCTCCTTGCTATTAACGCTATTGCGAAATTTGCCAGAGCTAGATGTCTAGGCCTTCACATAGCTTCTAACCCTTCTATGCTAAGTAAGACGTCTACTTACGATAAGAAAGCGCGTAGTACTCTATAAGTATAAAGAATAAGCATCGGCCGCTTCAATTTTTTTTATTTTCATCACCTCCTATGAATTAGAATAGGTTACGCATGTGAAAGGCTGGCCCGGAGTTTATTCAACAAGCAGGTGCCTAGGTGTTGTCTATCTAGAGCTAAGGAGGAAAAGAAGCTGAACTCGAGGCGTAGCCTCGAGTGCGAGCTTATATTACCCTTCTCGGAATGTTCTCGCAGCTTCTGGGTCCGCGGAGGGCCGGTGTTGCCACCGGAGCACGACCCACCGGACCCGGTACAACCGGGTCCACCAGCCGGGCACAGCCCGTGACATTACCCCTTGTCCCCTCCGACCAGGTCGGCGTCTGCGGGGTTCTTGCGTTCCTGCCAGCGTCTCGTACCTCTCCCTAGGGCCATCATTGGTCTTGATTGGCCCGTACTTGTCCTCGAATGCCTTCATCGCAATTGTTCCTTGCAACCACTCAACTGGCTCCCAAGTCGGCTCTGCGTAGCCCGTCCATCGCACTAGTGCTTGCCTGAATTCCCCTCGTCCCCGCTTCTTCCATCTCGCGCAGAGAATCTCGTCGACATCCCACAGATTCGTGCCGGACTCATCTTGTCCGGGTGGTGGCTGTGCGTCATCTCCTTTTGGGCCAGGAGCCGGATCTTGATGCGCCCGCCGCAAAAGGTCAACATGAAATCGCGGGTAAATTGAGCCACGAACATCGAGCTCAACAACGTGCGAACTAATTACCTTCGTGACTGTGTACTTGTGATGCAGCCAGTCGAGCTTCTTGCACGGTCGTGGCGATCTGTAGTTTGCCATCGAGAGCCACACCTTGTCACCAACTTCAAATCGCTCCGCAGGCTGTCGCTTTGCGTTGGCAGCCTCTTCTTGTTGTTGCTGTGAGGAGGCCATCACTGCTTGCATGTACTCATTGACCTCCTGCAGGCGACTGAGTAGGCTATCAGCTCTGCTTTCCTCTCTATGCCTCGGTGGCTCTTCCGATTCCTCGACGCTGATGGGATCGACGTGGTAACCATGCTCAGCGAAAAGGGGCTGATCTTGGTCGCTGCGGATTCACGATTGTTGAGTGCCAGCTGCGCGGCAGGAGCAGTTCTCCCAGTCGTCCTGCACGTACGACACGTAGGCTCTCAGGTAGGCCTCGATCTCCTGGTTCATTCTCTCTGGCCCTCCGTCCGTCTGAGGATGATAGGCCGTGCTCAATTTCTGCGTGACACCTGCAAGACGGCAGAACCTCTTCCAGAACCTACTTAGCCAGTTGCTCCGCGGTCGCTGACGATGGACCGTGGCATTCCGTGAAATCGGTAATGACACTGAGAAAACGGTTTGCACACGGCTCAGCTTCCATGTTGTCCATCACCTCGAGGGTCACAGCCTTTGTCAGTCTGTCCACAATCACCCACAGGTACCTTGCCTTGCTCGGTCCAGTAGGCGGCAGATCTGTGATGAAGTCCATGGACAAATGGCTTCGGGGTCGATCTGGAATCGGCAGAGGCTTGAGAAATCCCTTTCGACTGGCGCCAGATGTGTGCTCTGCCGCAGGTGTCGCAATTGGCTACGTACCGGCGAACCAGCTGGGACTGCCCAGGCCAGTAGAATCGCCGAGCCACAATAGCCAGCGTACCTTCCCTGCCGGGATGACCGGTCGCAACAGAGTCATGCGACTGCTGCACAATGCGGGTTCTCAACTGGTCTTTCTCAGCTTCCTCCTGGTTACCCTCCTCTCCGGATCCACCCGGCACCCAAATACGGTCTCTGAATGTCAGCCTTTTGCCTGCGTCGATCGCACATTCTGAAATCTGGATCTTCAGGCCCAGCGAGGGCGGGAAGGCACGCTCGCGATCGCGGACTGCCTTATAGGCTGCCCGGAATATCGAGTCCTTCGCCACCGTTTCGTCCCAGAGTTGCTGCAGGTCCGCTACCTCGAAGACCTTCATCTTCGGCAGGGTGGATGCCTCTGAACAGTCAGAACTCATCGCGTTGATACATGCTCTTGTCGATGATGGAATGGCACTATCCGGTATCAACTGTATCATTCTTCCTTGTTCCCGCTCGTCGTCAATGCCCTGTGGCTTGTCTTGTTCACGGCGGGACAACGCATCAGGCACGACAGCCTCGCTTCCCGGTCGATACTCGAGCTTGAAGTCGAACTGGGACAATTCGGCTGCCCAACGGCTCTGCCGTTCCGTGAGCTTCTGGCGTGTCATGAAATACTCCAGGTTGCGGTGATCGGTAAGGATTGTAAATGGGCCGCAGCTCCTAAGTTCGGCGTTCCAGTTGTCGAGACATCTCATGATGGCAAGCATCTCCTTGTCGTGAATGGGATAGTTGTACTCCGCTGGCGAAAGTCGCTTCGAGAAGAAGGCGCATGCGTGTCGACGTCCATCTGGGCCTTCCTGCGACAGGACGCCTCCCAATGCGTAGCCTGAGCAATCCGTCTCCAAAAAGGTCGGGAGGCTCGGGTCCCACTGCTTGAGCACCGGTGACTCGCAAAATCGTCGCTTCAGCTCCTGAAACGCCTCGTTCTCCGCTCGTCCCCAATGAAAGGCAGTTCCTTTCTTAAGCAGGGCATCCAGAGACTGCGTGATCTTGGCATAGTCGGGGATGAAGATCCGGTAATAGTTGGCGAAGCCAGAAAGCTTCTGACACCCTTCACCGTGGTCGGGGCCTCCCATTCGCGGATGGCGCGCTGCTTTTCGGGGTCGCAGGCGATTCCTTTCCTGCGTTGACGATGAACCCAAGGTATTTGACCTCTTGTACCGAAAACTCGCACTTCGCTGGGTCTAGGTGCAGCCCAGCGTCGGCGAGTGCTTGGAGAACTCGTCGCACCTTAGCCTCATGATCCGCCTTCGAACCGCTCGAGTAGATCAGTACATCATCCAGGTACGCTGTGACAAAGTCGTCCAGCCATTCGCGCAATACACTGTTCATGTATCGTTGGAATGATGCCGGGGCGCCGCTCAGGCCGAAAGGGCACACGAGCCACTCGTAGAGCCCAAACCTCGTGCGAAATGCAGTCTTTCCTCATGTCCCGGAGCCATGCGGATCTTATGGAAAGCGGCCACCACGTCCAACTTGGTGAACCACTTAGCCTTGGCCAGATTCTGCAGGGTCTCCGCGATGAGGGCAGTGGGTATCGGTCGCGCTTGGTGATTGCATTCAGCGCTCGGTAGTCGCAACAAAATCGCAGCCCTCCATTCGGCTTCCGCACGAACAGCACCGGCGCGGCAGCCGCTGAGCTACTCGCTCGGATGAATCCTCTGTCCAGCAGGTCTTTCAGGGTCTTTCGCAAGACCAACAGCTCTTCTCGTGACATGTTGTAGAGTGGGCCCCACGGAAGGGGTGGCTCGTTGCCGTTCTTGTCAGGCTGCAGGTTGACTTCATGATCCACACCCGGTCGATGTGGCGGCAGCTTCATTGCCTCTTCTGGTGAGAATAGGTCGCGGAATTCTTTCAGCACTTCTGCCGGGACCTTCTCGCTCGGATCGACTGGCGGCTTCGGCTGAAGCGCCCTCTATATCCGACAAACTGATTGCATGAATCGAGATCGCGTTGCACTTCTTGCGTCTCTTTGCGCGTCGACACTCCGCCGTGAATACGGCTGCCGACACGAGTCTTGCGCTTCGAATCGCGCGTATCTTGGCGGGCTCTTCCTGCCCAATGAGGCGCATCGTCACACCTGCCCTCCCATGGTACATTCGCTGCTTGGCAGCATCGTACACGACGTGATTTCTCTCCATCCAAGGCCGGCCGAGGAACATGTCCTGGCCCAGGCTTGGGATCACGTATGCAAAGACACGTTCGTCAAATCCAGCTGTCTCGACCACAACAGCCACGACCCTGGGGATATGACACTCTTCGCTGACTCTGAGAATCCCCCAATTTCTCGTGGTTTCGAGTCGACGAAGGGTATCCGCAGCTTCCGAACAAGGGCTTCGTCGATCACGGCATAGCAGTCACATCCACAGTCGACAAGGGCGCGTATTCGATAGCCTCGGTTTACCCGCGCGTTGACTAATACAGTCCGACTATTCATTCGTGGCTTGAACGCTTCCCAGTCCCGGATGTCTGCCTTTGCAGGCCCCGGCGCCCGCTTTCGCCCGGGGCTAGTCTTTTCCCGCCGACTCGTCCTCACTGGATGCTGCGGTTGATTCCGAATCATCTGCGGCATCGGGCTTCTTCATGCGCGCAGCTTTAGGTCGCTGTTGCTTCCTTCGCCAGGAAAGACCACCTGGGCTGGGCAGTCCACGATAAGATGATCCGTCCGACCACAGCGATAGCAGCGGCGCTCATCCTTCGGCTTCTTATCGACATGTCGACGACCCTTCGACTCGTGGCCAATACGGTTGATGTCCGTCATCTTAACATCTCCGTCGGGGTCCTCCGGTTCCTCCTTGGGTCGTTGCCTTGGTAGCTGTTGAGGCGTCCGCTCAGTCGACGTCGGCTGCCTACCGGGTTTCAGTCTCCAATCTGCCCGCAATTTCCTGAACTCTCGCAAGCCATCCCTGGTAGTCGTCGGGTAGGACGGCTGTGACCAAACTCTCTTGGAGGCGTGCATTTATTGCGTTCTCTAGAAATACGATCTTTGCACTGTCCGGCCAGTCTGCTCCCCCGGCTTCAGCTAATGCCTGTTCGAATCGGGGAAGGAAGGACGCGAGAGGTTGGTCTTCGCGCTGCCGCATAGTTCTCAGCGTGGCAGCAGCGCAGGATTGGATGTTGCTGTCCTGGTAGGTTCGGTCGAGGTATCGCATGAACTCTTGGGGTCGTAGCTACCCCAGGGCCTCCGCGGCGTAAAGGTAGCGATCACTTGCTGTGGTCGCTCGTCCAAACATGAGTTGATGAGGTACCAAAGTTCGCGATTTCCACTGTAGTAGTGTGCATCAAGGTCCAGCTTGTCTCGCATCTGCCTGGCCCAGGAGGAGTAGCTCTTCCGTGAGCCGTCATACTTGGGTGGGTTGGGCAACGGTTTCCGCATTCCAGTACCGCAGGTTTTGGGAGGGCGTGCCCAAGCCAGGCGTGCTCGCCCAATCCTCGTGCCACTGGCGGCGATTGCAAGTCGGCGCTCTGCGGCTGCGCTCGCCCGAGTTGCTCCATCAGCAAGGAAAGTTGGTCCTGTAGAGGGCTGAGAGTCGCATTGACCGCTTCTTGAATGCGTTGGTCAATCCATTGCTGCTGGAGACTTGGGCTCTCACTCTGCTGGTCCATCCTGACGAGCAGTCTGCAGCTTGCGGTATTTAGAAGGAGCTCTAGATATGTGAAAGGCTGGCCCGGAGTTTATTCAACAAGCAGGTGCCTAGGTGTTGTCTATCTAGAGCTAAGGAGAAAAGAAGCTGAACTCGAGGCGTAGCCTCGAGTGCGAGCTTATATTACCCTTCTCGGAATGTTCTCGCAGCTTCTGGGTCCGCGGAGCGGGGCCGGTGTTGCCACCGGAGCACGACCCACCGGACCCGGTACAACCGGGTCCACCAGCCGGGCACAGCCCGTGACAACGCATTGGACTTAGACTTTAAGAAACCACTTGCTCTAGATTTTCTTGCGAAAATTAGGATCTTGAGTTCCTCATATTTCGCCGATTATATTTAAAATCAACTAACATCCAGTCCAACACGATGAAGTACAGCACCGGAGCTTTGATCGCCATGTGCCTTGCCACTGGTATCTTTGCCGCTCCCACCCCGGGTGGGGAGAACGAAGCGGCTTTTAACAAGCACGACGGCTATAACGGCGCTCTAGGTGGATATCGTCGCGCCGTGGAAGAGGCATCTCATAGGGGCAGGCACCACGGCTACAACGCCCCTCCAGGCGGATATCGTCGCGCCGTGGAAGAGGCATCTCATAGGGGCAGGCACCACGGCTACAAAGCCCCTCCAGGCGGATATCGTCGCGCCGTGGAAGAGGCATCTCATAGGGGCAGGCACCACGGCTATAACGCCCCTCCAGGCGGATATTAAGGAAGTTAGGGGGCTCGCAAAGAGTCTTATCGCGTTTTAATTCAACGGACTACTCGCGTTCATTAGCCTAGAAGAACTTAGGGTTAGGCTAGGTTTTAAGTCACTCACTTCAATATATGGCAATTGATATGCGCGCCGAACCACTTTGCTACAGACGCCGTCTTACGGATGCTCTGTAGCTGACCCCACCAGATATGGCAATTGATGTTCGTACCAGGGTGGCGATCAACGCAACGTCAATCAACAGGTTGTCATACGGTGGCAACCCTCAACCCAGTGGCATCTTTAGGCAAAGATATAATTAAAACTGACGGTAACATCTTGTGGCATATCTACAGAGATAGCAAAATGCTGTTTGCCTGGGCAGCAACTTCAGGCGTGCCATAAGAAGTACGTACTTATTAAGGAGAGTAGGCATAAGAGGCCACAGTCATGCCTAATAGACCTAATAGTCGTGCACAAGGAAGCCTGCCTGACTAATATAACTCCCCTAGCCTAAAGACATTATATAGGCCTAACTTAGGTATAGGAATATCTTAATGCCCTCTTTTAGCTAGCTATATATAGTCACTATACCTATATAAGCCCCTCCCTTATCCTAATAGATAGACTAAGATATATATTACTAAATTTACCTTTCTATGCCCCTATTTCTTCTACTATACTCTTAAGCCCCTACTTAGGAGTTATAAGCCCGGCCTATATAGCTAGATTATCTTTTACCCGCTAATATTACCTTTAAAGCTATTTACGAGCTATTAACGCCGTTATAACGCTTAAATCGTAGTATTAAGGTAAGGAACCTAGCTATACTAAGAGGTACTACTAGAAATATACGAATTATATAAATTATATATCCCTTAAAGAAGGATATTACTTATTAAGCTAGAACCCCTATTTTTCCTAAGATATCTTTAAAGGAAGTAAGAGGGGATAATTATATTATAAGATTAAAGGAAAGCCTTAATTAGACCCTATAGATTAAGGGGATTAAATCGTAGGCCTAGACTTATAAGATTTAGGAATATACTAACCTAGATAGTATAAAGGAGCTTAAATAGCCCTAATAGCTAGACTAAGAGCAATTTATTATTAACCTTAAAAGGAGACCTTCCTAATAAGAAGATAAAACCGAGGCTATATTCCTTATAAGGCGAATAGGTATTAACGAACGATACTAAGATATAAAGGACTTCTTTCGTAACCTAGAGAAAAGGTTCTAACTATAATTTAATCGCTATAAGGTCTAGTAGAAAGCCCTAATCGTACTTAAAGAATTAATTAAGAAAACGATTAATAAAGGGCTTTAGGGGGCAACCCTAATATATAATAGCCTAAGAGAGAAAATTAGGGAATTAAAGAAGTAAGCCTTGCCCTTATAGGTAAAGGAGAAAAAGCTAATTTATAAAAGATATACGACCTCTATAAATAAAAAAGGCACGTAAGACTAGAAAGCATAGGTAGAATAGCTTAACTAAATTATTATAGATTTATAAGACCTTAAGGTCGATATACTTAACGATATAAAAATTAGATAAGATTTTCTTATAGCGGTAGATAAGTAGAACCTATATTAGTCTATAATAATAAGGGCTCTTAACCTCTATAATAAAAGATATAGTAAAGATTAACTCCCTTTAAGGAACTTAATCGTTAACTTTAAATAAGAATATACTTATAGGAAGAAGTTATAACTACCTATAAAAAGGAGAAGCGCTAATTAAATTTCTAGGAAAGTAGATACTTAAGCTAAATACGCTAGCTATAAGTAGCACGTTAATAGCTTAATAAGCTAGTAGGAAAATTACTACTTACTATAGGTAATACTTAATAAGAAAACCTTAATAAGCTAGAAATATAGTAATCTAGCTAAATAGAATATTGAAAAACAGCTAAAGGACTATCTAGATAAGAAAGTAAAATGCCTAGCCTAGACCCTTAATTCCTACCTTAAAAGAAGAGAACTAGTAGATACTATTATTAGTAATAATAGGCTAGGAAAGACTATAAATATAGTAACTCTATCTAAGGTAAATATAGCTATTAAGGGAACGCCGTTACTTATTAATAAATTAATATATAACTTAGGGGCCGATATTAACCTTTTTAATAACCTAGGTTAGTTCTAGGAAGGAACCTTTAAGTAGGGTTCTAATAATAAAGTCTAGGTTAGAGACTAAGCCTTTAAGGTATAAAGAATAGGAATAGTAGTTATCCTTATAATTAACGGTAGAAAGATAACTCTACTAGATACTTACTTTATCTTAGAAATACTAATAAGTATCTTCTCTACTAAGCTAGGGATAATTATAGGGATATTCTAGAACTGGCTCCTAAGATACCTTTATTTAAAACCTATAAAGGAGGTTCGTATTAAACTAACTAACTTCGAAGGTTAGTTTATAATAAGAATACTCCTATAGCGTAATAAGCGGGTATTTATAGTTATATAAGCGCCTAAGCCGCTAACTAAGAGGGTAGGTAACTTATAATATCACCGCCTTAGGTATCCTAGTCTAAGATTACTAGAAAAGCTATTAAAAGCCTACCTAGGCACTAAGCTTTAAGGCCTAATAATATTAGCTATTAGATATATATAATAGGGAAAGCTAAGAAGGAAGCCTTAAGAAAAATACTATCTTTAAGGCTTAAAGGTATAAGGGTATAAGTTAGCTTCGACCTTTACCCTAGCCCTATAATAGTATATAATAAGGAAAAGAACTTCGCTTTATTTACTTATATAGTTATATCTATAAGGTTCTATTACTTAATAGAAAGAAAAATAGGTATTAAGGATATCTTTAATAACTTTATAGCGTTATTTAAGACTTAGTATAAAGTTAAAATAACTATATTAGTTACTATAAGGGAAAGGGCTCTTTTAATAATAAAATAAATAGATTATATAACTAATAGAGGGATATAAGTTATATAGTTAGCCCCTTTAATACCTATATAAAATAGTTATATAAAGATATTAAGGGTAATAGTAAAGGAAAAAGTAAGGGTTATAAGGCTTAACCTAAAGCTTTTAAAAGAGCTATAGCTAGAGATATACTATATAGTAGTATACCTACTTAATATAATACCCTTTAAATTATATAATTATAGCTAGTAAAGCCTATATAAGTATTTATAGACCTAGATAAAAGAAAATAATCTACTATATTACTATATTAAAGATATTAAACTAGATATTATATATTTAAGGGTCTTTAGCTATATAGCGTTTCTAATAATAATTATAGTATTAGAATTTATTAAGTTATATAAGACGTAGTTACCCTTTAAGTAAAGAGCTTATATTAGCTACCTAGTAGGCTATAGGTCTACTTAATAATATATTATATATTATTATTAAGATTATACTAGTAACCTATCTAAAGGTATTTAGAACTTCGACGTTAAATAAGAGGGAAAAACTAAAGTGCCTAAGGGAAAACCCTCCCCTCTTTCATAGCTAGTCCGCCCTTATACTAGGTCGCGGTTATAATATATAGGAATCTTACGCCGGCTATCTTAGGTATCGTTATAGTTAGTCGGAATCGCATTAGCCCCGCTATAAAGTAACCTTAGAAAGTAACTCCTTTACGTACGCGGGGTATATAGCGTTAATCGGTAGTACGAGCGTTTTTTAGTTAACGGTTAATAGTTAATTATATAATTATCTCCGACCTTATCCTATAACGATATCTTCCCGGGCTCTGCCTTGTTTTTCCGTTGTAAGGCTTAGCGGGCTATTTTTTATTAATGCCGGCCTTTAGCCGGGCTAGTAGTCGGGTTATCGCACCGGCTTCGCGCCGTACTTATCGAGTTACTAGTATCGGCCCCGGGTTTTTGTTTTCCCGGTCGGGGGGCCTAGACCGGGGTTAGGGGGAGGTCCTAACGAATTCGTCGCTAGGTCCGGGTAGGCGAGGTCCGGGCCGGCCTACTTATAGCGGGGCTAGACTGCTGGTATATTTATAAGCGCTTCTAGAAGCGCTAATTAGCTAATTAATAAGTAGGTTAGCGCAGTCTACTAGTCCGACTAAAAATTAATCGTGCCCCTAGCTAGATTCGAACCGACTCTAGCGTTATAGCTAGTAGGCTTCCTAGGTATATAACTACTATACTACGAGGGTAATATATTATATAGATACCGTTAATTAAATAAAATAAACTAATAGTATTAGCTAATATATAGTTTAATAAGTTTATAAACTATAATATAAAAAGAAAAGAGTAAGCCTAGCTAGTCTAAATATATAGCTATAATATCCTTAGAGATATAGCTATAACTAACGTTATAAATAGTAAGGAACCTAAAATTTTTATAGTACTAAGTTTATCCGATAATAATATAGATAACGCTTAGATGCTAGAAAAAGTAATTACTTTCTTATAAGACCTATTACCCCTATATACTCTAGAAGATTAAGGATTAAAGACACCCTTATAGGGATTATATAGATATATATATCTTTCCCTTCTAGAAATAGTAGGCCTAGGGATAGAGATTTTATTATTACCCCTTTTACTTAATACTATATTTAATATAGAGTTACTAAGCTCTATATCTCTTACGCTTATAATAGATACTATAGCTAGCAACCCTTCTTATATCTTATTAAAGAGATAGCTTAAAGATATAATACTTATATTAATCGACTTATCTCTTTAAGATAAATATAATAAAATACCTCTTAACTTAAGGGGTAAAAGAACGATTATAGTATAGGTTTAAGAAGATAATACTTAGTCTAAACCCTATACCCTTAACCTAGCGGCTATTAAGGCCGGCTTAAGGATATTATAAATATAAGAATAAGGTAGATAAAAGGATATATAATAAGAGATTAACCTAAGTAATATTATTAAAGGAAAATAAGCTTATAGGCCTAAGAGATCCCTTTTTAATAATATTATTATAAAGGTAAGTAAGTATAAGCTTTATATTAAAGATATACCGCCTCCCCCTACCTCCTTTAACGCGGTAATAGCTTTAGAATTTATATATAAGTAGAAGGAAGCTATAGACTATAAAATAAAGAAAAACCTAGTAAGGGGTATATAGAAGACTATCTTAAAAGCTATTCTTAAATAAAAAGGTTACTTCCTAATCCCCTTATATTAGGTCTTTATATATAAGACTAATAAATAAGGGTATATTATATACCTTAAAGTATATATTATAGTTTATAAAGACTTATAACCTAAAGATATTAAGGATATATATATAGCTACGCTATAAGTATAGATATTTTAACTATTAAGAGCCTTCTACTACCTTAAGGACTTTAAGATCGAATAATATAACGTAAAAATAGTATTTTTATATATAATCTTATACTAAGAAGTCTTTTACTAGCCTCTACTAGGATTCTTAATACCTAGGCTATACGTAAAGCTATTAAAAGTACTATATAGGCTCTATATTTCCTTAAAGCTATAGTTTAAAAAGATATCTAGTTTCTTTACTAAACTAAGAGCTTAGTAGCTAGTAAAAGACGCTTACTTATTAATTTATAAGAGTATTATTATCTTTATCTTTATAGATATATTATTATAATATATCCTAAAAAGCAAAAATAAGATTAAGAAAAGCTATATAAGGTTATTATAAAGAAATATACTATTATATATATAAGAGAGCTATGCTAGTTCCTTAGTATTATAATTATTATAGATAAGGATCTTAAGAAGATATAGCTCTTATAAGCTTCTTATATCTCTAAGATATTAAAGAAATATTATATCCTTAATAATAATATCCTTATAAGCCTAAGATCCTACTAATAATAAAAGAGCTCGTCCCTTATAAAAAGCAAGCTTTAAAGGAAGAGATATATAAATATATCTCTTTAATTAAGTCGCTTATTTAACTAATAATTTATACTAATCTAGATATTATATTTATAGCTAGAAAGCTAGCGTAATATAATTATAACCCTAGGCCGCGCTATAGGTATAAAGCACGTAAGTACCTAGCTTACCTTTACTATATAATAAACCGCTATATTTACTTTATAGCGATAAACCTAATAAGGCGGCTAATATATATATCCGACTCCTTATACGCTAATAACCTAAAGATTAAGAAGTCCTTATAAGGATATATATTCCTATTCCTTAGTAGGCTAATTAACTAAAAAGCTATTAAGTAAGCTACTATAATAACGTCCTTTATAGAAGCTAAATTATTAGCACTCTTATAGATAGCTAAGGAATAAGTAGTAATTAGCTAGCTAATTAAAGATCTTAGTTTTAGTATTAAAAGGGCTATAAAGCTCTAGTATAATAACTTTTAAACTATTAAGCTTCTAACTAAATTAAGCGTAAAGCTTAAGATAAACCTTAAGTATATTAACGTTTATAAATACTAGCTTTATTAAGAGGTATAGTAAGGTAGATCGTATTAATAGATAACCTAACTAATAGTATAATAAAAGCGCTTATATACTAAAAGTATTAGAGCTTTATTAAGTAACTAAGGCTAGTAATATAGTAGGAAGAAATATTAGGAGATAATATACCTAACTTCTATATTAAAGTATAATATCTCCTTACTATAGCGAACTTAATAATTACTAGATCCTAGTAATAAGAGCACTACTATATATACTAAGATTAAGGGATTCTAATAGTATAGTTAGATCTTAATTTTGTTAAGAAACTATAAAGATCTAAGGGGCAAAGGTTAGCTCTATTTACTACTAAGAAGTAAAGCTATTACTAGACTACCCCTTAAATAATATAATACTATAACGCTTAAACTTATAATAATCGCTATAGCTTTATTAAATTAAGACTAATTAATATAAAGAATATATTATTAGAAAGCCTACCTTTAGTATTACTTTTATCCTAAAAGATAACGTTGCTAGTAAAGGTACTACGGTACCTAGGCTACTTAAAAGGATGCCTTACTATACCCCTCCTTATAAGAAAGGTTATTTTAATACTAGCTATAGTATATACCTAAAGATATACCTATACTAATAGTAATAGTAGTAGCTAGATACTAAAGGATAAGGGGGTCTAAGGGAAATAAAGGAAAAGAGAAAGTACTAGGTAAGGTAAGGTAAAGGTAAAGAGGGCTAAAAAGGTATATTAGCGGAGAAAAAATATAGAAAAAGATAATACTATTAAAAGAAGATAATACTATTAAAAGAAGATAATATAATTAAAAGAAGATAATAATAATACTATCTACTAGCTAAGGATAAAAAGAGACCTCTTTTATAGACCGAATTTTCCTCCCTTCTTCCCTAGATAAATAAGGGCTAAGGGATTATTTAATTAAAAAGAGGGCTAGCTAGAGACTCTACTAAGGACCCTACTAAGGACCCTACTAAAGACTCTACTACTATTACGACCACGGTCTAGCGAACCGCGGGGACTAGTATATATTACGAGGACACGTAATATAGGGAGTAAGAAATATTAAACGGACTAACGGGCTAATTAAGTTTAGAGCGACGGGTTACTTTAGCGCTCTAACGCTCTATAGCTAGGATTATAGGATCGCTCTAGCGCTCTAGCGCTCCTAAGTAACGGGATTACTTAGTACTCTCGGCGATCTAAGGAAGCTCTCGAGATATATAAGAAAGGAATAAAATACTCTTTTAAATAGATAGCTTAATAGCTTTTAATATATTATAATTATTATAATCTTTATTATAATCTTATCTTTAATTCCGATTACTTAATTACTTAGTTATAGTCTATAATCTATAACCTTTAACTTATTACTAATATAATATACTTATTATTACTTAGACTACGCCCTATTATATCTATTAATATAAACCCCTTAATAGGTTTATCCCTTAAGAATAATACTAGTCGTTATTATAAGAGTCTTTAACTATTATAAGTTATAGGCTTAAGCTATAGCCTAAGCTATATAGTTATATATAAAGGGCTAGATCTTATATATATATATATAGGCTAGCTACGTATAAAAGAGCTCTATATAGCTTATTAATATTATCTTATAGATAGTACCTATATATATACCTCTACTTACTCTATAATAGTATAAGCTATTAATTAATAGATTTAATAGATATCTCTTTAAAGAGGGTACTACCTTCTTAAGGAAGTACTCCGCCCCTCCTTAGATAGATAGGAAGTATTATAGCTATCCTAAAAGCGATTAAAAGCGCGATAGCTAGCTAGAAGGATAAGGTTCTTACTATATTAAAGGGGCTGTCTATAGGACTAGCTTTAACCCCTACGACCTTAATAACGCTGGTTATAGTAGCGATACTACTAACGTAGAAGCCGCTCTTTTAGCCGACTTAAGATAGTAAGCTAGAGTCCTTTTACTTCTTCCTTAGCCGGCTATAGATAAAGTTTATAACTAACGAGAAATAGGGCCTAAATAGCTATCGCGATATAGCGTAGTATTTACTCCTTTATATACTACTAGAGCCTTAGATATAGCGGATCTCTAGATTCTAAGATAAGGGCGGCCTTAAGGGCAAACGCGACCTATAAAACTTCTTCTAATACCTTATATATACGTTCGGCAATATATAAGAGTAAGAGAAGGCGTAATATAGGCTATAAACCCTTAAATAAAGAGATAGATAAACCTTTAGTAAATTCCTCCTTAATTTTAAAGAGACGCTCTTATAGGTAGTAGGGAATATAGTATAAGAAGATAGCGCGAAGCTTATATAGCTAAAGAATTCGATTACGCTAGCTTTATAGGAGCTACTTATCCCTATAATTATACCTACTAACTATAGCTAGTACGTAAGCTAGTTAATAAAGGTAGTATAGGGCTATAAGTAGACGCTGCGTTTCTAAAAGCTCTATAAGCGTATACTATATAGCGGTAATAAGATTACCGCCTTTTTATAAAATAAATAACTAGCTATCGATATAGATAGGGATACCTTAATATTAGCTACCTATATAAACTAAGCTAAACGTAGTAAGAAGACGCCGTTTACTACCCCCTATACCGCTTAGTACTCTAAGTAATAAGCGAAGTAGGTAATAAGTAAGGAAATTAAGAAGAGGAAGGCTAACGGCCGCTACTTACGTTACGGCGCGTCTATATACTTTATACTAAAATGCCCCTTCTTTTTAGCTAAGCGGCCTATAGTAGTTTAAGTAGTAAAGATAGAACTACTCCTTACCTTAGATAATAAAGAGGACTCCGCCCCCCTAAGCCTAGAGGAAAAAAGTAGCTCTAGAGTAAAGATAAGCTTTAAAGCCTTAATTACTAGTACTAGTAAAAGAGAAAGAGGAATTATCCGCTTATATAAAAAAGGAGCTTACTTTAATATAGGTTATAATTAATAACTCCTTACTTATCGCTGCTTTTATAGATAAGGGCTACTAGTACTATACTATAGTCGATAAGGCGCTTATATAAGAGATATAAGTACTAGTAGAAAAGATCGCCTTAAGGTAAGTAAAGGGCGCCTTAAGTATAATAGAAAGTATAGTAATTAAGGGTATTATATAGCTAGCTATAGAGGTTAACGGCTACTATAAGCTTATTATAGCCTATATAATCTCTTAACTAGAGTTTCCCTTAATCCTTAAGAAACCCTAGTTATTATATATAGAGTTATACTTAGTTCTATACTAAAAGAAGCTATAGTTTAAGCCTATATAATAATAGGTCTACTATAATAATAGTTTTATAAGTATAGGACTAAGTATATAAGCTTTATACTTAGCCTAAGAAGTCCTTATATCTATCTTTATAGGAATTATATAATAGGTAGAGTAGGAGGAAGGCCGAGCAGCGGCTAATATAGCGGTCTATATAGTTAGCTTAGTAGATATCGATAAAGCCCTTTAAATAAAGAAGCTAAAGTCGACTACTAAGCTATAATAGTAGATACTAAAGCGCTTTTATAACCTTTTACTACTATTTAAGTTCTAAGAAGTAAATAAGCTTAACTTATATAAGCTAAGGGTAGACTATAAGATCGTACTCTATATTAATAAGAAGGGGTAAGAACTACTTATACTATTTAGACTACTATATAGTATATTATACGCGGAGCTATTAATATTAAAGAAGACGCTAAGGGACCTCTTAAATAAGGGTTTTATTTAAGTAAGTAGCTTTAAAGTAAGAGTGCTAGTCCTATTTATATATAAACTAAGGGGCGGGATATAGTTTTATTATAACTATAGGGCTCTAAATATAATTATAAAGCTAGACCGCTACCCCTTACTATTAATCTTAGATACGCTTTATAACCTCTTAAAGGTAAAGTAGTTTATAAAGCTAGATATAAAATAAGCGTTTTATAAGGTATAGATCTTAGAAGGTAATAAGTAAAAGATAGCGTTCTATATATACTATAGCTTATTTAAGTAGCTTATAACGCCCTTTAGCTTCTTAGGAGCGCCCGCTACCTTTTAGTATTATATTAAAAATATACTTTAAAACTTCCTTAATAAGTTCGCCTTTATATATATAGATAATATCCTTATCTATATAAGCGGCTCTTATAAGGACTATATTTAGAAAGTATAAAGGGTCCTAGAGCGCCTCTAACTTTATAAGCTCTACCTTAACCTAGATAAGTATAAATTTAAGGTTAAGAGGGTTAAGTACCTAGGCTTTATTATCTATATAAGTATAGGTATATAAGCGGATCTTATAAAGATCTAAGCGATTTAGGACTAAGTAGCCCTAACTATATAAATAGGTATATAAAGCTTTCTTAGGTTCGCGAACTATTATAGGATATTTATTAAGGGCTTCTCTTATATTATAATACTCTTAAATAAGATTACTAGGAAATAGACCGACTTTTATTAAGGGCCTATATAGGAAGGAGCGTTCTATATACTTAAGGGCCTATTCTTATAAACCTTAGTACTACTTTAATAAGACTTTAACTAGTCTATATTAAACGAAGTAGACTATAGTAGCTAGGCACTTAAAGGAACGCTCTCTTAAGAAGTAGATAGGTAGAAGTAACTAGTAGCGTTCTACTCTTATAAGCTAACCCTAGTAAAGCGGAATTATACTATTTATAATAAGGAGATACTAGTAATTATTAACTACCTTAAGTAATAGTAAGCGGAGCTCTAGAGCTACGAGAGCTTTAAGGTTCTTATAGATTATAAGAACCTTAAGTACTTTATAACTCGCTAGTACCTCTTAGAGCGGTAAGCCCGCTATATAAAGTACCTCTTATACTTTAACTTCTTAATTAAGTATTAGTTAAGGTAGGACTCTATAGTCCTAAATATACTTTCTTAAAGGGATTAGGACTAGCTAATAGGAGCGGATACTAAGGCCTAGGATCTATAGCTTATCCTATAAGAGGCGATATAGACTTATATAAGAGCTTCCTTAGTAAAGGGAGGCGCGGTACTAATAGATAAGCTTTCCCTTATACCTTTACCTTAGTCTAGTAAGGAGGGATAGACCGGCCTAAGGGCGTATATAGTATAAGTGTTTTAAGATAAGGTCCTTTAACGCTTATAAGATAGGATATCGTCTCTAGACCGTACCTATAAGAGTATACGCCGCGCTATTAAGTTTAGTACTTAATACCTTAATCTAAAGCTAAAGCTAAAGGTATTAGTAGCTAACTATTATATTAACCTATAAGGGCATTTATATTAGTAAGGGAGACTATAAGTGCCGGGCGCGCTATATACTATAAAAGCTAAGGAAAAAGATAGACTGCTAGAGCTAAACGAACGAAATAAGCTCTAAGGGAAGCTAGTCTAGCTTATCTATAACTTTAATATTATAGGCTACCTAGGTCGGTAGGGTATAGTAGTAGGCCTTATAAGGGATTTTTACTAGCCCCTCTTATAGTACTATATTCGCCGCTTCTTTTATAACTATAATATCTATAGCTATACTAAGATTTAAAGGGTATAGCTTAAAGGGCTACTTAAGTAGCTTCCGGTACCTAACTAGTTCTATATATATATATAGATAGACTTTATAATAGACCTCCTACTTATAAAGGGCGGTAACCGCTATATATAGGTAATTAAGGACCGACTTAATAAGTCTATAATATTAAAGCTAATACTATCTATAAATATAAAGTCCTATATAAAGCGCTTTTTATAGTACTAGGCCCGCTTATATAGCTAGCTAGCTTTTATTATAAGCGATAAGGGATCGAATTAAACTAGCCGCTTTTAGTAGTACTTATACTAGCTACTTTAGATTATATAGCTACTTAGTATAGTATATTACCTATAAACTAATAAAGGGCCTAAGGGGGTTAACTAGGAGGCATAGGCTTACCTATAGGCTATTATAGCCTATAACTAAGTAGACTAAGACTAGTAGCTCCCTATAGCCTAACTTACGTTAAATAGTAAACTATATACCTTTATTAAGATAGCCCCTTTCTTTATAATATATAGCTTCGAACTACCTTTATTAGTTCCCTTTACTATAAGTATAGTAGCGGAGTAGTATAGTAATTTATTACTAAAAGGCCGCGCCTCCGCGTTCGTATAAAAGCTATAAGAGACTATAGATTATTACTAATCCGCGATAGCCGCTATAGTATAAGATTAAGAGCGGTACGCTAATAAGACTAAGGCTCTAGTAGATAGGTTTACGGTAAGAGATAAAGTATAGCTAGACCTCTATAACTATAGGTTAGCACGGCTAAAGAAGAAGCTTAATTTAACGGTAGCTACGGTATATACTTAAAGACATACCCACGCTAACGGTAATAGCAGTAGCTAGATACCGAAGGACGAGGGGGTCTAAGGGGAACGAAGGAAAAGAGAAAGTACTAGGCAGGGTAAGGCAAAGGCAAAGAGGGCTAAAAAGGTATATTAGTAAAAGAGGATATAGAAGAAGATAATGCTAATGCCGTCTGCTAGCTAAGGAGGAAAAGAGACCTCTTTTATAGACCGAATTTTCCCTCCTTTTTCCCTAGACGAATAGGGGCCAAGGGATCATCTAATTAAGAAGAGGGCTAGCTAGAGACTCTGCCAAGGATCCTGCCAAGGACCCTGCCAAGGACCCTGCCAAGGACCCTGCCAAAGACTCTGCTGCGCGGGCTGTGTGTTCCTTGGGGTATAGATGCCCCCGTTAAACTCCTCTACAATAAAGAACAGACGCCCTCGTCTGCTAGGTAAGCAAGCAGGCAGGCAACAGCTAAGGTATAAAGAAACAGACAAGCAGGCAAGCAGGCAAGCAGAGAGGAACAGACTAATAGCCAAGAAACAAGCTAACGGGAGACCAAGGAATAAACCAAGCAACGGGCCAAGGAATAGGCCAACGAGAGACCAAGGAATAGACCAAGCAACGGGCCAATAGGCTAACTAGAGACCAACGGTAAGAAATAGCAATAAAGGGAAGGAAAAGAGATCCTTATAGGCAAAGGAGAGAAGCTAACGAGGAAGGCAGAGGAAAGAAATCTTAAAGGAAGAAGGGGGGAAAAGTCCCTAGAGAAATACCTAGAAAAATCAAATCTTAAATTAAATCTTGCCCCTTTTCCCCTAGGTATCTATTTTATACCTAGCTTTACCGGAATCTACTTATTCGGGAGGAAAATAGGTCTTTCTCTTTATACTTAACTTCGGGTATTTTAAACGGGCCTCTTCTCGTACTTATTCGTTAAGATTGCTCAAAGGTGCCTGCCGCGTTAGCTGCTGCGGACCGTGCCGGGAAAGGGCGGATGGAAGGATCTCTTGCGTATGCTATTGTTGCTATCGGAAAGGTCGTCTATCACGGAAGTCGTCTGCCAAAAAAGTCGTCTATTGCAATAGAAGTCTGCCTAGGAAATCGCCTACCGGGACAGAAAAGGTTATCTGCCGGAATGTCTGCTAAAGAAGAAATCGTCTGCCGGGACGGAAAAGGTTGTCTGTCGGCACGTATGCCGGGAAATCTGCTAAAAAGGGGGAAATAAGGCAAAAGAGAGGTGCCCGCAGTCTCTAGGTGCGTAATCGGATAGTTAGAATAGGTGCTAATCTCGTAGGTGCTAAGCTCGTAGGTGCTAAAGGGAGCTATTGGTCCGGGCTATTGGTGCCGAAGAAGCCGTTGGGACCATCTAATCGTGCGGGAAGGAATAAAATTAAAGGAAGCTGCCGTGATAGACGAAGAAGTCTGCCGTGCTAGAGGCGAAGAAGACTGCCGTGCTAGACGAAGACTGCCGTACTAGAGGCGCTGCCGAGGAAATTATCGAAGATTGCCGAAGAAAGAGACTGCCGAAGAAGAAGACTGCCAAGGAAGACTGCTGCAGAAAGAGCTTGCAAAAGACCGTAGCCGAGGGGCTGTCGAGACCGTAGCTAAGGAAGCTATTGGGACTATAGCCAAGGAGCTGTCGTGCTAGACGAAGGAGCTGTCGAGACTGTAGCTAAGGAAGCTGTCGGGCTGTGGCCGAAGGAGCTGTCGAGACTGTGGCCGAGGAAGCTGTCGGACTGTAGAGACTGCTAGTCCCGTAGAGCTGTTGGTCCCGTGGAGCTGTTGGTCCCGTGGAAGCTGCTGAAGAAGTTGTCGTATTGGCAGAGAAAGAAAACCCAGAAAATGTCCGCTGCTGCTGCTAGCGCAGGTGTCTTCCCTCCACAACAAAGACCAGACGTCCCCGTCTATAACTAAAGCAGCTGCCGTAGATAGAGCTTGCCGGGGAGGAAAGTTCGGTTCGTTAAAAAAAGAAAGTTCCGTCTAGTGTAAGGGAATCCGGCTAGGGCAGGGGACTTCGGCCGGGATAGGGGCAGGGGACAGGGGCAGGGGCCATGGTCTGGGCCAACGGCTGGAGAAAAAGAAAAAAGGGTCGGTGAAATCTTTCCCTGCCTAGCGCTTATCTCGACGGGAAAAGTGCGGCAGCACCGGCGTAGTTCGTTTAGCTCTGCCCTTTTCGCATCTTCTTCCTCTTCTTAAGAGAGAGAGAGAGAGAGGGAAAGGGAAACAGAAGCTTCACGCCCTAGAGACCAGTTTTAATAGTAACTACGACATACACCTAAAAACACACCCACGCTAACGGCAATAGCAGTAGCTAGATACCGAAGGACGAGGGGGTCTAAGGGGGACGAAGGAAAGGAGAAAGTACTAGGTAGGGTAAGGCAAAGGCAAAGAGGGCTAAAAAGGTATATTAGTAAAAGAGGATATAGAAGAAGATAATGCTAATACCGTCTGCTAGCTAAGGAGGAAAAGAGACCTCTTTTATAGACCGAATTTTCCCTCCTTTTTCCCTAGATAAATAGGGGCCAAGGGATTATCTAATTAAGAAGAGGGCTAGCTAGAGACTCTACTAAGGACCCTACTAAGGACCCTGCTAAAGACTCTACTACGCGGGCTATATATTCCTTAGGGTATAGATGCCCCTATTAAATTAACTAGCTATATATAAAGTTTACGGTATAAAGGGTTATTAGCTTATAGGTTATAGAGCTCGATAGTCTCTTAACGGGGGTCTATAATAAGATTAATATAGACCTCCTTTATAGAGCCTCCTTTAACCCGCTGCCTAAATAAGAAGTAGCGGACGCTTAACCGCCTATAATTAAAGTAGAGGGAGAGGATAAGTTTAAGGTTAAAGAGATATAGGCCGCGCGCTAGAAAAAGGTTAATAAGGGGAAACGCTAGGAGGTCCTTATTAAGTAGCATAGGTATCTTAACCTTATATAGGAACCTATATATAAGTTTATAGGAGCTATAGCCCTTAATAAGTTTAAGGCCTTATTTAAGATAGTAAATAAGAATAATAAACTAATAGACTACCGATAGTAGCCTAAGCTAGGACTATAACGCGAGCGTAATAATATAAGTAGAGATAAAAATAGCGTTTATTTTAAAGCAGAGCCCTTAAACTACCTAGACCTACTCCTTATCCTTATTATTATTATTATCCTTATCCTTATTATCCTCCTTTACCTTATTAGTAGCGGCGGCGCTCTCTAGGGCGCTTAGGCGGCCCTCTAAGCCCGCGAGCTAGTTAGCGATAGCGGCGGCTCTAAGGGCTCTAGGAGCGGGGGGGGGCCTAGCTAGTAGCAGCGGTAAGGGGGGCGGCGGGCACGGCTAAGGGGACCGCCGATAAAGCGATAGAGGTAGTATCCCTAGTACTAAGAGAGTTAGTAGCGGAAGTAAAAGAGCTAGAAGAAAGGATCTTACTTAAGGACGAGGCCTTAGCGCTTAAGGGCATAGCGATTATAGTAAATAGCGGCGGCAGCGGTAAGGCGCTTCTTAATAGCCCCCTATACCTACCTATAAGCGCCGGCCTTCTAAGCTAACGCCGTAGTAAGTAAGATAGGAGGCGCCGCCTTATAAGCGCGGCCGGTACGCGCTTTAACGGGGGCATCTATACCCTAAGGAATATATATAGCTAGCGTAGTAGAGTCTTTAGCAGGGTCCTTAGTAGGGTCCTTAGCAGGGTCCTTAGTAGGGTCCTTAGTAGGGTCCTTAGTAAGATCCTTAGTAGGATCCTTAGTAGAGTTTCTAGCTATCCCTCTTCTTAATTAGATAATCCCTTAGCCCTTATTTATTTAAGGAAGAAGGAGGGAAAATTTAGTTTATAAAAGAGGTCTCTTTTCCTCCTTAGCTAGTAGATAGTATTACTATTATCTTCTTCTATATCTTTTTTCTACTAATATACCTTTTTAGCCTTCTTTACCTTTACCTTACCTTACCTAGTACTTTCTCGGTTTCCTTCGTTCCCCTTAAAACCCCTTATCCTTCGGTATCTAGCTATTACTATTACTATTAGCATAGGTATATCTTTAGGTATATACTATAGCTACTATTAAAGCGCGTACTAATAATAACTACTACTATAGTAGCGCCTAACTTAGTTAGTATAGGGGAGCTCCTATAATATATACTATATATAGGGGGCCGCGCGGGCGGCTCCGGCCTATACTTAGCGTTTATACTTTAAAAAGTTAGCGGAAAATAGCTACTACGCTTGCTAGGTAGCGGACTTATAGGGGTAGTAAAGGTAGAGGCGGGGGTAGAGGGGCCGGGCGTTATAGGCGGCGGCGGGGATAGCGTTATTACCTAAAAAGGCAATATAAGGGCGGCTAGCGTAGTAAAGGTAGAGGCGGCGGCGGTAGGCGCGGTCGTAAGGGCGCGGGTTAGAGTAGTAGTAGCGGCGGAGCTATTATTAGCTATGCCTAATACGGCGTCGACGAACGACTTTATACGCTCTAAGAAAGAAGAGGTAGGGGAGGGGGAGGTAGATATATCTATCGCGGAAGTTAGTTTAACGGGAACGAGGGCATATACCTAAAGCACGCGTAGCACGTAGCTAAGGATTAGCAGAGCAATTAACTATGCAATTATCTAATTATCGGTCCTATAAATAGCTCTAAGGGCCTTAGGTTATAGATATAAGTCTTAGAGATTTCTTTACTCTATGCCTCTTTGTCTTTACTAGAGTCGCGTAACTAACGGCCTCTACTTTAAAGGGGAAAAACAAAAATTTAAATTAACTATAATTAAGGAAGATGCCTAATTAAATAATTAAGGTCTTTATAAAGCCTTTAAGTATACTTTAAAGTAAGTAAGAAGGGGGGGGGGGCGCTAGGGGTCTTATCCTTTTAACGGGCTAATATCTATAGGGGTGCGATCTTACCTATTAAACTCCTCCCTAGCGACTTTCTAACCTAAGATACTAACGGAAAGGGCGCGATAATAATAAGTAAGGCTCTCTTCCTAAGTATATAAGTAAGCAAATAAACTATTAACGGAACTTTTCTCCTTTACTATAATCCCTTCCTTTTATATTATTTATTCTTCCCTTTACCTACGAGCTACTTATTTAGCTCTTTCCTATCTTTACTCGCGTACTTCCTTCTTTAGATAATTATCTACTACCCCTCGTATACGCTTCTAAGTATTCGCGCTTATTATTCCTAGGGGCGTTAAGGAAATAAAGTAGTTAGTATCTTTACTAGTCTATAGCTTTAGGTATAGCTAGATTAGATAAGCTATAGAGTCTCGTAGACTAGTTATTATCGCGTTGCTACTAGTCCTACGTAAATATATAGAATTATAGTCGTTAATATCCTAGCGGTAGTTTTAATATATTCCTAGGTTTTAACTCCTTTAACCTAGGAGGGTTTAAAGCCCGGTATAAACCTTATAGGGACTATAGCTAAAGAGGCTATTACTATACTTCGTTTCTAGGGAGTAACGGGGCGCGCTATAGGCGTTACTAGAGTCTTCGGCCTTAAGGTAATTAACCGAGCGCCTAGTAATTTCGGAGTCCTAGGGTAAGTTAGTAGCCGCGCTATCTGCCTTTCTTCCCTACTAGCTTCTTATCGGGCTATCGGCGGGGGTACGGTTATAAGTCTTTTGCTCCTCTATACGTTTAGAGGGATCGTTAGTAGCGGGTAAGGAGTAGGCCTAATTAGCTATATATCTAAGGGGGAAAATAATAGCGTCGTTTCTATATAGATAAGGGGACTAGTAAGGGCGCTTAGCTCTCTCCTTTATAGATTCTAAGGTAGGGATCCTATCTTAAGGTTACTTAGGGAAAGGCTACTTAGTTTAGATAAGGAGCTTAATTTAGTTAACGCTTAAGGTAACGAAGGTCTAGGCCTATTCTTAATCCCTATTAGCGCGATTAAATAGTTAAGGGTCTTTTTAGGGAGGAGTCTCGTAAAGAAACCGCGCGTAGCTTAAGCGATCGGGTTAGGTTACTCTATAAGGGTAGCTAGCGTAGTTAGCTCTTTTCTCGCTCTCCTTACTATATAAGCTAGTTCTATATCTCTTTAGAGCGGTAGTTTCTATCTGCCGGGCCTATCTTAGAGGTTAGCTACCTCTAGGACCTCCTAGAGGTCTTATTCTTCTTAATCTCTTAGAATAATACGGTTATATCGGTAAATCCGTATATACCTAGGAATCCTTATAAGAAAGACTCCGCCGAAAGTTATTAAACCTTAATTAGATAGTATCCTTTATAGTCGTCTAACCCCGCTATTAAACTACTAGGAAACTCCGCTACCTTATAATATCGCTTATATATAATTAAGTTCGTTCGCCGCGATAGCTTAGATTCTATATATTAGCCTATCGATATAGCCTTTTATACTTATCCTCTTATCTAGCTTAAAGAAACACTAGTCTTAGTATAAGATTTTATTTATCTATAGGGCTTCTTATATTGCCTTATACCTTTACTCTAGAATTACTTTAACCTTTAAGTATCGCTGCTTAATTATCTTAAGGCATAGCCCGACTATACCTTTAACCTAGTATTAGATTATTATTAAGGCTAAGTAGCCGTATTCCTACCCTTCTTATTAAGCGGTATAAGGGACTAGTATATAGGTAAAGTTATAAGGGACTCGGAGGATATAAAGAAACTACCGCTATACTTATAGGAACGTATAAAGTCTAGCGTGCCGTCCCTCTTTCTAAGTATCGAAAACGACTAAGTTTCCTTCCTTATAGTCCTAGAAGAACGCTCCTTAGTAGAGTCCCCCTTTATCTAGTCCTACTAAAAAGTTAATAACTCCGGTCGTATACCTTTATTTATACGTAAAGCGACTAAGGTTAAAGGTAGGAGCAGTAAACTTAATTAGATACTCCCTATCGTTTAGGCATTTATAGTACTTTATATATCTATCTTCTATATCTTTAATAGGTTCCCCTTAGTAGTCGGTATAAACCGATAGTAGGTAAAGTAAAGGGTATACCGCGTTCTCGATGCCTCTTATTAAGATCTTAATTATTACGCTAAGGCTAAAGCTTATAGCTTATTGTTTATCGATAGCTCTACGGAGAAAGTTATATATATCGACGATATACTCTTCCTAGCGGGCCCTATTCCTAGTAAATCCGTTTATCTTTTTAACGCCCTTATATATTATCCGAGCGTCTTTAAGGGTAATATCCCGCCGTCTAATAGGGCCTATTAGTATTAGGTGCTAATAATCTTTATAGACGTATTAAGGAGGTTACTTCTACTTATAAACGTCTTATCGGTCTTAGTCTACGAACTTTTCCTTATCTTTAGTATAAAAGCGCCCTTTGCTACCTTTTACTTTAACTTCGCTATAGTAAGTAAGTAAAATAAAGCTCCTACTCCTAAATAGTAGTACGCTAAAGAAAACAGCGGTATTCTTAAGGAGGTCTATAGCCGGGCCTAGGATACTATTTAGGTTCGCCGCTATATCTTAGGAAAGGGTAGAGTAAGTAAAAGAAAGGGAGAAGATAAGATTAGATAGTTAGGGTAAGTAGTTCTAAGTTATAACGCTAAGAGGCTAAGAGGGTATTATATATATATATAAGAGTTATATTAGTAAAGGGGATCGTTATAAGTAAGGAAGCGTACGGAGTATATATATATATATATATATAAAAGGAAGAAGAAGGAAGGAAGAAGGAGGGTATAGTAAGAGGAATAAATAGTTATTAAAGCGCGCGGTTATTAGTTACTTTAGCCGGCCTCTATAGCGGTAAGGTCTTAAGCGTATTTAGGGGTTACGCTTAAATAGCTTCTTTTACTAGTTATCGATTAGTAAGCTATTTAATCTCTGCCCTTTTCTTTTCCTCTTTACTCTTTCTATTCCTCTTCTTCCTCTTTTCTCCTCTATCTTCTTTATTTCTCTAGACCGCTACCTCTTATCTTCTCCTTTTATAACTACCTCTTCTTCCTTATTATATCTTATAAGACCGCTAAGCTTAAAACTAAAGAGCTACTAAATATCGTTAACCTCTCTTTAACTACTCTTCTACGACCTTCCCTCGTTACTACTACTCTTTTTACTTAAAATTATCGTACTAAAGTCTTTCCTCTTTATATAAAGTACTTTTAAGTAACGACTATCTAACTTATTTAATCTCGCTTAGCTCGTTCTAACTATCTTCTTTTATAGATCTATAGTTGCTTTAAGACCTAGGTCTATAGTAGAAATAATATCGGTTACTAAGGGTTTCTAATTTATATAGAAATTGCCTTTTAGTTATAGGTTCTATTAGAAGCTCCCGATATCGTTAGGATTAAAGCGCGCGGTTACTCTCCTCTCTCTTACTTTCTTAAGAGCACGCTAGGTCGGTATAATTAAACCGTCTTTTATACCCTTTATTATAGATATCGGCTAGTAACCTATATCCTTATAGAAATCGCTTATTTATATAGATACTTCTTTTCTTAGCTTAGTTTAAGGTAATAAGAATACTCTTAAGTAGTCCTAATTACTTTATATAGAACTTATAATCCTCGCCTTTATTAAGGGTATATTTAAACTTATTAGATAACTATAACTTCCGCTTACGAGTACGTTATATTTCCTTTTTATAAGTATATCTCTCTTCTAGGCACTACTAGCGGTTCTTATACTAACTACGTCTAGGATTCGACTAAGGCGCTTATTTATAAATAGCGGTACTTCCTTAGATACTATAGGGCTACTTATAACCCTAATAGATTCGCTAACTATATATATAGTTATAATTTCCGCACCGACCTTAAGACTAATAAATTTTACGATAAGTATATTAGTAATAAGACCGCCCCTTATCTTCTTTATAATATCCTTAATCCCTTTAGTCTTACTAAGGATTTAAAGGAAGGGGAGGAAATTAACCTTACGCCCGTTTTACTTAGAAAGAGATTATATAGGTTTAACGAGCTCTCTCTTAAGTAATAATTAAATAGTCTTTAAGTTCGCTTTATAGTAGTCTATAATAGGTTTACTAAGAGTAGGTAGCCTCGTTTAGTCGCTATCTTTAGCGGTAAAAGTTTTTCTCTTAAGGTTATACGCGTTTAATCTAGTAAGTCGAAAATATATTAAAATTTATCTTATAGGCGCGTTTATTTTCGCTGCGGCGGGTCTCCCCCTTTATAATAAAGAATAAACGTCCCTATTTACGAAGTAAAAATTCCTATTCTTAAGGGAGGTAGGTAGTAAGAATATTTATTTTCTTACTTTATTATTTAATTATATCTTTATTTATCTTCTTTAAGGTAGTAAAGGGTAGGTTATTATTAGGGAAGGGTAGGAAATATTATCTTTATCTACTTAGGGAGCTTTAAGTAGAAAATTTAAAATAGTAAGGTAGTAAGTAAGGCGCTTATAAATATCTCGGCTACTATAGTTATCCTTCGATTAAATAGTTAGACGGTGCCTAGGTTACTAGTTAGGTTCTAGCGTGCTTCTTATAATAGTTATAGATTTTTATCTTTACTACCTTTTCCTCCTTAGCTCCTTTTTACCTCCTCCTTTTCTCGTTAAACTAGCGTCCTTAGGGCTCTTATATAGAGATCCTTTTTTACTTTACTAAGTTATAGTAGCTAAACCTCGATCGTATACCTTAGGCCTTTCTTAGGTATCTATAGTCGCTCTTCTTCCTCTTCTTAGCTTTAATCCTTCTAAGGTTTATTAAGGAGTTATTATAACTATAGTACTATTTAATCTAAGGCTTCTTTACTTAGTAGGAGTAGTAAATTATCTACTTTATTTATTATTTCTTCCTTCCTCCTCTTATCGAGAGTAATCTTATCCTAGAGTAACTAATAGTCCTTAGTAAAGTACTATTAACCTTCCTTATCCTTTTTAAACTTCTTTAAATACTCTCTTAGGATTATCTTATTAAGTACGATTCTATCTAGAGTCTTAATCCTATACGCCCTAGACTACTCTAAGCGTAATACTACTTAAAAGGGGCCGTTCTACCTTATCTAATACTTAGCTTACCTCCCTAGATTATTTAATCGTCTTATATTAAATAGTAAGATAAGGTCTCTAGGTTATAGGCTTTCTTTCCTTATTATATACTTATTAGCTTTATCTATCCTCTTTATTAATCGATTCCGATATCTTATTACTTTTTTCTTAGCTTCTTTTATATCTTTTTCTTTCCTTTCTAAAACTTATACTTATACTTTAAATAATTCTTCTCTTATCTTTACTTCGTCCTAGTCGATTAGTCGCTAAGTTAGGTATTCTACCTTAAGAGGTAGTACTAGTTCCTATCTATATAGTAGGTAGAAAGCTAATATTCCGTAAGACTCTTTAACTATTATTTAGTCTATAAGGATTACTTAGTTAAGGTATTTAATCTACTTACCCTTTTTCTCCGCTATTTTTATAAATACTATTATTAACCTCTAGTACCCTTATTTTACTACCGCGTTCGCCTTTAGATTATATACTGAAGTTTAAATAACTTTAACGCCTATATCCTCTAAGATATACTTAAAGTCTTTCTTTATTTCGGGCCCTCTATCGATTATAGCGTATAGTATTACGCTATACCTATAAATAATAAAGAGTATAAATTTATTTATAGCTCCCGTGGTAATTTCCTTAACTAGGGTTACTTCTACCTATCTAGTAAGGTCGTCTTATACTTTTATAAGGTACGAATACCTATAATTAGATAGTATATACTAGCTATTAAAGTAAATCTTACTTATAAGGTAGCTAGGCGCGGTCGCGGTTATAACTTCCTAGGGTCTCTTAGTCGTAAAGTATTAGCATTCTTTATAAGAAGAGATTACGCCGTAAATATCGTTCTAAAAGCTAGCCTATTAATACCTATTCTTTATAAATATATATATAACTTATTATCCTTTATATCCTATTTATACGTAGTACTTTACGATAATCCTTTTCCGTTCTTTTAGGTTATCTATAACTAGTATAAGTCCCCTTTCTTCCTTCCTAGGGAGTCGCTAAAGCTTCTAATCTTTAACGTAGAAATTTAGACTCTTTAAATATAGCTTCCTATAATCTTATTTAAAAAGGCCTTCCGGCCGTTTTAACGTTTAAAGGAAGTCTATAATTATCCTCGATTCCTTTAAGTAGTCCCCTTATAGCTTAGTCCCTTATACTACGTTTAAGTAGAAGTCTATAAATTCTTTAATATCGCCTTTTATTTCCCTATCTAATATATTAAAAGGTCCTTTAGGCTTTCTTAAGAGTCTATTAGCTACGCTATTCTTCTTACCTTTAACGTATCGTATAGTAAAGTTAAAGAGGAAAATATAGCTTATCTAGTAAGTTACTATAGCTCTAAGGACGTCTTTAAGGGCACCTTTTAGTTAATCGACTAAGACCTATACATTAGTTTCTAGGATAAAATATACGCTATATAGGTATATTCTTAGTTTCTTAAGCGTACTTAATATAGCCCTATACTCCCTCTTTATCGCATTATATTTAGCTTCTACTAGTAACTACGTTTTACTTTCGAACCTTATAGGGCGCTTCTTTATATCGACGATTTATATTAAGACTGCCCCCTAGCTAAGTAAACTAGTATTATATATTAGAATAATATCTCCTCTTTTTAAGCTAACGTCGAGGGATACTAGAAAGACTAGATTAGTAATAGCTTCCTTAAGGGCAGCTATCGCTTTTACTTATTTATCTCCCTATTCTTAATAAACTTCTTTCTTTAATAAGTCTATAAAGGGTTTTACTAAGATAGCGAACTATCTAATCTAGATTCGATAGTATCCTACGATACTAAGGAAAGCTCTAATATATATTATATTAAGGTATCTTATCTATTCCTTAATTTTAATAACTTTAGCTTCTATAAGGTACCTTCTATTTATTCTATAGATATAACCGATAACTTCGGTTACTTACTAGTAGAATTTCGATTTAGCCTTTATAATCGTATAACTAAAGAGTTCGACGTTAACTAGGACTTTATCGAGGTTAATAAGGTATTTAAAGATAAATCTCCTTACTCTTAGCGCTACCTCTTTATTATTATACGTTATATCGGGCCCCTTAATACCTATATTATCGAGGAAATTCCTATAGATATTCGGTATAAGGTCTTATAGGATTCTTTATATTATCCTTATAAATTAGCCGACTAAGTTGATAGCCCCTTAAGGGAGTATATATATATATAAGAGGCTAATAGGTATCGCGAATATTATTAAGTTATAGCTTTTAATATTAAGAGGGATCTAATTATAGCCTAAAAAAAGGTCTAGGAGGGAAAGGATCTTATATATTAAGAAGTAGTCGCTAAACTTATCTATATTTAGCGGTAGGTTTATATCTCTTATTATAATAGTATTTATATATATAGCGGAATTAATTAAGCGTAGTCCTCTATCTTTCTTTACTACTAGAAAAAAAGGGTTCTTATAAGGCCCGTACCCTTCTTTAAGGACTCTTATTTCCAGTTTAATTTTAAGGATATTAATAACTTTCTACTCTATCGCTTTTAGGATCGGGATTAAGGCTACTTACTACGCTTTATATTCTATTATCCTAATAACCTATAAGGGGGCTATAGCTAGGTCGACTTTACCTCTTTCTATAAAGTCCTAGGATAACGCTACTTCTTTATTAAATAGAATACTATCGAAGATCCGGATTTCTACCTTTATAAAAAAGCCCTTAAATTATTTATAAATTACTTTAAGTCTTTCTAATATTAGCTACTTTCCTTTCTATATACTTAAGAATTTTCCTATTAAGTACTCTAGGTAAGGTCTATGCTATATCTTATCTTTAACGGTGTTCTATTTAGTCTTCTTTTAGTTAGGGTCCCCTTTTAGTATCGAGCCGTTTAATAGAGCATCGTTAATAGGGTTAATCTTATTTACTTTTCTTTTAAAGAGAGTATTAACTCTTAGATTATATAATCTAATAGGTCGTTTCCTCCCTATCTTAACTTTAACCTTCTAGATCTTTCTAAACTTCTTTCTAGCTCTAATAATACTTTTCTTAAATTCTCCTATAGCCTCTATAACTATAACTTTAATAATCTCTTTTACTATCTTAGATCTAATAGCTAGAATCGCCTTATCTCCTTTATCTATAATTAATTACTATTATACTAATACTATTAAGGGCTCGTTTACGCTAGCGTAGGCTAGGTTAGGGACTTAGTTAGCGCCCCCTCTATAACTAAGGATCTTACCTCTTAGTAAGAGAATCTCGGCCGTTAAGGTATCCGTAAAGGGTTCTCTCTATAATTATTAGGTAGCTCCTAGGTTATCTTCTTTAACTTTTATTACTAAAGCCTAAAAAAAATTTCTTAGGAGCTAGGTAGCTATTTCCTATATAGTCTCCTCGAGCTTTAGTCTTTCGTATATATTTTTATTAACTATTAAGGTTATAGTTTAAAAGGATTTTACTATATCGACCTCGTCTAGAAGCTCCTATTTAATAGCTCCTACCGCTAGCGTAACTACCTAGATAATACCGATCTAATATTTAACCTATATATCGCCGTTCCTTAAGGAATAATTAAATAATATATACGCGGCTCTAATAAATAGTATGCCTAAGATAAAAGGGACTAAGACTCCGTCTAGCGTAATATAAAGATAGATTAGTATCTAGGCCGTACTTAGATAGAGATTAGTTTCTACCTCCTTAACTATATCTATAAGGGACCTAGTATACGCCGTTATTAATACTCTTATTAGTAGGATTTTAAGCCCGTATATATTTATATATCTTTTAGTAATAAGGTTTCCTTTAGACCTAGTATCGATTAAGGCGCTTAGAACTTTAGCTTTCTAGCTACCGAGCTATACTTAAATACGGGGTAGGTCTTATATATACTTAAGCGAGTAGAAAGGTATAAGGACTATATTTATACGTATTATAGGAATCGCTATAAGGTCTTTTAGAGTTATCTCTTAGTATCTTATCGAGAGTGCTACTTCCTATATAATAAATTCGTCTTTCTTTAGTCTTATTGCCTTTAGAGTTTATTAATTAAATAGTCCTTAAGCTAGTTACGTTACGGTAATTATATTAGTTATAAACCTAACTTCCTTTAGTACTTATTAGACTTTAAGGCACTTATAATCCGATTCTTTATAAGTAAGGTAAGTAAGCTTAATCGGTTCGACTTAGTATTCTTCGTTCTATTCTTTAACTTATACTAAAGCTACTATAAGTTTTCCTTATAGATATTTAAGAAGGAGTAAACTACTCTCTATATTATCTTTAGCTGCTTTTATAACTATTATCGTAGCTCTATAAGGTCTTATATTACTCTTTACTTTTTCTAGGGTTTAGAATTTAGTGTTTTCTATACCTTAGGCTATATCTACGTATCTTATACTAAGTCTCTCGCTTAGTTAAGGAATAAAGTCGATTAGGTAATTTAAAGGGATTAGGATTCTTTTATATATAATTTCTCTAACGATTTTATTTATAAGTCTATTAAACTTCTTATCTAGATCTACTCTATATCTATAGTATATAGGGATAATCTTTAGGCTAGTTTTTACTATTCTCGTTATCTCGATTTCCTTTACGTCCTCTTTAACTCTTTATCTTTTCCCCTTATAGGCATTAATCCCTATTATAGTTATATAGATTATCTAATTATATATATCGCTTTATTATATATTATCCGTAATTATAATAACTAATATCCTTCCTACTTCTTTTCTTATATTACTTACTTTTAGATTCCTTAGCTTCTACTTATATAGGCTTCTATATCTCTAGAACTAGTCTAGGAAACTAGATTCTCTTTTACTAGTATCCTAATTTAGGTAAGATAGTATAACTATAGCTTTAACCTATTTTATAAGTAGTAATATAAAGGAGTCTAGCTATATATCTACCTAGTATACGATAAGCCTTTAAATATATATACTTATTTAAGAAAACCTATTAGTAAGTACTAAGGGAATTACGCTTCTATTATCTTTTCTTTTAAGGTAAAGAGTCCCGTTTACTACTTTATATATTATAAATCCGATCTTATAGTCCTAAGAGTATACCTTATACTTATTAAGGTAATATCCTTCTTTACTATAATAGAAGTATCTCCTAGGCTAGTTAAAAGCATTAACCTAAAACTATATATATTAATTAAATAGGTAGTAAAATCCGATAGTATTTACGCTACCTCCTTATCTACGACTTAAAGAGTAGCTTTTACTACTAATATATCTTTATTCCTTATTAAGCTAGTTAAATATCTACTTTTACTAGTAAGTAAGGTTAATCTTTATATCTTTAAAGGCTTTTATTAAGTCTAAGATCTCCTTTACGGGCTATCTAGGTTTCTTATCTATTTTCTTTAACTCTTTAGGAAGTTTTTCTTCGCCCTTATTAGATTTAGCTTCCTCTATTACTTTATTAATTTCCTTAAAGAGCTAGTCTTTCTTTAGGTTCTTAAGCTTCTAATTATAAACTTTAGATACTATATCTTATCGCTTAACGTCCTAGCGAGGTACTAAGTAGTTATTAATTATATAGATAAGGCTTTTATATAGGAGTTTTAAGATAACTTTAAATATCTTCTTATTTCTCTCTATAACGTTAATAATAAGCTCCTTTAGTATTATATAGTAAATAAAGTATAACTAGACTATAGATTCTTCCTAGCCGTTAGGTTATACCTTATACTATAGGTATAAGTAGAGACTAAGCTATTCTATAACTTCTATAATAGTCTTAGGCTTTTTAGTATTATAATAGTCTAAGCGGTCGTTAGTAGTTTCTAGTTATTTAATATTATATATATAGTAGTATTAAAGGAGTCTCTTCTTTGCTTTTTCTTAGGTAAGTCTATCTATAAGAATTTTAATAGTAGGGGCTTATATAAAGGAAATATAGACTTCGAGCTAGTCTATTTTATCCTTATTATAGATATAGTTAACGTATATCTCTTATTCGAACTTCTTAAGGAATTTAGTTACGTTTTTACTATTAAATTTACTAATAAGTAGGAGTTATAGTTAGCGGAGTCTTCCTATAAGGTTATCTTAGCTTCTAGTAAGTATATCTCTAAGTCTATTAATAATCTTATTAATATCTACCTTAATTTTCTTTATATCGCTAGTAGTAAGATTAAATAATCCCTTTTAACGGCTAGCGTTTCTAGATATAGTATACCTATAGATTATAAGGTTACGAAATTTAAAGTTAGAGTTTTCGGAGTTAGAGGATATCTTATTATAACTATCTTATTACTTACTTTCTTATCTATTAGCGGGAGGTAGGCGTTCTCTATAAGCTACTATATAGAGGAGAGCTAAGGTTAAGGTTATTAAGGTATCCCTCGTTAGTACTTATATTAGTATTATTAGTATATATATAAGTAAGAGGTCTCGGTAGGGTTCTAGAACGGTCTAGATTACGCTATTATTATTATTTATATCTTTTAAAGTATTATATAAGGATCGTAGTTTCTTAACTGAGTCGCTAGTATTAGGGGTTATAGGGCCGATAATAGGAGCTCGGGGTTTTTTAGTATTAGCTTATTGCTTTTCCTTTACTACTAGTAAAGGTATTATTTAATTATTTATTTCCCGGTAAGTCTATCGCCTTATTAGGTCCCTAACTCTAGCTATTAAGGTAGTTGCTACTTTAATTATTAAATCCCTAGATTTTATTTTTTCTAAATAGTACCGTCGTCCTCTAGGTATTCTCGGCTTTATAAAGCTACTCGTCGCCGTATAAATAGAACGAAATAACGAGTTTACGCCCTAGAGACTAGTTTTAACGGGGACGAGGGCATATACCTAAAGCACGCGTAGCACGTAGATAAGGATTAGTAGAGCAATTAACTACGTAATTATCTAATTATCGGTCCTATAAATAGCTCTAAGGGCCTTAGGTTATAAATATAAGTCTTAGAGATTTCTTTACTATATACCTCTTCGTCTCTACTAAAGTCGCGTAACTAGCGGCCTCTACTTTAAAGGGGAAAAACAAAAATTTAAATTAACTATAATTAAGGAAGATGCCCGATTAGATAATTAAGGTCTTTATAAAGCCTTTAAGTATACTTCGAAGTAAGTAAGAAGGGGGGGGGGCGCTAGGGGTCTTATCCCTTTAACGGGCTAATATCTATAGGGGTGCGATCTTACCCGTTAAATTAGTATTATAAATTATAGCCTCCCGCTTATAAGGTAAGGAACTTATTAGTTAAAGTTATTATTATTATTAAGGCTATTATTATTATTAAGGCTATTATTACTACTATAGCTATTATTATAAGTATATATTAATAGAGCGGCCTATATAGCTAAGAACGAACTAATACTTTAGGTAAAGTAAAACTTACTTATTACTACTACTATTATAGTTAAAGAAGGAAGAGAAGGAAGGGAAGGAGGAAGAAGGGGATACTACCTTTATAACGTCCGGTATTATTTCTAAGGGATAAACCTATTAAGGGGTTTATATTAGTAGATATAATAGGGCGTAGTCTAAGTAATAATAAGTATATTATATTAGTAATAAGTTAGAGGTTATAGACTATAGACTATAACTAGGTAATTAAGTAATTAGAATTAAAGATAAGATCGTAATAAAGATCGTAATAATTATAATATATTAAAAGCTAGAAAGCTATTTATTTAAAGAAGTAAAAGTAGGTAGCTATATATACCTATAAAGACTATCCTTAGATTATAGGCCTAGCTATAATCCTTAACGTTAGATTATATAAAGCGTAGTAATCTTATTAATCCTAGATTACTTAGATCTCTATAATCCCCTTAATCTTATATCTATTAAATAGTCGTACTAACTATTTATTTATTAGACTATATTACGTGCTTAACGCGGTCGACCGTTAGTAGCTTAGTAGCTATAGTTATAATATAATATCTCCCCTCCTTTTAGTCTTATTTATAAAACCTACTATAGCTACCTTAGCCGCTATATATAAATATACCCTTATTACGTTATATATAAGTATATCGTTCTTTATTTCTTAATCCTTTTAGGATATACTACTAATAGTATATCTAGTTATATACTAAAAAATCGTTCTTAAAAAGCCTCTAAGCGTATTACTCTTACTAAATATATTAACTTAAGTAGAGATCCTACTAATATACTATATACTTAATACTTTAAGGTAAAGAATATAAATTATTAAATTGCTGAAAATTCTTCGCGCTATAATAATTATATTACTAGTAGTCGTCCTTATTATAATAGTATTTTAGTAGCCTCTTCTTATAAGTATTTTTTAATTCTTTCTATATATAGTAGCTAATATATTTCTTTTAATAACTAAATTATTAGCGGAGTAGTATAAGCTATATTTTAAAGAGGAGGAAGCTAGGGAAGCCTTATTAAAGCTTTAGGTATAGCTTATAAACCTTTAGTCGTAAATATCTATCGCCGTTAATCGTTTAGCTTATATCTAAAAGATTTAAAATCATATAAAGGAAAAGAGTTCTAAGTTATTTCGTCGTAGTATCTAAGAAGTAGATACTAAGGATAGCGTTTTACCTACGCTTAATATATATAAGTATTAAGTAGTAAGTAACCTATAATCGTTAAGCGTTCTTAATAAAGTAAATTAGTCCTTATTTAGTATTAGTAAGGAGTTTATAGATCTTAGTCCTTTAATCCTTCCTAAACCTTCTAGTAAAATTATTAAAGTAAAGAGCTATAGTAAGTTAAGTACTTAAGTAGTTCCTAGGTATTTTCCTTTAGTCTATATCCCTTTTACTTAATAAGGTATTCTTATTACTAACCTTATTTTCTTATATTTAGTATTTATTCTACTTTATATTCTTAATTATTATTAACTTTAATTTTTTCTTATAGTTTAGCGTTTTATAGTACTAGTTTTAATAATAAGATATAAAATATTAGGTATATCTATATTATTATTAGTAGCGAAAGATTATAGTTAACTTTTAAAATAGTTTTCTTAACCTTAAATAGTGTAAGTTTCTTAAAATCTAATTTATTACTTAGTTATTTTATTTTAATATTTCGTTATATAAGGTAAACTATATCTTTCTCTTAAAAGATTAGTCCTTATAATCTTTTCCGATTATAGTAAGTAAATATTCGTTCTTTAATATTATTATTATTATTAAGATTATACTAGTAACCTATCTAAAGGTATCTAGAACTTCGACGGTAAATAGGAGGGAAAAACTAAAGTGCCTAGGGGAAAACCCTCCCCTCTTTCGTAGCTAGTCCGCCCTTATACCGGGTCGCGGTTATAATATATAGGAATCTTACGCCGGCTATCTTAGGTATCGTTATAGTTAGTCGGAATCGTATTAGCCCCGCTATAAAGTAACCTTAGAAAGTAACTCCTTTACGTACGCGGGGTATATAGCGTTAATCGGTAGTATAAGCGTTTTTTTTAGTTAACGGTTAATAGTTAATTATATAATTATCTCCGACCTTATCCTATAACGATATCTTCCTAGGCTCTGCCTTATTTTTCCGCCGTAAGGCTTAGCGGGCTATTTTTTATTAATGCCGGCCTTTAGCCGGGCCGGTAGTCGGGTTATCGTACCGGCTTCGCGCCGTACTTATTAAGTTGCTAGTATCGGCCCTAGGTTTTTATTTTCCCGGTCGGGGGGCCTAGACCGGGGTTAGGGGGAGGTCCTAACGAATTCGTCGCTAGGTCTAGGTAGGCGAGGTCCGGGCCGGCCTACTTATAGCGGGGCTAGACTGCTAGTATATTTATAAGCGCTTCTAGAAGCGCTAATTAGCTAATTAATAAGTAGGTTAGCGTAGTCTGCTAGTCCGACTAAAAATTAATCGTGCCTTTAGCCGGATTCGAACCGACTCTAGCGTTATAGCTAGCAGGCTTCCTAGGTATATAACTACTATACTACGAGGGTGGTTCTTTAATAAATTAAAGTTCTTATTATATTTCTTTATATAATTTTTATAGCTATTTTACTTTTAGTATTACTCGTTTTACTTATAGTCCTTATTAAGTAACTTAAAATACTTTTAGGTTATATCTATAATTAGTATATACTAGTAAGAGCTTAGTTATTACTATAACTAAGCTATTATAAGCTAGTTATACTATTAATAGCTATTTAACTTAATTGTTTTATTTATAGCTAAAATAGTATCGTAAATATTATTTAAGCGTTTAGTTAAGTCGTTCTATTTATCTATCTATTTATAAGTAATAAGCTATACTAAGCTTATATTTCGTCCTTAATTATACTATAAGAGCTTACTAAAACTTAGCTATAAATATACTTCCTTTATTAAAGATAATCTTATTTAGTAGTTTATAATTACTAATAATAGTTTATAGGAATATATATACTAGCTCTTTTATATTACTTACTTCTTTATATAGTAAGAAGTACTTATACCTTCTTAGTTTACTAGTAATAATAAATATACTATTATACTTAACGTTAGTTATAAGTTCTTTTAACTATAATAGCTTTATAATATAATTAAAAGCTATCGAATCCTATAGTTTCTCTAGTACTAATAGCGGTTATAATTCTCTATATAGTTTATATCGTTTAGCTTTACTTTATATATAAAGTTTATATTCTTTAATAACTTATTATACTACTTCCTTAAGCTATAAAAAGTTATATTATCGCTTAATCTATTTTATTATTCTTTAGATTCTTTAATATCTATATATTAAATATTCGTATATATCTTATATAACTTTATCTTATAATTATAGTAGTATCTAGATTTTATTTTTATATATTAGAATATCTAAATATTCTATATTATATCTATTTAGTACTTTATATTTTTTTATCTATTTTAGGATCTTTTAATATATTAAGTCGTTAGGTTATACTTTAAATATTATTATAACTATAGCTACTAGGCCGCTAACGGTCGACCGCGTTAAGCACGTAATATAGTCTAACGGATAAATAGTTAGCACGACTATTTAATACATATAGGATTAAAGGGATTATAGAGATCTAAGTAATCTAGGATTAATAAGATTATTACGCTCTATACGATCTAACGTTAGGGATTATAGCTAGGCCTATAATCTAAGGATAGTCTCTATAGGTATATATAGCTACTTACTTTTACTTCTTTAAATAGATAGCTCTCTAGCTTTTAATATAAATCTTTATTACGATTTATCTTTAATTGTAGGAATGTATCTATCTAGTGGTGTGACCAACCATGGTTGGCACGTGACCCGTACGGTCACGTGTGCGGCTGAGGGCAGCGTGCCCCCTTTCTCCACGCTGGCCTCTGCCTCCTTAGATAGAGAACAAGACGAATACAACATCACAGGTTAACCCTAGTACCGTCTCATTGCAGCAGCTGCCGCAGGTGCCTACCACACTGATCAGTGACCGGCCCACGCCCGTCACAGACAGCTAAGTAGAAGAGACAAATTCTCAACCTTCGAAGGTGCTATAGTCCGCGTCACTGTACTGTGGCCCTGAGTAGCGCTCAGAAGAAGGTTATTTGTGCTAAGAACAAGGAATCTCCCGCTGGTTTGCCCAGCCGCGCGAGAGTCCTTCCAACTGTTGATTACGATCGCCCGCTAGTTTGCCTAGCCGTGAGCACCGGAATCGACAGGCGACCACATCGCAAACAACTAGTAAGAACGTTCGACCCTTGACGTTAAGTAGCAAGATCCCCGTCAGTTCAGTCTGGCCGCGAACGACCTACTTAGTACGCGACGCTCGACCTCCTATTAGCGACAACTCGTATACGAAGAGACCAATACGAACCCCACATCGTCTCATTCATTTGATCACGATAGCCCCGACCGCCCGAGCTATGTCCCCAGAAGCCCAGCTCGAAGAAATATGCGACCAGATGCAGGCACTAGACATCCAAGCATCCGCATTCCGACAAATTAATATCGACCTTTGGGACAACGATATCACACACGACGAAAAGGACAAGATCGCAGTAACGACATATGTGGCAAAGTTCATATTCATCGTTCAATCTGGCAGTGATCAGGATACGACCTCCTTGGTTACTTCCAACAGCATTTTGAAGAATGGACCGAAGACACATGGGACCGCGCCCGAATGAATACAAGAGAGCCCTCAGGAAACTACTAAGGAAAAGAGGTATCTACACAGGTTCACAAAGGGGAAATTGCAACACAATTTCTCATATTACAAACTATCGAGAACCCACAAACCTGGCCAGAGCAGGAGTTTACGGAGATGGTGTTTGATGAGAGGACTGCTGCCTTCAGGAGGCAGACAGCATTACTAGGATCAAATGCTTCCACTAATCCCCATCCGTCTCAACCTCCTTCACCATCAGTTACGCCCTTAGCAGCACCTCATCAAGGTCTTAACGAACCACAACCTATTAAGACCCTAACGAGCCCTCCTAACGCACCTACTCCTGCTCCGACTATCCAAGATAAACCTGCTCCGACCTCTCTTACTATTCATCCGACTTCCTACCGCTTCCAGAACCCCGATCTCGTCCAACCCGTCACCAACTCCATCCCCGAACACTTATCCGGCCCTGCAACCTTTGGAGAATACATGAAACTCCCCCCGGATAACATCCCGAACGCTATCGTCGATAGCGACATCCAGCAGAAGTTTATGAAGACCTGGAACAAAGATCGGAACTACACAGGAGAGCCGTACGATCTCCTTGATGATAAGCTCCGCCTCTTCTTAAGCAACTGCTCTCATATCCCAGTGAAACCATCACAATTTCACGCACTCTTTCCCGGATCCTTGATGGAAGAGCCCAAAGATTCTATCTTGATAAGATCACATGGGCTACGACGTTCCGACAAGCGTATGATATCTTCAAACAACACTTTGACACGGAAGTCAACCATGTCCACTACCATACTGACTGGACAACAATAACCTTCAACTCCATCCGTGCCCAAGATGCTTCGAAGACCCCACGAAGTGCTTCAAATCCTCTTTGATAAGCTTCAGCTCTGCCAACGAGCCCTTGGCAGGAGTACGCAGGAGACCTTCTACTGCGTACAACGCTTATGAAAGCATGCCGTGGAGTACCCGAACTCCAATACGCTCTTTTCAAACCCGCCGATAACGTCGAGCACCTTCTGCAGATCTTCGTGCATCCGTTGAAACCCATCTTGCCCTCATAACAACTTCTCAATTTCCCTTGACTTTGCTGGATCATTTGATCATAACGATCCACACCATCAGTACTACCTCGACCGTCGATACAATAACAACCGCTCTCGAGGTAGATACGGATATTCAGGTCAACGACCCAGCCGCGGATACAGACAAAGCTACAACCGTGGAAACTACCGGCCTCAAAGCCGTAGTAACTACAATCATAGCTACAGTAACCGAAACTGGACGAAGAAGTGTTTTGTTTGTGGACAAGAAGGCTGTTGGTCAACTAAACACTCTACGGATGAACGACAAAAGGCCAAGGACCAACATATCACTCAATGTCACTTCATAGGTGTACAACTCACGGACATCGGAGGCTATATTCTAGACTACGAAGGTCATGAGATGAGCAGCTTTGATGACACTGAAGATACATGGGAAGAACATGACAATAGCACCAACGATCACCCGGAACAATGGCAAGCAAGCCAAATGCTCTGTCAACAGGCATTCAATCATTTGATCACAGGAGAAGACGTCTATCAGACGGATCAAACCGTTGTTCCAGCCTCGCAATTTATTATTGAAGATCGCTATTCAGGGATAGATTCCAAGGTATCATGATCGACACAGGTGCAGCAACATTCTCCACAGCAGGATATTCTCAGTACATCGCCCTACAACGAGAAGATCCTTCTGTAGCTCTCGACAGCTCTACATCCGGCCAGGCCTCCATCAAATTTGGCAACGGCGACACGATTAACTCCTGGCACAGTTGCCCTAAAACACCCCTCGGAAGGATCACGTTCCACGTCCTTCAAACCCCAACTCCTTTTGCTCTGCCTTGCTGATATGGATCGACTTGGTATCTATTTCAACAACATCACAGATACCATCAATTGTACTAATCATTGTACTAATCGCCCTACAAGCATTCCAGTCGTACGCAAATGGGGACATCCCTGGTTCTTCCTTACGAAAGATGAAGAGTCCATCTCGTTTCTTACGGAAACAGAGATTCGTACACTTCACCGACGCTTTGGACACCCAGCAGTCCCTAGGCTCCATCACCTCTTGAAGCAAGCCGGGCACAGTGACGTCTCGATAGACACATTAGAGACTATCTCTAAGTTCTGTCACCACTGTCAAATGCACTCACAAGCCCCACGCCGCTTCAAGTTCACCCTTAACGATGATCAAGAGTTCAACTACGAAATCATCGTTGATGTGATGCACCTAGGAACACCACAACGCCCTGTTCTACACGTTGTGGACTCAGCTACTGCTTTCCAAGGAGCCAGATTTTTACCGTCAATGTCAGCTAAAGATACATGGGAGACCCTCCGGACCCTCTGGATCGACACGTATCTTGGACCTCCTGATACCCTCCGTCATGATGCAGGAACTAACTTTGCTTCTCTCGAATTCCGGAACGAAGCAAAGATTATGGGAATCAAATGCTCAAGTACCTGTTGAGACGCATTGGTCCATTGGAAAGATTGAACGCTATCACGCACCTCCGACGCGCCTTTAACATCCTCCATGCTGAGATTGGCCACACCACTTCCGCCGAAACAGTCCTTCAAATGGCTGTTAAAGCAATCAATGATACGGCAGGACCTGACGGTCTTGTGCCTACGTTGCTTGTTTTCGGCGCATACCCTCGCGTATCTACAGACTCGCCCCTTCCGCTTCTACCTCAAAAGATCGGAAGCTATGCAGAAAGCGATGAAAATGCTCCGCCAACTCTCGGCAGAAAGACGAGTTAAGGATGCCCTCCATGCACGCAACGGCCCGAGCACGACAGAAGTGCTATCCCTCCCGCTGCAAAGTGAAGTTCGCGTTTGAGAGAAAGACGGTTGGCAAGGACCCTTCAAGATTGCATCGATTGATACCCATAACATCACCATTGACACAGTCAACGGCCCCAAGTCTTTCGATCGACCCTTGTACAACCGTATCTGCGTGATGATACCACTCTTTCCGACCCTACACACGACACAGACCCTCAGGCATTCGTTCAGATCTTAATGAACAACCGGCTCAAGACCCCGTTAAGACCCTAACGGACCTGCCTGCCTGACCCGAACCCCGCCCCCAAGAGAGGACGCCCACCAGGATCAAAGAACAAGCCAAAGGATTTGATCATGATGGCCCTGCCGTAGACCAGAGCTTCTTGACCTAAAAGGAGGAAGATGCACAAGCTCTTTCCTCAAGCTACGGTCTGATGGCATAATCACCTCTCCTGGTGACCCTTCGAAGAATCCGATAACAAAGAGATTACTGACCTCGTTGGCCGCGGTGTATTCCAATTTGAACGATACGATCAAATGAGTCATGGAAACTATAGAATCTTTCGCCTCGAATGGTTCGTGAAGTCAAAGGAATCAACACTAAGCCCTACGAAAAGTCTCGACTTGTTATTCAAGGACATAACGACTTTGAGAAGACCACCCTCCTGACGCAATCTCCGACAATTCAACGCGTTAGCCAGAGACTCATCCTCGCTATTGCCCCGGACTTCTTCAAAACTACGGCATAACCCTCTCCTCCGTGATATCACTCAGGCATACCCGCAATCCCAGACCAAGCTTTCCGGACCATTCTTACGTATTTGCCCACGGAACTACAAGGCAAATACCCTAACGGAACAATTATTCGTGTTATTAAGCCCCTGTACGGTATCGCAGAAGCCGGAGTCCATTGGTTCCGCACATATCAGCAGCATCACCTCGAAAAGCTGGATATGTCTACCTCCACCTATGACTCCTGCCTACTGATTTCGAATACTGGCCCTGACACGCTCGGTATTGTTGAATGCAAACTGATGACACCCTCATCCTTGGAACGAACAACTTTTCTACCCGTGAAGAAGAAGAGCTACAAAAGGCAGAATTTCGTTCCAAGCCCAAGACTGACATCACATACGGAACAACGGTTGACTTTAATGGTGCAAGACTGACGTTGCTGAATAATAACCCCCTTAAGAAAGGATCCCTTTACTTCAACAGAAGGGACAAGCAGCAAAATGACCACCATTGACCCTAAAGCAATTGATCGTCACCAGCGCTACGTTGAGGAACGAGCGCGAGCCTCATACATTGCTTCAATTGCTCAACCGGAAGCTTCTTTCGATGTTTCAGTCGCCGCCCAAGTACAGACCCCTGAGGATAAAGATTACGCAATTTTGAACAAGCGACTGCAATGGCAAATGGATCACCAACTACGTGGCCTCACGTACAAACCAATTGATCTAGCTACTGCAAAGCTGATGGTTTTCACCGATGGTTCTTTCGCAAACAACAAGGACTTATCCTCCCAACTAGGATTCGTCATTACCCTCGTTAACGAGACAAACCACAAAGAAAAACAGTTCGAGATTAGTGGTAACATCGTACACTGGAGTTCAACAAAGTGCAAACGTGTTACCCGTAGCGTCCTAGCATCAGAGATCTACGGTATGGCCAACGGATTCGACATAGGCATCTCCCTTGCGATGACTATGAAGATAATTACGGAACGACTCAACCTTCCTCCTATCCTCTCATCGTCTGTACGGATTCGTACTCTCTACGAATGCCTAGTCAAGCTCGGTACGACGAAGGAAAACGATTGATGATTGATATCATGGCCCTTCGCCAGTCATACGAGAAGAGAGAGATAACAGATATTCGTTGGATCAACGGCGCAGACAACCCAGCAGATGCAATGACGAAAGCATCACCAAACCGAGCCCTGGAACGCTTCATCGATACCAATAGTCTGACAATTCGAGTCGAAGGATACGTACAACGTTCCTAACCGCTCCTTATCCCTATGATCAAATGATTGCTCCTATCAGGAAGACCCTTCACTTCTTCCCCGATATCTACAGCTAAGAACAAGACGTCGGACCCACTTTTGGCAATAATGACACACGCCCTCACGGCACATTCCTTCACGGCCTTAACGCTACTATCCTTTAGACCTGTTCAAGGTGTTGCTGTGCTTCTCACAGCAAAAGAAGAGTTGCCTACCTGTAGGAATGTATCTATCTAGTGGTGTGACCAACCATGGTTGGCACGTGACCCGTACGGTCACGTGTGCGGCTGAGGGCAGCGTGCCCCCTTTCTCCACGCTGGCCTCTGCCTCCTTAGATAGAGAACAAGACGAATACAACATCACAGGTTAACCCTAGTACCGTCTCATTGCAGCAGCTGCCGCAGGTGCCTACCCACATTAATTCTAATTACTTAGTTATAGTCTATAGTCTATAACCTCCGACTTATTACTAATATAATATACTTATTATTACTTAAACCACGCTTTATTATATCTATTAATATAAACCCCTTAATAGGTTTATCCCTTAGGAATAATACCGGTCGTTATATATTAAAAGCTCTTATTTAGTATAATACTACGTTACTCTAAGTAATATCGTAACTATTAATATACTTATATAGTAAGCTAGATTAACTAACTCTAGAGCTACTATATCGCCTTAGGATATAATGCGCGAGATTATTACCCTTTAATATAAGGTATAGTTACTTAAGAATAAAGGAGGTAATAGATAAGTTAGGGACCTTAGAGAAGTAGTTAAACTAAAATAGCTAGGACTATTCGACGGTACTTACGGTATACTTCGAGACTTTCTTACTTAACTTAAAGCCTACTACCGGTTTTACCTTATTAAACTCTTAGACCTAGTTAAAAAGGTACTCTACGTAGGAAATTATTTATCTAAAACGGTACTCGCTTAGTTTAGACCTATTATAAGGGACTTTCTCGATAACTAACTAGCGTAATAAGATAATAAAATAGATAAAGTCTTTACTAGTTTCTAAGGATTTAAAGAAGCTATTATAAAGGTATTCGGAATAACTAACGAGGAATAAGAAGCTAAATAAAAACTTCGAGAACTTTAATAAAGGATCTTAGTATCGGATTATACTACGAAGTTCCGTTAAGTTACCTTAAAGCTTAATTAGGACGACGAACCCCCTATATTACGATTCTACGATAGGCTTAAAGAAGAAGTTAAGGACGAGCTCTATAAGGAAAATTAACCTAATAACCTCTCGGACTATATTACTATAGTAGTATAAATCGACGATAGATAGTATATATAACGCTAATAAAAGAAATAAAGAAGAGGAAACTAAAACCCTTCTTATAGAAATAACTTTAGCTAACGCGCTAACTATAAGAAGAAGCGCGAAACTCCTATTACCTACGCCTATATAACTAACCTAGGTAAGATAAATCTAGATATAATATAGAAAAGTAAAGGAAAGTATTTTAACTATAGGAAACTTAGATATTACTTTAAAGAATATAGATAACTTTATAAGGAGAAGAAAACCTACTAGGCACTAGCCTTAAAAGGTAAGAAATACTTAAACGCTATTAATAGATAGGAACTAAAGTATAAACTCCTTAGTTAGACTATATATTATAACGACGAATATATAGTATACTTAAGCGATAAAAACGGTACTAAATAATTCCTAAAGCTATTAAAGAAGACCCTTATAATAATATAATAAAGGGATCCTAAAATATAGAGATAAGTTAAATTTATAGAACTAAAATACCCCTATCTTAAAGGAGTCTCTTAAGACTAAATTAAGAAGAATAGTAAACGATTCTAGGAAGATATACGAAATAAAAATTAATAATAACGATAGGTAGTCTATAAATAATATAATAAAGAAGATATAGATATAGCCTTTATACTTATAAAACTCGGATAATAACCTAAGGAGGAATAACGAAGTATTAACGATATAAGCTCTAAAAAATAAGAAATACCTAGAGAAACGGAAGATAAGAATAAACTTATACTACTACCCTCGCTACTAAGGGAAAATACTATAATTAAAGAATACGCTTTATACTTTAAAGAATTTAAAGAAATACTTAAAATTAGAACTTAATAAATACCTTAAATTCTTATAGAAAACTAATAAGCTATATTAATTTAATATTAACCGGTACTATATAAAGGAGACTATATTATAGCTATCGCTATAGTTAATACCTTTATAGCTTTATAATAAGAATAGTAACTATAAGAAGAATTTAAAGATAATCTATAAATACTACTTACTTATAAGTACTATAAGTATATTTTATAGATATTATACGTTTACCTAGATTATATAATATACTTCTAGATAAAGGCACGATATAACGCCTTCTTAGTTAGGTTTAAAGGATAAGTACTTTCGAAACCCTACCTAAGTATAGAACTAGACTACTAGAAAATCGATTAACGCTACCTAAACGACTAAGTTATATTATTAGAACCTAATTATAGTATGCTACTTAAATACCGCGATAATTATAGTTTATTAACGAGATATCTTTTGGAGATATATAAAATCTATAGATATACTAAAATAAAGGAATAGTATAACGCTACTCGCTTTAAGATATCTAAACCCTTAATCTTTTAAAGACTTATATAACGAGTTAAATATAATAAAGAAAATTATAATAAATATATATACCTAAACTATAGAATTTATAAATACGAAAAAGTATAAGTATAGTATAAACGATATAATAGTATATTAAAAGATTATTAGTAGTACGTATAAAGGCTATAAGCTATATTCGACTAAGGAAGAATCGATATAGAAATACTATAGAAAAAATAGAAAGACGCTAAACGAAAACTTAACCTTTAGTATAAAAACGAATAAAATTATAAAGTATAGTATATAATTAACTATAAAGTAATATAATATAAACAATATAGCGTTAAGAAATAAGAAATCTTTAATTAACTATAAGAAATTAGTCTTTTAAGCCTTAATATAATACTATATAATAAAAATATAAAGAAACGATATTAATAATAAATTAAAGAAGAATACCTAAATAAAATAAATAAGGACTAGGTAAAAAACGAGGTATACTATCTATAAAAGGGCTATAAACTAGCATAATATAATAAGATCTAAGGACCCTATATATAGTAACGGTAAGCTATAGCGACTAAATAGTATTAGATATTTAAATCGCGGGATATTACGTATATATACTTTTAGACTATAGCGTAATAGGTAACTACGTTTTACCTAAAGTTATTAATCGTTACCGACTTATATAAAGATATAAGATAGATCTATATAAACTTATAAATATCGAAGGAGAGGCCTTTAACTATAATAACGGAATTATTAATATAGAGATTAATTACCTTAATATTAATATCTAGGGCCACGATAAATAAGTTAACTTTAATATTATAGATATTAAAGAATATAACCTTATATTAAGGCTTCTATAGCCATAGGAGAGTAACCTACTAATTAACTAGAAAACTAGCTAGCTATATTAGGACGAAGACGTAAGTTTCTAAGACTAGTAAATTTAGGAGAAAGTAAAATTTTATAATAATTTAGCTACTAAATAAGATAAAAGGGATAACCGTTTAAGTAAATTATTATAGGCTTTAGCGATATAGATAAAAATAGTAACCGAACTAGCGGATATAATAAAATCGACTAATAAGACCTATATACTACTTAATATAGCTATATAACCTAGTATCTAATATAAATAAAATAAAGGATATAATATAAAGATCTAAAAAGTTATTACTACTTTAAGGAAAGACCTTAAATAAATTAATAAAGAGCTTAAGTTAAGAGAAACTAGCTTTTAAGAGAAAGAATAAAGCCTATAAGATAGAATAAAGAATATCCCCTAGGAATACTAGAAATATAATAAACTCTTTAAAGAAGAACTTAAGATAAGGTTACTTACATATAGCTAATAAGACTATAAAATTTATCTTAAGGATAAAATAACGCTAACGTTCTATAAAATCTATAACCTAAACGAAATATAACTATAAACGCTATGCGACTACCTTAACGAGAATCTATAAAAAGGATATATATAAATATTAATATTTAAAGTAAGCTATCTAGTTATATTTATTTTAAAGAAAAACGGTAAGCTATAATTAGTTATTAACTATAAACGCTTAAATAATATTATAATAAAGGACCGAATACTATTACCGCTTATATTAGAACTATAAGATCGACTATATAGTAAAAAATAGTTTATAGCCCTTAACCTTAAAAGCGCCTATAACTTAATACGTATAAAAAAGGGATATAAATAGATAATAGCCTTTAAAACGAAATTTAGACTATTTAAATATCTAGTAATACTATTTAGACTTATAAATATACTAGCTACCTTTTAACGGATAATTAATAATATCCTACGCGAATACTTAGATATCTTTATAGTAGTATATCTAAATAATATCCTAATCTTCTTAGATACCTTAGAAGAATATAAGGAATATATCTATAAGGTACTCTACGTACTTTAGAATATAAAGTTATTAGTTAAACTAAAGAAAAGTAAGTTCTATATATAGGAAGTAGACTTCCTTAAATATACGATCTTACTAAGAGAGATATATATATAATAAGATAAGATTAACTTAGTTAAAGAATAGCTAACGCTAAAGAACGTTAAGGATATATAAAGTTTCTTAGGATTTATAAATTACTACTAACAATTTATTAAAGATTTTAGAAAAATTATAGTACTATTATACGACTTAATAAAGAAGGAAAAAGAATTTATATAGGACGATAAAGCTAATAAAGCTTTTAAATATATTAAAACTACGATTATATAAGAACTAGTTTTAACTACTTTTAATCTAAAATAATAAATTAAACTCGAAACCGATATATTAGACTTTATTCTAAGAGTATAAATCGGATAAAAAGATAATAAAGAAAGACTATAACTAATTATATTCTACTTAAAAAAGCTATATAGCGTAGAACTTAATTACCCTATCTACGATAAAGAATTCCTTATAATTATTTAAGCTTTTAAGGAATTTCGATACTACCTTCTTAAAAGTAAATATAAAGTTAAGGTCTATATAGATTATAAGAATATCTTATATTTTATAATAACGTAATAGTTAAACGGACGATAGATCTAATAGGCCGAATATTTATTAGAATTCGACTATAAAATAATCTATAGAAAAGGAATAAAAAACGGTCGAGCTAATACCCTTAGTTAATAAAGTAACTATAATATAAAGGCACTTATAGCGAAAGGATAGCTCCTAGAAATTAACGAAAATAGGAACTACTAGTAATAATAGCTAAATATAATATTTAAAGTATAACCTAATAACTTAATATACTAAAAGATCCTAAAATAGATAAAAGAATATAAAGTACTAAACGGATATAATATAGAATATTTAGAAGTTCTAATATATAAAAATAAAATCTAAATACTACTAGAATTACGAGATAAAGTTATATAAGATATATATAAATATCTAATATATAGATACTAAGGAATCTAAAGAATAATAAAACGGATTAAACGATAATATAACTTCCTATAGCTTAAGGAAGTAGTACGATAAGTTATTAAAGAATACGAACTTTATATATAAAGTAAAGCTAAACGATATAAACTATATAGAGAATTATAACCGCTATTAGTACTAGAGAAACTATAGGATTTAATAGCTTTTAACTATATTATAAAGCTATTACTATCGAAAGAACCTATAACTAATATTAAGTACGATAGTATATTCGTTATTACTAATAGACTAATAAAGTATAGGTATTTTTTACTATATAAAGAAGTAAGTAATATAGAAGAGCTAGTATATATATTCCTACGAATAATTATTAGTAATTATAGACTACTAAATAAGATTATCTTTAATAAAGGAAGTATATTTATAGCTAAGTTTTAGTAAGCTCTTATAGTATAATTCAGGACGAAATATAAGCTTAGTATAGCTTATTACTTATAAATAGATAGATAAATAGAACGACTTAACTAAACGCTTAAATAATATTTACGATACTATATTAGCTATAAATAAAACGATTAAGTTAAATAGCTACTAATAGCGTAACTAGCTTATAATAGCTTAGTTATAAAAATAACTAAGCTCTTACTAGTATATACTAATTATAGATATAACCTAGAAGTATTTAAGGTTAATTAATAAGGACTATAAGTAGAACGAGCGATACTATAAGTAGATTAGCTATAAAAATTATATAAAGAAATATAATAAGAACTTTAATTTATTAGAGAATAAATATCTACTTACTATAATCGGAAAGGATTATAGGGACTAATCTTTTAAGAGGGAGATATAGTCTACCTTATACGATAAAATATTAAAATAAAATAACTAAGTAATAAATTAGATTTTAAGAAACTTAGACCGTTTAAGGTTAAGGAAACTATTTTAAAAGTTAACTATAAACTTTCGCTACTAATAATAATATAGATATACCTAATATTTTATATCTTATTATTAGAACTAGCGCTATAAAACGCTAAACTATAGGAAAAAATCGAAGTTAATAATAATTAAGAATATAAAGTAGAATAAATACTAAATATAAGAAAATAAGGTTAGTAATAAGAATACCTTATTAAGTAAAAGGGATATAGACTAGAGGAAAATACCTAGGAACTACTTAAGCACTTAACTTACTATAGCTCTCTACTTTAATAATTTTACTAGAAGGTTTAGGAGGGATTAAAGGACTAAGATCTATAAACTCCTTACTAATACTAAATAAAGACTAATTTACCTTATTAAGAACGCCTAACGATTATAAGTTATTTACTACCTAATACTTATACGTATTAAGCGTAGGTAAAACGCTATCCTTAGTATTTACTTCTTAGATACTACGACGAAATAACTTAGAACTCTTTTCCTTTATATAATTCTAAATCTTCTAGATATAAGCTAAACGATTAATAGTAATAGATATTTACGACTAAAGATTCGTAAGCTATACCTAAAGCTCTAATAAGGCTTCCTTAGCTTCCTCCTCTTTAGAATATAGCCTATACTACTCCGCTAATAATTTAGTTACTAAAAGAAATACGTTAGCTACTACGTATAGAAAGAATTAAAAGATACCTATAAAAAGAGGCTACTAAAACACTATTATAATAGGGACGACTACTAGTAATATAATTATTATAGCGTAAAGAATTTTCGGCTATCTAATAATTTATCTTCTTTACCTTAAAGTATTAAGTGCACGGTATATTAGTAGGATCTCTACTTAAGTCGATATATTTAGTAAGAGTAGCGCGCTTAGAGGCTTTTTAGGAATAATTTTTTAGTATATAACTAGATATACTATTAGTAGTATATCCTAAAAGGATAAAGAGATAAGGAACGATATACTTATTTTAACGGGGACGAGGGCATATACCTAAAGCACGCGTAGTACGTAGCAAAGGATTAGTAGAGTAATTAACTACGTAATTATCTAATTACTTAGTCTATATATAGCTCTATAGGCTTTAGGTTATAAATACGAGTCTTAGAGATTTCTTTACTCTATACCTCTTCGTTTCTACTAGAGTCGCGTAACTAGCAGCATCTACTTTAAAGGGGAAAAATAAAAATTTAAATTAACTATAATTAAGGATTATACCTAATTAGATAATCGAGGTCTTTATAACGCCTTTAAGTATACTTAGAAGAAAGTTAGGGGGGGGGGGGTGCTAGGGGTCTTATCCCTTTAACGGGCTAATGTCTATAGGGGTATAATCTTACCCGTTAAACTCCTTCCTAGCGACTTTCCGACCTAAGATACTAACGGAAAGGGCGCGATAATAACGGGCAAGGCTCTCTTCCTAAGCACGTAAGTAAGCAAATAAACCGTCGACAGAACTTTTCTCCTTTACTATAATCCTTTCTCTTTACGTCCTTTATTCCTCCCTTTACCTACGAGCTACTCGTTTAGCTCTTTCCTATCTTTACTCGCGCACTTCCTTCTTTAAATAATTATCTACTGCCCCCTATATACGCTTCTAAGTATTCGCGCTTATTATTCCTAGGGGCGTTAGGGAAATAAAGTAGTTAGCGTCTTTACTGGTCTATAGCTTTAGGTACGGCTAGATTAAATAAGCTATAGAGTCTTATAGGCTAATCGTTATCGCGTTACTAGTAGTCCTACGTAAATATATAGAATTATAGTCGTTAATATCCTAGCGGTGGTTCTAATATATTCCTAGGTTTTTAACTCCTTCGACCTAGGAGGGTTTAAAGCCTAGTATAAACCTTATAGGGACTATAGCCGGAGAAGCTATTACTATACTTCGTTTCTAGGGAGTAACGGGGCGTGCTATAGGCGTTACTAGAGTCTTCGGCCTTAGGGTAATTAACCGAGCGCCTAGTAATTTCGGGGTCCTAGGGCGAGTAGGCAGCTAGGCTATCTGCCTTTCTTCCCTACTAGCTCCTTATCGGGTTATCGGCGGGGGAGCGGTTACGAGTCTTTCGCTCCTTCGTACGTTTAGAGGAGCCGTTAGCAGCGGGCGAGGAGTAGGCCTAATTAGCTATATATTAAAGGGGGAGAATAAAGGCGTCGTTTCTACGTAGATAAAGGGACTAGTAAGGGCGCTTAGCTCTCTCCTTTATAGGCTCTAGGGCGGGGATCCTATCTCGAGGTCACTTAGGGAAAGGCTACTTAGTTTAGATAAGGAGCTCGATTTAGTTAACGCTTAAGGTAACGAAGGACTAGGTCTATTCTCGATTCCTATCGGCGTAATTAAATAGTTAAGGGTCTTTTTAGGGAGAAGTTTCGTAAAGAAACCGCGCGTAGCTTAAGTAATCGGGTTAGGTTGCCCTATAAGGGCAGCTAGCGTAGATAGCTCCTTTCTCGCTTTCCTCGCTATATAAGCTAGTTCTACGTCTCTTTAGAGCGGTAGTTTCTATCTAGTAGGCCTATCTAAGAGGTTAACTACCTCTAGGACTTCCTAGAGGTCTTATTCTTCCTAGTCTCCTAAGATAATACGGTTATATCGGTAAATCCGCTCGCTCCTAGGAATCCTTATAAGAAAGACTCCGCTAAAAGTCGTTAGACCTTAATTAGATAGTATCCTTTATAATCGTCTAACCCCGCTATTAAACTACTAGGAAACTCTACCGCCCTATAATATCGCTTACGTATAATTAAGCTCGTTCGCCGCGACGGCTTAGATTCTATATATTAGCCTATTAACGTAGCCTTTTATACTTATCCTCTTATCTAGCTTAAAGAAATACTAGTCTCGGTATAAGATCTCGTCTATCTATAAGGCTTCTTATATTACTCCGTACCTTTACTCTAAAATTACTTTAACTTTTAAGTATCGCTATTTAATTATCTTAAGGCATAGCCCGACTATGCCTCTAACCTAGTATTAGATTATTATTAAGGCTAAGTAGCCGTATTCCTACCCTTCTTACTAAGTAGTATAAGGGACTAGTATATAGGTAAAGTTATAAGGAACTTAGAGGATATAAAGAAACTACCGCTATACTTATAGGAACGTATAGAGTCTAGCGTATCGTCCCTCTTTCTAAGCATTAAAAACGACTAAGTTTCCTTCTCTATAGTCCTAAAGGAACGCCCCCTAATAGAGTCCCCCTTCGTTTATACCTACTAAAAAGTTAATAACTCTAGTTATATACCTTCGTTTATACGTAAAGTAACTAAGGTCGAAGGTAGGAGCGGTAAACTTAATTAAATACTCCTTATTATTTAAGCATTCATAGTACTTCTTATATCTATCTTCTATATCTTCGATAGGTTCCCCTTAGTAGTCGGTATAAACCGATAGCGGGTAAGGTAAGGGGTATACTACGTTCTTAATACCTCTTATTAAGATTTTAATTATCGCGCTAAGGCTAAAGCTCGTAGCCTATCGTTTATCGATAGCTTTACGGAGAAAGTTATATACGTCGACGATATACTCTTCCTAGCGGGCCTTATTCCTAGCGAATCCGTTTATCTTTTTAACGCCCTTATATATTATCCGAGCGTCTTTAAGGGTAATATCCCGCCGCTTAATAGGGCCCGTTAGTATCGGGTGCTAACGATCTCTATAGACGTACTAAGGAGGTTGCTTCTGCCTATAAACGTCTCGTCGGTCTTAGTCTATAAACCTTTCCTCGTCTTTAGCGTAGAAGCGCCCTTCGCTGCCTTTTACTTTAACTTCGCTATAGTAAGTAGGTAAAATAGAGCTCTTACTCCTAAATAGTAGTGCGCTAAAGAAGACAGCGGTATCCTTAGGGAGGTCTATAGCCGGGCCTAGGATGCTATTTAGGTTCGCCGCTATATCTTAGGAAAGGGTAGAGTAAGCGAAAGAGAGGGAGAAGCTAAGATTAAATAGTTAGGTAAGTAGTTTCGAGTTATAACGCTAAGAGGCTAAGAGGGTATATATATATATATAGGAGTTATATTAGTAAAGGGATCGTTATAAGTAGGAAGGCATTAGTATATATATATATATATATATATATAGAAAGAAGAAGAAGGAAGGAAGAAGGAGGGTATAGTAAGAGGAATAAATAGTTATTAAAGCGCGCGGTTATTAGTTGCTTTAGCCGGCCTCTATAGTAGTAAAGTCTCGGGCGTATTTAGCGGTTACGCCTAAATAGCTTCTTTTACTAGTTATCGATTAAGGAGCTATCTAATCCCTGCCCTTTTCTTTTCCTCTTTACTCTCTCTATTCCTCTTCTTCCTCTTCTCTCCTCTATCTTCTTTATTTCTCCGGACCGCTACCTTTTATCTTCTCCTTTTACGATTGCCTCTTCTTCCTTATTATATCTTATAAGACCGCTAAACTTAAAACTAAAGAGCTACTAGATATCGTTAACCTCTCTTTAACTGCTCTTTTACGACCTTCCCTCGTTACTACTACTCTTCTTACTTAGAATTATCGCACCGAGGTCTTTCCTCTTTATATAAAGTACTTTTAAGTAACGACTATCTAACTTATCTAATCTTACTTAGCTTATTCTAACTATCTTCTTTTATAGATCTATAGTTACTTTAAGACCTAGGTCTATAGTAGAAATAATATCGGTTACTAAGGGTTTCTAATTTACGTAGAAATCGCCTTTTAGTTATAGGTTCCGTTAAAAGCTCCCGATATCGTTAGGGTTAAAGCGCGCGGTCGATCCCCTCTCTCTTACTTTCTCGAGAGCACGCTAGGTCGGTATAATTAAATCGTCTTCTATGCCCTTTATTATAAACGTCGGCTAGTAACCTATATCCCTATAGAAATCGCTTATCCGCGTAGATACTTCTTTTCTTAGCTTAGTTTAGGGCGGTAAGAATACTCTTAAGTAGTCCTAATTGCTTTATATAGAACTCGTAATCCTTGCCTTTATTAAGGGTATATTCGAACTTATTAAATAACTATAACTTCTGCTTATAAGTACGTTATATTTCCTTTTTATAAGTATATCTCTCTTCTAGGCACTGCCGGCGGTTCTTACGCTAACTATATCTAGGATTCGACTAAGGCGCCCGTTTACGAATAGCGGCACTTCCTTAAATACTATAGGGCTACTTACGACCCTAATAGATTCGCTAACCGTATATATAGTTATAATTTCTATACCGACCTTAAGACTAATAAATTTTATAACGAGTATATTAATAATAAGACCGCCCCTCGTCTTCTTTATAATATCCCTAATCCCTTTAGTCCTACTAAGGATTTAGAGGAAGGGGAGGAAATTAACCTTACGCCCGTCTTACCTAAAAAGAGATTATATAGGTTTAACGAGCTCTCTCTTAAGTAATAATTAGATAGTCTTTAAGTTCGCTTTATAGTAGTCTATAATAGGTTTACCGGGAGTAGGTAGCCTTATTTAGTCGCTATCTTTAGCGGTAAAAGTTTTTCTCTTAAGGTAATACGCGTTTAATTTAGTAAGTCGAAAATATATTAAAATTTATCTTATAGGCGCGTTTATTTTCGCTATAGCGGGTCTCCCCCTCTATAATAAAGAATAGACGTCCCTATCTATAAAGTAAAAACTCCTATTTTTAAGGGAGGTAGGTAGTAAGAACATTCGTTTTCTTATTCTATTATTTAATTATATCTCTATTCGCCTTCTTTAAGGTAGTAGAAGGTAGGCTATTATTAAGGAAGGGTAGGAAGTATTATCTTTATCTACTTAGGGAGCCTTAGGTAGAAAATTTAAAACGATAAGGTAGTAAGTAGGGCACTTATAAATATCTTAGCTACTATAGTCGTCCTTCGATTAGATAGTTAAACGGTATCCTAGTTATTAGTTAGGTTCTAGCGTACTTCTTACGATAGTTATAGATTTTTATCTTTACCGCCTTTTCCTCCCTAGCTCCTTTTTACCTCCTCCTTTTCTCGTTAGATTAGCGTCTTTAAGGCTCTAGCATAGAGATCCTTTTTTACTTTACTAAGTTATAGCAGCTAAACCTCGATCGTATACCTTAGGCCTTTCTTAGGTATCTATAGTCGCTCTTCTTCCTCTTCCTAGCTTTAATCCTTCTAAGGTTCGTTAAGAAGTTATTGCGACCGTAGTACTATTTAATCTAAGGCTTCTCTACTTAGTAGGAGTAGTAAATTATCTACTTTATCTATTATTTCTTCCTTCCTCCTCTTATTAAGAGTAATCTTATCCTAGAGTAACTAGTCGTCCTTAATAGAGCACTACTAACCTTCCTTATCCTTCTTAAACTTTTTTAGATACTCTCCTAGGATTATCTTATTAAGTATAATTCTATCTAGAGTCTTAATCCTATACGCCCTAGACTACTCCGAGCGCGATACTACTTAAAAGGGACCGTTCTACCTTATCTAATACTTAGCTTACCTCCCTAGATTATTTAATCGTCTTATATTAAATAGTAAGATAAGGTCTCTAAGTTATAGGCTTTTTTTCCTTATTATATACTTATTAGCTTTATCCGTCCTCTCTATGAATCGATTCCGATATCTTATTACTCTTTTCTTAGCTTCTTCTATATCTTTCTCTTTCCTTTTTAAAACTCGTACTTATACTTTAAATAATTCTTCTTTTATCTTTACTTTATCTTAGTCGATTAATCGCTAAGTCGGGTATTCTACCTTAAAAGGTAGTACTAGTTCCTATTTATATAATAGGTAGAAAGCTAATATTCCGTAAGACTCTTTAACTACTATTTAGTCTATAAGGATTACCTAGTTAAGGTATTTAATCTACTTACCCTTTTTCTTTACTATTTTTATAAGCGCTATTATTAACCTCTAGTACCCTTATTCTACTACCGCGTTTGCCTTTAAATTATATACCGAAGTTTAGATAACTTTAACGCCTATATCCTCTAAGATATACTTAAAGTCTTTCTTTATTTCGGGCCCTCTATCGATTATAGCGTATAATATTACGCTATACTTATAAATAATAAAGAGTATAAATTTAGTTATAGCTCCCGCGGTAATTTCTTTAACTAGGGTTACTTCTACCTATCTAATAAGGTCGTCTTATACTTCTATAAGGTACGAATACCTATAATTAGATAGTATATACTAGCTATTAAAGTAAATCTTACTTATAGGGTAGCTAGGCGCGGTCGCGGTTATAACTTCCTAGGGTCTCTTAGTCGTAAAGTATTAGTATTCTTTATAGAAAGAGATTACGCTGTAAATATCGTTCTAAAGGCTAGCCTACTAATACCTATCTTTTACGAACGTATATATAACTTATCGTCCTTTATGCCCTATTTACGCGTAGTACTTTACGATAATCCTTTTCCGTTCTTTTAGGTTATCTATAACTAGTATAGGTCCCCTTTCTTCCTTCCTAAGGAGTCGCTAAAGCTTTTAATCTTTAACGTAGAAACTTAGACTCTTTAGATATAGCTTCCTATAGTCTTATTTAGAAAGGCCCTCTAGCTATTTTAACGTTTAAAGGAAGTTCGTAATCATCCTCGATTCCTTTAAGTAGTCCCCTTATAGCTTAGTCCCTTATACTACGTTTAAGTAGAAGTCTATAAATTCTTTAATATCGCTTTCTATTTCCCTATTTAATATATTAAAAGGTCCTTTAGGCTTTCTTAAGAGTCCTTCGGCTACGCTATTCTTCTTACCTTCGACGTATTATATAGTAAAGTTAAAGAGGAAAATATAGCTTATTTAGCGAGTTACTATAGCTCTAGGGACGTCTTTAAGGGCACCTTTTAGTTAATTAACTAGGACCTATACGTTAGTTTCTAGGATAAAATATACGCCGTATAGGTATATTCTTAGTCTCCTAAGCGCACTTAATATAGCCCTATACTCCCTCTTTATCGCATTGTATTTAGTTTCTATTAATAACTACGTTCTACTTTTAAACCTTATAGGGCGCCTCTTTCCGTCGACGATTTATATTAAGACTGCCCCCTAGCTAAGCAAAATAGCATTATATATTAGAATAATATCTCTTCTTCCTAGGCCGACGTCGAGGGATACTAAAAAGACTAGATTAGTAATAGCTTCCTTAAGGGCAGCTATCGCTTTTACTTATTCGTCTCCCTATTCCTAATAGACTTCTTTCTTTAGTAGGTCTATAAGGGGTTTTACTAAGATAGCGAACTATTTAATCTAGATTCGATAGTATCCTATAATACTAAGGAAAGCTCTAATATATATTATATTAAGGTATCTTATCTATTCCTTAATTTTAATAACTTTAGCTTCTATAGGGCACCTTTTATTTATTCTATAGATATAACCGATAACTTCGGTCGCTTACTAGTAGAATTTCGATTTAGCCCCCGTAATCGTATAACTAAAGAGTTCGACGTTAACTAGGACTTTATCGAGGTTAATAAGGTATTCGAAGATAAATCTCCTTACTCCTAGCGCTACCTCTTTATTATTATATATTATATCGGGCCCCTTAATACCTATATTATCGAGGAAATTCCTATAGATATTCGGTATAAGGTCTTATAGGATTCTTTATATTATCCTTATAAATTAGCCGACTAAGTTTATAGCCCCTTAAAGGAGTATATATATACGTAAGAGGCTAATAGGTATCGCGAATATCGTTAAGTTACGGCTTTTAATATTAAGAGGGATCTAATTATAGCCTAAAAAAAGGTCTAGGAGGGAAAGGATCTTATATATCGAGAAGTAGTCGCTAAACTCGTCTATATTTAGTAGTAGGTTCGTATCTCTTATTATAATAGTATTTATATATATAGCGGAATTAATTAGGCGTAGTCCTCTATCTTTCTTTACTACTAGGAAAAAGGGGTTCCTATAAGGCCTATGCCCTTCTTTAAGGACTCTTATTTTTAGTTTAATTTTAAGGATATCGATAACTTTCTACTCTATTGCTTTTAGGATCGGGATTAAGGCTACTTACTATACTTTATATTCTATTATCTTAATAACCTATAGTAGGGCTATAGCTAGGTCGACTCTACCTCTTTCTATAAAGTCCTAGGATAACGCTACTTCCCTATTAAATAGAATACTATCGAAGATCCGGATTCTTACCTCTATAAGAAAGCCCTTAAATTATTCGTAGATTACTTTAAGTCTTTCTTACGTTAGCCGCTTTCCTTTCTATATACTTAAGAATTTTCCTATTAAGTGTTCTAAGTAGGGTCTAGGCTATATCTTATCTTTAACGGTATTCTATTTAGTCTTCTTTTAGTTAGGGTCCCCTTCTAGCGTCGAGCCGTCTAATAGAGTATCGTTAATAAGGTTAATCTTATCTGCTTTTCTTTTAAAGAGAGTATTAACTCTTAGATTATATAATCTAATAGGTCGTTTCCTCCCTATCTTAACTTTAACTTTCTAGATCTTTCGGAACTTCTTTCTAGCTTTAATAATGTTTTTCTTAAATTCTCTTATAGCCTCTATAACTATAACTTTAATAATCTCTTCTACTATCTTAGATCTAATAGCTAGAATCGCCTTATCTCCTTTATCTATAATTAATTACTATCGTACTAGTACTATTAAGGGCTCGTTTACGCTAGCGTAGGCTAGGTTAGGGACTTAGTTAGCACCCCCTCTATAACTAAGGATCTTACCTCCCGGCAAGAGAATCTTAGCCGTCTAGGTATCCGTAAGGGTTTCTCTCCGTAATTATTAGGTAGCTCCTAAGTTATCTTCTTTAACTTTTATTACTAAAGCCTAAAAAAAATTTCTTAGGAGCTAGGTAGCTATTTCCTATATAGCCTCCTTAAGCTTTAGTCTTTCGTATATATCTTTATTAACTATTAAGGTCGTAGCCTAAAAGGATTTTACTATATCGACCTCGTCTAGAAGCTCCTATCTAATAGCTCCTACCGCTAGTATAACTACCCGGATAGTACCGATCTAATATTTAACCTATATATCCCCGTTCCTTAAGGAATAATTAAATAATATATACGCGGCTCTAATAAATAGCATGCTTAGGATAAAGGGGACTAAGACTCTATCTAGCGTAATATAAAGATAGATTAGTATCTAGGCCGTTCCTAGATAGAGATTAGTCTCTACCTCCCTAACTATATCTATAGGGGACCCGGTATACGCCGTTATTAATACTCTTATTAGTAGGATTTTAAGCCTATATACGTTTACGTATCTTTTAGTAATAAGGTTTCCTTTAAACCCGGTATCGATTAAGGCGCTTAAAACTTTATCTTTCTAGCTACCGAGCTATACTTAAATACGGGGTAGGTCTTATATATACTTAAGCGAGCGGAAAGGTATAAGGACCGTATTTATACGTATTATAGGAATCGCTATAAGGTCCTCTAGAGTTATCTCCTAGTATCTTATCGAGAGTACTACTTCCTATATAATAAATTTATCTTTCTCCGGTCTTATTACCTCTAGAGTTTATTAATTAAATAGTCCTTAGGCTAGTTACGTTACGCTAATTATATTAGTTATAAACCTAACTTCCTTTAGTGCTTATTAAACTTCGAGGCACTTATAATCCGATTCTTTATAAGTAGGGTAAGTAAGCTTAATCGGTTCGACTTAGTATTCTTCGTCCTATTCTTCGACTTATACTAAAGCTACCGCGAGTTTTCCTTATAGATATTCGAGGAGGAGTAAACTACTCTCTATATTATTTTCGGCTACTTTTATAACCGTTATCGTAGCTCTATAGGGTCTTATATTGCTCTCTACTTTCTCTAGGGTCTAGAATTTAGTGTTTTCTATACCTTAGGCTATATCTACGTATCTCGTACTAAGTCTCTCGCCTAGTTAGGGAATAAAGTCGATTAGGTAATTTAAAGGGATTAGGATTCTTTTATATATAATTTCTCCGACGATTTTATCTATAAGTCTATCGAACTTCTTATTTAGATCTACTCTATATCTATAGTATATAGGGATAATCTTTAGGCTAGTTTTTACTATTCTCGTTATCTCGATTTCCTCTACGTTCTCTTCGACTCTTTATCTTTTCCCCTTATAGGCATTAATCCCTATTATAGTCGTATAGATTATCTAATTATATATATCGCTTTATTATATATTGTCTATAATTATAATAACCGATATCCTTCCTACTTCTTTTCTTATATCGCTTACTTCTAAATTCCTTAGCTTCTACTTATATAGGCTTCCGTATCTCTAGAACTAGTCTAGGAAATTAGATTCTCTTTTACTAGTAGCTTAATTCGGGTAAGATAGTATAACTATAGCTTTAACCTATTTTATAAGTAGTAATATAAAGGAGTCTAGCTATGTATCTACCTAGTATACGATAAGCCTTCGAATATATATACCTATTTAAGAAAACCTATTAGTAAGCACCGGGGGAATTACGCTTCCGTTATCTTTTCTTCTAAGGTAAAGAGTCCTATTTACTACTTTATATATTATAAATCCGATCTTATAGTCCTAAGAGTATACCTCGCACTTATCGGGGTAGTATCTTTCTTTACTATAATAAAAGTATCTCCTAGGCCGGTTAAAAGCATTAACCTAAAGCTACGTATATTAATTAGATAAGTAGTAAAATCTAATAGTATTTACGCTACCTCCTCGTCTACGACTTAAAGAGTAGCCTCTACTACTAATACGTCTTTATTCCCTATTAAGCTAGTTAAATATCTACTCTTACTAGCGAGTAAGGTTAATCTTTATATCTTTAAAGGCTTTTATTAGGTCTAAGATCTCTTTTATAGGCTATTTAGGTTTCTTATCTATTTTCTTTAGCTCTTTAGGAAGTTTTTCTTCGCCCTTATTAGATTTAGCTTCCTCTATTACTTTATTAATTTCCCTAAAGAGCTAGTCTTTCTTTAGGTTCTTAAGCTTCTAATTATAGACTTTAGATACTATATCTCGTCGCTTAACGTCCTAGCGAGATACTAAATAATTATTAATTATATAGATAAGGCTTTTATATAGGAGTTTTAAGATAACTTCGGATATCTTCCCGTTTCTCTCTATAACGTTAATAATAAGCTCCTTCGGTATTATATAGTAGATAAAGTATAACTAGACTATAGATTCTTCCTAGCCGTCGGGTTATGCCTTACGCTATAAGTATAAGTAGAGACTAAGCTATTCTATAACTTCCGTAATAGTCTTAGGCTTTTTAGTATTATAATAGTCTAAGCGGTCGTTAGTAGTTTCTAGTTATTTAATATTATATATATAGTAGTATTAGAGGAGTCTCTTCTTCGCTTCTTCCTAAGTAAGTCTATCCATAAGAATTTTAATAGTAGGGGCTTATATAGAGGAGATATAGACTTCGAGCTAGTCTATTTTATCCTTGTCGTAGATATAGTTAACGCGTATCTCCCGTTTAAACTTCTTAAGGAATTTAGTTACGTTTTTACCGTTAAATTTTCCGATAGGTAAGAGTCGTAGTTAGCGGAGTCTTCCTACGAGGTTATCTTAGCTTTTAGCGAGTATATCCCTAAGTTTATTAGCAATCTTATTAATATCTACCTTAATTTTCTTTATATCGCTAGTAGTAGGATTAGATAATCCTTCTTAACGGCTAGTGTTTCTAGATATAGTATGCCCGTAGATTACGTAGTTACGAAATTTAGAGTTAGAGTTTTCGGAGTTAAAGGATATCTTATTATAACTATCTTATTACTTACTTTCTTATCTATTAGCGGGAGGTAGACGTTCTTTATAAGCTACCGCGTAGAGGAGAGCTAAGGTTAAGGTTATTAAGGTATCCCTCGTTAGTACCTATATTAGTATTATTAGTATATATATAAGTAAGAGGTCTCGGTAGGGTTCTAGAACGGTCTAGATTACGCTATCGTCGTTATTTATATCTTTTAAAGTATTATATAAGGATCGTGGTTTCTTAACTAAGTCGCTAGTATTAGGGGTTATAAGGCTAATAATAAGAGCTTAGGGTTTTTTAGTATTAGCTTATTACTTTTCCTTTACTACTAGCGAAGGCATTATCTAATTATTTATTTCCCGGTAAGTCTATCGCCTTATTAGGTCCCTAACTCTAGCTATTAAGGTAGTTGCTACTTTAATTATTAAATCCCTAGATTTTATTTTTTCTAAATAGTACCGTCGTCCTCTAGGTATTCTCGGCTTCGTAAAGCTACTCGTCGCCGTATAAATAGAACGGAATAACGAGTTTACGCCCTAGAGACTAGTTTTAACGGGGACGAGGGTATATACCTAAAGCACGCGTAGCACGTAGTAAAGGATTAGTAGAGCAATTAACTACGTAATTATCTAATTACTTAGTCTATATATAGCTCTATAGGCTTTAGGTTATAAATACGAGTCTTAGAGATTTCTTTACTCTATGCCTCTTCGTTTCTACTAGAGTCGCGTAACTAGCGGCATCTGCTTTAAAGGGGAAAAACAAAAATTTAAATTAACTATAATTAAGGATTATACCTAATTAGATAATCGAGGTCTTTATAACGCCTTTAAGTATACTTAGAAGAAAGTTAGAGGGGGGGGGGGTGCTAGGGGTCTTATCCCTCTAACGGGCTAATGTCTATAGGGGTGTAATCTTACCCGTTAAATTATATATAACGCGATAAAGGTATATTTATATATAGCGGCGAAGGTAGCTATAGTAGGTCTTAAAGATAAGACTAAAAAGAGGGGAGATATTATATTACGACTATAGCTACTAGGCCGCTAACGGTCGACTGCGTTAAGTATATAATACGGTCTAATAGATAAATAGTTAGTATAACTATCTAATAGATATAGGATTAAGGGGATCGTAGAGATCTAAGTAATCTAAGATTAACGAGATTACTACGCTCTATACGATCTAACGTTAGGGATTATAGCTAGGCCTATAATCTAAGGATAGTCTCTATAGGTATATATAGCTACCTACTTTTACTTCTTTAGATAGATAGCTCTCTAGCTTTTAATATAGATCTTTATTACGATTTATCTTTAATTCTAATTACCTAGTTATAGTCTATAGTCTATAACCTCTAACTTATTATTAACGTAATATACTTATTATTGCTTAGACCACGCCCTATTATATCTACTAATATAAACCCCTCGATAGGTTTATCCCTTAGGAATAATACCGGTTATTATAAATATTATCTTTAGCTATTATTACTAATAGTTCCTATTTTTATTAATTTCTAAGAGCTATCCTTTTACTATAAGTGCTTTTATATTATAGTTACTTTATTAACTAAGGGTATTTACTCGACCGTTTTCTATTCCTTTTTTATAGATTATTTTATAGTTAAATTCTAATAAGTATTTAGCTTATTAAATCTATCGTCCGTTTAACTATTATATTATTATAAAGTATAAGATATTCTTATAATCTATATAAACCTTAACTTTATATTTACTTTTAAGAAGGTAGTATTAAAATTCCTTAAAAGCTTAAATAATTATAAGGAACTCTTTATTATAGATAAGGTAATTAAGTTCTATACTATATAGCTTTTTCGAGTAAAATATAATTAGTTATAGTCTTCTTTTATTATTTTTTTTATTTAATTTATACTCTTAAAGTAAAGTCTAATATATTAGTTTTAAGTTTAATTTATCGTTTTAGATCGACGGTAATTAAAACTAGTTCTTATATAATCGTAGTCTTAATATAATTAAAAGCTTTATTAGCTTTATTATCCTATATAAATTCTTTTTCCTTCTTTATTAAGTTATATAGTAGTACTATAATCTTTTTAAAATCTTTAATAAATTATTAGTAGTAATTTATAAATCCTAAGAAACTTTATATATCCTTAACGTTCTTTAATATTAGCTATTCTTTAACTAAGTTAATCTTATCTTATTATATTTATATCTCTCTTAGTGTAGGAATGTATCTATCTAGTGGTGTGACCAACCATGGTTGGCACGTGACCCGTACGGTCACGTGTGCGGCTGAGGGCAGCGTGCCCCCTTTCTCCACGCTGGCCTCTGCCTCCTTAGATAGAGAATCAAGACGAATACAACATCACAGGTTAACCCTAGTACCGTCTCATTGCAGCAGCTGCCGCAGGTGCCTACCACACTGATCAGTGACCGGCCCACGCCCGTCACAGACAGCTAAGTAGAAGAGACAAATTCCTCAACCTTCGAAGGTGCTATAGTCCGCGTCACTTTACTGTGGCCCTGAGTAGCGCTCAGAAGAAGGTTATTTGTGCTAAGAACAAGGAATCTCCCGCTGGTTTGCCCAGCCGCGCGAGAGTCCTTCCAACTGTTGATTACGATCGCCCGCTAGTTTGCCTAGCCGTGAGCACCGGAATCGACAGGCGACCACATCGCAAACAACTAGTAAGAACGTTCGACCCTTGACGTTAAGTAGCAAGATCCCCGTCAGTTCAGTCTGGCCGCGAACGACCTACTTAGTACGCGACGCTCGACCTCCTATTAGCGACAACTCGTATACGAAGAGACCAATACGAACCCCACATCGTCTCATTCATTTGATCACGATAGCCCCGACCGCCCGAGCTATGTCCCCAGAAGCCCAGCTCGAAGAAATATGCGACCAGATGCAGGCACTAGACATCCAAGCATCCGCATTCCGACAAATTAATATCGACCTTTGGGACAACGATATCACACACGACGAAAAGGACAAGATCGCAGTAACGACATATGTGGCAAAGTTCATATTCATCGTTCAATCTGGCAGTGATCAAGGATACGACCTCCTTGGTTACTTCCAACAGCATTTTGAAGAATGGACCGAAGACACATGGGACCGCGCCCGAATGAATACAAGAGAGCCCTCAGGAAACTACTAAGGAAAAGAGGTATCTACACAGGTTCACAAAGGGGGAAATTCGCAACACAATTTCTCATATTACAAACTATCGAGAACCCACAAACCTGGCCAGAGCAGGAGTTTACGGAGATGGTGTTTGATGAGAGGACTGCTGCCTTCAGGAGGCAGACAGCATTACTAGGATCAAATGCTTCCACTAATCCCCATCCGTCTCAACCTCCTTCACCATCAGTTACGCCCTTAGCAGCACCTCATCAAGGTCTTAACGAACCACAACCTATTAAGACCCTAACGAGCCCTCCTAACGCACCTACTCCTGCTCCGACTATCCAAGATAAACCTGCTCCGACCTCTCTTACTATTCATCCGACTTCCTACCGCTTCCAGAACCCCGATCTCGTCCAACCCGTCACCAACCCCATCCCCGAACACTTATCCGGCCCTGCAACCTTTGGAGAATACATGAAACTCCCCCCGGATAACATCCCGAACGCTATCGTCGATAGCGACATCCAGCAGAAGTTTATGAAGACCTGGAACAAAGATCGGAACTACACAGGAGAGCCGTACGATCTCCTTGATGATAAGCTCCGCCTCTTCTTAAGCAACTGCTCTCATATCCAAGTGAAACCGTCACAATTTCACGCACTCTTTCCCCGGATCCTTGATGGAAGAGCCCAAAGATTCTATCTTGATAAGATCACATGGGCTACGACGTTCCGACAAGCGTATGATATCTTCAAACAACACTTTGACACGGAAGTCAACCATGTCCACTACCATACTGACTGGACAACAATAACCTTTAACTCCATCCGTGCCCAAGATGCTTCGAAGACCCCACGAAGTGCTTCAAACCCTCTTTGATAAGCTTCAGCTCTGCCAACGAGCCCTTGACCCCTTCTCCTGCGTACAACGTTTATAAAAGCATGCGGGGGAGCCCCCAACCCCCAATCCCCTTTTTAAAACCCCGCCGATAACGTCGAGCACCTTCTTGCAGATCTTCGTGCATCCGTTGAAACCCATCTTGCCCTCATAACAACTTCTCAATTTCCCCTTGACTTTGCTGGATCATTTGATCATAACGATCCACACCATCAGTACTACCTCGACCGTCGATACAATAACAACCGCTCTCGAGGTAGATACGGATATTCAGGTCAACGACCCAGCCGCGGATACAGACAAAGCTACAACCGTGGAAACTACCGGCCTCAAAGCCGTAGTAACTACAATCATAGCTACAGTAACCGAAACTGGACGAAGAAGTGTTTTGTTTGTGGACAAGAAGGCTGTTGGTCAACTAAACACTCTACGGATGAACGGCAAAAGGCCAAGGACCAACATATCACTCAATGTCACTTCATAGGTGTACAACTCACGGACATCGGAGGCTATATTCTAGACTACGAAGGTCATGAGATGAGCAGCTTTGATGACACTGAAGATACATGGGAAGAACATGACAATAGCACCAACGATCACCCGGAACAATGGCAAGCAAGCCAAATGCTCTGTCAACAGGCATTCAATCATTTGATCACAGGAGAAGACGTCTATCAGACGGATCAAACCGTTGTTCCAGCCTCGCAATTTATTATTGAAGATCGCTATTCAAGGGATAGATTCCAAGGTATCATGATCGACACAGGTGCAGCAACATTTTCCACAGCAGGATACTCTCAGTACATCGCCCTACAACGAGAAGACCCTTCTGTAGCTCTCGACAGCTCCACATCCGGCCAGGCCTCCATCAAATTCGGCAACAGCGACGCCATCCACTCCTCGGCACAGTCGCCCTTAACACACCCTCGGAAGGATCACGTTCCACGTCCTTCAAACCCCAACTCCTTTTGCTCTGCCTTGCTGATATGGACCGGCTTGGTATCTATTTCAACAACATCACAGATACCATCAATTGTACTAATCATTGTACTAATCGCCCTACAAGCATTCCAGTCGTACGCAAATGGGGACATCCCTGGTTCTTCCTTACGAAAGATGAAGAGTCCATCTCGTTTCTTACGGAAACAGAGATTCGTACACTTCACCGACGCTTTGGACACCCAGCAGTCCCTAGGCTCCATCACCTCTTGAAGCAAGCCGGGCACAGTGACGTCTCGATAGACACATTAGAGACTATCTCTAAGTTCTGTCACCACTGTCAAATGCACTCACAAGCCCCACGCCGCTTCAAGTTCACCCTTAACGATGATCAAGAGTTCAACTACGAAATCATCGTTGATGTGATGCACCTAGGAACACCACAACGCCCTGTTCTACACGTTGTGGACTCAGCTACTGCTTTCCAAGGAGCCAGATTTTTACCGTCAATGTCAGCTAAAGATACATGGGAGACCCTCCGGACCCTCTGGATCGACACGTATCTTGGACCTCCTGATACCCTCCGTCATGATGCAGGAACTAACTTTGCTTCTCTCGAATTCCGGAACGAAGCAAAGATTATGGGAATCAAATGCTCTCAAGTACCTGTTGAGACGCATTGGTCCATTGGAAAGATTGAACGCTATCACGCACCCTCCGACGCGCCTTTAACATCCTCCATGCTGAGATTGGCCACACCACTTCCGCCGAAACAGTCCTTCAAATGGCTGTTAAAGCAATCAATGATACGGCAGGACCTGACGGTCTTGTGCCTACGTTGCTTGTTTTCGGCGCATACCCTCGCGTATCTACAGACTCGCCCCTTCCGCTTCTACCCTCAAAAGATCGGAAGCTATGCAGAAAGCGATGAAAATGCTCCGCCAACTCTCGGCAGAAAGACGAGTTAAGGATGCCCTCCATGCACGCAACGGCCCGAGCACGACAGAAGTGCTATCCTCCCGCTGCAAAGTGAAGTTCGCGTTTGAGAGAGAAAGACGGTTGGCAAGGACCCTTCAAGATTGCATCGATTGATACCCATAACATCACCATTGACACAGTCAACGGCCCCAAGTCTTTCGATCGACCCTTGTACAACCGTATCTGCGTGATGATACCACTCTTTCCGACCCTACACACGACACAGACCCTCAGGCATTCGTTCAGATCTTAATGAACAACCGGCTCAAGACCCCGTTAAGACCCTAACGGACCTGCCTGCCCGACCCGAACCCCGCCCCCGCAGAGGACGCCCACCAGGATCAAAGAACAAGCCAAAGGATTTGATCATGATGGCCCAAGCCGTAGACCAGAGCTTCTTGACCCAAAAGGAGGAAGATGCACAAGCTCTTTCCTCAAGCTACGGTCTGATGGCATAATCACCTCTCCTGGTGACCCCTTCGAAGAATCCGATAACAAAGAGATTACTGACCTCGTTGGCCGCGGTGTATTCCAATTTGAACGATACGATCAAATGAGTCATGGAAACTATAGAATCTTTCGCTCTCGAATGGTTCGTGAAGTCAAAGGAATCAACACTAAGCCCTACGAAAAGTCTCGACTTGTTATTCAAGGACATAACGACTTTGAGAAGACCACCCTCCTGACGCAATCTCCGACAATTCAACGCGTTAGCCAGAGACTCATCCTCGCTATTGCCCCGGACTTCTTCAAAACTACGGCATAACCCTCTCCTCCGTGATATCACTCAGGCATACCCGCAATCCCAGACCAAGCTTTCCGGACCATTCTTACGTATTTGCCCACGGAACTACAAGGCAAATACCTAACGGAACAATTATTCGTGTTATTAAGCCCTGTACGGTATCGCAGAAGCCGGAGTCCATTGGTTCCGCACATATCAGCAGCATCACCTCGAAAAGCTGGATATGTCTACCTCCACCTATGACTCCTGCCTACTGATTTCGAATACTGGCCCTGACACGCTCGGTATTGTTGGAATGCAAACTGATGACACCCTCATCCTTGGAACGAACAACTTTTCTACCCGTGAAGAAGAAGAGCTACAAAGGCAGAATTTCGTTCCAAGCCCAAGACTGACATCACATACGGAACAACGGTTGACTTTAATGGTGCAAGACTGACGTTGCTGAATAATAACCCTTAAGAAAGGATCCTTTACTTCAACAGAAGGGACAAGCAGCTAAATGACCACCATTGACCCTAAAGCAATTGATCGTCACCAGCGCTACGTTGAGGAACGAGCGCGAGCCTCATACATTGCTTCAATTGCTCAACCGGAAGCTTCTTTCGATGTTTCAGTCGCCGCCCAAGTACAGACCCCTGAGGATAAAGATTACGCAATTTTGAACAAGCGACTGCAATGGCAAATGGATCACCAACTACGTGGCCTCACGTACAAACCAATTGATCTAGCTACTGCAAAGCTGATGGTTTTCACCGATGGTTCTTTCGCAAACAACAAGGACTTATCCTCCCAACTAGGATTCGTCATTGCCCTCGTTAACGAGACAAACCACAAAGAAAAACAGTTCGAGATTAGTGGTAACATCGTACACTGGAGTTCAACAAAGTGCAAACGTGTTACCCGTAGCGTCCTAGCATCAGAGATCTACGGTATGGCCAACGGATTCGACATAGGCATCTCCCTTGCGATGACTATGAAGATAATTACGGAACGACTCAACCTTCCTCCTATCCCTCTCATCGTCTGTACGGATTCGTACTCTCTACGAATGCCTAGTCAAGCTCGGTACGACGAAGGAAAACGATTGATGATTGATATCATGGCCCTTCGCCAGTCATACGAGAAGAGAGAGATAACAGATATTCGTTGGATCAACGGCGCAGACAACCCAGCAGATGCAATGACGAAAGCATCACCAAACCGAGCCCTGGAACGCTTCATCGATACCAATAGTCTGACAATTCGAGTCGAAGGATACGTACAACGTTCCTAACCGCTCCTTATACCTATGATCAAATGATTGCTCCTATCAGGAAGACCCTTCACTTCTTCCCAGATATCTACAGCTAAGAACAAGACGTCGGACCCACTTTTGGCAATAATGACACACGCCCTCACGGCACATTCCTTCACGGCCTTAACGCTACTATCCTTTAGACCTGTTCAAGGTGTTGCTGTGCTTCTCACAGCAAAAGAAGAGTTGCCTGTGTAGGAATGTATCTATCTAGTGGTGTGACCAACCATGGTTGGCACGTGACCCGTACGGTCACGTGTGCGGCTGAGGGCAGCGTGCCCCCTTTCTCCACGCTGGCCTCTGCCTCCTTAGATAGAGAATCAAGACGAATACAACATCACAGGTTAACCCTAGTACCGTCTCATTGCAGCAGCTGCCGCAGGTGCCTACCCACACTTAGTAAGATTATATATCTAAGGAAGTTTACTTCCTATATATAAAACTTACTTTTCTTTAGTTTAACTAGTAACTTTATATTTTAAAGTACGCGGAGTACCTTATAGACGTATTCTTTATATTTTTCTAAGGTATCTAAGAAGATTAGGATATTATCTAGGTATACTACTATAAAGATATCTAAGTATTTATATAGGATATTATTAATTATCTATTAAAAGGTAGCTAGTATATTTATAAGTTTAAATAGTATTACTAGATATTTAAATAGTCCGAATTTTATTTTAAAGCCTATATTTATTTATATCCCTTTTTATATATATTAAGTTATAGGTGCCTTTAAGGTTAAGGGCTATAAACTATTTTTTACTATATAGTTAATCTTATACGATATAAGTAGTAATAGTATTCGGTCCTTTATTATAATATCGTTTAAGCGTTTATAGTTAATAACTAGTTATAGCTTACCGTTTTTCTTTAAAATAAATATAACTAGGTAGCTTATTTTAGATATTAACGTTTATATATATCCCTTTTATAGATTCTTATTAAGGTAGTCGTATAGCATTTATAGTTACTTTTTATTTAAGTTATAAATCTTATAGAACGTTAGCGTTATTCTATCCTTAAGATAAATTTTATAGTCTTATTAGCTATATTTAAGTAACCTTATCTTAAGTTCTTCTTTAAAGAGTTTATTATATTTCTAGTATTCTTAAAGGATATTCTTTATTTTATTTTATAGGCTTTATTCTTTCTTTTAAAAGCTAGTTTCTCTTAACTTAAGCTCTTTATTAATTTATTTAAGGTCTTTCCTTAAAGTAGTAATAACTCTTTAAATCTTTATATTATATCCTTTATTCTATTTATATTAGATACTAGGTTATATAGCTATATTAGTTAGTATATAGGTCTTATTAGTTAATTTTATTATATCTATTAGTTTAGTTACTATTTTCGTTTATATTACTAAAGCCTATAATAATTTACTTAAATAGGTATTCTTTTTATCTTATTTAATAGCTAAATTATTATAAAATTTTACTTTCTTTTAAATCTATTAGTTTTAGAAACTTATATTTTTATTTTAATATAGCTAGCTAGTTTTCTAGTTAATTAGTAAGTTACTCTCCTATAAGTATAGAAGTCTTAATATAAGGTTATATTTTTTAATATCTATAATATTAAGGTTAACTTATTTATTATAGCCCTAGATATTAATATTAAGGTAATTAATCTCTATATTAATAATTCTATTATTATAGTTAAAGGCCTTTCTTTTAATATTTATATATTTATATAGATCTTTCTTATATCTTTATATAAGTTAGTAATAATTAACGACTTTAAATAAATTGTATTTACCTATTATACTATAGTCTAAAAGTATATATATATAATATCCTGCGATTTAAATATCTAATACTATTTAGTTACTATAGCTTACTATTACTATATATAAGGTCCTTAGATCTTATTATATTATGCTAGTCTATAGCCCTTTTATAGATAGCGTACCTTATTTTTTACTTAGTCCTTATTTATTTTATTTAGGTATTCTTCTTCGATTTATTATTAATATCGTTTCTTTATATTTTCGTTATATAGTATTATATTAAGGCTTAAGAGACTAATTTCTTATAGCTAATTAAAGATTTCTTATTTCTTAACGCTATATTATTTATATTATACTACTTCGTAGTTAATTATATACTATACTTTATAATTTTATTTATTTTTATACTAAAGGTTAAGTTTTTATTTAGCGTCTTTTTATTTTATATATAGTATTTCTATATTAATTCTTACTTAGTTAAATATAGCTTATAGCCTTTATATATATTACTGATAATCTTTTAATATACTATTATATTATTTATACTATACTTATACTTTTTCGTATTTATAAACTCTATAGTTTAGGTATATATACTCTTTATAATTTTCTTTATTATATTTAACTTATTATATAAGTTTTTAAAAGATTAAGGGTTTAAATACCTTAAAGTAAGTAATATTATACTATTCCTTTATTTTAGCGTATTTATAGATTTTATATATCTTTAAAAGATATCTTATTAATAAACTATAATTATCGCGGTATTTAAGTAGTATACCGTAATTAGGTTCTAATAATATAACTTAGTCGTTTAGGTAGCGTTAATTAATTTTCTAGTAGTTTAGTTCTATACTTAGGTAGGGTTTTAAAAGTACTTATCCTTTAAACTTAACTAGGAAGGCGTTATATTATACCTTTATCTAAAAGTATATTATATAATTTAGGTAGACGTATAATATCTATAAAATATACTTATAGTACTTATGAGTAAGTAGTATTTATAGATTATCTTTAAATTTTCCTTATAGTTACTATTCTTATTATAAAGCTATAAAGGTATCGACTATAGTAATAGCTATAGTATAGTCTCCTCTACGTAGTAACGGTTAATATTAAATTAATATAGCTTATTAGTTTTCTATAAGAATTTAAGGTATTTATTAAGTTTTAATTTTAAGTATTTCTTTAAATTCTTTAAAGTATAAAGCGTATTCTTTAATTATAGTATTTTCCCTTAGTAATAAGGGTAGTAGTATAAGTTTATTCTTATCTTTTATTTCTTTAAGTATTTCTTATTCTTTAAAGCTTATATTATTAATACTTTATTTTTCCTCTTTAGGTTATTATTCAAGTTTCGTAAGTATAAAAGCTATATTTATATCTTCCTTATTATATTATTTATAAACTACTTATTATTATTATTAATTTTTATTTTATATATCTTCCTAGAATCGTTTACTATTCCTCTTAATCTAGTTTTAAAAGACTTTTTTAAGATAAGGGTATTTTAGTTCTATAAATTTAACTTATTTTTATATTTTAAGATCCCTTTATTATATTATTATAAGGGTCTTCTTTAATAGCTTTAAGAACTATTTAATACTATTCTTATCGCTTAAGTATACTATATATTTATCGTTATAGTATATAGTCTAACTAAGGAGTTTATACTTTAGTCCTTATTTATTAGTAGTATTTAAGTATTTCTTACCTTTTAAGGCTAGTACTTAATAGGTTTTCTTCTCCTTATAAGGTTATCTATATTCTTTAAAGTAATATTTAAGTTTCCTATAATTAAAATACTTTCTTTTACTTTTCTATATTATATTTAGATCTATCTTACTTAGGTTAGTTATATAAGTATAGGTAATAAGAGTTTCGCGCTTCTTTTTATAGTTAGCGCGTTAGTTAAAGTTATTCTTATAAAAAGGGTTTTAGTTTCCTTTTCCTTATTTTTTTTCTTAGTATTATATATACTATCTATTATTAATTTATACTACTATAGTAATATAGTCTAAGAGGTTATTAGGTCGATTTTCCTTATAAAGCTCGTCCTTAACTTCTTCTTTAAGCTTATTATAAAATCGTAATATAAGGGGTTTATTATCTTAATTAAGCTTTAAGGTAACTTAATAGAACTTTATAGTATAATCCGATACTAAGATCCTTTATTAAAGTTCTTAGAGTTTCTATTTAGCTTCTTATTCCTTATTAGTTATTTTAAATACTTTTATAATAGCTTCTTTAAATCCTTAGAAACTAATAAAGACTTTATTTATTTTATTATCTTATTATACTAGTTAGTTATTAAGAAAGTCCCTTATAATAGGTCTAAACTAAGTAAGTACTATTTTAAATAAATAATTTCTTATATAGAGTACCTTTTAACTAAGTCTAAGAGTTTAATAGGGTATAACTAGTAGTAAGCCTTAAGTTAGGTAAGAAAGTCTCGAAGTATACTATAAGTACTATCGAATAGTCCTAGCTATTTTAGTTTAACTACTTCTCTAAGGTCCTTAACTTATTTACTACCTCCTTTATTCTTAAGTAACTATACCTTATATCGAAGGGTAATAATCTCGCGTATTATATCCTAAGGCAATATAGTAGCTCTAGAGTTAGTTAATCTAGTTTACTATATAGGTATATTAATAGTTATAATATTACTTAGAGTAACGCGGTATTATACTAAATAAGAGCTTTTAATATATAATAACTAGTATTATTCTTAAGGGATAAACCTATTAAGGGGTTTATATTAGTAGATACAATAGGGCGTAGTCTAAGTAATAATATATATATTACGTTAGTAATAAGTTAGAGGTTATAGACTATAGACTATAACTAGGTAATTAAAATTAAAGATAGAATCGTAATAAAAATCTATATTAAAAGCTAGAGAGCTATCTATCTAAAGAAGTAAAAGTAGGTAGCTATATATACCTATAGAGACTATCCTTAGATTATAGGCCTAGCTATAATCCCTAACGTTAGATCGTATAGAGTATAGTAATCCTATTAATCCTAGATTACTTAGATCTCTACGATCCCCTCGATCCTATATCTATTAGATAGTTATACTAACTATTTATCCGTTAGACTATATTATATACTTAACGCGGTCGACTATTAGCGGCTTAGTAGCTATAGTCGTAATACTTTACTATAAACGTAGTAGTAGAATAGTATAGTAATTTATTACTAAAGGGCCGCGCCTCTATATTTATATAAAAGCTATAAGAGACTATAGATTATTACTAATTTATAATAGCCGCCGCGGTATACGATTAAGAGCGGCACGCTAATAAGACTAAGGCCCTAGTAAATAGGTTTATAGTAAGAGATAAGGTATAGCTAAACCTCTATAACTATAGGTCGGTATAGCTAAAAAAGAAGCTTAACTAGCTATATATAAAGTTTATAGTATAGAGGGTTATTAGCTTATAGGTTATAGAGCTTAATAGTCTCTTAATAGGGGTCTATAATAAGATTAATATAGACCTTCTTTATAGAGCCTCCTTTAACTTACTACTTAAATAAAAAATAGTAAACGCTTAACCGCCTATAATTAAGGTAAAGAGAAAGGATAAGTTTAAGGTTAAAGAAATATAGGCCGCGCGCTAGAAAAAGGTTAGTAAGGAGAAACGCTAAGAGGTCCTTATTAAGTAGCGCGAGTATCTTAACCTTATATAAGAACCTATATATAAGTTTATAAGAACTATAGCTCTTAATAAGTTTAAAGCCTTATTTAAAATAATAAATAAGAATAATAAACTAATAAACTACTAATAATAGCTTAAGCTAAGACTATAAAGTAGGTAAAGTAAAGTAAGTAGTTATAATAACGCGAGTATAATAATATAAGTAGAGATAAAAATAGCGTTTATTTTAAGGTAGAGCCCTTAGACTACCTAGACTTACTCCTTATCCTTATTATTATCCTTATCCTTATCCTTATTATCCTCCTTTACCTTATTAACGGCGGCGGCGCTCTTTAAGGCGCTTAGGCGGCCCTCTAGGCCTACGAGCTAGTCGGTAGTAGCGGCGGCTCTAGGGGCTCCGGGAGTAGGGGGGGCCCGGCTAATAGTAGCGGCGGGGGCGGCGGCGGGCACGGCTAAGGGGACCGCCAATAAGGCGATAAAGGTAGTATTCTTAGTACCGGGAGAGTTAGTAGCGGAAGTAAAAGAGCTAGAGGAGAGGAACTTACTTAAGGACGAGGCCCTAGTACTCGAGGGCGCGGAGATTATAGTAAGCGGCAGCGGCGGTAATAAGGCGCTTCTTAGTAGCCCCCTATACCTACCTATACGCGTTAGCCTTCTAAGCCGACGCTATAGCGAGTAAGATAGGAGGCGCCGCCTTATAAGCGCGGCCGGTATACGCGTATTAATAATAACTACCGCTATAGCGGCGCCCGTCTTAGTTAGCGTAGGGGAGCTCCTATAACGCGTACTATATATAGGGGGCCGCGCGGGTAGCTCTAGCTTATACTTAGCGTTTATACTTTAAGAAATTAGCGGAAAATAGCTACTATACTCGCTAAGTAGCGGACTTATAGGGGTAGTAAAGGTAGAGGTAGAGGTAGAGGGGCTAGGTATTACGGCCGGCGGCGGGGATAGCGTCGTTATATAGAAGGGCAATATAAGGGCGGCTAGCGTAGTAGAGGTAGAGGCGGCGGCGGTAGGCGCGGTCGCGGGGGCATAGGTAAGAGTAGCGGTAGCGGCGGAGCCGTCGTCGGCTATACTTAGTATAACGTCGACGAATAACTCTATATACTCTAAGAAAAAGGAAGTAGGGGAGGGGGGGGTAGATATATCTATCGCGGAAGTTAGTATTACGGATTACGGCCTCCCGCTCTATAAGGCGGAGAACTTACTAGTTAAAGTTATTATTATTAAGGCTATTATTACTACTATAGCTACTACTATAAGTATATATTAATAAAGCGGCTTATATAGCTAAGAACGAACTAATGCCTTAGGTAAAGTAGAACTTACTTATTACTATTACTATTATAGTTAAAGAAAGAGAAGAAGGAAAGGAAGGAGGAAAAGGGGGATGCCGCCTTATATACCCCTAGGTAGAGGAGGTTGCCTAAGGCCGAGGGAATAGGCAACCTAAGGCTTACGTAGGTCCGGGCCGGCCGCCGGCTACCTAGGGGCGTATATAATAGGTCGCGCTCTTATTTAAACGGCTAGCCGGCTAATAAGTATAGAGCCTAGTTCTAGCTACTTAGGTTAATAGGCGCGGGGATAATAGGGCTAGTAGGGCTAGTATAATTAATAGGAAAGGGTAGGGTAGAGCTAGCGGTATAGGCCTAATAATATAGAAGCTATTAATTAAGTAACGCCGCGCTATACTTAAGGGAGGGTATTATATAAAAGTCTTTAACTATTATAGGTTATAGGCTTAAGCTACGGCCTAAGCTATATAGTTACGTATAGAGGGCCGGATCCTATATATATATATACGGGCTAGCCGCGTATAGGAGAGCTTTATATAGCTTATTAATATTATCCTATAGACGGTACCTACGCCTATGCCTTTACTTACTCCGTAATAGTAACTTTAGTAATATAGAAAAGGAAGAGACTAAAGCGGTTAGTTTTATATATATTATTATAGCTAATAACCTTAAGGAAACGTTTCTATATCTTTTAATATTATAGATAGGTTTATAATACGCCTAAAATCTTATTTTTATTATATTAGTCGAATTTAATATAATAGGGAAAATCGCTTACCTAAAAATATTATAAAAACGCTTATATTACTATTATATCGCTAAGAGCTTTAAAACGGATCTTTTAATAGTTATTATAAATATCTTTAATATAAAAGAATACTATTAAAGGTTTAGCTTTATATAAGATAGTTAATATCTCTTAAGCTAGTAGTACTTTATATTAAGAGAGGTTCTGCTTAAGAGCTTACTATATATTAGTCTACTAGCAATAAATATTATATATAGAGGGATTAAGGGAAAGCTTATAGTTATAGCGATCCTTAGTAATACGAAAATCCTACTTTTAAGCTTCCTTATTATATAACGCTATTATAATAAAGCGGAAGGGGCAGTTAAGCTTTTAAGTAGAATATTTATATAGCCTAGTACTTAAAGAAGCTTACTATAGGCTACGATTATATATAAAGAGGAGTCGTATTATAATAGAGAGAGACCTTATTATTATCTCGCTTATATATACTTAACCGCTTAATAACCGCGGCGCTATTCTTATAAAGGAAGTATTAAACGAAGTTATATACCTTATCGTAGGTTTTAAAGCCTAAGGAAGGCGGCAAGGGCGGGATCGTATCTTCGCGTTCTTAGTAGGCATTATAGGCATCGTAGGCATTATCTAACGTATTAAGGAAGGAGAGAAGGGGGTCTATCGCAGCGCTAGTAATAGCTTTAAATTTAGTATATATATATAGGTTATATATATAGGTTATATATACGGGTTATATATATATATAGGCGGGCGTAGGCGCGGGTATAGGCATTTAAGCGGTACGGGTACTTACTAAGCGCGCGCGGTATAAATAGGCGGGGCGGGCTAGCTTTAGTACGTATCTTAAAAATAGGTTGAGTATATAAATAGCAATACTCTTATAATAATAGTTACCGAAGAAAGAGACTGCTAAAGATAACTGCTAAAGAAGATTGCTATAGAAAGAGCTTATAAAATACCGTAGCTAAGCGGCTGTCGAGACTCTAGCTAAGGAAGCTGCCGGACTATAGCTAACGGAGCTGCCGGACCCGTAGAGACTGTTGGTCCCGTGGAAGCTGTTGGTCCTATAGAAGCTGCTAGTCGTATAGGCTGTGGAAGAAGTTATCGTATTAGCAGAGAAAGAAGGAGAAAAGCTAGAAAGAAGTCCGCTGCTTACTGCTAGCGTAGCTATCCCCCCTCTATAATAAAGACTAAACGCCCTCGTCTACTAGAAGAAGAAGCAGCTGCCATAGAGGGCGCCTGCCGGAGACCTCTATCGAAAAGGAAAGCTCTGCGCGGGAGGAAAGTTCAGTTATATAGAGGGATTTTCCATAGTATATAGACTAGCAGGTATAGCTCGTAGAGCTATTAGGCTTATAGTAAGGTTCCTAAATAATTAGGCCGAAGCTATCTATAATTAGGAGCTATAGTTAACTAGTATTAGGGGGCTACTCTATAGAAGCTCCTCTACTAGGTTTATTTATATGCTTTCTATAAATTATATAAATCCTTATAAAAGCATCTGCTGCATGACATTTAGGCGGTAACTCTCGCGTCGTTCAAGCAGCTCGGCGTGGCGTCCATAATCGACAATACGCCCCCCCTCGACGACCAAAATAACGTCTGCCTTCTGTGCAGTATGCAACCGATGCGTGACTGCCAGTACCGTGGCGCGTCGCGACGCCCTATCAAGACCCTCCTGCACGGCTGCTTCTCCCGCGGCGTCGAGGGCGCTGGTACTCTCATCGAGGAGAAGCAAGCGTGGACGACGGACCAGCGCACGTGCAATGGCGAGGCGCTGTCTCTGTCCGCCTGACAGGCGGGAGGCGGAAGGGCCGCATGCGGTGTCGTAGCCGTCTGGAAGAGCGACGATGTCGTCGTGGATGTTGGCCAGGCGGCAAGCCTCTTGGATCTCTTCCATTGTGGCATCATGGCCCGGCAATGCGCCTAAGCCTATGTTGTATCGAATTGTCCCGTCAAACAGAGCAGGATCCTGCGGCACCAAGGCAATGGCGTCACGGAAAGAGGGGGGCAATTGGGCGATGTTCCAGTCATCGAGGTGGACAGAGCCCGAGCTTGGTGCGTAGAGTCGCTGGACGAGGTTGACAATAGTTGACTTGCCGGCCCCTGAAGGGCCCACGATGGCGCAGAATTGGTTTGGTGCAATGGTGAAGGATACATCATCAAGAATAGGGACTTGCGGACGGCCTGGGTAAGAAAACGACACATATTTGAAGGCCACCTTCACGCCGCCCTGGCCATGATTGTCCAGGGGGTTGTCGCAACTTGGCGGCGCCGTAGCCTCGACATCGTCGTGTCCAGCCTTGGCTACAGAGCGACTGGAGCCCAGTTCAACTACTGCCATGACCCGAGACAGGGCTATGCAGGTCCTGGAGAACTCGGGTGCGAGAGTAAACATGTTGCCCCATAGCTGAAGGCTAACCAACATGACTATCAGAATGATGAGCAGGTCCGTTTGCGTGTACTCTCCCCTCATTATCAGCTGCGATCCCCACCAATAGGCCAGGCCGTTGATCATGGGGCCGACGGCCTGTGACATGGCGAGGAAGATGTTCGCCGATGCCGACGCGCGCACCAACTGCTTTGCAGGAGGTTCCAGCAAGCACAGGTACGACCGCATGTAAGTCTTCTCGAGTGACAGTGCAGCGACGGTGCTGATGGACTGGACTGCCTCGGTAGCAAGCGAAGTTGCCTTCGTAAAGGCCTCCTGGTGCCGCTCCTGGTAGCGCGCGAGCATTCGAAGCTGTAGGAAACCCAAGCCGAGCAATATGGGGATAGCCACGAGACAGACGAGGGCAATCTTCCAGGCCACGATGTGGGAGATGATGATGGCAAGGACCACATTGACACAGACGGCGAAGACGGTGCCAAACGTGGAACCGCAGAAGCTACCAATGGCCATGCAATCCTTGGTTATGATGGACAGCGATGCCGACGGGGAGCGGCCGTCTGACTGATGCCACTCAACACGCCGCTCAAGGAGCGACCGGAAGGAGAGAACGCGCAGCGCGTAGAGGACCCTTTCTCCAATGATGCCGAATCCCCACCAGGCGAGAAAGTTGGCCATGAGCTCGACTCCGGCGAGCATAAGGATGAGCCCGGCAAAGAATCTGCCCATGGACGTGATACGGTCAACGGTACTCTGGCAGGGGTTCAATGCCCCGACAGTGTAGCCCAAGATGACGCCGACGCCGGACCAGGCGGCTCCGACGACGACCGCCGCAGCCATGGCAATTGCGAACCACCCTAACGAAGGTCGGACGAGTGAGCAAAGGCCCTTCATGACGCTACCAAACGGTTGCACGTGGATATGACCGTCCTCGACCTCGTTCCGGCCGTCCTCGGGTTTACCATTTGCCTGACTCTCGGCGTCGAGAGGACGTTGTGTCTCAGAGATATGTGCCTCTTCGACGGCCAAATCAGCCTTGTCCAGCGATGGATCGAGCAAGCCGCCTGGAATGGGCTTGGTTCTCGCACCCAACCGTTGCAGCCGGGCCATGTAGGCAAACTTGCCGCCGTCCTTTGCCATGAGCTCGGCGTAGGTCCCCTGCTCGACGACCTGACCAGAGTCAAAAACAATGATGTTGTCGGCGTTGCGAATCGTCGACAGCCGATGTGCGATGGAGATGGTGGTCCGCCTATCGGAAGCAGCTCGCTCTACGGCAAGCTGCATCCTCTGTTCGCAGACAGAATCAACCGAGGCCGTCGCCTCATCGAGGATGAGGATTTCGGGGTCGCGGATCAAGGCTTGGGCGAGAGCAATGCGCTGTCGTTGGCCGCCGCTCACCTGGCTTCCTCCAGGGCCGGCAGACGTCCCGTAGCCAGTACCAAGACGGTCAATGAAGCAAGCGGCATCGGCTTGCTCTGCTGCAAGGCGTACCAACTCGACGATTTCGGCAACCTCGGCACAGCCAGACGCAGCAAATGCAAGCCCATGCTTGCCCTTGGCCGCGACCTGGGCAAGCTCGGGCCCGCCAAGCCGAGACTTCAAGTGCTCGTGGCGTTGGTGTGGAGAGTTGACGAGTCCGAGGGCAATTATCTCCAAGATGGAGCACTGGAAAAGAGAAGGCGTCTGCTGAACAAGGGAGATGAAGCTCCGCAGGGACCTGACATTCAACGTTCGCAGATCGTGGCCGCCCATCTCTATTGTCCCTGCCGTGGGGTCATACAAACGGGCAATCAACGAGGCAATAGTTGACTTGCCGCTGCCAGAGACGCCTACAATCGCCGTGTGCTTTCCGGCGGGAAACTCCAGGTCGACATTCCGCAGAACGGGCTGGCCTGGCCTCGAGGCATACTCAAACGATACATTGCGAAACGTAATCGTCTTTGCCATGCCGGGCTGCAGCATCAGGCCGGCGCTCGATGTCCCATCAATGGCAGAAGGCATCTCAATGTCCTCGGCGAGGCGTCGGTATGCCGAGACGGCACTTCCAAGGAACGGGAGCAAAGGTGCCAGCCCGCCCAGCATGATGCACGCTACTCCATCAGCGACGTGTCTGGGGGAAAAGTGAATGCCAACATACCGTCGACAAGGAGATAGACGATGGAGTATATCTGGCCCATCGTCGCACGGCCGCTCTCCTCGGCCACGGTGTCGGCGATGCGGATGCTGCCCTGCCAGAAGGCTAACGCATTAGCACAATAGGCAACAAAGTACAAGAGTCCAGTCTGGACAGCGGCGATAGCAGCTTTGGCAACGGCGTGTTTGCGCGCACGAGCCATGTGCCTGACGAAGACGGCCTCGAGTCGAGGCGCGGCTCCGAAAGCATGGACGACGGGCATGTGCGACAGGGACTCGGAGGCAACCGAAGTGGCGGATTCGGTCGCCTTGTTCTGGCGCTCCGTCAACTTGGCTATGTATCTGCCGCCGACGAGGCCAGAGAGGACAAAGGTCGGCAGCATGAAGATCAACATGCCGGCCAAACGCGGCTGCTTCGTAAAGGCAATGATGAACACGGTGACGAGGAAGCTCAGCGTCATGATGATGGTTCCGACCTTCTCCGACGTGCCGGACTCGACGGCAGTGATGTCGCTGTGCAGCCGGCTCGACACCTCGCCGGCCGCTCCGCGCACATCGAAGAAGGACGGAGGCTGCCGCAGAAGAGATGCCATGTACTGGTAGCGCAAGCGCTGGGCCAGGCGCTGGCCGACGATGCTCCAGGACGTTAGGTAGCAGTAGGTAAAGGCAAACACCGCTATACCGGCGCAGGCCGTCTTGACCACCTTGTCGTTGATGGCCGTTTCATAGCGAAAGGGGTCCTGGCCGGACCCGTCCCTGGCCGCGCATGTGATGGTATTGAAGTCGTCGACGAGCTGCCCGAAGAGGATGCCGATCAAAGGCCAGGGGACTCCGGCTCCGATGGCACAGAGAGTTGCAAACAATATTAGGAAGACGTCACTAAAAGTTGGCTGGGCGGCAAAGAGGAGTTGGAAGTAGATAAACAGGGACCGGGTGACCTGGTCGACCTGGAGTCAGGCTTGCTTTCTCTCGAGAGACGAGTGAGGTTGGCAACGACGCGAGACTCACCTGTGACCCGCGTTTTGGTCTCGAATCCACAGCATTTGTGCCGTCCGCTGAGGCCTCTACAGAAGCCCGTCTGTCCCCGTCTGCACACTTGTTGGCGACCACCTGGTCCTTCTCTAAAGCCATGTTCCGTGGATCTGTCGAATTTGGAGATGGAGGCGTGCCAGGCTTGGGAACAGCACTAGAGTATCGGAACGCTCGTGTGCGAGCGGGCAAACAAGATTGGATTCAGTTGCTGTTCACGAGAGTGACAAACGGCGGAGAATTAAGAAGCTCTCATTAGTGGTTAATGTCACGCCGGTCATTTCGCCCAAATCGCCTACCATGAGCAATGTGCTGAAGCGGACCCGAGATGCGAGAAGACAGATTGAGGCAAGAGCCTGTAGGATTTAGAATTGCCTCTCATCGGTGGATGCATAACTGCGACCATGACGTGGCAAGTTCCCGGTGGGCGGTTTATAGGGTTTGCGTGAACATGAGGCCTTGAGGCATTAACTCCAGAGCTATAATTAACACGAGGATCTTATAACTTAAGAAATGGCTTGCAGAATATACCGTAGAAACTCACTAAATTGGGCCAGTGTTGGCAGTCTAATTAAATCTGTAGGCGCCCCACGTATGGTGCCATCTCAGACTGCGTACTTGGAAAAATTCGAACTTCTTATAGGTACCCGTGACAGCTTGAACATCGTATCATACAAATCTCGACCAAAGACGGTTCCGTGAGTCCGCATAGTAACCTTTTCCGAGTCCCAAATGACCCCATAATATCCTATGACGGGCACGTCGGTTAGCTTCGTCATCCTGGCCCATTAGACCTATAGTACACCCCTAGGGGCGGGCCCCTTAGCTAGGCCGACACCTTACGGCTTGGTCTGCGGACTCCTCTGCGTCTTGCGTATAACATGACGGGTATAGCTGATATTATAGAACCTGCACTGAAGGTTTCTATATCATAAAGACTGTAGGAGTGGGTGTGATCCTAATGATTACACCCTCAAGGGAGGAAGGACAGAGCTAGCACTACCCTGCCAATGCACCCCTGTTCCACTCGTAACGTAATATGGTTAAAACCTGCATGTGGAGCTATCATTTCACACCGTTCTTGATTAGATTGATAAGATGATCTTATAACGATTTGCGCTGTTTTTGTCCTGCTCCACCACGTTTGGGTCTAGATTGATAAGAAGATCCACCTAATCAAAATTTGCGCTGTTTTGTCCGGTTCCACTCGGCGGAGTGAACTTGGAGGAGCGGTGGCGAGGGCCGTCGGAGACCGAGTTCTACCGCGGAACAGCAGGGGAAGTCTCATTCCTGCCTAGGTATACAAACCAGGACAGAGCGCGGCATTATCAATCGCAAGGAGGGTGGACCGGGGAGTGTAACTAAAAATGCCTTGTATTATTGACCGCCGAAGCACTCCATGGGCTAAGCGGTCCACCATAAAGGTGCGGAATGGCTCGGTGGCAGCTCCAGGCTGGCCGCTGTGTAGAAAGCACTGTTGCCTCTGTATCCCGGCTTGAGTGTTGACAAAGTCCTGAATACCACTCGAGGCAGTTGCTTGCCGAGGAATTGAAGATGGCAGTCATGACCGGTGGCGTCGATGTGCCGGGAACCGCAACCGTCAACTCGGCCACAGAGCCAGCCAGGCCTGCTTCGGAGCAACCCATTACAAGTCGACCGCTAAGCAACAAGGACTTAGAGCAGATTTGGACATGGAACGAGGCCGTCCCTCCGCGAATAACATCATGCATGCACGATCTCTTCCGCGACAAGGCCCGGCAGCGGCCGGATGCCGTGGCCGTGGAATCGTGGGATGGAACTTTGACGTACGGCTTGCTCGACGAGCTTTCGTCACGACTTGCACGGCTACTGAGGCCAAGGGGCGTCGAAATCGGCACCCGCGTTGTCTTGTGCTTTGAGAAATCCATGTGGACCATCGTGTCGCTGCTGGGCGTCATGAAAGCCGGCGCGACATTTTGTCTCACCGATCCGAGCCAGCCAGAGGCAAGGCTGCGAGCCATTGTCGAGCAAATGGGGGCTCGATTAGTCGTGGCTTCGGTGCTCCAGAGCCAGCTCGCGGCGAGGATATGCGCCGAGGCCCAAGTGGTGGCCGTGTCGCGGGACTACCTCAACCAGTCCCACGACGAGACCCCGGAAGGCCTGCCTCGAGTTCCAGGGACCTCGCCCATGTATGTCATCTTTACGTCGGGCAGCACGGGCAAGCCCAAAGGCGTCGTCATTTGCCACGAGAACTACACGAGCGGCGCCATCCCGCGAGCCAAGGCCGTCGGCTACACGCAGAGCTCCCGCGTCTTTGATTTTCCCTCGTACGCCTTCGACGTAAGCATTGACTGCATGCTTTGCACTCTGGTGACGGGCGGCACCGTCTGCATCCCGTCCGAGGCGGACCGAATCAACGATCTGAGCGGCGCCATCCGTAGGAGCAGAGCCAACATTGTGCAACTGACTCCCTCGGTCGCCCGTGTCTTGGAGCCCGACATCATCTCCTCGCTCGACGTCCTCGGAGTAGGAGGAGAGGCGGTATCGGCAAGTGACGCCACGGCCTGGGGCAAGACGACAACCGTCGTCATCGGATACGGGCCCTCGGAATGCACCATCGCTTGCACCATCAACAATGCCGTCGGCGCCTCGACGGGCATCGGAACGGGTGTTGGCGCGACGACGTGGATCACGGATCCGGACAATGACGGCATTTTAATGCCCGTGGGAGAAGTGGGCGAGCTCCTTGTCGAAGGGCCCGTTGTCGGGGCTGGATACCTGGGAGAGCCGGAGAAGACGGCCGAGGTCTTCATCGAGAGCCCTACCTGGCTACGTCGCGGGCACGGCTCGGTCCCCGGCCGCCGGGGTCGCTTGTACAAGACCGGAGACTTGGTCCGCTATGAAGCCAAAGGCTCAGGGTCCATGGAGTTTGTTGGGAGAAAGGACCACCAGGTCAAGCTTCGGGGACAGCGGGTCGAGCTGGCAGAAGTCGAGCATCACCTGCGGACCTGTGTCCCCGCCGGGACCGAGGTCATCGCCGAAGTTGTCGAGGGCGCCGGCGGCTCCAAGACACTGACTGCGTTCCTCTCGGAGCCCTCGGGCCCGGCCGTGGCCGACACGGGCACCTTGCTGACGGAGCCGTCACCGGCACTGGCGTCTGCCCTTGCCGGGATCGACACTGCCATGGAAGCCAGAGTACCGAGATACATGGTCCCGGCGGCTTTTGTAATCATCCGGACCATGCCTTCTCTCGTCTCGGGCAAGGCCGATCGGAAAAGGCTGCGCGAGTTGGGCGCGTCGCTGCGGCCCGGTGCCGGCGCGGGACATGGAGACGACCAAGAGCCAGGGGCAGAGACGGACAAGGAGAAGAAACTGCAAAGGGCGTGGGAACAGGTCCTGGCGCCCGGCGTCAAGATCGACAAGAAGAGCAACTTCCTGGCTCTGGGTGGCGATTCGCTGGGCGCAATGAGGCTTGTTGCGGCTGCGCGAGGCGAGAGTCTGGGCCTCAGCGTCGCCGCCATCTTTGCCAACCCCAGTCTCGACAAGATGGCAGCCGAGGCAGCAGACATGGCAGACGCATTCCAGGACCCGGTGCCGCCTTTTTCACTCCTCGAGTCGGACTGGGACGCATCAAACGCCAAGACGCAAACGGCTCGCCTGTGCAATGTCGCCCCAGACGCCGTCGACGACGTCTACCCCTGCACGCCCCTGCAAGAAGCCCTCATGGCTCTCTCGGCCAAGGTCCAGCAAGCCTACGTCGCCCAGCGTGTCGTCGAGCTCGAGGATGCCGCCGCCGCCGAAAGGCTCTTTGCCTCCCTCGACACTGCCAGTCGAGACTGCCCTATCCTGAGAACAAGAATCGTGCAAGTGCCCGGCCGAGGTCTCGTCCAAGTCGTGGTCCGGGGCGGCCTCGTTCGCCGCGGGAGTTCGGACCTGGCAGACTATCTCGTCTCGGACAGCGAGGAGAGCATGCTTCTAGGCGAGCCGCTCGTGCGGTGTGCCGTCATTTCGAGCACCACCAACAAGGTTCATTTCGTGCTGACCATGCATCATGCCCTATACGATGGCTGGGCAATACCGCTCATCATGGATCGCGTTAACAAGGTCTACCGCGGCCAGACGCTCCAACGCCCGGCCGAGTTCAAGCATTTTATCAGGTATCTCGGCAGCGTTGCCCGCGAGGACACCGCCGCGTACTGGCGCGAGCAGCTCGACGGTGCCACCGTGCCGCAGTTCCCGGCCCTGCCGTTCGACGAGTATCAGGCGCAGGCCGACTCCCTGCTCGAGGTGTATGTACCGCTCCGCCCTGCTGCGGCATCCGAGGCAACAATGGCCACCGTGATCCGAGCCGCGTGGGCCCTCGTTGTCTCGCAGTATGGCAACCAAGACGTCGTCTTCGGGGAGACGCTTACGGGCCGAAACGCCTCCGTCGTGGGAGCCGAGCAGATTGAAGGGCCCATGATCACGACGGTGCCCGTACGCATCCGAATCCATGGCCATGTGACAGTGGCGGAGTACCTTGCGTCCGTCCAAGAGCAGGCCGTGTCCCAGATTCCACACGAGCACTTTGGCCTGCAGCACATCCGCAAGCTGAGCCTCGGTGCCTTCAACGCCTGCCAACTACGAACAGGTCTCGTCATCCATCCCAGCACAGGTCAAGAGGAACTGCAAGACGACCACCTACTGGCCAACAAGCTTGCCCCGGCGGGCGATGCAGAGGCGGCTCAAGAAGCACTTAGGTTTAACCCGTACGCCCTGATGCTCGTCTGCTTCATCGATGCCGAGGGAGTTCGGGTCATGGCGAGCTTCGACTCTCGTACTGTGGCCTCGCCAGTGATGCAGGGGGTCCTGGACCACTTGAAGCGTGTTGCTCAGATGCTCTGCGACGAGGAGAGTGGCAGTCTTGCGCATGTCCTGGATCTCACCAGTGACGACTATCCGTTAGAATACAGCCATTTCCAACATGCCAAGTACGGCTCAGGGGCACGGTCTGTGGCAACGCACGCCACCAACCACGGCAGAAGCATCGAGGATCAAGACGCTGCGAGGCCCGAGCTAGTTACATCGCGCCGACAGATTGCCCTACGGCGCCTCTGGAGCAACGTCCTGGTCATCGAGGAGGACGACATTGGCCTCCAGGACGACTTTTTCCTCCTCGGGGGCGACTCCATATCCGCTATGAAGCTCGCGTCTGAGGCACGCCTCGAGGGCTTCAAGCTGACCGTCATGCAGGCGTTCCAAAACAGGTCTCTGTACGACATGGCGAGAACCATGGGGGACGAGACGGCAGCTCCGCCGCAGGAACCCGGCAGAAACAAGCCCTTTTCACTGCTACGTGTCCAAGACTGCCGCCGCGTATGGGTGCCAAACGTGATTCAGCCCCAGCTTGCAGACAGCAGTTGGACCGTGGCCGACGTGTTGCCGGCCCGTCCGCTTCAGCAACTTGCCGTCAATGGAACGACGCAGGTGCCGAGATACGCCGTGCGCTACGAGCTCATGCATTCCGACGTCGGCTTGGACAGGGCTCGACTCACCAGGGCGTGCGATGATCTCTTTGCTCGAAACGAGATTCTTCGGACCGTCTTTATTCAACACGACGGACAATGCCTTGGCGTCGTCATTCAAGACTTGCCTGTCTCTTTCGTCCACCATGTCATTGATGGCGACGTCCAGCAGTTCTCCAAGCAGCTCTGCCAGCTCGATGTCCTCACCAGCATGCCCCTGGGCTCCTCGTTTGTCAAGTGGTTCCTCATCGAGTCGACCAAGGGCCCATGCTGCCTCATCCTGCGCCTCTCGCACGCACAGTACGACGAGATGTGCCTGCCATTCCTGCTGAGGCAGCTCTCTGCCCTACATGAGAACAAGCCCGTCCCAGCGTCGGTCCCCTTTTCATCCTACGTCGGCCACGTGTTGCAGGAGAGCCTGCCTGCAAGCGTCTCGTACTGGCGGGACCTTCTCGCCGGCTCGTCCATGACGGTCCTTAAGCCTGATATCCCCGTACTCAAGAGCAACCATTTCGCCATTCGACGGACTGTCGACATTTCCTCCCGTCCCCGCCACGTCACCATCGCGACGCTCCCGACTGCGGCCTGGGCCCTATGTCTGGCCCGCCGACTCTGTCTTCGAGACGTCGTCTTCGGGGAGGTTGTCAGCGGACGCAACATAGGCTTCCCCAACGCCGACGCCGTCATGGGTCCCTGCTGGCAGTATATCCCCGTGCGGGTGCGCTTCGACGCGGGCTGGACGGTGCTCGACCTCCTCGAGCACATACAGCACCAGCACGTTGCCTCGTCGGCGCACGAGGGTGTCGCCATCGGCGAGATCACGGCCCAGTGCACCGATTGGGATCCCGCCACCACGTCCAACTGGTTCGACTCGGTCGTCCACCAAGACGTGGCGCACGTCGAGGGCCTCTCCTTTGCCGGGGCCGACGTACGCACCGAGACGGTGTATCCGCACGAGGAGCCGCTGCGCGAGTGGAAGATTCAGGCCTTCATCGAAGGCCATGACATGACGCTCGAGATTATCACTGTGGAGAGCTGGGGGGAGTACGCCAGGGGTCTGCTTGACGACCTGGTCAACGTGGCGACATTTCTGGTCGAGGAGCACCGGGGGCTCGTATGTTGAGCCGACGCACGGAGCTAGAACTTTCCATTCCTTCCAAATTGGCCCTCTCTCGAAGGATAAATAGATCAGTCGTTTCCACTCAAATGGATAGACATGTGGATAGAAGCCCAGTTTACTCTACCCCCCCTAGCATCGTCCTCCTTAGTATCCATGGCAATTCAGAGACGCTGAGCATGGGTGCTCCAACTACATGTATGCGAATATTGTCATAGATAGAAGCATTTATTTTGTAGAGATTATGAACTTTTTTTCTGATTGTATTACATGCGGTGCAAATAGTAAACCTTTGATGGAGAAATCTTCGATTCCGCTACCGACAGGGGGCACACATTGAGTGCTGCATTCGGACACCACCTTGAATCAGCCGCCTTAAGGTGATACGGCCTGTCCAGCAGACCAAGATGTCAACTGTTAATAGTGCTCCCCAGTGGCCGCGACAGCTAGAAAACCGTGCCTTTAGTCTGCTTTCCGTGGACCTCCTCGAGCTTCTTGACGTTAATGTTCCTCCAGCAAATGATGGAGAGCAGGCACAAGGGCATGAAACAGGCGCCGGCAATCACCATGAGCCTCATGACGTGGCTATAGGCTCCAACAACGGCTTCGCGCTCCGGGGAGCCATCGGGGAACGACATCTGCAGGACGATGTCGCCAAAGATGGTCTTCGACTGGTTCTTCATGGGCTCTGGCAGGCGATTGTATAGCTCGGTAGGTAGCATGTTATTCCATATGCCTCCAGCAATCGCATAGCCGATGGAGGAGCCAACACCGCGAAACAGACCGGAAAGGGCATTCACGGCGGCGATTTGTTGATGAGTGACGGGGGCCATGATCGCGATGGAGCTGCACACCATAAAGAAGCTGGCACCAAGACCGACCAGAACCTGGGTCAGGGCGAGAACACCGATCGCAGCATCGGGAGAGCGGAGAGGGATGATCAGCGCCGTGCCAAGTAGCATAAGGGGAACACCACAGAAGGCGGCCCATTTGAAGTTGCCGGTCCAGCTGATGAGGGCGCCGATGATGGGCGCGAAGACGGTCGAGGTCAGTGAGTAGGCATTGAGGATATAGTTGGCGTTTGTGATGCTTTGTCTATGGACGACCTGAAGGTACGAGCCGAAATAGCCGTTCCAGCAAAAGTTAGATAGGAACATGATGCCGGTAAGCAAGCAGGAGCCGATGATGGTGCCCTGCTTGAGAAACTCGAACGCGAGAAACTGGGTCGGTGCGAGCTTGCTCTCCCAGAGGTAAAACAAGACGAACAGCACAACGCCGAGCACCACCATGACGATGATATACGGGGTTGACCATCCTTGCGGAGCATAGCGAGCCAGACTAAAGGGCAGGAGCAAGGACGACAGGGCCGCAGCGATAAGGAGTATGCCGACCAAATCGAGCTCGATAATGTAATGCTTGGTCGATTGGTACCAGGTCCTCTCCGACGAACGTCGGTTGCGTAAAACCCCTTGCTTAGAGGCTTTGCATATCATAAACGTCATCAGGATAATGGCGGGAACACTGCAGCCCGCTAGAATTATGGCGAATGCACCAAAAGCCCACCGGAAGTTGAGGTTGGTGTAGAAGAGTTGGGCAATGGCAGGGCCTGCAAACGTGCTGGCGATGCGAGGCGTTTCGTTGATGCCGAGCATAATCATACGGTTTCGGAGCGTCGTCATGTCCGAGACAAGGACCCCTACCACGTACGTCATACCAATATAGCCGGTTCGGTAGAGCACGTGGGCGGCTATGTACGTTTCCACGTTTTGGCAGACGGCCTTCATGATCATGCCGAGGAGACAAACAAGGAGCATGGCGAGAAAACCCTCGATACGGCCCCAGATGTCGATGACTTTGGCGAGAGCAAGGGGCGTGCAGCCGGATATGATTGACGACAGGATGTTGCCAATGTTCAAGAGGCCGTGTTTACCGAACGAAGAGGTGATGTATGGGTTGAGGGTCAAATCGACGTAAACGTAAAGCGTGCCGACAAACTCGATCAGATACAGGCTTGGTTTTGGGGGTGTTCGAGTCAGGTCTCATGCTGCCGGTAGTGGTTGGGGAGAGGCCTCGCGCTTACAGGACAAGCGTGCTAACCAACGTCCATTTCGACCAGATAGTCGTCATGGCTCGCACGCGCTGCACGCCACGCTGGAATGCCTCGTCATCGGAACCGGGGGCGTCACCGGAGCCAGCGGTGTGGTGCGAGGCAAAGACCTCGTTGGAGTGCGGCTCAGGGTTTGCCTTGATCTCCGTGTAGCGCTCGGCCGAAGCGAGCTCGTCCGACGTGCGCTGGCCGATGCCTCCGGCGAGATTGGGGGGTGTACTAACTCCCATTGCAGCAAGATTGTACGTCTTGAGTCTCTGGGTGAAGCCAGTCAGGACTAATAGGCAGGAAGTCCGTAAGCAAAGCTCTCGGTAGAGTAGAGTAGCAATTGAAGACTAAAGAGATCCTTTAGAGCTGGGGGAGGAGGATATAATAGGATCCTCAAGGCGAGCGATTAATGGACCTTCCACTCGGTTGCCAAGACCTGCGGTGTAAGTCCTATGCGTGCCCACCAAGGGCGCAATCCTTGCTTATAGCAATTAGACTGGCCCCAGATAAGAGGCAAGTTGCTACCTGCATACATTACATCAGGGCCCTGACCAGGGATTCAACCGCTCTGCCTAGGGAACAAACTAATAGTGGAGAAGCTGTCGTGTGTGTACCTAGAACGGGTAGTCAGCGAGGTAGAAAGTATTTATGGATATAATATAACCACGTCCGCAAGGGTAAACCCCTGCTACCTAGTAAAATAGGATAACATGCTCTCTACTTTGGCCTACAGCGTGCTGTCATACCGGACTTAATAGTTGCTAAATAAACTTAGTGGCCAGGCAACATAGGCTTAAGTACTCTATACCTGCTATAAGCTACCTAGGTACCTTTTATGTCCCCTTTCCCTTTTAGTTGAACACGCCAAGGCTTCTCCACTTTTAGTTTCATCTTTAGGCAGAGCGGTTTAATACTCCCTAGTCAGTGCCTTAAATCAGATAAACAAAACGGCCCAGAGACATTTATTGTTTAAGCAACAACTATCTTGCTTGCCTAGGTGAGATTTCCGCTTGTCATGTATTTAACAGCCTACTAAGTCAAAAGGGTACCTATCCGTAGTTCTTTCCGGCTGGTGGCATAGTTTTCACGCCCGGGCAGTGAGGCCCAAAACAGCGGGGCGGTTAGTGAGTTGTTGTGGCTTAATAGTTCCAAGGGAAGATTCAGTTTTGCTTCACATTTTCGAAGACGTGCTTGAAGACAAAATGAGCCTTCGCCGCCGAGATTAAGACGAGGCGAGTACTGTACCTAGCGGATGTCACGTACGAGGAATGCAAATGCAGCAGGGTCTACAGACGAATGGGTGGTGTGAACCTAGCTATAGTGGGGCTGTAAGCGGATCATGGCCGGAGGGAGCCGATGGGGTCCCGTCACTCTCCTGCGGGAGAGGCCTGGCCGGGTTGGCTTGCAGGGGCGCTTCATTTCAGAGGACTTCTCAGGAAAAAGGGTGGCGAAAACGTTGCTGGAAGGACCCGGGGCGCCATGTGGTTCGTGTTTACGGAGGGGGGGGGCCGGAAGGAAGAACATTTCATCTCTTCGCTCTTCAAAGGCAAGGCACGTAGGGCGCAGAAAGGCGCGGAAGAAAGATCCTTTCGTTAATTCGTTCCCTAGAGCATAAAATCCCGGCAGCGTCTAACAATCTGTCATGGAGTCCTCCGCTAGGGAAGAGACAAACGAGTACTAGGCTTTGTGTCAGTCTGATCCTTAGGGTGCATAACTAGAAGGTGGTGCACCTAGAAACCCCTAGGTTAGGACTTTACTGCAACGAAGGATCTCGAACCGGACGGTCCGGCCAGCCACCTCGACAGCAGCTGGACCGAGCGCACCCCGCCGGACCGAAATGCCATCCCAGCCGGTTACTGCTCCGGAGCCTACCCGCCCTTGCTGCAAATGGTGCCCCGTCAGTTTGAGATTATGAAGGTGTTGAGAACATTTCCCTTTATTTGCGCACCCTCGTTTGCGCTGGAAATGACTGTTAAGTCTCTGACTATATAGTCTACCACTAATTACTGTATTACCTCCCATTGTTCATGCACTAATTAGTGGGTTCTGTGAATAATAATGTTAGTTCTTACCGGTTAGACGCAAACCAATGTAGTACTCTCAAGCAGGGGCTTGAGAGCATAGTGGAAGAAATAGGGGCATAGAAAGGTAAATTTAGTAATGCATATCTTAGTCTATCTATTAGGACAAGGGAGGGGCTTATATAGGTATAGTGACTATATATAGCTAGCTAAAAGAGGGCATTAAGATATTCCTATACCTAAGTTAGGCTTATATAATATCCTTAGGCTAGGGGAGTTATATTAGCTAGGCAGGCTTCCTTATATATAACTATAAGGTCTATTAAGCATAATTATAGCCTCTTATACCTACTCTCCTTAATATACCCCCTTACTACCCTAGCTTCTAGATAGTAGGGCAATAGGTAGAGGAGCGTTCGGTCTAATAAATATAAAGCTATTCTAATATTAAATTCGGCTACTTTATTATCTATTTAATAAGGTTATCTAAAAATAAAGGAGGCTTTTAATTATATCCTATAAAAAAGGGAAGGTAAATATAGTAAAAGGGAAGTTTATTTAGCGGCTAGTACTTTATACTATATAGGTACGTTATACTAGCCGCCCCCTCTTACCTAAGAAGGGTTTAAATATTAGTTAATTAAGGTTATATAACCTACTCTTACCGCTTAATCTAGTAGTTAAAGGCTATTATTATTAACCCCTTTTATAAGGGATATAGCTACTATAAGGCTAGGTAAAAAGGATAATATATATAAAAAGGTAAAAGCTAGGACCTAAGGGAGAGGATATAGGGAGAAGCCCCTTATTTCCTCTCCTCTTAGGTCCCTAAGTTTATTACCTACGCCCCCCCTAAGGCATAGTTATATAACCTACTCTTCTACTATAAAGGGAGTTAAACTTATAATTAATAGGGTTATATAACCTACTCTTACCGTTTAACTAGCAGTTATAAGTTATATTTATAATTTAACGGGGGTATCTATACCCTAAGGAATATATATAGCCTACGTAGCTATAACGACCGGTGTTATTCCTAAGGGATAAACCTATCGAGGGGTTTATATTAGTAGATATAATAGGGCGTAGTCTAAGTAATAATAAGTATATTACGTAAATAATAAGTTAGAGGTTATAGACTATAGACTATAACTAAGTAATTAAGTAATTAGAATTAAAAATTAGATCGTAATACAGATCGTAATAATTATAATATATTAAAAGCTATTAAGCTATCTATTTAAAGGAGTATTCCGTTCCTTCCTTATATATCTTAAGAGCTTCCTTAGATCGCCGAGAGTACTAGGTAATCTTATTGCCTAAGAGCGCTAGAGCGCTAGAGCGCTAGAGCGATCCTACGATCCTAGCTATAAAGTATTAAAGCGCTAAAGTAACCTATCGCTTTAAACTTAATTAGCCTATCGATCTATTTAATATTCCTTGCTCCCTACGTTATATATCCTTATAATATATACTAGTCCCTGCGGTTTACTAGACTATAGTTATAATAGGATACTTCCCTTCTTTTTAGTCTTACCCTTAAGACCTACTACCTTAGCCACTATATATAAATATACCCTTATCGCGTTATATATAAGTATATTATTCTTTATTCTTTTATCTTCTTAGGATATACTACTAATAGTATATTTAGTTATATTTAAAAATCCTATTCTTATAATTCCTATAAATCGCGTTAATAATTAAAGCTAGTATTCTAGACTAAGATCTATAGTATTAAAATTATACCTTACTCTTATTATTTTTAGTTAAGCCTAACCTATAAGGTCGGCGAGCGTTTTAATTAGGTTAGG